>NC_139050.1:21174014-21817302 GCF_965140915.1 Aythya marila | reverse complement strand
GGAGACCTAATGTTTCACATGCAGAGGCAGAGAAAACTGCCAGAGGAGCATGCCAGGTACGTCTAATTGCAGATTTCATCAGAACCATTGGTTTTCTGACACAGTGCAGTAGTGCAGAGATTATGGTGGTGAGCTTGCAAACCTTCTCCAGATCTTAAGAATTTAATAAATTTGATACTGCATCCTCATTTTACTGCTGCAAGCTACAATGTTTTTTGTTTCAAAAAGGAGCTATAATTGGAATCACTTAAGAATTGCTTGTATTAGCATTAACGTTGATGACTGCATCTGATTCTGATTTTTCTAGAAAAACACTTATGTGGTATTTTTAAAATTATCTAATGGTAATGTGTTTCTTTTAGAACAACCATGAAGAGCTGTCTAGGCAAATGCTGAGTTCTTGCATGTATTTCATCTCAGGTTGAGGTGAAAAGAATGATTTCACCAGACATTAATATTACTTAAAAAAAAAAAAAAAAAGTGTGTGTGTGTGTGTGACTGTGGATAGAAATGGTTATATTATTACAAACAACTTATCTACTCACCTGGTGAAAAATTACAATGGAATACACAAAATACTATTTAGAAAAGTATCATTCTACCAAGATTTGGTGGTTTGTTTTTTTGTTCGTTTGGGTAATCATTATCTCTTTCTGCTCTAGGTTTTATTCCGCTGAAATCAGCCTAGCATTGAACTATTTGCACGAACGGGGGATAATCTACAGAGATTTAAAACTGGATAATGTGCTACTAGATTCTGAAGGGCATATTAAACTCACAGATTATGGCATGTGCAAGGTAAGCTGCAGTTCCTTGCTAACCAGTAAAATCAACAATTAAGAAATTTTTCTAATTTAAAAGATGTAGAGACATAAAATGGTGAAGGTTCCAAGTATTTGTTTATACACATGCAGATAGGCTGTATACTCATTTCAAAATGAAAGCAGTTTATTCAGGACACTTGCATTAATTCCAAGTGCAGTCTTCAGTGGAGTGGGAGAGTGGAATCTCTTCCTAAGATTTATTTTGTCTCCATCCTTTTTTTTTTTTTTTAAAGGAAGGACTGAGGCCTGGCGATATAACTAGCACGTTCTGTGGAACTCCAAACTATATTGCTCCTGAAATTCTTCGGGGGGAGGATTATGGTAAGTTGCATTTTTCACTGCTCTTGTATAACATTTGGCTTATCTCTTACTCAAGTTGTTTGGCAGTGGAACATACAAATCTCCATCACATACCTGATCCATTTAACTCAACATTCTTTCTGAAAGAGTGAAAAAACCCTTCAAAGACAGGAAACATTACACCAAGCAAACGAGACACCATGCCTCCCACATCGTAACTTTTTACCAATCTTGAAGAATAGCATGGGTCTTCTAAACTTATTCTTGTTTATAACTATTTTATATACTCTTAAATATTTACTTGCTGTCTTGAATTGTGTTCATTTTTGGACCTTTGTATTTGGCAGCAGTGATCGTAATAAATGTATAGTAATAAATGTATTGCAAAGGGCTTAGATAATGGACATCCCTTTCACAATGTTCAGTGTTTAAAAAAATGAAATTGTCTATGCAATTGCTTGTTCAGGAAGTCCACAAGATTCCTGAAACGAGATAAGAGAGTACAGAAGGCAAAGGGTTTACCATGTATGTTTCCTCTAATTACCTTTTCTTCCTAAGCTTCCAGTGCTGTGCCAAGCAGATCTTTGATCTAACAGACTTCAGACTATATCAGTCTAAGCCTAGCTGCATTTTTTTTCTTTAGCAGTGCATAACAATATAGCTATGTTCATCTCCATAAATGACTGTCTTGCTACTATTAAGAACCATGTACTTCCTTCTTGTCCTTCCCCCGCCTCAGATAATGCACTGTTGGTTAGCAATGACTAAGCTTATATATAATCTAAGACTTCAGGGTTGTAACACCAACCTTTAAACCTGCTGAGTTTCCTTTTCTTTGTACGGCATTCCTTCTTACCCTGCACCCAATGAACCAAGTAATGTCTGTTACAGCTGTTACCTTTCCTCTATTCAGTAGGTCACACAGAACTATGTAATCAGAAATTTAATTGATACTTAAGTTTCTGAGCTAATTCTTCTTAAAGCAAGTCTTGCTTTAGCCCTAAAAATGTATTTTTGCTCTAAAAAAACTTAATCGGTATTTTCTCATGTGAATTCTAGGCTTCAGCGTAGACTGGTGGGCACTTGGGGTACTTATGTTTGAAATGATGGCAGGCAGGTCACCATTCGATATTGTTGGAAGTTCAGACAATCCCGATCAGAACACAGAAGACTATCTATTTCAAGGTAAGTACAATGAATGTTCATATACTTTAGTGCTTTGTCTCTACTTACCTTTAATCTAACTTTAAAGGTGCAAAGGCTGATGTGAACCTTGGTTTCTTGCAGTAATTTTGGAAAAACAGATCCGAATTCCCCGATCCCTTTCTGTTAAAGCAGCAGGTGTTCTAAAGAGTTTCCTTAATAAGGTAAGAGTTAAATCAGACAATTTGAGACTTCTCAAGAGAAGCTGTTTTTTAAAACCTGTTGACTAATTGTTGTGTAGCAGATGTACCTTATCTACTGTACACAGAGATAGGGTAGAAAAGGTGTGGACATATTGCAGAATTTTAATGGGGCTGGGAAATGTGTGTTAGATATTTCTCTTAGAACCTGAAGTTTTAGATTCTTAGTCTGGAGTTGAGAGTAAATTTCAAATTAAAAGGTTTAGAAATACTCTAAATAATTTCTTTAACTTGAGGAATTGGACAACTGTACCAGATTAGTCTGGGTACTTAAATAGGAGTTCAGCAAATCACTCTGACAACTTCTGATGTCCTCCTTGAGGAAAATGCAGAGGCACTATGCACTTGCTATTTGCTGATAGTTAACTAGCCTGATAGTCAAAACCTGCATCCGTGGCAGTGGATTAGTCTAAGCACATGCTGGATTTTATTTAGTGAGTTGCAGAAGTCAGGGGAGAGTAGCAGGAGAAACCAGATTTGGTTAAAATTACTCAGAAGGTAATACTGTTTAAGAACACTGCTTCTGTTGCAGCTTCCTCCTGTCCTCCTGTATTGAGAGCTGTAGTGTTACAGCCTCCTAGTGGAAGGACTTGTTAAAATAATCTTTCAGCTGTATTTATCAGGAACTTGCAGTTGCTATCCCAGTGCAATTGCCTCACATAGGCAATCTGCGTATTGAGAGGGAAGAGTCAAATTCACTTGTGTGTTTCAGAGCTGGGTTAGATGACAGTACGTTTAAACAGGTCCAAATAAAAATGAGGATAGATGGGGTGGCTGTTTATATACAATTCAGTTATAGGCTTCCATATATTTGTGCCTGTTTCAGACAGTAAATTGGAACATTTTCCAAAATAAATAATGTTAACTTCGTTCTCCTTGTGACAGAATTCATAACAATTCGTAACATCTCACAGAATTCATAATGTGTGTCTTTTTATTCACATGTAGGCTGTGGCACCAATTTAGAAATATTTTTGTTCTTGCACAGGATCCAAAAGAGCGTTTAGGCTGCCATCCTCAAACAGGATTTGCAGATATCCAGGGACATCCATTCTTTCGCAACGTTGATTGGGACCTGGTATGTGAATACCTGTTGGTCTTACTTACTTCCTTTGTACGCAGTGATAACTTGTTTTTGTTGTATGGGATGCCACAAAGAAAAAAACTTTCAAAAACTGTAAGCTCGTAACTGGTGTACCATAGTCATAATACAGAACCTTTTAATTCTTTTTACGTACTGTAAGTACGGTAGTTTAATAGAATGCTCATAGAAAGCATACAAAAGAAAATTAAGGGTAACTTCCAGCCTCGTTTAAAGATAATTCAGTAGGTTGTAACTCATTCTTGGTGTCACTAAATGCATTTATTCTTAGATGGAGCAAAAGCAAGTGGTACCTCCGTTTAAACCAAATATATCTGGAGAATTTGGTCTGGATAACTTTGATTCCCAATTCACCAATGAACCTGTGCAGCTCACTCCAGATGATGAGTAAGTAATACAGAATTTAAGACATTTTGATAAGTCATTGAAGGAGTTAGATAACTTCATAGAATAGCTGTATCTATAGTACAGAGGGTGTATGTAAAGCAGTAAATAATTATTTCTTGTGTTAGTTTGGAAAATTCTTGTGTGACCTCATAGTAGGCTCAGAGTGGATGGATTCAATATTGTGCTATTGTACGATGTAAAAATCAGCAATTGGAAAGCTACTATAAAGAATTTTAGTTTAAGAAAGGATGAATAAGTGCTATTTTACAAGTTTTAATGGTATCACTTGAAAGAAACTAACACGTGAAGGAGAAGACCTGTTTTGTTGTGTGGTTTATTTCTGCATTTTGTTTCTCGAATATTGCTCCCGAGTGGTTTTGTCACTGTCGCAGGGGCTAGAAAAAAAGTTACAAGGAAAGAGAGGGTCAAAAGCAAGAAAGGGGGATGTTCTCAACTGCAGTCTATTGTAGAGGTCTATGTTTTTAAGACGAACTGCCAGCTAATCTTGCTGCTTTTGAATTTTGTTGAGCTAACAACTTTTTTTAATCTTAATAGTGATATTGTGAAGAAGATTGACCAGTCTGAATTTGAAGGCTTTGAATACATAAATCCTCTTTTGATGTCAGCTGAGGAATGTGTCTGAATTCTCCATTTCTGGACTGTGCCAATTGTTACTCTGTTTGTTTTTGCATGGATAAACATCTCTTCATTTGAATGCACTTGCATAAAAATGAATAACAAAACGTCATACCGTTGCCACCTAGTGTGGATTAGTCAGTAATTTTTGTATTAATTGTCATCTGGGACAGTCGTCGTGCTGAACCTTGGGCTGCCAGAAGATTTAAAATGTAAACTTCCCAGCAGTCTTGCCAAACTTGATTCTTAATATGGACGTTGGTCTCTGGGGTTCCTGACTGAACAATGGGATCTGGCTGTATACTTTGCCAATACAGTGTTCTGATAAAGGAAAGTTTTCTTATTGCTTTAAGAATACAAATTGCATTAGGGGAAGTAATAAAATACCATTAAAGGACTTCCATTTTTCCAGCAAGACAAGTAAGACCTCATGACTTTTGTAGTTCTAAATCTAAATGTATGATAGCCCTGTTCTCCTTAGATGTCGAAGTTGCAGCTCCATCTTACAGCTACATTTGCCCTTCAGATTTAAATGACAGTAAGGAAAGCAGATTTTTTAACTGAATAGGTCAAGAATGGCTGTTCTCATAGAGTATATTGATCCTGTCCTAAAGGAGTTGATTAACTCAGTATTAGAATCAATAGGCTTCACTCCAAAATGATATACAAGGATTTGCACGCAGTTTGATACAGAGTGCCTTTCTGAGCCTGTCCCTTTCAGTGAGGGTTGTGTGGTATTCAGTGTCAGTTTAAGTAAGTGGAATTCAATTAATACTTCAAAAATTAAAATTAGTAGAGTGCAATTTAGCAGGAATGGGCAGCTAATACTGAAGAGTGCAGAACCTCATACTATTATTTATTGCTTTCACAGTTTCTGTCTTACTGTATTAGAATTGCATACACTACAGCTATGGCCTAGGTAAGGGCATTGTTTCCCTTTTTTTATTTTAAATCTCACTGCCATACTGTTGCCGGTGGAAAAAGCACGTCTAGAAAAAAATAGGTGCTGTCCACAATGACTCCCTTAACTTTTCCATTTATAGACAGTAATTTGTAATCAAAATCAAACCTTACATGTTGGTAGTAAACTCAAATCTAATAGTAAAGCAATCGGAATAAATAGAACAGTTCAAACTAGGACTTTTGGGAGGTATATTTCTTACATTTCACGTTAGTAAACAGTGTAATATACAGCATGGCTTATTTTTAATGTTTGAGGAATAGTTTTGAATGTCTTAGGCTGAAGAAATGCCAAATGTATCACTTTTTTATTTTTATTTTGTATTTTTGGGAAAAGGGATTAAGAGATATTGAAGAAAAGAATCTGTGTTATATAAATAAGAGCTGTATGGCAGGCTGAGTGTTACTGAAAGCAGATTTAAGTGTCTGTAAACACACATTAGCAAACCTTATCTGAAGCTTTTAATAATATTTCTGTTTAGTCAGTGTCTCTCCTTGAAAAATCCTTGTGTGGTGAAACTGTAAATTCATAGCACCAATCTTATGGTGAATTTTTTCACTTACACGTTAGCTTCAGGGGGAGAGATTGCACAATTGCACAGTAGTTGATAGTATGGGATTTGGTTCATACTTTTCTTCGCAACATGAGTAGGAAACAAATATCGGACTGAATTTTCAAAACTGGGAAGTGATTGGAGGGGCCTCAATTTCAGGGAAACGTTGAACCTCTGCACTGTTAAGTCAGGTTCCCTTGAACTCAAGTTGTGTATTTTCAAATGTAAACTATCAGAGTAAACCTATTTCTAAAGAGCAGCTAGTAACTTCAGCGTGGTTAGTTCATGTGAAATGAACTGCTTGCATGCAGTTTTAAGATTGTGATCAAGTGTTTAGCCTTTCACTCTTACACTTGGGTGACTAGTTTAGACAGCAGGACTTAATTGGTATTAAACTTGGAAGTTACTTAAAGCAAGCAAGAAAAATGTTGTACAGTGGCTTAATTTCATATGGGGTATTAAGTAAAATGGCTTTACATAGGGAAGGGCATTTCTGCTGTTCATCACAGAAGTGTTATGGGGTAATACACTGTCATTTGTGCTCAAAGCAAAAGAAAATGATAATGTTACAGAAAAGAATACCTTATTTATATATCTAACCATTGTCAATGAGATAAACTACAAAGGTCTTACATGACTGTAAGTCCATTCTTAAACTTTAATTTTCTCCAAAGTGCCATGATATTAACAGTTATTTTTCACTGTTGAGCATATAGCAAGTGTCATGAATATTCAGAAGGGACGTAGGGTGTAAACAGTTCAGGGCAGTAGGCTTTGTTTTTTTGAATACAATGTCTGCATCAGAAGCATGATGTATTTATGTGGAGTTAACCTTTTTGTACACAAGTTGGATTCTTAGGTGCTCTGCTAGTTAATATTGTCACTATTTTCCTGTTTCATGTGGAATGTGGTCTTGAACATTGTTGTGTAATCATTCCCTTTATTTGTGCACAATTTTTACTTTAAATAAAACATTTACATTAGGCCTCTGTGTGTTAACCTCAAAAACAAATACTGCAAAACTCTGGCATTTGTTTGGGATCCTTGGAAGACCCGTAACTATCCAATATACCTCTGCCAGCCCACGTTTTCCAAAGATGTCTTGTACACTGGAATGCAGGTCCCTCACGAATGTGCTTCAGCAGCCCTATATTCATCACACTCTGCAGAGAAAAAGCATCCGTGTCACTTCTGTCTTTCCTTCCAGCACCAGTGATGAAACAAAACTAACACAGGCTTCAGTCAGCTGTGCATATACAAAAAAAAAAAAAAAAAAAGCCTTCAAGTAAAATTTAAAATGCAATTCTAGCTTGTTTGACCAAGGACCTTTTCCAGCTGGAGCTTCTAAGGCGTTTCAGCTGCTGGGGATTTGCAGTTCAGAGAAATGCTGTCATCATTGCACTTATCTTCGTCTGACTTCTGTTTCTTTCGCTGCTCCCCACATATTCTCAGATTTCTGACACTGTGGCAAGGGCACTTTGCTCATACCCTGTTACAGATGCAGCATTTTATTATATCTGTATATTAATGCCTGCTGTGTATCTTAAGAAGCATTTTAAAAGAGACTTCCTCTTGCAGCCTGGCTTCTTAGTAGAAGCATGTAGCAGTAGTCCTAAACAAATGCTACATACAGATGGCTGCATATCTTAAATACTTGACCTTCCCCCACGCATGCTTCTTGTTTCTGTTCAGTTTGGTGGCCAACTGCTCTCTGCTCAGTCTGAGCAATTGTTTATGTTAAGACACTCTATGGAAGAAATTAATAGCTTGCATCAGCTGTATGTGCTTGATAACTGCTAACCATGCATTCTCACTCCTCGATGGAGGTTCGCAAAGCAATTTAAGCAAGAAAGGTATTTGAAATTGAATATGATTCATGGTATTTTCCTGAGAGGAAGGAGTTGGGGCTTGGAGCCCCTTTCAAAAGAAGGAAATTTTACCATGTCTTGTGTTTTCTTGAGGAGTTCAGTTAGGGTGCTTTTTTATTTTTTTTTTTTGTTTGTTTGTGTTAAAGGAATCTGAGGGTCACACTTGATGTGTGATCTGACTGTTACGTATTTAATCATTGATGATTAAAGCTAGGGAAGCATCCGTCTCCTGGACCTGTTCATCTTTTTGTGGGCGGTGGGCTTTTTCAGACAGAAATAGAACTGGAAATCTGTTGTGCAGGCATTTGACTTCTAAGCTTGAACCAAGTGGCTGAGCTTAGATCCCTCATACTTTGGGTGCTGAAGCATTGAGCTAAACACCTAAATTTTGACCGTGATTTTAGATGCAGAAACTAGGTCATATTTCACAATTTTTATTATATACAGCATTTGTTCATAACTGTTTTCAAAGTAACTTGTTCTGTAAGATGTGTATCATGCTAAAATCTATCAGCTTTTTGAGTTCTGCAACATGAGGTGTAATAGGGTTTCTCTAATACAGCATGTCGTCTGTATTAATCTCTTGTAGTAGGTTTCACAAATATATTGAGTGCTCTTCAGTACTACAACTTGCCATTAAAATTGCCACTAAAATATTTTTTTTTTCTTTGAAGACAGTAGCATGCACATTTTTACAGAGAACACTTCCCTCCCCCGGTCAGTGTTGAATTGTCCTCTTTTGCAACTTTAGAGACTATATGGGAACACTTCTTAAAAATACACTGCTTTTTCCTTTTGTCAGAACAGAAGCTTGTTTGTAAATACACGACTTAAATCTTATCCATTAAACTGTGACAAAATTCTTTACATGCTTAGCAGTGTGACAAACAAGTTTTTGCCTGCGTTAACCAGCTCAACTGAAAGATGATTTCATTTTGCTGTAATACGCTCTTTGGCACTTCATTTTATACGCAGTTGTTTAGAGGACTTATTTTTATTTGCACTTAGAAATGCAGATTAGTTTGTCTCGCTTGCTCTTCTTCTTAGTGCGTGAGTGGAAGAGGTGCAAGGGATCAACCCAAGAGACTGCCAAAGGTGGCCTGCAAGGAACAAAAAGAGGTATGTGTGTGAGGAGGGCAGGACCTGTTCTTTTTTGAAACATACTTTTTTTGATTTATGGTATTTTGGAGGCCTGTATTTTTGCATGTGTCCTGCTTGGTGGTATTTTAGAGATGTATGAAATAAATTATATACTTTCTGGGAAGCCTTGTGGTTTACCATATGTTATATATGCCTCACTTCTTACTCTAACTGAAAAATGAAACTTCTGCAGTCACTTTTTAATTAAAAAGGAAAAAATCACTTTTTAAAAAATAATAACTGTTCTTCCTTAGAGCTGACTTTAAAGACAAAAACTCTGTACAGGCTGCCTCGGTTTTAAACCAAAGGTGTTGAAACCTAGCAGTGAGGGTGCTATTTGTGAATTACACTTTAAGACAACTTTAAACGTTAATTTTGTAAGTTTCCGAAGAATTTGAAAATTCAGAACAGTTAGCAACAAAAGCCAGATCCCTCCCATGCTCTGCTATTGCAGTTGATTATATCTTGCAAGGGTTTGTAACTCAGGTTTTAGTTCCTTTTGGATCTGTTTTGCACAGTCCACGGTAAAAATTGTAGGTGGAGTTAACCTGCTTTAGACAGTCCTCTACCTAGAAACTTTCTTATGTTGCCTAATTATTGTAGCTCTATAGCAACATTATTACAGCACAATGGTTACCAGGATTTGCAATTTGAAATGGAAAATGTGCAGAACTTTTAAAACCCAAATGAAATGATGATGCTGAATTCCTAAGCTTCCTACATCAGCAGGTCTAATAAAAGATGTAATATCCACCCACATGCAGCTTGCTTGTATCCCCCTCAGTGGCACGCATCCTCCCTACCCTGGGCAAAAACAGTTCATGTTTGCATGTAAGGCTGGAATCTCTTGTACTGTTTAAACAGAGAAAATTACCAATGTTTATTAAATCCCTCTACAGAATCATTAATTTTACTATTTTCTGTCATTTCCATTCTGGAAATGCTGCAGATGTAGCAGCAGTGTTTGATGTAGCAGCCAAAAAGAAAGCCAATGCTTGCACAGTCATATGTAATTCTGCATTGCTGCAGGCTAAAGAACAGCATTTATGAGAAGTACCAGGGTGCTTACTACACACTGCACAATGCTAGAATTCATTTAAACATATTTATAACACTTCTGTGCTTTGAAATGTACAAACAACAAACGTAGGTATCAAACTGCATGTTGAGGTGGAATGACTGGTATTTATTAATTACTGTGCGTTGCTAAATTAGATCAAGTGCAGTCAGATGCAAAGATGAGCCAAGAGTAGTTTTATGGACCAACATCTGTGAAACTTCCTTAAATACACAAATCTTATTTGCGGTGCATGTCAAGTGGCTGGAAAGTACAAAGTTATCAGTCCTGATCAGCTTCCAGTTCATGAAACTCAGAGTGCGTAGAGGCTGATGTTTTCAGGTGCAGACGTTTCAGCTGCGATTCTGCTGCTACAGAGGACTGAGTCTGGCAAGTAGTAGGGTAAATGTAGGGAAGGAAAAGGCGCTTCTCATAATGGTAATAGCTATTATGATAAGTGCTCCCGGAGGAAGGGCTGAGTCAATCTTTAGTGATCTACAATAAAAATAGAGAAACAAAATGAGGTTGGAAAACGCCAAATAGTAGAGTATTAAAGGGAAAAAAAAAATATTTCTCCATTAATTGTGTTCTTCCCTATGATTAAATCGTGGTTGCAGTTTTTAGGAAGCTTTTATCTTTACTTTGGCCTATGTGGAATGGAAGGGATTTATACTTTCCCTTCATTTTCTGTTTTCTCTAGCCCATGAAAAGGGACATAATATTTTTCTACAGGAATTCTATGAAATGTCTACCTCAAGCAGCTCCAAGAGGGAGCACACTTAATTTCAAGTAATTTGGAGGTTTATATCCCTCAGTAAAATTAAGGTTTTCTTTTCGGTACCCCTTCGTTTTGTAGGAAAGCCTTGCTTCTGCCTGAGGGCTCTGCAATATGGCAACAGTAAAACAATGATCCTTCTTCTTACACCACCTTCCACTGAGCGTATAAATGGAGGTTGTGCTGTTCGTCAGATTTATGATTCCTTCATCTCTACCCAAATTCTTTAACAATAGAAAGGTCAAGTGGTTTTCTCTAGGCTTTAAAAAACAAATATAACCATTATTGTCTTTATGATCACTGTTACTGTTAAAAGCCCAGGCACAGCTGTTTACACAGTTACTCTAAACCCTGTAATACTATTTAAACTGCCAGCAATTTATTGTTTTTGCAATATAAAGCACCATGTGTCTCCAGGATTGCGCTAGGTGATGTGCAAGCATACAGTAAGATGTTTCCTACCTGCAGATGTTAACAAAATAATGCACACACCAAGGGGAGTGATAACAGAGAAGTCTGTACTTTGTATATCAGTGCACAACCAATATATGTAGTTTGTAATATGTGAAAAGGAGATTATGCTTCTTTTTATGCATATAAGGGACAATTATATGCTTTAGAGCAATCCTGGAGCTCTACTTTTCTGCCATCATCAGAAGGAAGCGCTGCAGATGTGGTATTTTAAAGGAGAGCTAAAGGAGCCTTGCCAAGCTGTGCTGTGGGGCTGGAGCCCCGCTCAGCCCAGCCTGCCCTGAGGAAACCCGAGCGCATCAAAGGTGCGAAGGCAAAGATTAAAGTGTGCCCAAATCCTCAGCAGCAAGGTAGGCTTTGTTTTTCTCTCTCTGATCATCCTTGCACCCTGGTGCTAGGGAAGGAGAGGACCGAGGCCGCTCACCGTGAGGCACAGAGGGCACGGGGGGGGCCTGGCGTGCCAGGCCCGGGGTCTCCATGCCCAGGGGGACCCTGGCTGAGGTGACCAAGGCGGGGGTGGCCATACCCGGGGCCACCAACCCGGGGGTGGCCGTGCCCAGGGCCCCCAGCAGCCGCCTCAGCGGGGCTCTGCCTTCCCTCACAGCCCGGCCCTCAGGGAGCTGCCGCCGCTAAGCGCTGAGGCGAACACCGCGCGGAAAACACCCGAAATGAAATGAAATGAAAAAAAATGGTGTTTATTTCCTTTCCTTTTACACATTTTTTTTTTATTTTTTTTCACCGTGCCGAGCCGGGGGGGGGGGGGGCGGGCAGGGCACCCTCCCTTCCCCCTTTACGTGAGGCGCCGGCGGCGGCTCCCGCCGTGCCCCAGACGGTGGGCGGGGAGGAGACGGAGAGGGAGGGAGGGAGGGGGGGGAAGGAGGAGGCGGTGCGCGCCCCCGGCGGGTTCGTGCCCGCGCGTCGCCGCCGCCGCCGCCGCCGTCTCCGCAGTGAGGTCACGGCGGGGGGGGGGGGGGAAAAGGGGAGCGAGGAGGGGGGCGGCGGCGCGTGCGCGGCGCCTGCTCCGCTCCCGGGCTGCCGGGGCCGCCGCGGCGCCGGGTGAGGGAGGCGGGGGCGCGCATGGAGGGGGGGGGGGGGGGGCGGCTGAGGCGAGGCTGAGGCGGTGAGGGGGGAGCGGCGGCGGCGGAGCAGCCCCGGGGCCTTGCGGCGTGAGGGGAGCGGGGAGGGGGGCACCGGCACCGGGACGCTGCCCGCGGGGCCCGGCTAACGCTGATTTAACCCCCCCCCCCCTCCGTGTGTCTCCCCGCAGGCCGTGTGTGGAGGGGAGGAGAGGAGAGGGGAGGGGACCCCCGGCACGGCCCCGAAGTTGGCAGCGCGGCGGAGCAGGCCCCGGGAGCCCCGGCTGAGGGGCTGGGAGGCTTCTGGTACCTCAGCACCGAGAGGCTCCGGGTGGTTTCTGAAGGGAAAGCGGCCGAGGATGGCCGCTCCCGCACCGCCTCCCTGCCTGCCGAATCGCCCTTCCCGGCGGATTGTGTGAAGCGGCGGCGGGGTGCGAGGAATAACCCGTATCACGGCGTGTTTTTATAGCAGAGAAGCGAACAAATATTTATAAAACTTAATATCTAACCTCTCCAGTCTTAATTTTGTAGTATTACACGCGAAATGGGTCACGGTTTTTTTTCCCGTTGGAGGCTGAAGCGTTAACTTCGTACCGACAGGAATGCAGAGCGTGGTGTGCCGGAGGTAACCGAGATCGCTTCAGGTTGTCGTGGTTTTCGTATTTTTTTATACAAACCAGCAGGAAAATGCACGCTCGAGACTTTTAATTAATTAAAGGGTCTGGTGTGTAGCGATGGAAAGCCCGCAGACAAACTTCCCGCTGGGTCTGGTTTCAGAGCAGAAGAGGACGGGGATGCAGGAGGACGGGAGCCCCCCGTTCAAAAAAGCAATGACAGAAATGCACGTAAGCAGCCAAGTGCGAGTCGTAATAAATAAATTGCCAACAATAAAGAAGGAAAACTTGGACGACTATGATGAAACTCCTATGGAGGCTGATGGGGAAAATGCCAAGCCAAACAGTACTTCAGTCTCTGAGCCTTTGAATTTAAATCCAGGTCTGAAACACACGTTGGCACAGTTCCACTTGAGCAGCCAGAGCTCCCTGGGTGGACCGGCAGCTTTTTCAGCGCGCTATTCCCAGGAAAGTATGTCTCCCACCGTCTTCTTGCCTCTTCCATCACCACAAATCCTGTCTGGGCCGCTGCTCATTCCTCCAGACAGTTCCACCGAGCTCACTCAGACGCTGCTGGAGGGGGAATCCATCTCTTGTTTCAAAGTCGGAGGGGAAAAAAGACTTTGCCTGCCTCAAGTGTTGAATTCGGTTCTCCGAGACTTTTCTTTGCAACAGATTAATACCGTGTGTGACGAACTGTATATATACTGCTCAAGGTGCACTTCTGACCAGCTTCATATTCTCAAGGTTTTGGGAATTCTTCCGTTCAACGCTCCCTCCTGTGGGCTGATTACACTGACTGATGCTCAGAGACTATGCAATGCTTTACTGCGCCCTCGCACTTTTCCCCAAAATGGCAGTTTTCTCCCCGGTAAGAACACCTTGGCCCAACTGAAAGAGACTGGCAGTGCCTTTGAAGTAGAGCATGAATGCCTGGGCAAGTGCCAGGGTTTGTTTGCACCTCAGTTCTACCTTGCGCCGGACGACCCCTGCATCCAGTGCCTGGAGTGCTACGGGATGTTTTCACCCCAGACGTTTGTGATGCATTCGCATAGATCCCCCGACAAGAGGACCTGCCACTGGGGCTTTGAGTCAGCCAAGTGGCATTGCTACCTTCACATTAACCAAAAATACTTAGGGACGTCGGAGGAGCGGGAGCTGAAGCATCTCTTGGAGGAAATGAAGGAGAAATTTAGTGAGAAAAACCAGAAAAGAACTCGGTCCAAAGTAAGTTGGCCTGCTTGTGTAGAACTCCTGAATCTTTCTCTGCTCACGTGTAAATATGCTGTTTGGAAGCACGTTGCTTGCCTTTTGTAAATGGGAACGCTTATCAAATCAAGCCCAAGTTAAATCTGTGACAGGGCTTCACCATGGAAATATATTTTCGATGAGCAGGTGCTGTCATTTCCCTCTTTGGGCCCTGAGTAATTTCATTCAAGCCGGTTTGGTTTTGTCAGTCCTTTTTCCATTTTCAGATCGGCAGTCTTTGGAAAGTTCAGAACGGTTGCGGAAATACTCATTCTCCCTTTTGACCTTTGAGTACGTTTTATGCGGTATGCCTTGCGGCAGCTGAGCGCAGCAGAAAGGAGCTTGAAAATCAAGTGTTGCGAATTTCTTTGTCATTTGCTAGGTTTACACCAGCACACACGCTCGTGGTGTATGGCCACCTAGCCTGCCAACCACCCATCCCACGACTGTGTGCAGGGTAATGGTGCATCAGTAAGTTGCTGTTCAGAAGCCCAGCTTGTTCAGCTTTCTGTTTAAACCAGTGGTACAGAGAAATATGCCAAAAGAAGAGGGGGTTTTAAGCTGTCCAAGTAATGAGCTGTAGGCCGGTATCTTGACAATGGTTAATAATAGACATAGTATTTTTTCCTAAAATACCGCTGCAAGTCTGCAGTGTGGCTCAAAAATACAGAGCTGCTTTTTCTCCTGTTTAAATAATAAGACGAGCACCAGATACATGGTGAATGTTGCTGGGGAAATAATCATGTCATGCTCAAGGAATAAGTTTTTAAAAGGGTATTGGGTAGGGAGCAGAGAGTAACAAGTAGATGACAATGAAATGTGCAGGGATTGCCATCAGAGATGTTTGCCTTCGCAGAATATACAAGTTTATAGTGCATAATTTAAATTTAGATGTTCTGAAATGGTTCCTGCCCTGCGCTGTGTTTCTTTTTAGTTTATTGGTCATTTAAATGTCTGCTCGCTGGCTGCTGGTTTGATTGATCCCTTTTGCCTGTTAGGTGTTGGGTTATGGACTCCAAAGGAGCAGCAGCAAGAGCAGGCAGGATCAATGGGCCCAAAAAGGTGTGCAGGGTATTTGACACCTTTCAGTGTAAGCTCCTCAAAACGTAGTGTTGCAGAAGGGCTTATGACAGGAACAAGTATTTGTACAGCTGTGCCAGCCTGCTGTAAGGGATTTTATCAGAACATTTCCACGAAAATCTGCAATATGGCTTGCTTCCACATGCTGAAGTGCTTAGACATACAGGTGAGCTCATAGCAAGGAGACTGCTTGTCGTCTGATAAAGGCTGTCGTGACAATCTTTGTCCTTGCAGTGCCAGTACAGGTAATAAACTGTCGCGGAGTGCCTGCATCTGTGGAAATAACCTTCCAGAGTCACACCTACAACACTGCTTGCTTCCTGCTTTATGGTGGCAGATTTCTGACCACAAGATCTTTCAGTTTCCTGTATACGGATGAAAAAATAGCTCAAGTTAACAGTAGCAGTCATTTGGGCTGGACTGCTACAAAAGAAATATTAAAAAAAAACTCTTTCTGGAGTCTCCCTTTGCACACCTGTATAGTTCTTTCTTCTAAAGCAGCACATGAAATCAGAGTGGGAGAAAAACTCTGAAAACTTGAGGAAAGATAAAATGGTGGGGAGGGTTTTTGCCTTTTTTTTTGGTCTCGCGGATATTCATCTTGAAAGTACAAAAGGTTAGAAGAGTTTAATAGGGGAGTGTTGGGATCACAACCGCTGCTTCCTTATCCTGGGGAAGTTTCTGTAAAATAAGACCCAAAGCAAGAAGAAGCAGCTCGGAGGTAGTAATAATAAATTTCTAATTAAACCTTCTAATTTCTCATTTCTAATGTCTTTGGGACATTCCAAATGAGATCCTGTGCCTTGCCTCTCTCCTTAGCATTTCACTCCGAGCTTACTCACCTCCCAGCGTACTTACGCTTTTGCTTTCAGTATTTTAACAGTAGCCCGATGTTGGCCCTCCCCTGCTGTACTCACACGGTTTTGTACTAATAAGAAAGCTGTAGGCTGTGCGTTTGCCACCAAGTTTCTTGTTTTCTGGCGAGTTCTGGGCTCCGTGGCATCACGCCTGCCTGCCCACTGTGGAAGTGCCTTTGGAAGTGCCCGCGGCACAGCCCTTGGCGTCACCACGGTTCTGGTGGTTGCTGCACTAAAACTGTCCTTGGTTCTCAGGCCACGAGGTGACCACTGTGGTTAACTCCAGAAATGTCTCGAGACAAATGACAAGACTTACTGCCTAAATACAGAATGCACAGAAGGTTTTTCTAAGTTGATGTCTTCTGATGCATCCGGAGTAATCCTGTTTGTTACTGCGAAGGGAATGGAGTTGTCAGGTTACTGCAGCGGCCTTGCCCAGATCTCTAATAAAAGGTCTCAACTTCCTTTAGTGGTCTCCTCTCTAACACCAGTCGTTTGCACTTCATTCTTATGTTTCATTTTGTAGTAAAGCATCTGGCAAGTGCGTATTACGATGTGGATAGTTTATTGTAGAGGCTCACACAAGCCTTGGAAGTATGAAATCCTCTTTCTGCCTCTCTCAAGCACTCGTAGCATGTCCCTGGCAGAGTTCTCAGCAGAGCTTTTATGTAGGTTTGTAAAGAGATTTTCTTTCGGTTTCATTGCTCCTTTACCCATAATGGGAAATTGGAGATGGAAGAAAATTCTGGTGCTTGCATCACCCTGTACCTCTGCCAAAGGCTGTCTGCTTTCCAGTACCCCAGTTTGTCTGCTGCTGCCCAACTCTGTCTATCTGTATTAATGAGGTGCCATTCCACTCTGAAGTGTTTATTAAAATGTGAATAACGTGTGCCTCTCTATTACAGGCACAGTTACTGGTTTTTATTTATTTATTTATTTATTTATTTTTCTTCACTTTAGGTGGATTCACAGCAGAGCCTAGATTTATCCCAGTGGTATCCCGTTATAAAGCAAGAAGCAGAAGCTGAACCTCAGCCACCTTCCTTTTTCCATCCCAGGTAACTGAATTTCCTGTGCAGAACTCTGAGCATCGTATGCATGGGTTAAATTCTTTTAACTATTTAAAGATGGTTTCAAGTGGAAAAAAAAAGTATGTACTTGCAACCTGAAGTGTTAGGAAGAATAATCGAACCCTAACTTTTATTAATTTCTTAGTGTAAATATTAATGAACTGCTTATGAGAGAATTATTGGTATGGGACTCGAGTTGTGATGTATGAGTGTTCTTCAGTAGGAAATAAATTTGAAATGTAATTACAGTTTCCCTTCTCAGAGTAGAAATGGCAGAAGCTAAATTTTAATCTTTCCTGTTGTAATGTAACTCATGTCTGTGAAAAGCTGCACAGGGCCTATTTACCATGAGTGCAACTTAATTTTCTTTCAAAAAAAACTTGCAAAAACTGTCTGAAGACTTTATCCCACACTGAAACAATGACTGCAGCTGAATTGTTGGTTGATTAGTTTCCTGGTTTTAGAAACCAAGTGCGTGTCCTTCACATAGTGTGCACTTTGTATTCTGCATCAAGCACAGAAACAGCCTTTGTTGAAGTACCTCTTACCCTGCATCCCTGCGGGGCAATGCATTTAGTTTGTACGGGTGAGATCAGGCTCTGTGGACGAGCAGCACGCATCAAAGCGACACACATGCACACTAGTTCCATGCAGACTCATGAATAGTAGAACATTTCTGATGGTTCCTCTGTTGGCTGCTTCTATTGGTGCCCCTTCAGAACCAGGAGGAAGGAAAGTGGTGAAGGCAGCAGTGTTGACTCCAACGTCATGACAGTAATTATCTGGGCACTGACCTTAACAGATCTGGCAGTTTTTCCTTCTGTACTAGATGAAAGCTGAGTGGCTAGGTTAAGGAAATAGAGACAATTTTTCCTAGAAGTCAGGAGCTGTGAAATCCAGACAGATTTGTAAATGTACGTGGAGAAAAAAGGTGGTCTGATGCTGGTCTCAGGTTTGCCACAGCACTGTCAGTACACAGCTTCACTGTTTAAAGAGCAGTTTGCTCATTCCCACTACACTGATCCCTTCCGCCATTCTCCGTTGCTAATACGAGGATTATGAAAATGCTAGAGTCTGGATCTGGTGCCACTCTAATTTTACTCTTTGCATTTAAATGAAGACTTCAAATGAGTTTGGTATGATTTTTTTAATCTGTCATGTTTGAAAAATCCATTTTTTGATGACTGTAAAACTCTATCTAGATAATCTAGTCAGTAAAGATGAAGTAGGTCGTTAATTTCTTTTGTGCAGGAAAAATTTTGAAAGGATGTGCTTATTTTTCATTGGAACTTTTACTGTTTGAAATCAGATTAAATTAAACTTACTGCTCTCATTCATCATTTGTTACACATTTTCATTCTTGATTGTACTGTTCTTCTGTTGCAGTTACTACCTTTATATGTGTGATAAAGTGGTTGCCCCAAATGTATCCCTTGCATCACAATACAAGGACGTTGCAAAAACAGCAGTCAAAACTTCAGAAGTAATTAAATCTTCACCTGGACAGTCAGAGAAAAAGCTCAGTAGTGGAAAGCACAAAAAAGTTGCCTCATATCCAGAGCTTTCTCTTGAAGAACAGGAAAAAATTGACTTGAAAACTAGCATGGAACAGCATAAATGTTTAGGTGAGTGGATAAGCTATAAAGAAAATTATGTTGAAAACTTTTCAGTTTTTATAGCATATAATTTTGGAAAGCTCAACACCAACCCAGTATTTTCTGATTGTTTCCACTTCAGTTTTCCAAAAACTCTTTTGACCTTTTCTTAATCTTCAGTCCCCTTTGCATTTTTTTTTCCCACTCTAAGCTTAGTTTCCTGTGATTATTAGGCTGTGTTCTTCTTTTATCTATAGATCCACCTGTGTCAACTCATTCTGCAAGAGGTGGAAAATCCGAGCGCATTTCTACCAAAAGCACTAGAGACTCTAGACGTGTTGAAGTAGGTAACGTGAGAACCTTGTCCCCCACTCTCATGAAAGACATCAGTTGTGAAGATGACAAGGGGAGGATCATGGAAGAAGTAATGAAAACCTACATCAAACAGCAGGAAAAACTAAATACTATTTTGCGGAGGAAGCAGCAGCTTCAAATGGTACAGTGCCAGTCTGAATGCCTTTAATGTTTGTCTACAGAAAACTAATGTTAGATTTTTGGTTCTAGAATCAATCTCACAGGTGACTTTCATGTAAAAGCACCAGAACACACAGATACTTTTTCACCAGCTTGAATCCAGACAGCAAATATTTAACGTCCTGTGCTTTTATTAGGTTGGAGTTTACTAATAATCGATGTGTTTTCAGTTTGTAACTACTGTGTTCAAGGAGCTCCTTTTATTTTATCCACATGAAAACTACCTTCAAGTGTTTTCCAAACATATAAATATAGTTTAAGTCCTCTAAAAATTTCTCAATATTTAGGATTTTAAGGATCCTAATATCCATCAATATCCTAGGAAAGATGCTATCACTGCCATGTGTAACAAGAATACCACCTTCCTATGTCTATTTGATAAATCTTGTTTTTAGGGGTTTTTATTGATCTTTTTAATAATGGATGACATTAGAAATTGGTGTTCATTTGTGATTTTGCCTCATTTCTATTTTCTATATTAACTTAGGTAAATACTGTCTTGGCTGCTTACATTCATAAGCCAGACCTATATTTTTTTAACATTAAGCTCAGAGTTGGTCAGCTCAGATAGGGTCTCAGCGCTGCTGCTTTTAAGGTGTTCTGCTGTTGGAGGTAAAGCTTAGAGAGAAGTTTAAATATATATGTATATTTTGATATTTTTCAAAAGGTTTTAATGTTAACAGAAATAGAAGCCAAACTGTTTCTGGAAGCGCTGGGTACTTGAAAATATAAATAATGTCATTATATTGAATGGAGTTCTTGCTACAAAATTCCATGGCAGCACTGATAAGTAATAAGTACCATTACCAGGCTATTGTTACCTTAACGTAAATGTGCTTTTTTGGGCCTCATTGTTTCTAGATACACATTTAAATAACAAGACCAGTGTTTTGCTTCCCTGGTGTTAGAACCAAGGTGTATGTAATCCTGATCTGTCTCCATAGGAAGTGGAAATGTTAAGCAACTCTAAAGCTATGAAGGAACTAACTGAAGAACAGCAGAATTTGCAAAAAGAACTTGAATCTTTGCAAACTGAGCATGCTCAAAGAATGGAAGAATTTTATTTTGAACAGAGGGACTTGGAGAAGAAACTGGACCAAGTGATGAAGCAGAAGTGTACCTGTGACACCAATTTAGAAAAAGACAAAGAAGCGGAATATGCTGCACAGGTGAGAAGTGTATCAGTAAATTGCAAAGTTATCGCTCATCCAATGTAAGGTTTCGTCTTCTCCATATCTTCTGATGCCATAGACTAACTCCGAAATAAGGGACAATGACAGCATGTTTATTTCCCTGTCCCTTGACTGAAACTGAGGGAGAAACTTACAGAAACACTTCATCTGTCAGGTGCTGCATGGTTCCCATTTCAGATACTTGTGTCATATTGCTGAGGAAATAATTAATCGTGAACATAAGGTCTACAGTATTCTCATTTAAAATAAGTCATGTTTTTAATGTATGTAGGCTTGTCCATGTTACAGAATTAAACATTATCATTTTAGTTACAGAAATAAGCTGATAATCTTTTTCTTCTTTTTATTGGGAGGGAGGGAGGAAGAGGCAAGTACCAAACCTCTTGACTTCTTTTGCGTCAGGTTAGCAGCATACCTTGCTGCTCTTTGTGTTCCTTGGTGGTACCATCTTCTGCACCATCTGATGAAACCCATTCTGTGCTCTATCAAAGTATCTGATCAAGAATTCTCTTTTGGAAATTTTTGGGGGATTTTTTTCCCGCTGTTCCTGTCTTTTGGGTTCAAATATCATAACCTATGGAGGTTTTTCTTTCACCTTCTTTTTGACTTTTACTATTGCTTCTTTATGATGGAGGTTATTCATGTCATTGCAATAGGAAAAATCCACTACATGACCAAGACAGACTTGGAAAGGCCCTCTTCAAAATTCGTTGCTGTTATGATTAAATGTGTATTGAAGTACTTCATGCAGTCACAGAAAACATAGTCTTTTAAAACAAACAAAATCCGAAACATAAACTCAGTAAAACTTTGTGGTCATTTGATCATAGTTTTATATATTATCTGTTCTTATTGTCTCAAAATAAGAAACAGGCTGTACTTGAGAGACTGGTTTTGGTATTTTTAGGGAGTAGGGCAGTGACTAGCATCATAAATCCTTCTCATGAATTTAATTTCATGACATCCCGCTCCACAGATTCCTAGCCTTTGCTGCCAGAACTAATCCTCTCTGACTAAGGTCTGATTTGCCAAACATCTGGTACAAGCCCTATTACTGCAAGTAACAACATGTTCTAATTTATGAAGATAATCACGTATGGTGTGTTTTGTATGGCTTGTGTAGTTTACGTTCTTTAGAGGATAAAAAACATAGATTGTTCCCCAAAGAGGTATATCAATTGTTTCATTTGATGTTAGAATACTAAATATGTTCCTTCCATGAAAGTATTCTTGATTATTAGTTGTCTAACTATCTGGAATATATCATTTGACTCTTTTTCTTCATTTACCACATCTATTTTTTGGACCCCGGGTTCCAAGCAATTGTCAGAAGCATCTGAGCTAAGCAGAGGTCCTGGCAACAGTTAATTTCCCAGAACTGTCTATACAGCATTAAAACCAGCTTTAATCTGATGTCTTCTTGAAGCCAGTTGCCCCTTTCTCTCTGAGAACTGTGGCCTGAGAAGTACATTTGTACTCTCTGTGCATTAAATGAAATTAATGAAAATAGAGGGGTTGGAATTTGGGTAAATGTTTGCTCTTCTATCCAGCCCTGCCTGAAGATGTACTAAGTGTTTTCTCCTCCTTTTTTTTACTCCTTTGTTGACTTGCCTAGTTTAATTGCTGCTTTACCCTGTCAATCACAACAGGGCAGTATAACCAGTACTGAAGCCTTTCCTTACAGCTGGAAACCAAAGCTCAACCAGAGACCTGCTTATGTAGTACGTGCTGTGACATGCAGGCAGTGGGCTTTACCGTGCTGCACCAGTCTACATAATCAAAGCAGTGGAGTCAGAAGACTCGTGTTAGTAGGCTAGTGCTGTCTAAGAACTACTTAAATATTTCTGATTATATTAAGAACTGTTTAAATGGTTCTTATTACACAAATGAAGGTCAGTGTCCATTGAGCGGTATGTTTCTCTGAAATAAGCACAGCAGTTTCTTTGCCAAGGTTGCTGTACAGCGATCAGCAAACACTAGTGCTCCTGTATGTTCCTCCTTTTTTAATTCTCATGAGCTGTTTTATTTTTTTTTTTCAGTGAGATGTACATGTAGCGATTATTTAGATAGATACCCATCATCATCATAAATGCAGATGGAGTTTTTAGATTCACTCCACTTCTGAATCTATTTTTAAATTTAGTGAGGTCTTTTCATAAGAAACAAACATGTAAATCAGTGGTAGACAAGATAACTGGTTTCTAGTCTCCCTGTTGTAACTGAAGGTAGCATACATGTAGGCAACTTGACATGAACTTGGTCACACTTGAAAAATTCCTTAGACTTTTCCAGATCTCACTGTAAAGAAGTTTTGATGGGAAAGAACCGACCCCAATAAATTCAAATCAGTTTCTTAATTATTTAAATCTAGGTGCAATATTTATATGTATATAAGTATGGAGTTGGACTCAATGATCCTTATGGGTCCCTTCCAACTTGGGATATTCCATGATTCTCTAAACAAACTGTGGTTAATTTTAAAAAATGATTTTGTTTCATATATATATATAACAGAAATGCCTTTTTCAGTAGTGGCTGGTATAATTTGGTCTACTTAAGTCTTTCTGATGGTCTGGCAAGTTTCACATTCATGGTACTCCAAAGATTAAAAACTTATTAAATTTTCTGCATTGAAGCACAAAATATTTCATAAGAAATCCTGGATAGACTTGTGTTTATATTTGAACACACATAAATGCGGTTATATTCAGGATTTTCTGCATCTCATTTCACTTTCATTTATGCTAAAGAATATCAAAAGCAGTGTTGGTAGTTTTTGTGCATTCTAAAAATGCATTAAGGCTTTGGAAAAAAAATGTAATATTTTGTCAGGTGAGAGAAGTTAACTTGGGAAGTGGAAGAGTGCTATTTATTTTGTAATTTGTGAAACATCTGATGCAGACATTATCACGGTCTTCCATTACATATTATTGATATGGGCTGATGTGGCAGTTCATCTAACTAGAATTTATATGTGTTTAAAAATCAATGTCTTCCATTTTTTTGATTATAATATGATGTTTGTGGAACTTTCCTTATTGGTGTCATTTGCTACTGGTATAGTAGGTGTAGCATAATTCTTGATAACTGTAGAAAATGAGCTGATAAATAATCATGAAAAATATTTCTATCTGATTCATAGGGTGGTCATCAGTGGGTTCTTGAATGATTGATGTTTACAAATACGTTTGCTAAAATTAAATGTCTGTCTTCTCTTTTACAGCTAGCAGAATTGAGACAGAGATTGGATCATGCAGAGGCAGATAGACAAGAGCTTCAAGACGAACTGAGGCAAGAACGAGAGGCAAGGGAAAAGTTAGAGATGATGATAAAAGAATTGAAGCTACAGATCTTGAAATCTTCAAAAAATGGAAAAGGAAAATAGAAATTCAAAGAGGAAGCATGACTGTGTCTTTCAAACAGGGTGTTTTGTTTTTTAACGAATTGTAAGCTGTTTCTGTGTGATAAGAGAAAGTATTCTCTACAGATTTCTATTTGCCAGACAAGTCCAGATGAAGATATACATATATATAAATAAATAGATAGGTATACATTTTTAGATTTTCCTAACTAATGAAAATCTGCATTTATTTGTACTGGTGTTTCTCAAACTATTGAAAAAAAAAAAAAAGAAACTTATGATTCAGAGTGACCAGTTTCTGTTTATTTCTAATGCAGACTTGAGGACCCTACACCTTTTAACATTGTCTGTTAAAATGTAGTTGGTGATCTTTATTTTAGTATCAGTTGCACATCCAGTTATAAAAAAAAAAATAATAATAATAAAAAATTGAAAAATCTGATTCCTTCAAGGCCAAGAATAGTTTGGGTTTCAGTGAGAATTTTGTGTTTTCTAATTGGAGAAAGTAAAGGCAGCTTTTCATCAAAAGGTAATACTCAAAATCACCATGACAATAGATGATTATCAGAAGTGATTTGCCAGCATGAGTTTTTCCCATAATTTTGTTACGTGAAATCAAGCTGATCTTTTCCATATGTGCTATTTAAGAATTCATTCTCTCTAAAGCATTTTACAGTAATCATTTGGTTACTATGCTAGAAGAAGAAAACATTAGGCTTTTTTTTTGTAAATTAAAAAAAAAGCATCAAAAATGAAATCTTCTGAAATATAAAAATCACATTTTCTTTTATTGTCTTCTGTACTGCAGGTAAAGCAGACTGTTTCTGAAGGCTTGTAGTGACAGGAGAAAGGGCAATGGTTTAAAACTGAGGGAAAGTAGATTTAGATATAAGAAATTTTTTTTAATGATGAGACACTGGAACACGTTGCCCAGAGAAGTTGTGGGTGCCCCATCATTAGAAGCATTCAAAGCTAGGTTAAACAACAAAAAAAAAAAATTAAAAAGGAAATTAAAAAAAATAAATAAAAAGGAAAGAAGAGGAAAAAAAGTATTGGTTTCTTTGGTACCCCAAGCCTCCATGCTTTGAGCTTCTTGCTAACTAGTGGGTTTTTCTTTCATCACATAAAACAGGCCTTAACTGACATAATGATAATTGCTTAGAAAAATCAAGTTCTAAGATATGGCACTTTGAAAATCACTTTGATAGTTTCTACATTTGAATGGCATGGTAACGTTGCCATGAATTAAGAAATACAGCATGTTCGTTGAGCTATAACATTTAAAAATGTGTAATTGTACAGAATTTCTGTTTTATGTATATATAACATTTACTTGAGTACTTCAGAAGTCTGATGCCTGGTAGATTCAATGCATGACTACAGATTAAGATGAAGTACTTCTTTGCACTTCTTTCCAAAAAGTTTGATATAGCTGACAGGTGTTAGCTGATTATGTCGATGACTAGAGATGTCTTAGCAGTTTTGTTATTTCACTACATAATTTTAAACTGTGCTTTAGCTCCTGTTACATTTTTTAAGGTACTTAGGTTTATAACTCTCATAATAATTCAGTTAGTACTGGTGAAACCACTAGTAAAAGCCTACTAGCATCGATTTTTATTCTGAACTAGTAAAACTGAAAACTTCTAGTTCTTCCTTATCTCTCTGTTAGTGGTATAATAGAATTGAGTATCATAGAGAAAGATAAAATTGCACAAATCTTTCAATTGAATGAAAAATTAGGTAATAAATGTCATGGAGTCATAGAATGATTCTTTTATAGCTGTATATAATTTTGTCTATGGGCTCTATGTCATATTTACACTGATAATTAAGGCAGGTTAGGTGAAAAAAATATGAAACACTTTGGCAATGTGAATCAGAAAAGAGGGCCCAGATTACATTTTTCCCTTCTTCCTCAACTCCATCTCCAAATTATGACTGAAAAAAAAAAGAAAAGACTGTCTTTACAGCCTAGTGATGGTTTGGAAGGAAATGTACTGATTATAAATTATTCTGCTTGCGTGTTCACCACTTGCTTTAAGATCACTTGTATGTTTTATTTTAATAACCACCAAGAACATGGCTGTAGGGGGAGTGGGCAAGGATGTTGGTAAAAGTGTGATTATTGGGCGCTGCAGCTTGAAGTTGGATTAGCTAAATTGATAAATAGGAAAACACCATCATGGGGAATGACAAAATTTCATCTGGGTATTATCAGAGGATCAAAAGAGACTGTTTGGAGCTGCTTTTCAGTATCAGTGTTTTGAACCAAACTTGTTCACTTGTCAGTGTAGAGAAGGCCACGCGTTAGGGCTGGAGTACGGGATTTACGCAGTGTTTGTAGCTTAGCTGTTGAATGTATGGCATCCTCACGGGGTTATTATACCAGAGTACTGTATATTCACTCTTCATTCAGGTCTTGTCTACGTTACGTGACTTCCACTCCCATTTCCCATTTTGCCACTGGTTGCAGTGGGGGACCAGTACAGCCGGGGGTCCGTGCCTCGGGCAGTGCTTCCACCGCGCGCCACCCAGGCTCGCTGGCTCCTGCTGTAGACCAGTAAAATGCTGGTGGCCATAGTTTGTACTAATATTTTCACTGCTGCAAAAACTTGAGCAGTTTATAGCAGTTTTAGCAATTCCAGCTGCAGGTAAGGCCTCCTAATACTTCTAAAACATCTGGCTGAAAAAGCTAATTGAGCATTTATTAAAATGACTTAAAAAGTAGCTGTGTAAATATTCCATTTAGTTAATCTGAAGTTAGGATGCATTTTAAATTGTTGTAATCCTCTTAAAATTCTTAAATATTACTTTCAGGTTCTTTACATAACATAAATAATTTTCATATGTGTAGACTTAATTTTATACTGATTTTAAGTAATAATGTATACATAAATGTGCCATAGATTTTGTGTGTTCGGTCTTTGAAAGATAGTTTTTTAGTAAATTGTAAATAATATGATGCAAGTCCCAGAACAAATATATGTTGACCCTTTTTCACTACCTTATGCTAGTTAATATTGAGTGGTTTATTTTACAACTCAATACAGGAACTTGGATTGAACGCTTAAGGGCCTTCACTTAAGTGCACACCTAATGGTAGAAGCGAATTCTGTCACTAGGTACCTGCTTTTAGCCATGGCATGCTCGTTTTATGTATTATTGTTTGTTCTGCCTTCAGGTTTTGGTTGCTGACCATTTAGGCAGGAAGCTGTTCTCTCAGATAGTTGTGACATTAAGTCTTTAGGAAGAAAATCCTGGAATTGTTCGCAATTTTAAATCTTCGTTATTAAACACCTAGACTGAAATCAAAGTTGCTTAGTGCACCTTTTGGAACAAAGTAGGATTCAGGCAGAAATACCTAAATTGCTCCTACGCTCTTTGACAAGAACTTTCACGAGCTTTGTGTGCTCTGATGAGCAAGAGAATATAAGAATTGAGAGAAATTTTGCCAGTCTGAAAGTACCCTCATTCATGGTGTAGCCATGTGTCCTTAGACGAAAGAGATTTTATCTAAAATCTCCAAACTTGAGTCCGTCTGTGTTTTAATTTTTGTAAAGCATATATTTTAGCTTGAGAACTTAGGTGAATGTAGTTACGTTTCACATCCTCCAACTAATTTTATTCTATATTTAATATATTAATAGCCTAGGTGTAAAACCATTTGTATATAGTAAAGGCATAATGCAATTAGTGAAGTAGGAAAAGTGGAGTGGGAGCATAAAGCTACCGGTGGCCTGAAAAAATACGGCTTGGTCCATATTTTAGAAGTCACAACTGTTTATTCATGCATTCTTGATTTATACTGGGGGTTGGATAGCTATAATGTGTTAAGAAATTTTTGGAAAACTTTCCTAGCATTAGTTGTGAAGTTGGCCTTGAAGTGCTGTCACGGTCAGCTTCCTAGAATTCACTTGTTTGTAGAGTATATATTTTGACTGTCAGCAAAGATAACAACTTTGTATTTTTTCTGCACTTAATTCATGTAATTGATCCACACAACAGAGTTTTCTATAATATGGTGAAGTCAACAAACGACGTAACGACACCTACCTGTTAATCTGTGCTTGAACTATATCAGTACTTTCATTGAAGCTGTCAGCAGCAAGAAGCTGCAAATTTGGATCTTTTTGCTCATTTGTAGTGAGAGAAGTGTTCATCAGTGTTTTCATTACAGAAAGCTTGTAGAATTTTCTGTTTGTTGCACATCTATTTCAAAAAGATCCTTTTTTATTTTTAGCTTTTGTGAAAGCAGACATTGCTTACCAATCGCATGACAAGTTCACTGTGTGTCTCTATTATTTAGATTTTTGCCATTACTTAATTATTTTTTTTTTCCAGAGTTAGTGGTTCAGTTGGGAAATGCTTGAAAAATGAGTTTTAAGCACTTCATCAAGCACAGCAAATGGTTAAAATTTTGTATTTGGAAAATTGATTATATGTAACAATACCAATTGATTTTTTTTTTTGTCTTCGAATATAGATACCTCACTTAAAGGAAAGCACAGTTATACTGTATTTAAAATAATTCTAGGAAATAATAAAAAGTTGGTCTAAAATATTTTGTTGCAGTTACGTTGCTTTCTGTGATGGACAAAATCTGTTTTTGTGTTTTCCTACTTGCTCTCAGAAGTATTTATTGATGTTGACATGCCAATACGATTATCTGAAATTCCAGAAAGTAGTTGCAAAACACCAGTCTGTTTAGCTCAAGGCGACAGGGTGGATGACTATTCCGAAACGGTAGTAAAAGCCTGTGAAAACGATCAGTGCATTCAAGGATTTTTAATACTTTGCCAATGATGTACAGTCTTACTGCTAGCGTTGCTGTGGTTGCATTACATGACACACAAAACTGTCCTCTACCTCACGTGAGATTAACAGATATTTTATATGGTTTTAGTAAACAAGAGGCTTCTATCTGGTCACTTAGTTTACAAATTTTGAATTATATTTATTGAAACATGACATACTGTGCTCTTAGCTTATACCTCAATTGTATTTTGTGCTGTTATCCATTTTCATGCCATGTAAATACATGTACAGATTGTGGACTCAAAAACAAATAAAAAACTGTAATGTCACAACGCTTGTCTCTGTAATGTTTTTGTACACTGAGATACAAATGTGACTTTCTGAAGGTGTTTAACAACGGTGCTTTTTTAGAGAAGACAATCTGCCTTGCTTTGATCACAATAAATGAAGACCTGATTACACTGAAGCTTTGTTAGCAGAACTCCCACAGCCTGCAGCAGCTCCCCACTGGCATTTTTAAATTTTAAAGGGCATTTTTAGCAAAACCTACAAGATCTCCCTCACAATGAGTCCATTTCCTAAGCCTCGTAGGGCTCCGTGAAGATATCGACAGTAACATTTCTCTGTATCTCGACACAGAGTTGGTGTTTGTATGTGTAAACACAACCACTTGTGTATTTGGCATGTTCTCCGGTGCACAGCTTTTGTTGCTACTTAACTACTCCAGCAATGTTTGAGTCGTTCACACCTCTCCTTATTAGATTAGTAATGAAGAAAATAACGCACATCACCATATAAAACACCGCGATGTATAACCATTTAAAATCAGAAATGATAATTATACTTTATTTGCTGAAAAATATTTTTATTTACTGCTGATGGAAACTCTGCCCTACAGTGGCTCTAAGGAGTTCCCAGGTTTTGTAAAACCCACAGGATTACATGGTTTCAAATCTAGGAGATGATGCTGTGATCTGTTGAACACAATCATGTCTTCCAAGAAGAACAATACTAGTTTCACTCGAGAGATGATGTTTATCTCCTGAATAACAAATGAGCAAACGTATTTTGAGGGAAAGATTAATCCACCTAGAACCAACCCCTAGGCAATGTGGAGATGGCACCCGGACATAAATAACAGCAGTGAGCATCGAGGAAGTCAATGGCAAGACAGCAGGCAGCATGGCTTTACAAAAATGCGATTAACCAGGCACAGAAAATGAAACGACAAGGAGCGTAGGCAATGATATAATGCAAAAGCAAACATTAAATTTGTGTTTATTATAAAAGCTCATCTTTACAGGTGATTTTCATCCCTGTAGTACTGTTTAGGCAGTAACTACAGTGTTCAGATGAGGTTGTGATGAAACAAAGCTGTGGCCCCTGAATTGTGATGCTCAGGAATGTGAAAAATAAGGCTCTGCATGGTCTTATTCGTGGTTTTTACTTTGTTTGCTAAGGAACAGGAAAAATACTGCTGGATGAAGAGCAGGATATGTTTCATTCACGATTTACTAACCCTGGAGCATGGCTTTCAATATTTCTGTTTCATCAACAGCCACAGGAATGAATCAGTCATTCGGTATTTTGCATCTGATTTTTCCCCTGCCGATGCAGTGCTGGAGGCACTCCGCTAGTGGTCTCCCCAGGCACGTTTTTTTCCGTGTAAATCCAAACCCTCTGCAAAATCAGAAGCTGTGGTGGACACACAGTGATGAAATTTCTTTAGGGATGTGTTGGCGTCCAGTAACATAAATGTGTTTGCAATAATACCAAGTAAAAAAGGGAAAACAGCGTGTCTGCCTGTTTCTGCAGATACAGGATTGTCTGTGAAGTTTTTCTTTTGACATTTGGAAACGGGCTGTTCTTTGTTTTATGAGGTAGGCTAAAAGTTATGCCCGTAATGAGTCTGAGTAAAAAGCCACTTATTCTAAATGTTAGCGTTTAAAAATGGAAATGAGGTGCTGCCTAAAGCAAACTTAAGACTCTGAGAGTGTTAGTTAAGAATTTTGAAACCTCAGGCATGAGAGAACACAGAGATGGCTCTTTTATGTTTTGCAGTTACTGAAAACATCAGAAAAGAAACAAGACCGATTATGTGCATTTACTGCAGGAGTGCCGATGGCTCTGAGGAGACGATCAGTTCCGTCTCTTGGGTAACTCTGTCCACCACGTTTCTTGCCTTATTTTTCCATGACGTGACAGAAAGTGTGATCGTTTGTCTTCAGCCCTAAAAAACCACTTCGATTTTTATCTCGAGCCTGAATTTTCAGCAGCCAGGCTGCCTGCACGTGAATAAAGTAGCCTGTTTTGTCGTCTGAGCACTGGCGGAGGCGATTCTGCATCCCCTGTCCGCATCCTCCTCCTCCTCCAGCTCCCTGCGATGAGCTGGCAGAAGTTGGGGCTCCCCCCTTGCTCCTCCCATGCGCTGTGGGGCTGGAGGCAGCTCTGACCCCTCCCAGGGAGGGAGCTGGGCAGAGGCAGCCTGATGTGTGCTCGGGGACCTCTTCCCACCAAAGTCCAGTCCCTCCCGCTCCCAGCTGGCGGCAGGTCCCGGCTGCACGCGTCCTGCCCTGCCTCGCACAGCTCCGCAGCCTCCACTGCCAAAGCTTTGCCCCTGCTCTCCTGCCCAGCTTGTAGGACCAGGGCCTCATCGCCATGGTGGCCACCTGCCTGCACCTGGCTGGATTTGTCTGCAGTTTCATCGGGTGGATCGGGGTGGTGGTGGCGACCGCCACCAACGACTGGGTGGTGACGTGCGGCTACACCATCACCACCTGCAGGAAAATGGACGAGCTGGGCTCCAAGGGGCTGTGGGCAGACTGTGTCATGGCGACAGGCCTCTATCACTGCAAGCCCCTCGTGGACATCCTCATCTTGCCAGGTACGTGTCCCCCTCTGTGCCCTCGTCCCTCCTGCCCCAAGGCGCTGCTCTGTGTGGTGCTGCTGTGGGGTGAAATGCTGGCGAAGCTCCTTCTGCTTCAGCAGCCCGGGAGATGGTCCATTAAATATGCTAAGGAGTGATAGCCCTTAACATGATACCCATTAAGTTCTACCTGTTTTTAATCATGTCTAGGTATGATGTGTTATCTCTGGCTATTAAAATCCACTTAATGCTATCAATCATTGCCCTTAATAAACACTCGCCATTTCTTTCACGTCTCATTTCCAGGTTGTATTGCAAAACATACATAGTATATTGAGATCTAAGAGAGTATTTCAAATTTAACTTTGAGATGATGATGAACTGTTACAAATGTTAAGGATCAATTCCTTGAAATGATTTTGAGTATAATGAATCTTTTGGCATCTATTATTAATGCTGCTATGGCTTTTAATCTTCTGAAAGATTGTCATCGGTCTTGACGGTCTTCGGATATGTTCTAACACAGGACAGATCTTTTACACAGTAAAGAGATATAACTACCCTTAATTTGTCATGATACTTTCTAATCATATAGTAATTTTCATCTAGTTTACTGCAAAGCAAACATTAAGCAAGGTGTTCCGTCAGTGTTAGTACATCTTTTGAGCTAACTAAATCCGTCTTTGTGTGATCCTGTCCCTGTAAGTTCAGTTAATTATTTTACCTAATGATTTTACCTATTTAAATTGCAGTTAACTCTATGGTGTTTCTTTGTTCTGTTACATTTTAGAGTACACATCATCAAGAATTTCAGAGGTGCCCCTTCCAAAACTGGCAGGGCAGAAATAACCATTCCTTGTAGCTTTCATTCATTTTTCCTTATTTATTTGTTTAAACTGTTGTGGAAATAATTTCACAGTTGTTAGAAAGATTATTTCTGAAATACTCTCTGATACGATGCCTAGTCAGTATTACACAGTGTTCGGCAATTTTGAATCTCTCAGACCAGCTCCTATTCTTCCCTTCTGTGCATGTATACTTATATTTTAGTAGATTTACTTTCCTTATAGCTACTATTGTTAAGCATGATGCAGCACAGAAGAGAGAGAAAAAGCTTGCCCAGAAGAAACAGTATTGAATGAAATTTAATAAATAAGTAAATAAGTCTTTCATCAAAAGAAAGAAATGTTTCTTTTCAGCAGAAACAGATCACAAAGCAAGATTCTTCTGCTTGTAACTCATCTGAGACCCATAGCTGTCCACAAGAGAAATTCGTCCTTGCTCTGCCTGCTCGCTGAATTGTATTTAGAGTCTTTCATTGACTGAGCCAAGTCCTTAAACTGGTGTGTTTGTGTGCATGTTTGATTGAGATCGATTACACAGAAACCACACTGGGCATTGCCATCTTCTTTGTTTTCTCATTTTCTGCCCTTAACCCCTTAGAGAACATTTTTGGTCAGTTTCCTGCTGAAAAATCAATGAAATGTTTGTTATACCTGGGCTCTGCCTTTTCAGGAGGAGTGAAATCCTCAGTGCTGCTCTCTTATCCATATGTTGGTGGGATTTGCTTGAGGCACTCATCTGCTGCTATTCTTTGAGGCATCACAAAACACCGTGTCTGCGTGTGGCAGCTTCATCTTGTTAACAGGAGGGGAAAGAGAGCCAGCATTGTCACTCTGTGGGGGCTGTCCCGAGAGCTATATGTACTCAAAACTCAATATGTTCTGACACAGTCCCTCACAGACTGGTAGAAATAGCCTGCCCTGCATAGCCCCTGTTGTCCCTCACTGCCTTGTGCTGCCTGCTGCTGCTGCAGGGGACAGGAAGGGCGCGGTGGTGACTGATGGAAGGCCAGGGGATCCCGTGATGTCCAGAGGGACCCAGATGAATAGGTTGGCTTTGGCTGTGAGAGCTCAAATAACTCTACAAAGTGCAGTTATTTCTCTTCCTCTGTCTGTGCCGGTGGTCAGCTGGACTATTGTTATGTGACCCTGCTGCTGTCCCTCCTTCTCCCCGGTCCTCAGCTTCCCCTGGTGGCAGTATCTCATGGACCTGCATGTTTGAGTGATGGGTCTTCAGCTCTGCGGCCCTCCTGACCACAAACCTCATCTGGTGGTAGCAAGCTGATCTCCGAGTCTTTAAATTCTAGTTATTTATTCAAGGCTGAAGAGATTCAAAAGATCCTTCCTCCCAGTTTCCTTTACCATCCCTTCCCCTATTTCCCAGCTCCGTGATGTCTCCGCATCTTGCTGGGAAGGCTTTGTGTTTTCCAGACAGTGCTCCTTATGCTGTGGAAAATTTTGAGCTTGAACACCCTGTTCATGCACTAACCATGGTACTGTGGTTTCACGGTCAATATTTATTCACACAATGGCTTGAACCTGTCTCCAATACTCCATGCACATGTTCTGAGCCCATCAGGCAGGAACCTTCACCCAAAGTTCTCCACCTCTTGAGCCGAATAATCAAAATCCCTTTTCCTTGCCCCACCAACAGGGTACGTCCAAGCGTGTCGAGCACTGATGATCGCCGCCTCCGTCCTGGGCCTTCCTGCCATCTTCCTGCTGATAACCGTCTTGCCCTGCATCCGCATGGGCCACGAGCCCGGAGCCGCCAAGTACCGCCGCTCCCAGCTGGGAGGGATCCTCATCATCCTCCTGGGTAAGGCGCTCGTGGTGCTGCATGGTGCCACCTCCAAGCCTCCAAGCGGGCTGGGTTAAGCCAGGCTGGGCCTCAAATGCTCCAACCAAAGGCATGAGCAAGAGGAGCACTGGGCAAAGTTAGCTGAGCCCTGTGGGAGGTGAAGCCCACGAGTCCGGGGGTGCTTTTCTGTGGGGACATCATGGGGGAGAGCACGGAGGTGTCCCCCCGCCTCCTGCCAGCCTCGCCCCCCGGCCTCCGAGTTCCCCAGGGAATTTCTTCCCGTCCTCGGGGCCTGCGGAGGACATTGTTTTGAGCAGCTCAGACTGTGGAGCTCATTGTCCTCCACGCAACACCTGCATGTTCTTGAGGCCTCGTCATCTCAGCAACAGGCTGCGGTGCCTTGTTTTTACCCGTTTGTTTGGCAGAGGAGGAGGGGAGAGGGAAAGTGGCCTCTTTGTGCGGCTCTGCTGCTCGCTGGCAGCCAGCACTGACATCATCCTCGTCTTTTCTTCTTCTTCTCCTTATTTTTTTCAAGTGGGCACCACATATAGCTGCCATGAAAGAGGTACTCGGTGCTGCAGCTTGGGGAGCTTCTGCCTGCATGCACCCAGCTGGGGAAGAGCCCATGAGGCAGGCAGTGGTGAGAAGCTTTTAGGACGAGTCAGGATGTCTGAAATCTAAGGGAAAGCACAATGAAAGTGAAACCAGTGTGCCATTTCACTTGCCACAGCTGGAAATCCGAGCACCAGCTCAATAGGGCCTGTTCAGGACATCCTGGTCAGGAGCAGCCACGCAGGAGAGCTGTGGGAACATGGCCCTGATCCCTGTCCTGAAACCTTGAGTCACAGATTTGGTCTTGGCAGAGAAAGAAAGTGTTTTTTTTTCTTGTTGTGAATGAAATTTTAGAGGTGGAGGAGTCTACTCTGCCTGATATCTTAGTCATGGGATGCAGGGGAGTGCCAGCAGAGCTGCATTTTGTACCAGACAACTGTGAATTTTTGGTTTTGGTCAAGGAGAACCATGCTGTAGATCAGCCCCATTTAGCATGGCTGCAGATGTGGAGCTGAGAGCATTGCTGCAAAATCTGCTTTGCTGAAGGGCAGCAACAGGGTTACAGCAGAAGGGCGACAGGCTTACAGGACCAGCAGATGTGGCAAACAAATGGCAGTGACAATATGGAGTTACACAGGAACAAGTGGTGGTGGACCAGGGGGGTTGGGGTCTGGTGTGTCACCTCGTGCCCTCGTCCTGCAATGGTGTAACACTGGTGGGGAGAACAGATGTAAGAGGATGAATGAGAGGAGCTGCAGTGCCCCACAAGCTGCAGGAGCAGAAGTGAGGCCACCAGCACACCAGGCTCAGCCGTGCGGCTCCTCTCTGCCTCAAAACGGGCTTCTCCTGTGAGAATGGCAAGAGTATATTTACAGAGACCTTGGCAGACAGATACTCTTCGGGACAGATTTGATCTTCTCATTGTTTTCACCCCTGTGAGTTGTGGAGCATCTGCAGCAGAAGGGATTTGCTCACACCACTAATGTCCTGTGTGAGCTGGGCAGGGGCAGCCCCAGGTCCTGGGAGCTCGGCATCACACCACCCTAACTGCACCGCCCAGAGGTTACAATAGCACTCTTCTTGTCAGATTACAGATAAAGAATTAACATGTTCCTTTTGCTCTTAAACATTTCAAAAAATATAACCAAGCCATAATTATTTTTACAAACACTTTTTTTTTTTCCCCAGTCTGATTAGCAAGAGAGTCCTCTTGGAAGGACAGCAATGTACAGAGCTCGGGGGACTTTGACATTATTTAAGCTGATTAATGATCTGTTATTTGAAAAACGAGGTGTTACCATTCCAGAGCATTTAATAACTATAAATATCAGGCCTCAAAATACATAATACTGACTTACAAGTCACTAAGTCCTGGTCTGTTCTTATTTACTCTCTGGTCACTGAACCCTCACTTGTGGTTTTCAGTGTTTGCTCCCCAACCTGAAGGGCTCCAGCCTTTTCCTCTAAGTCAAACCCAGCTCCCAGAGGTCTGGCTAATAGAAATTGAATCCAAAACCACTCACAAACATCGCAAATATATTGAGAGTGGGGATGTGATCATGGAAGTCGGCCCCAAGGTAAAACATCACTTGTTGCTCAGGGAGGGGATGGCAGTTTATCACTGTAGTGGTTAAAAAGGAAAGAAGGGGTTGAAACACAGTGTGGAACCAAAAAAAGAAATATAAAAAAAATATATATATATTGAAAACTTGCCAGGAAAACAATGGGCTCAGATATTCCATTGATTTTTCTGTCCACTGATAATAGCGGGCTGCAGAGTGCAACATGTGTGCACACCCTCCTATCCTGCCTGCTGATGTATTTATGTCTTTGCTCGATCCTATCTGACCAAGAGAATTGATTTATTGCTCAAAACGACCATCAGCAGTGGTTTGCTGTGAGCTGGTATGAAAACATTTCATATGCTAGTGTTGATGGAAAAAGCCGGGCCCATCCTGTGTTGTTGATACTAATTCAGGAGACCCCTTGCTGGTACCCAAGTGGTGATTTTCCTAGGGGAAGTGAGGGACCTGAGAGACTGAAAACCAGATGGAAAATATGTGAGTTATTGGGAATTACCACCACAAAGTGACCGTATTAGCTATTGTGTACTAAATAAATGGTATTAATAGGTTCTTCTTGACATGACTTTCTCTCAGAAGACTCTATCCCAAGAAAGCCAAGGTTTGAAAGTGTTTTTTTCTTTTTTCTTTTGGGAAGCTGTGGGCACTAAAAGACCTTTGTAAACCACGCTGGTCCCCCTAGAAGAAATCACAGAGTCATTGAACCACTTAGGTTGGAAAAGACCTTCAAGATCATCAAGTCCAACCAATTAATCCCTTTACACTGCAACACTCAAACTGTGGCTTGAGCCTCAAAATTTTCCCAGGTGGGCACGTGGCTCAGGTAGGAGGGAAAACTGGTATCAGAGCAAATACATAGACCTGCGTGTGGTCCACTGAGCAACTGCTGTGCTGTGCACAGGGTAAAATGGCTTTGCACTTTTGGAGGCCAGACCATGAACTCCAACACTCTCAGTGCTGTTCTGTGATGTTATTTAGCTGGAATGACTTTATGAGATTTATTTGTACAGCCACAGATATCCAGATAAAAAGACTGCCTGTAAAAGAGAAACAAAAAATCACATATCCATTATTTCATTCTGCAAGACCAACTGCTTTGAAAAAGAAATCTTGACTTTGAGTTGGCAACTCAGGATAATTAAATTTAGCCATGAAAGAGAAGCATTCTTTCTTCCACAGATAACTTGTAACTTACTGTTAGGGAATTTGGCAGGGACTCGCCGTCCCTTGAGCTAGGGCTGTAGTGCTTTATCCTCCCCACTTTCTGTCCACGTGTGCTTCCACCAGCTAATTAAACCATGCCTATAATGCCCGATATTAAGAGATTCAGCTCAATGGATTGAGCAAGAGCATTGCCAAAAAGGACTCAGGCCTGCTGGCAGCCTGGCAGTGTGACCCCAGTAGGTAAAAGCTTTCCTGGGGTTCAAGCTGCAGAAAGTGGGCAAGATTTTCGGTATGCATGTGCCCCAACACATGCTTCTGATTCCAGCTAACTTTGCTGGTTTAATGAAAAGTATTCCTTCTGTTTGCAGGCCTTCTCTTATTTTCTGCTGGACTGTGTTGACAACAACAGCTGTGCTATCTGTACTCATTCTTTCTGAGGGAGAGGCAGAGTCTCTCAGCATTAGCACAAAGGAGAAGCAGCAACAGTTCCTACTCTAGCAGCTCCTCCTTGTAGGGAGCCTATCATAAAATGCACTGGAACATGCCCTACAATGCCTTTTGCAATTCTTTTGGGTTCCTTGGCAAAACAGCTTATCTTCAGTCTTCCTCTGTGATACTAGACCATCACCTGAAAGAAATATCACAGTTCCAGACCATCCTTTTCACACCTCGGTGTAGGATTTACCATGCCCAATCCACATGGAGCAATGAAACCTCGGGGCAATCCTCCTCCTGGCAACTGGGCTCACTGGTTACTGACAGCAGCTGGTAGCCTCCAGAGGCAGGGAGGCCGAACCAACCCCTGCAGAGCCCTTGGCTGGTGTTTCAGCTTCCTAGGACTGTCAGCATTAAAATAACGTGCATTCACATGTGCATCCATATGCACAAGAGCTGCTATTGTCCGAGCATCCCTGAGAGCTCTTCTCAGCCCAGTGCAAGTGTTTTCTTCGGTCCCGTCTCGGGGGGAGGGCTGGAAAAGATAAGGCTCTTATATTCTATGGACATAAATATATATATATATATATTTACTGCTGACAGAAAAAGAAAAGATGATTGTGTGGTTTTGGACAACAAAGACGCTTTTTGTCAGGAGCCCATCAGAATGCTTTGCAAATTCTCATCTGGTACATTTTTGTTTTAAAGCGCTGAGGCTCACGAGCTGGGAGCAGGACTGATCCCCACGCCGAAGGGCTCTTCTCCCCTCCCTGCCTTCTCCAAAAATTCCTTCCAAAGCCACAGGGTCCTTGCTTTGAGAAGGCCCAAAATTATTGCTGGCTTTATTAGCATCCTCCAATGTTCTCCTCTTTTCCATAAGAAAATATTTTTTCTCATAATAACTGCAGCTATTGGGGATGGGTTTTCTGCTATACCGGCCAGGAGCTCGGGTTTGTTCTCCGCTCTAACTAAACAATTTTATTTTTTCTCTCACCCCTTTTTTTTCCCCTCTTGCAACCTTAACTTTTTGACACCGCCCCCAGATATCTTTTAACGCGGTCGGTGGAAATCTGTACCGCTGCCACAGCCCTGTTATTGTTTTGCTCTGATTCTCCGATAGCCACAAGGATGGAGTCCTGCACAGCTTGTCCCGGAGGCAAGTAAATATTGACGGATTAATTCTTGTCAGATGTACCGGCCATAAAGGATATTGTTTTAAGACCTGCTCCTGTGAGCTGCTTAACACAGCCGCTCCTGTTGCACGTGGGGGCTTTGCAGGATGGAGGAAGGATCCTCGGTGAGGGCGAGGAGCGGGGTGACACGAGCAGGATGCAGGGCACGTATTTTCTCCATGCTCTGAGCACACCACACACAGAAAGCGCTGTGCCCTCCAGCCTGGCTGCCTGCAAAGTCCTGAATTCGAACACTTCACTGAGGGCATCTCCTTCACACGCCACCTGCCCAGCAGCCTTCCTGCTTCTCATGGAAAAAAAATGAGCAAAACTTGAAATCCTCCATCATTTTTTTGACCTGCTTTGTAGACTGTAGGTTGCATACCATGTTCCCTTAGGATGAGGTCTCGTTTCTACTCATTTCAACAGGTTTCTGGAAAGCTTTGTGGGGTTTGTCAGATTGTTTGACAAGGGAAATTTTCCATGGGGAAGTGGAATTCACTTTCCAGATTTGGGATACGTTTCCCTCTCCATAAAACAAACAAACAAACTAACTAAATATCAACACCCTGTACTAATGCTTCTTTTATTCCTGCCCATTTTCTGCGTGTATTTTGTGAACCCTGCTCTGTCTTGCTAAGCACTGGGATATTTCGTGAGTGTTTGTGGCCATTCAGTTAGAGCAACTGCAGTGATGCTGATCGAAATGGGCTGAAGCTGTAGCACACGAGGTTATGCAGAAACAGTGATTTAGAAGAGTTAACTCTGAGCCCCAGGTTTTACTGTCTTACCCCTGGTGTGCCCGTGGTCAGCGTGGGGCTGGGCCTGCAGTGACTCTCCCCTCCTGTCTCCCCAGCCATGTGCGGCGTCGTGGCCACCATCTGGTTCCCCGTCTGCGCCCACCGCGAGACCACCATCATGAGCTTCGGCTACTCGCTGTACACGGGCTGGATCGGCTCTGCCCTCTGCCTCTTCGGTGGCTGCGTCATCGTCTGCTGCTCGGGGGACGCCCAGACCTTCGGCGAAAACCGCTTCTACTACGCCTCGGGCTCCAGCTCCCCGACCCACGCTAAGAGCGCCCACGTCTGAGGCTCCCCGGCACCTCCACGGCCGCCGCCGGGCGCGTTGGCTGCTGGCACCGCGGGCGTCACGCTCGCTTCTCCTGGCAGGCGCCACTTCCAAGACCCCGGGGGAAGACCTTAGAAAAGCAGCCCCACTGCCCGGTGGTGCCAAGTGTTCCCGTCCCCACCTGCCTTGTCCCAACCCTTCTCCAAAAAGGACGCCCCAGCCAGCCCGACCCCTCCCTCCTGCCTGTCTCGTCCTCACCGCCTGCCCCATCTTCCTGCAGCCGGGATGGCTCGGATGGTTTGGGGTCTTCAGGTGGGGTTTAGGGGTTTTATTTTACTGCCTAGCTCACCTGGTTAAAGGAGAGTTTAAAGCAACAAAACAAGACACGAGAGAGACGCTTCCCTGCTGTTGAGAGGCTTCCAGCAGCTCTTTGCTTTCCCCCGTTCAAGGTCACTGCTTTGGCAAGGTTCGGGTGGGAGGGCAGGGAGGAAGGCTGCAACCCTCCAACCAGGCAAATGTTTCTCTTTCGGAAGAGTAGGGAAGTTTTTCTGCCTTTCTCTGTAAATACTTTTGTACGGATTTGATCATTTTAGTAACAGTATTTCCTGCACTCCCCCGGTCATCAGTATGAAGGAAGCAGAACCCGAAGTCCTAACCACACGGTAAATAACAGCGCCTCTGTACATAGTTTCAAATGACTTTGAGGGCTCTAATCTCTGCATTCTCATTTTTTTTTTCCTTCTCTTTTTACTTTCCTTTGTACAGATCAGTTACTAAAAAAGTATTTTTACATTTTTAAAAAATCTTTGCTTTTTTTTCCCACAAGTTTGTGTTCTGTCTTGCATCATTAAACAGCATGTTTTTAACTCAACGTAATGCACCTGGTACAGCACAATTCTGGTGAGTACTGATGATGCCTTTGTACTTTAAGCGAAATACTGTACAATAAATAACAGAGTACCTGCAAACGCTGCCTTCTCTTTTTCCTTCCTTCCTGTGTGTTTCCATAGCTGGCTTTTCCATGACACGGGTTTCCCAACGATTTTGAAGTTGTTTTTTTAAAGCAATTCAGGATGAGAGATATTGCTGTGGATTTAAGTGTTAAGTTCTCAGTCCCTCTTGTTTTGGGGGAACCTTTAAAACCCAAGTAACCCCCTGTATGGTACCGACTGCTGCCTTGCACATTCATTCTTTCAATGTTCCCAATAGCGGCTTGCACCAGGGAAGGGATTTGCTGTACCCTTCACATCTGGGAGATTTAGAAACCCACTGGGACGATGGAGGTACAGCCCCAGCACTGCCTGGGCATGATGAAGTCCACAAGTCGTGATGCTCTGAGCTAAAATAAGAGTCTGATCTGTGGCCATCACTCTCTTTGATTAAAACTGTAAGATGGAGATCTAGCTCTGTCCTTACGAGAGGCTGTAGCAATTTAATTACGTTGATACTGAATCCCATCTGTTCCCAGGGACGTTAACTCCGTTCAAATAACTGGTGTGAGCTGGGCTTCAGGCCCAGGGAAAGAGCAAAGGCCGGGGGCTGCTGCACGGAGCAGGAGAGGAGGAGAGCTCCGACCCGGCACTTTGGGGTGGTGGGGAAGAATTGGAAAACAAGGCTGCAGGTCAAGCTGTGCTGGATTGGGGTCTGTCTGCTCATCTTGGTCTGCTTCGGTTGGAGAACCCCATTATTTCCAGGGGAAAGGATGCTGCAGCTCCATGCCTTACCCTGCTGGGTGAGACAGGAGCATTTAAAAGGAGAGGAGGAGGAGGACAGCCGTGGAAGCATCTACCTTCAAGCCCGGGCAGCCTTGAGCAGGACTTCTCCTGCCCGTGGTGCCCTGCAGCACCCACAATGTGTGTGCCAGCCGTGGGACACTTGTGGCCATTACATCAGGGGCAGGGCACAGTCGGTTGTTGTGTGCGCCGCGGGGACGCCGTCAGTGCTGCCATTGATGTGCGGGTGCCGCGGGCCGGGGCAGCGCGGGGACGTGCCAGCTTGTGCAGGCGGCCGGGATTGTGGATTGTGCGCCCGTTAACCCCGGGGCTGGCGGCGAGGGAGCCCTCGGAGCAGGAACCCGCTGTGATGCTGCCCTACAAATGGAGGGGAAAGCTCAGAAAATCTTGTCGGTGCAGCAGGAGGAGGGAGGATGACCAGAGTGGTGTCAGAGGGCTTGTTTTCCAGCACGGTGTTGGTGCTGCAATGAGGCTGTGCTGGTGCAGGAACCTAGGGGGAGAGAGCCCTTCCAGGCAGCACTTGTTTTGTTTTTTTTTATTTGTTATGATTTGGGCTGCAACTGAGCACCTTCAGGCATGTAAGGCTGGGGGCCCTGCCCAGGGTCACTGGGTACCTGTGGCTGATCCCAAACCCAGCCCCTGGAAGGCTCCAGGCAAGCTGCTCGGAGGAAGGAAGATGCTTTATTTCGGGGAGGGGAGGAGAATAAGCAAAGCAAAACCATCTCAGAGCAGCCACAGTGAAAATGCAAATCTGCAACCCGCAGTGTGCGGAGCGAGGAGGTGCCAAGTGTGGGATGGGACCGGTGCGGGCATAGCAGAGGGGAGATTTTAGAGAGATTTTGGAGGGGAGATTTCTGGTGGCACCGTAAGCAGCTGGGATAACACCGGTACCCCCAGGGTGAAGGAGCCCCGTGGGGCTTCGCGCTGCGATAGTCAACCTGTGGTCATTGGCTCTCAGTTTTTTTCTTTTTTGTTTTTTTTTTTTCTTTTTTCTTTTTTATTGTGTAAACGAATAACCATTTTTTTTTTTCACAACAGTGCAAGTAAATACCAAAGTCAGCCCGTTGAAGTGGATTTTCTACAAAGGAAATTTTGAAGCATTTAAGGCAAGATCTGTTCACCTCTAATTTCAATTTAGCATTGAAAAAATATTGGACCCTCACTGATCAGCTTAACAAAATTTATACAGGAAAATTCCATTTTTTGTTGTTTAGCCTACCATTTAAAAGATTTACATTACTATGGAAGTTGGTACTAATATACATTTGTCTCTGACTTCCTTTAAAAATCCATTAGTTCCTCTTTGTTTGTTTGTTTGTTTTAATGTAAAGGCACACAATAAAGCTTTATGCATTTATTAAAATATACAGATTTTGGTAAATTTAGATTTTTTCTTAGTATCTCGATAATATATATATATATATATAATATGTATATTTGTCAACAACACAATCATCTGAAAATAAAAGTCACTCCATAACATATCTGCATATTTTTTTCTTTCCCGTGACACACTACAAGACCCCATTGTACAGTGCACCAATGGGCCGTTGGAAACCACAAAAATAAATAAATAAATAAAAAAGAACAAACTCCGTTAACAAATACACCGATTTGATACCAGAACCGCGGAGAACTGTTACACCAGAAAGTACCACCTGCAAGAAAGCAAGATCTACATCAGAAGGACCAAACAGAACGAGAGGAGTGAGGACCATTTACAAGCCGGATCCGTGATGCCCGAGCGGGCTCGGGGTGTGATTTTTCTGCAGTGTGGGGGCTGCTGGCGTGCTGGGCCGCGGCGTGAGGAGGTCTCTGGAGGGACCGAGGGCTGGCCAGCCGCTGTGGGAGGCGAGGTATTTCTGCTCCCCCTGCCCCAGGCCCCAGGGTGCTGAGCGGGGCCGTGGCGGTGCTGGCGCTGCTCTGCCCGTGCTTTCCTACTGCTTGCTGCCCGGCTTCCCGGGAAGGGATGGGGACATGAAAAGGGTGGGGAAGGGATGGAGAAAGATAAAGGGCTGCAGGGGAGCTCCAGCAGCCCCCCTCAATGAGTTGATCCGATGGAGCGGTGCCTACAGACACCAGGAGCAAGGATCAGGCCCTTGCCAAATGATACCCAGGCAGACACGACGACAGACACTGGTACTGGAAACTGCTCCGTAGCAGGAGATTAAGGCTGCAAAAGGAACAAGAGGATTTGACTCGACAGGGGTGCTTGGGCACGTGTTTGCGGGCCAGCAGATGCCTAAATGCAGAAGCGGGATGAGGACAACCACCACATGGTTTGGTAGGAAATTAGCATCAGCCGTTCTCCTGGCTGAGATAAAGCCAGACCTGCGAGGGGCCATCCTCCTTGGGCATCTCTAAGGCATCCTTGAGGAGAGCAGCGACCTTCGTGAGGGCTCAGCACCGCCAGGGACAGAGCACGGAGCAGTTTCCCCAGCGGGTTAGCGGAGTGTACACACATCACGACAGCTTTTGGGTGGGAGCCACTTGGGGTTTCTGCTTGTAGAAGCCTGGCAGGGGCAGGCAGCAGGAGGGGATGCCAGAGCAAAGCTTACAGGTCCTGTACCAAATCCTTGCTCCCATTCTGAAGCCCTCCCATGGCTTGGCCAGGACACTGAAGGTTACAAACTCCAGCAGTGGAGGTTGTTATCCACTGGGAAAGGGGCTGTCGCTGGCAGCCACCTGGGACAGGAGCTGCAGGTGGGACACTTCTGTACCCACGGCCAGAGCCTCTCCTGGCAGCACTGCAGGGGGACGGGAGCAGGATGGGGCCATGCTCTGGCTGTACCGGAGGGTTTAATGGTGAGAAACGTCTGGCTGCTGAGCGCCTCTGCCTCGTGATCCACCGCCTCCTTCTGTTTTGTGGGACAGGAGAAGCTGCGGGGCACAGACGTGCCCTGAAGCACAGAACGAGCACTGAGAGGTGCCCAGCGCTGTTAGGGAAGGGAACAGGTTGGTCATTTTGTGAAAGACACCAAGTGGTGGGCACAGCGTTCAGCCTTGGTGACACGGCCTGCAGGGCTCGAAGACCACTTGCACAACATGGGCTAAGGCAGGAGTGGGTCACAGCCCACGGTGCGACCAGAAACGGGACCAAGCTCAGACGAGGGGATCTCAAGATTTGTTAGAGGCTGTCCCGAGAGGAGCAAGACATGGACTAAATGTGAATCCCAGTATTTGGGACCTTTGGGTTCGGGGTCTGGGGACGAACACAGGGGCAGCCCGGCTGCATGCACTGAGTGCCTTAGCTCCAGCAGGCTTGTCCATCTCTGCTTCCCACCCGCCTGCCCCTCTGGCTAAGCCATCACTGCTGGGCGCTTCAAGGAAAAAAAGGAAAACCACACGTGCTAAGAAAGTGCCAAATACGCAAGAGCAGCTTCACACCACTGCGAACATCGTGTGAATATTCCCCGGGGAAAACCCCATCTCGTCCCCGCACGTGGCTCCTTCCAGCCCTCAGAGCCCTCCCGCTTTGGCACATCTCCCCTCAGCACCGCCTGGGGCTCGCTGGGCACCGGGGCTCCCGCGTTTCCCGGAGCACGGCCCAGGACACCCTTGGGTGGGGGTCAGTGGCGGTCGCAGAGTGTGTCCCGAGGACCGGAGGTGACGGGGCAGCGGCGGGGGACGGGATGGGGCAGGGGAGCCGCGGGGCCCCTTCCTGGCCGGCCGGGCGGCGCGGCGTGCCCCTGCCCGTCCCTCTACTCGGGCGAGTAGTCCAGCTCGTCGTTAGCGATCAGCGCCTCCGAGGGCTGTTTGTGCCTGCCTTTGCTTTTCGATCTGCTACCGGTCCGATGGCTTTCCTTTGCTCCCGCCATTTGCTGGTACGAGAAGCCCTTGTCCTCGGCGGGGCCCCAGCCCGGGTAGCTCTCGCCCTCGGTGGCGTAGGAGAAGCCGTCGTCCACGGAGAAGGGGTCGACGTCCACGTCGTAGCGCTGGTAGGTGCTCTGGTGCAGGGCCTCCTCGCGGGCGCTGATCTCCAGTGTGCTGTTCCACATCCCGTAGCCAAAGTAAATGAGCAGACCTGGGGCAGAAAAGAGCGAGAGGATGGAGGGGAGGCTGGCCCCATGCCATGCCCACGTTCCTCTCCCAGCCCAGGCCCCATAAAGCTGCTCCTGCCGCCAAAGCCCATGCCAGTGTCTAGCCCCACTCACCACCAGCCCAGCGCCAGGTTGGCTCCAGCCAGCGAGGGCCAAACCTAAATAAATGCTTTTATATTGTTAAGCTTGTGTGTGTTTTTGTGGGTGTCTGGTCTTTGAAACCATGCAGTGCGTGTTGTCCTGCTCTTGGCTGTGACCGGAGAGCTGTGTGCTTTAAACATCAGCTGGGACGGCTGCTTCACCATGTGATTGTGCCATCTGCAGCCTTGGTGGGAAAGCAGCTCCCGGCAGGCTTGCCCCAGCCTCCTGCATGCTGAAAGCCAGCGTTTTCCTCCTGGCATCCTCCAGGCCATCCTTTTCCCTCTGGAGTTTTCCTGTGTTCTCAATCTCTCTCCTGGTGGTACCCGCAGCACTGTGTACCCCAGGGTGGTCAGGCTCAGATCATCTGGTACTCAAACAGCTCCGAAATCCTGTCCTCCCCTTCCCAGAGTCTCTTTTCACATTATCCCTCTGGCCCTGCCTCATCTCACCTTCCTGCTTCCTACAGGAAGGCTGGTGGGGTCCTTCACGCGTCAGCCGTGTGGCTTAATTGACTCGCTGCCATTGCTGACAGCTGGAGAGGTGTTGGATGTGCCCACAGGGGAAAGGATTAATCACAGAGGATTAACTCGATGCTTTGAAGTGGAAGGGACAGGTGGAAGGGCTTTCCCTCGCTCTGCAGCTTCACCTATTGCCTGGGAGGGCCAAAAAAGCACTGAGTGTGTCCAGCCCAAAGGCTGCTTGTGGCAGCTACTGCCAGCAGCTCAGCTTGGGGCCAGGGGATGCTCAGAGATGGAGGCTGCCTGCCTTCCCTGTCCTCCTGCAGCAAAAGGGGGAATGGCAACGTGGAGGAAAAAAGGGGGTAGCAATCTCCCCATGAAGGACGGGAACCCTGAGGCTGCACTAAACTCTCAGAGATGCCACAGGGAGGTCCGAGGTCTGTTCACATTATCACCTGATCATCCCTGCCCTTATGGGATTCAGCAGCTGCCTCCAACCTCAGTGGGTGCTCATATGGCTACTATTTCTCCTAAAAGAGCCCTTGGCTTTGATATTTCCTCCTTGCTTCAGTTCTCTGTAGTCCAGACGTAGGAGCCTTCAGGAGAAGCTATGAGCCGCTCCTTTTCTCTTGTATTTTTGGCGGATGTGAATTGAAATGTAAAGCAAAGGAAGCTACGGACATGCCAGGCTGCTGGCTACCTGCCATGAGGCTTAAATTTGGCCAAAATGGTCCACAAGAGAGCACTGCATGTCCTGAGAGCCCCTTGCCGCAATGTGAGGGGCTCAGACCAAGCCCAGGAGCTGGAGCCCACCGTCCCACGGCCCTGCCATTCCCAGGGCTGTTGGGGTTGGGCTGCTCTGGGTTTTGGAAACACAATGCTGAGATTTGAGTGTGGGCTGCTGAAAGAGCTCAAGTGGGTGAAACAGCAAGAAAGCAGGCAGATTTCTGTAGGAAACATTCCTGGGAGGCAATTTCCAGAGCCCACCTACTTTGCATCAGAATGCTCATCAAAACAGTCACCTTTGCATGCAGCAGTTTACTTCCATCAAACTGACATTTTTTCTGGAGGTGTAATTTTCCAGTTAGCTGTAGTTTGGGGGCTTGATTAACTGAGGTTTCTAAGATCTTCAGGTGTTACATGGGGACTGGGTAGCCCAGCTGAACGGCATCAGCCTAAGCGCTGATTGGCAAAGTTGCTATTAACACCCTTTCAAAACAGGCTCAGTTAAAAATAAACAAAATAAAATAAACAAATCTGGGACTCACCCACAAAACACCAGACGGCAAATCGGATCCATGTGACCGTGGAGAGCTTCAGCATGAGATAGATATTCACCAGCATGGCGAAGGCGGGGACGAAGGGGAGGCAAGGCGCCATGTAGGGCAGCTTCTTGGGGTTTTCTGGCTGCTGCAGGATCACAAACACCAGCACGACGATGAGCAGGACCATCAGCACGACGAGGAGGACAGCCCACCAGCTCTGCTCGGAGATGTAGTCAGCCCCGAAAATGATGAAGGAGCAGAAGATGAACATCAGGACGAAGAGCAGGAGCACGCAGGTGGTGACCGTGTGGCCGGTGGCCGCCGTGGGGCGATCCATCTTCCCCGGCAGCCCCAGGTGGATCCGCATGGTGTAGTAGCGAGGGCCGATCAGCTTCTTCAGCTTGATGAGGTAGATGTTCTCCGACTCGTCTGCCTCGATCCCCGAGGTCATGTCAACCGTGCCGTAATTGGGGTGATTCACGCTGTAGGCGGATTTATCGGATTTCCCGATGAGCATCTCGTTGTCCCCCAGCGACGGCAGGTTTTTTGCCCCGCACGTGTTGGTCGGTGGGCCAGAGAACTCTTCTCCTTCGCTCCCCGGGGAGCAGGCCTCCTTCTCGCAGTCGGCCAGGATGCCCTCCTTCTTCTTGGTGTGCTCCTCCGAGAGGAATTTGACAAAGCCGTCGATGTCGCTCTCGGGCTGGTATCGGAGGAGCAGGACGCAGACGGAGACCAGCGTGTAGGCGAGCAGTGTGCCGATGGACATCATTTCTATCAGGTCCCGCAGGCTGACCAGCAAGGAGAGCAGCGCCGCCAGGAACCCGGAGACGATGCAAGCCACCACCGGAGTTTCTGTGTAGGAACTGACGTGGGACAAAAACCTGGAGCACGAAAACAATTGCAGAAGGTTAAAATTGCATGCTGTCGTGGCTCCCTGTCACAATAACCCATACCTGGCTGGGAAGGCACAGGGGCAGGCTCTGAGCTGTAATCACTTCAGCTCTTCTTGGAGCTTGAGCTCTGGACAGCCAAGGATTGGGAATACTGTGGAGACTGAGGCTGGAATTAGATCTAGCTCCAACTGACCTTACAATCTGAAATGGACACTTGCAAATTCAAACAAGTGCCAAGTTTTTGTGGAAAATAGGCTGCTCCCTTTTGCAAGAAACTCTTGAATTAAATGCTCGTCCTTGGTTGAGATGAATCTCTAGGCACCAACAGCAAATGAGCAACTTTTGTGTAGACCTCTCCTGATTTTAGTTTGGCATGTGCCCTGCTCCCCAAGCCCTGAGCCTGTGCATGCTCCTGTGCTCCCTGCAGCGACAGCTCCAGGCTGACAGGGCACAGGACAGCCCCTGTCCCCCCAGCACTCTTCCCCTCCAGGTCCCACAAATAAATACCTGTGCAGGTGTGACTGACCTGAAGAGCAGCCCATCTCCAGCCATGGCGTAAATGACTCTTGGCATCGGGAAGAGGGAGCCCAACAGGCTGACGGTCAGCCCAGCCACAGACCCGATGGCAACGATGAACTTGGCTGCATAGAAGCCACGGGCCACGAACATTTCCATCAGCGGGGACTCGGTGTCGATGGCATCATACGGCACCATCAGCGTGAGGATGATGCTCACCTGGGGAAGGAGAGGAGCAGATGTTTCAGATCCCACCAAAGAAAGAACCCTTGTTTGAGGGTTGAACAGGCACACTGACTAATGAGGAGAGGAGTTGAGAAGGTGCTCAGCAGGTACTATGAGCAGGTATCCAGCAGGACATGCTATGTGTGTGTGTATATATATCTGCACACATACTTACGGACACGTATGCTGTCAAACATGCGACGAGTGAGGCCGTGATGGCATACGGGATGGAGGTGTTGGGACTTTTTGCTTCTTCTCCCGTGGTGGCGATGATGTCGAAGCCGATGAAGGCGTAGAAACACGTCGCAGCCCCCTTGAGCACCTGCATGGAAGACATGAGCAAAACCAGTGGTTGGGCAAAACCATTCTGCACACATCCTGCCTGTGCTGATCCGGCAAGAACTGGGGAGTGGAGTTAGGCCTGTGTGAGGGCACTGAACATGCTGTGGATCTGCCAGGTCCTGCCCATCTCTGGGAGCCCAGATGTCTTCTATGAAAAACAGGAACTAGTATTAGGCACGGTGTCTCTTCTCAAACCAGGTGCTTTAGTGAAGGAGCCTGGTTTGGAGGGTGCGTATGTGCAGCCGGGTGTCCCCATTTGGGGAATGACCCTGGGAGCACCCATAACCCAGTGGTCTGGTCTAGGGAATGCATTTCAGTGTGCCTCCTGAGTCACTCGAAGCACCTGCAGCCCACTCATGGTGCCCCACAGACCTGAGCCTGCGCAGTGCCCAAATCTGCTGGGATGTCCTGGCAGTGGCAGGTGAGGAGACTGACAAATTTCCCAATATTCCACCCAAATCCTTTTATATTAGTAGGGATTTGTAGCATGTTGACATGCTCTTTCTTAGCAAGACGTCTCATGGGGCAGCAAGATCTGCTAGCAGAGGAAGCAGAACAGAGCACGAACAGTCAGACGTGCGCTGCTCTCCAAACAACCTCTGCTTTGCTTGGAAGCTGCGGACAGGTTGGAACACTTGGATGAGGAATTATTTGTACTGTTTAGTTATTTTCTTTTATTATCTTTTTTTTAATGTACAGTATTAGCAAGGACATTTATAGGAAACAAACGAAGCAGGCTAAGGACTGTGTAGCTGTAAGGAGAGAGCTACTTTACAGTTCCAAAATCCTTTCATGCACCTGGCTAGCTGGATACTGTGTGCCCATCACCTCTCTATCTCAGTTGTTTAGCGATGGAGCACAAAGGAAAGTTCACCTCTTGCAGGGGACTACCTCTAATTAACTTTTCAAAGTATCCTTGTGCTCCTGGGGATCTCATGTTTGTGCTGTGGTGGATTACCTTCTGCAACTGATTTTGGAGAGAGACAGCCACCTGAAAATCACTATTGATTTTGATAGTGTTTTGGATATATATATTTTTAAAACTATGTATTTTTGCCAGGAGATATTTGCTAGGTTGAATTAGAGCAAAACAGCTATTCTCTATTTTCTTTTATTTGGTTCCGATTGTATGGCACACAAAGCCAAGCACAGTCCAAAGGTAAATCTGACTGCTGCTCTCAAATGGGCCTCAGTGCTCTTCTCCTCACAGCCATGCTCTGGCGGACAAATACTGACTTATCGAAGGGCAGTGAAGGGACTGCATGGCAGCCTGGGACCCTTTCAGTAATTGAAATTCTTGGTTTACTTTGCTTTCTTGCTTATTTTTCTGCACAAAACCCCAATGGAGTCAAGCAGTGTAAATCTGAGAAATTATCTTGGGCTTGGGCCAGCTGAGATATTTTCAGTCTCTGTTCATCCTTGGATAAAAACCAGTGCAAGCAAGCTAAAAAAGCCAAATATGTCCAAATTCTCAGTAAGCTCTGAGGGAACATCCATAAAATAAGCACTGGCAGGTGGCATTATGAAGTGCTCAAAACAAATGCTCAAGAACATTGTTGTTGAAAAACAGCCAACGTAAGTATCTCCCCCTCTGCAGAGGCTGAGCTAGCTCCTCCTGAGCGTCCTTCCTTGATCAGCCACTGCATCGTTCTGTAGTGAGCCTGGGGATCAGTGGCATTTCCTGGGCTACACTGTCACATGCAATTTGGGGGAAGAGCAGGGTTAATTCTAAGAGATGGCAGGAGACACGAGCAAAGCATCGCAGTATCCCTGGGGTCTGGTGGGTCACGGAGGGCTCCAAGACTGCAGAGCTGGAAGCTGGAGGTCTCGGGCCAAAGGGCAGGTGGGTTTGGCAGGGCCAAGACCTGGGGAGTGAGATGGAAGCAGGGTCTGTGCCCTGTGAGCAAAGCTGAAGGCGTGGAAGGGGGGTGGCACCACGTAGGTGCCATGTGCCCCACCGCCTGCATGCACGAGACTTACCCCCGGCCACCCAAATGGCAGGAATTGCCCTTCGGACCAGTTGTCAGCTTTGACGAAGAAGAGCCCAGCAATCATGATGAAGATCCAGACTGCCAGGTTAATGACGTTGAGCACGTTGTTCAGCCCCACCGAATTCTTTACTCCCATGGCCACGATGATGGTGACAATGACAGCGATGACCAGAGCAAGAAGGTCAGGGTAAGACTCCTCTCCTTTCCCTGGGTAAGAGAAAAGAGGTGCGTAACTCTTCATCCGTAGCTGCAGAAAGCAACTCCAGAAAATCAGGGGGGGGCCTTTAGAAATGATTTTCAGACCCTGAGGTTTTGTAGAACAATTTGATCTCACTGCAAAGGTGGTCTCCAGGTGGCCCTGCCTATGTGAAGTAGAGCTCTTTAATTAAACTGAGAAATCCTGATGCCTCCACACACAGGAGTCTGGGAAGGGCAGCAAACAAATTATCAGATCCCAGTTTGCAACATGTCTATCTGCTAATTAAAATTAATTAAAAAAACAATCAAAGATTAACTTTTTGTGACAAGGTTATGGGACAGCTAGCTGTTGTTACTGGTAGGAGCTGTGGACAGTTACTGGTCGCATGGGACCATCACAGCACCGATCTTCAACAGGTCAGTTCAACAGGCACTTCCTAAGAGTCTCCGTGTGTGCTTCAACAGGACCAAGCTGAGTCCTTGCCCCGGGAAATGTGCTCATTAGCAGTAAAAATTAGACTAATTTTTCTGGGTATTTATTCTGCTAAATGCTGGCTCAGTTCAAAGAGGCTCAAAGCACTGGGATCATGTATCTCTGGCCCCCAAAACCCAGCCCATGGACCAGATGCAAAGGCAAAGTACCAGAGGCAGACAGATGGTAAATAATGAATGAAACCTAATATCTATGTCTGACTTCTGACGTGCTTCCAATTACTTTTGGGGCCCTAATTAGTGGAAGAAGCATGGCAAGACGTGTGTGCCTCTGGCCTGGTTCTCACCCAGCCCGTTCAATGTCCCGACGCTGCTGATCATCCATCGGCTGATGGTGTGGTTGGCCAGCGAGTCGAACATGCTGCTGAGGGCGCTGGCGCCCGCAGCCGTGCCGATCAGGTACTCCAGGATGAGGTTCCAGCCGATGAAGAACGCTACGAATTCGCCCACCGTCACGTAGCTGTAGGTGTAGGCAGAGCCCGTGGTCTTGGGGACCCGCACACCAAACTCAGCGTAGCAAACACCTGTTTAGAAAAAAAATACGAAGTAACTTAAGGGAAATGTGATGGGGAAAAGGAAAGAGACCCGTGTGCTTAAGGTGCCAGGAGGTATGAAGGGCTGCAGTCAGCATCAGAGCCCAAGGACATGACAGCGAACCATGGTGACTCCCCATCCCCAGTCTCTGGGCTTCCAAAGCATCCCATTTCCCATTAAAATTAAGTTACAGTGGATATTTTTTGAGGACACAGTTCAAACCACCCAAACATTTACAGCCTGTTGCAGAAGAGCCCTCTCACAGGTCTGTGCCTCATTTTCGCATCACTGAATCAATGTCTGCAGTGCTCTGGGGACAGCTTTGTCTTTTCACCCACAGCCCTTCCTGCAGCAAGAGCTCACTGCTGCGTGCACCCCCGGCACAGCCAGCTGCAGCCCCTTGCAGGCACACCGTGATGTTGGGGGAAATTCATCACCAGGGAGCAGAACTGGTGCTGCTGCTGCTGGTATTCCCCTGGTGGTCCTGTTTTCATACAGTAGCTACACTGGTGACAGACTTCTCTTCTTCCTCATCCCATAGTGGCACCGTACAATGATTTTTTTGCCATTTTTTTCTGAGATTTTTTCCCATCAATGGTTCCTTCAGATGTATTAGTTGTGGTGCAAATATGCCAACAAGATCCCAGCACTTGAAGCTGCAGGAGCCACCGTAGCCCTGGGGCTCGTGGGAGAGTGGTGGCTTCAGTGAGACCTGCTGGAGGATGGACTATGAGCATCTTCAGAGTAGTGCAGGGTATTTAACTGGAACAGTCTGGGAGAAGATTTCGGTGGACTTTAGTACTCACCAAACTCCTTGTGTACTTACTATGTCAGGATACTTTTCAATAAAAAACCTGACCCCGACACATTGCTGTCTTAAAACAACCAGCAAATTTTATTTAGAAGTTGTGGGTGGACTTAGAAATTCCCAGGACATTAGTCAGTATGAGTGCTGGGAGGGCACGCCGCCTGTCCCCATCCCTGCGACCCCAGCTCAGCTTTGCTGCCCTGCCTCCCTGCTCAGCAGTGTCACACACCTTAACGGCGTCGGGATGTTATTGTCATTGTGTAAACACGTACTAATTACTGAGTTCTGTCTCAACCACCGTGCTCTGTTCTGAAGATAATAATTGCTTCAAGTTTGCAATCAGTTCAGTAGATAAAGAGGAATGAATAATTTATAAAAAGTTTGTGAGCTTGCTGCTCTTGCTGTAAGTGCGCTTATTACATGGCACAGACACAAAATTATTGGATCCCTGAGCTTAATTTGGGTGTGTTTCTTGTCCTGTTATAGGGGCTTTGTACATTCCATTCTCTCTTTAGCTTGCACGCATGATGCTGGCTGTGCTTTTCAATGCAACTCTTCAAAAGCTGATTTCTGTAAGGCTGGCCCAACTGCAGGAGCAACAAGATGTACCGATCAACCCTCCCCACGCAGTCATTATTCAAAGCTGATTAAAAATGCATGCACTCTGCAAAGGTAAGGCATTCACAGATAACTGCAGGCCTGAATGATTTATGAAACAGGTGCTCTGATGGGGACAAGTATCTGGTTTCTTTCTTTGAAGGCCTTAAAATCATATAATCTTTCTTGGTGGCAGCTCTACTTTTAGCCAATGACAAGATAAGGCCTAAAGAGGATTGTTATTGATGCAGAGTGATAGCAGCAAAGCAGAGACATTAATATGTATAAAATGTTTGAGTCTTCAATTACACTACAAGGATCCCAAAATAGAAGGGTAATCTTTCTCTGTGCATTGGGTACCGCAACATGTTGTCTATATCTGCATTAGGTATCAGCATACATTAAGAAAATAAACTAATTTTTATCACAGCGTGTGGTACCAGCCCAGGGGATACAAGATGCAAGCTCTGCCTCCCATCCCACTGCCACTGACCGTGCCAGCTGGCATTAGTCAAACCACTTTGTGATGCTACAGGTCCTCCAGCAGAAGAGGGGTTCACAGCACTTCCCTCACTGTGTACTGCTTAAAAAAGAAGATAATACAGTAATTTATCAGGGAGCAGATTTTATCTCAGTAATCCCTGCTTTATCTGTAGTGTAATGGTGATAATAAAACTGTGAAATTAAACGTGAATCCATGGGTAGAGCTGTAACAAACCTGTCCTGTACTTGTGAGAGAGCAAAGGGATGCAAGGGCAGAGCCCAAACCCTTCCAGCGTGAGGAGCTGCGTTTGGTCCCTGTGGGAAACTGGCCTCCAAGAAAACCACACAAAAACAGCAATTGTGCAAACAGCCTGCAAATGCTGCCTCAAGTAACACCATCAAATTCAGTGGCACTCCCGTTCACAAAAATGATCCCCAAGTCTTCGTGGAACTGGGGCCTCGCAGCACTGCTGGGAAGCTCCGAACTCCGTCTCCGAGCCCTTGCTGGGTTTCACTTGCCAAAAACACGCTGCTGTTACAAACAACAGCAGCGCCAGTGATGAAGCAGCCAAGGAGACTATGAAAACACCGCATCCTTGGGAAAGCACGTTCCCAGGGCTACACAAGCAAGGGGAGATGAAAGCGGAGCTGGGAGCGGCAGAGCCGTGGGCTGCGGGGGCAGCAGAAGCACCCTGTCGCGGGGCAGGACCCACGGCTTGGGGGAAAAAGCCCCATTTTGGAGGGCGGTGTGTTTGCTCAGAGGAGACCTGCCCAGGCTCACCGGGTTGCTCTGCTTGCACTTGGTTTGAACCATGAAATGGGCGGCGGGCAATGATGAAAGCATGACAGTCTTGAAAAGCAGAGCTGGGTCATTCCCGTCTGGTACTCAAGTCCTCTGCCACTGACTCAGGGTTTCCTGCTCAGGAAAAAGCAGGACGCCAGACTGACACAGCAGGCAGAGCCCTGCTAGCAGGGAGAGCGGGGACATCACATCATCGCGTTAGCGCTGATCTGGAAAGGACAAACGCCAGCAGGACTGGCTTCATGTGGAAACTGCAGCTCGGGCCATATGCTCAGCTGGGGTCACAGGAGGCGATGGAATTCACTGACTTTTCACTAAAATATATAATTCCTCCCTCTCCGCAGATTGCTCTGTTTGTTTGTCTTTTTGGAAACTCAAAGAGTGATCCTGAGTGAATAGGAGCCAACAAAATCAGCTCCAAAACTATCTGAGGGGTTGTTTAACCGCCAGTAACGTCCACAACAAGAGAAGGCAGCCCCGGTGCTGCACAAGCCGCTGACATCCCTCCCATCGAGGCAGGGCTCCCACAAGCTCCATCCCTGTGCCATGGCCATGCTCTGCCCTGACCACACGCAGCAAAGCTCTCCCTGGTGGCTTTAAGTGCATTAAGCACAGGATACAACCCACGGGAAGCCATCCGTGGGTCATTGCAGGCTGCGATGAGACCCAGCTGGCCTGTGGCAGCACGTGAAGGAGCCTCCATCCCCCTGGAGCAGCCATCAGGTGCTCGGGGCAGTGCCCCACGCACAACACCCGCCCGCACCGCTCACCTGACAAAATGGAGGCGACGGCGGCGATGATGAAGGAAACGATGACCCCGGGCCCCGCCATCTCCTTGGCCACCAGACCGGACACCACGTACATGCCGGTGCCCACGCAGCTGCCGACGCCGAGGGAGATGAGGTCCAGGGTGGTGAGGACTTTGGCCAGACGGGCTCCCTGGCCGGCGGCCGTCCCCGTGCCCTCCAGCATCGACTCCACAGGCTTGGTGCGCAGGACGCGGGTGCGCAGGGCATGGCCCGCGGCCCCCCAGGGCACCCGCCGCGGGTCCAGGCGCGAGACCAGGCCGCTCATGGCTGCGGCTGGAGGAGCTCCTGGATGGATCCACGCTCAGGGCTGCGGCTGCATCCCAGTGCCCTGGTTCCTCCCGCTCTACGGCCCGGCTGCAAGAGAGAGAAAAAACCCTCATAACGTGGTTTTTAGATGAAATAGTGAAGGAAGAGGGGTTGTGCCACATTGGGAGAGACCAACGTGGGGCCGTGAGCTGCTTGCTGACTGGGCTCCAGCCCCGGAGGAGCTTTGTGAAGAGAAGAGATGGGCTTTTGGAGCAGCAGCAAGAAGCTTTGGGGTCTTGCAGAGCTGAATGAAGCCCAGAGAGAAGCTCAGCAGCACCGCGGCTGCTGCAGTCATCTTTTAATACTTCAGCATTATGCTGCCTGAGCCCATCTGCTCTAAATGGCCATTATGCCTTCCAAATCATAAGATCGTCTTCTAAATCACGAATTATCTTGTGCTTTTTCATCTTCACTCATATTCTCAAGCACTGTTCAGACACTGCCCTTTCTCTGCCCTCTCTTTCTCTTGTTTTTTTAACAAACTGCATAGTTCTCAGGCAAGCAGAAATGACTTCCCAGTGACATGTGATGACTTCTTGACTTTGAGCAAAATAATCAGAATTGACAATCTCTGCATACTAAAACAAGGAAAAAGGAAAAGTGGTTTATTTAAGATGAATTGTAGCCTGACAGATTCCTTCCTGTTAATGCAGAAATCTTTTTTTATTATTATTACCTCAGAGACAAAACAATTATTTTTTCCATCTTTACATCCAAAACAAATTACACTGTGTCTACCTGGCAGCCTTGTCTTGCTGGAGTTTATTGAATAAAGCACAGCATTCATTTCATGTCTTGGTTGATCACAGTCCAAATTGCGCTGATTCTTACTTTGCGTTACCATCCATGTTCTACCTAAGAATAATAATAACAAAAAATAGATACCACTCTTGATCAAATGTGCACCTTTGGGATGAAAATAAAAACTGGGTATGGCTGCTTCAGAGCCGTATGCCCATGTGCTGGCACCTCTGGGGCTGCATTTTAGCCATGGGACAATGAACTCGTCTAACCAAAGTGATCTCCACCTCAAATTCATCCTTCTTTTCTCCACAGCTGTCACACAGCATCTCTAAAGTATAGGCTGGCAAAGAGGTGTTGTTACACTTCACTTGACTGTGTCCCATCCTTTATTTATTTGTTTTCCTTAGTATGCCTTTATGAATGCTCCTATTTGAGTTAGAAGGACTCAGGTCACTATGTTTAGGTTTGCACCAAATGGACCTCAATTAGCCAGGGAATTGGGCAAAAGTTTCTGTTTTTTGAACTGCTGCAACCCAGGCGCCCTAATCTCTGTGCAATTTCCTCCTGCAGTTTGAATGAAAAAAAAAAAGACATCCTTTTCTGGCCGGGGTTGCTGGACAAGCCCAGGCTGAGACCATGGCACACACAGGCCCTCTTGAGCCACCAGGTGAAAAGCCTCAAAATCAGCTGAAATGAAATCACTTCATAATTGCAGCTACATTCGATCAAAGCGATTATTGGAAACTATTCCAGGTGTTTAAGTGAGATCGACATATTGCTGCTCGGCAGCTTGGGAACAGACTCTCACCCCACCTGCAGCCATAAAACATCTCATGGATGGACAAGGTTTATTTAAGGTTTACCTGAGGCAGGGACAACTCATTTTCTGCCCTGCTTCACTGACACCTCAAAAGACACTGCAAAGCAACCGGCAGTCAGGGAGAGCTTTTTGGTGAGGCTGATGCGCAGGCGCTGCTCTGCAATTCATCCATTCCACGACTATGCAAATTTTGAAGCCTTGAGAGACTGGGTTAAATCCACAGCCAGGAGGAGAGAGCGGTTTTCCTCGTGGCTGCTGTCTGCTCTCCTTGTTACACACACAGAGGCTGAGGGGAGGCCGAGGGGAGGCTGCAGCAGCGCTGGCGCAGCAGCGAGGGCCGGCCCGGCTCTGCTCACACTGCTGCCACCGCGCGCTTGTTAGCAACCACTGTTTGTACCACAACACTCTTCTTCATTAGGGTAAATTAACTAAAACAGCAATCAAGTCGGAAGGAGAGGCCTTGCAGTTTACAGGCATGCATCCTTCAAAGCCTCTGGTTCTGCGCCAAAGTTTTCCTGACCTAAAGCTGCCGTCCTCATCACCCCCTGCTCATCCCTCAGGATGCCTCATCTCACCCTTGTGTTAATTAATCCCATCTGCCCAGGGGGTCGCCAGAGGGTCCCTAAGCAAGGTCCTCTGCTAAATAATGCCGGGAATACAAGGAGCAGAACGTCGATGGTGATGAATTAGAAACCAGAGCTCCTGTTGGCGTATCGATGGGGAGGCTGTCGGGGGCACTCATTAAGATGAATGTCAGAGCCAGAGCAAAGTTACCTCATCACCCTGGGCTTGGAGGTGCCCTAGTGCTCGGTGAGACGGGGACAGAAATCTGGAGAGAGTCAGGAACACCCCGATGCCCCCTCCAATGACAGCGTTCTTGCCCTGGGCCCCCTGCCCACCCCATGCAGGGGCTGCGTGCTGCAGCATCACCCACAGGGACAGCAGCGCGGGAGGCTGGCAGCAAACCGCTGCAACCCGAGATGCAGGAGAAGAGAAAGTGAGAGAGAAAAAGCCTTGCTAGCCTCACTTCCCTGCCCCCTTTGTTGTTTTCCTTTTAATTACCAGGCTGGTATCTGTGAGGCGGAGTGGTGGGAGCAGACACGAGATGCTCATTCCCATTTCAGCCCCTACAGCGGGGAGAGAAATGACGTCAGTGTCGGGCGGCCGCGGACCAGAGGGATGCGTCTGCCGGGCTGCTCGTCACGCTGCTGTTTTCATCGCCAGTGCATTCAGATTTGGGGTTTCGTGCGCTTGTTTTTACAGCCTCAGGCCCCAGCCAGGCTGCCCCTGCCACAACTGGTGCTGCTGCTGCCTGCAGCCCGCTGCCATGACCAGGAGAGCCCGGCACGGAGCCAAGCGCTCAGGCTGGTCCCTGCCACCACTCACATCGTCCAGCTTCAGCATCTGCCCTCTGCCTTTGCAGATAATTTGTGTTTTGTTTTTTTTTTTTTTTTACTCTCTCAATTTTTATTTCTATTTGAGCAATTCGAGTGGAGCTGTGGTTATTTAAAACTAAAATTCTCGCTAAATAAAAATAGTGATGTATTTTAGGTTTAAGTGCAAATTTGTGTTGTATCTACTAAAAAACAGGTTCTTTTTTTTTCCTTTTTTTTTTCCTTTTTTTTTGTTTTTTTTCTGTGTGTCTTCAGAGCAAAATGGAATTGGAGGGGTCAAACCACATTTTTCTGTGCTGCTTTCATCTGTGTTATTTTAGGTGCTTTACCAATGTTAATGTTGCTGCAAGATGGCCAAAGCCCATTATCTTCTTTTGAGAAGTAAACATAATAAAAGGGGAGTTATTTAACTTGGCCAAAGGCATAAGGCAAGGGTGCCACACATCCAGAGCACATTCAGGAGTCCTTAAACTTTGTATTCCTGTCTCCAATACAAGAAAGAGTCAAACTAGAATGGCCTCCTTCATGGCTTGCAGCCACTTCCAAAGCTAATTAGCCAATTAGATATTTGGGCACCTATGCCGGCATTCTGTTTTTGCATTTTTCCACCGTTTTTGTACAGGTAGCAGTGACTCTGCGTGATGCAGAGCAGTGTAGGACCAAGAGCAGGACGCTGATGGCAGACACAGCCATCTGTGATGCAGTGCTGTAAGTAATGCAATATGCATGAAGGGCTCCATTTGTGTTTGCAAAAAGCTATTTAACCAACAGGAGGAGAAAAAAAAAAAATAGTTATGGAGAAAGAGGTATAATCAATTTGCACATTTCTAAAAAGGTCTAGTTTGTCATTGTTGTCTTGAGATGGCAAAGTAAAAGCCTTAAAAAACATAATGATGCTGCTAATGCAGGGAAATGACAAATCAGTAGATGGGTGAGCTGAGCAGAAGATGGGGAACCAGGAACTTCTTGGAACTACGCTGGCAGGCTCCGTCTATGAGCATGATGAGACCACATGAAATAACTAAATTTATTTCTCCCTCAGTAAATGCAGAAAGCAGCTCCTTTTCAAAAGTGCACAAGTGGTTAATTCAGTCAGGTTTTCTAAGGAAGCTGCAGAGAAACCACACTAAAAACAACTGATGCTCCTCTAGCCAGATCCTGTTGAAAGCAATGTTGCAGGGTGATCTGCAAAAGGACGCCCACGGTGCCGTGCACATTTAAACCCCCGTTTGCCGCAGCTGCCTGACTTCACATTCAAAGCCCAAAAGCTCGAGGTTCTCAGATACGGCCTCCCCTGTCAGAGCCATGGGACAGTCGGAGAAATGAGACCCCTGAAGCGGGCTGGGGGGCACAGCCTGAGGCTGTCCCACGGGGATCGACATGCTGCCCTCCAAAATTCAAGTGCTAAAGCTCGGCAGAGGGGGCACCCAGGACCACCAACACCAGCACGTACTTTACAGCCTCTGGTTCTGACCACAGCCGCTCACAACAGCTGTGTGGGCATCTTTTGGGGACCATAGTGAGCAGCCTGGTCTCAGTGCCACAGCAATATTGCCTTGTATTTGCAGCTCCATGGTTTCTCCTGGGTTATATTTTCAGTAATTACTGCTTGGGTGAGATACACGCTTTCTGTAACACATCCCACTGCCATAGAGGACCAGGGCTGCCTTTCTATCAGTGAATTGCTTAGACCTGGGTTACCAGACAGAACAACATTCATTTTAAAAATGTCTTTGCTTTAATAACATGCAGGAGGAAGCCGTTGTAATTACTTGGTTACACTTTCTTTTTCTTCCTCTGCAGATCCATACTTTTGTGCCATAGAATGAAAGTCATTATGGTTTGCTCCAGGCCAGCCATGAGAGCTTTCTTCATTTGACATAATTCACAGAGCGAGTTACTTATTAATGTGTGAGCCTCTCTAAACAAAATGGATTTTTACTGTTGCAAAGTCTGGCTGATGCATCATCATGACAACTTATTTCATTTCAGGATATCGTTTTGAATTTCAGTGGCAAAAATACAAATTACATTTTTCAGTAAAGTACTGATGTAACTCTAAGGTTTGTTGTCCAAACCAGAAAAAAATAATGACCTGTATATCATATGCGGGATCTGAAAATCCACTGTTTTTAAGTTTCTACTTCTATTTTAAAGATTGCTCTTTTTATAGAGATTCCTTTATTCCCCACTAAGAAACTGGTTTTTCCTCCCGACTCTCACCACCAGTTTTTGTGGCTCTCTGCAAAGCCCTTCCATGAAATAAATTAGCAGGACTCTGGTCTTCTGCACTGTAAACACATCAGGCTTACACGCATGGTGCAGCTCCTGCTGGCTTTCAAATGCATTTCTCTTTTGTATGTGCACAGGGTCTCATTAATTAGTTATCGTGTTCCATCAGCAGTTATACAAGTGTAATTGATTATGCCTCACTGCCCTGTTTCCATGATTTTGTCTATTAGCTAATTAATGCAGGAGAGGTTCTCAGAGAAATACATTCCCCAGAAGGAGCTGGAAAGAGGCATTCTTCAGTCCAGAGCCTCCTGAAGCCTCCAGAAGCAGCAGCAGCAGTAGTAGATGCAAATCAGCAGGCTTTCTCCATATGGAAAAGGCAGCCGAGAGCTTGCAGGGCAATTTGGGTGGTTGCAGCCCGTGTCACTAAATTCCTCAACAGAAGTGTGAGGTAGATTCAACGCACATCTAAGGAAGTGAATAGCAGCTCCTGCTGCTTCTATTACACATTTGGCTGCTTATTATTATTATTCGCTAGGACAAAAAATCCCTGCCTTACATGAGTAATCCTCCTGCATTTCAACAGAACTGATTACATGAGTAATGTGGACACAAGTTGATCAAAGAAGATGATTTATAAGAGATTTTCCGTGTTTAGTCATTTATCATCATAAGTCAGGCAAACGCACTGCAACACCTCAGCAGTGTGTGGTGTGAGTAATACCTTGTGCTGTAGCATGAGTGCTTTTTGACATTTCCCAACAAGTGAGTTATGAATGTGCAACTAAGACTACATCAGCATATAGGATGCTTCTTGTGGAGCAGAATTAAATGAAGAAGGATGTGTTCTTAAAAATGCTAATAGCTCAAAAATTAGGGTGCTATAGTACTCCTGAGTAAGGCAAAGAAACGGCCTGGAGATGTCCTTGAGTAGCAAGGGAATCAACACGAGCAAACATGGTTATCTCTAGCTTAAAATTTGGTTGCCATTGAAGCCCTGCTAGCTAACCGCGTACTTTGTCTCAGCCTCCCTTAAAACTGAATTGAATAGAGTTGCTGAAATATTATTGCTGTGGTCATTAAGACCTGGTTCAATAATGCTCTTGGGCACATGTTTAAAGCAAAGATTTAATCAAGCTGCTGCCGGTGGAACGTGCCCAGATGTGCAAGCAGCCTCTAAACACCCGGGGGTGGCTCCAGCCTCAGGTTTAAGCGTGTGCTGAAGGACTTTGCCAAGAAAGACCCAGACAGCACCAGGGGAGATGAGGACCCACAGGAGGAGCTGATCAAAGCACTGACTTACATCCCAGTCACTGACAAGTGCGGGCAGCAAGAGTTGGTGGCTACTGAGGGCCAGCACCCAAACCCTGTTTACTTGTGGATCCAGCTTGTTTTTTAATATTTACATGAAGTTTAAACACACATCCCCCTGTAGACACTTGTGGCATAACAGCAGGAACTCTTCCAGCAATAATCCCTCTCCCTATAAGCAGCAAACCGCTTGCCCCTCTAACTCCGTACTCCCAAAATTATGATGCAGCATTTGAAAAACCTGCTCTCTGTTTGTTCACCTGCCAGGTAGATTCAATTTATTGTGTGATGTTGTTCAGTAAATTATTGATATGGCCATCATGCAGAGGAACAGAAACAATAGAATCACGTGTGGTGTGGCTCCACCCCACTGTTTTTGTTTCCTAAGTGCCTGGGCTCCTCTCTGACAGTCTTATTGCAAGGAAAGAATAGTTTTCTCCTAGGGACGTTCCAGTGAGGTGACAGCAAGGGATCGGCTGCGGTGGCAGCCCCAGCACCAGCTGGAGCACCCAGCCCTGGCTGAGCCCCGTGACGATGACCGTGGAGTCTAGGGCTGCTATCTGATGAGCCACAGGAGACGTATACAAGAAGAAAAATTGCTCAGTACTAGAAGGCACTTTCCAGTAGACAACCATAACTTTGCTACATCTCATTGCTTTCAAATGAAAAAAAAAAAAAATGTGATGAGTTTCTGTGGCTCACGGATCTAAGCTGGAATCTGCTCCAATTACATAGTGGGTCGTTTAATGACTTCAGCAGCCACCCTGGGCTGAGGCAAGACTCTGGCCAGGATTTCATCTGTAGGAATCAGCTTAAAATGCTTCCTATATTTCTTGACAGGACCCTTTTGCACCCTAGATCTACTGTCTCTAACAAAAATTACAGGTTTGGGCCCAACCATGTCATTATGCTTTATAGAGAGAGCCAAACAACAACATGCTGGTTCAATATACACATTATGAGCATCTTAATAGCTTAGGTGCTCTGAAGGCAAAGTTTTAACTATTTGGGGGCTAAGAAATCTGAGGGACTAAGCAAATCCTCATACAGACTACCCTGTTACCATCATAACCATTTTTTTCCATGAAGAGCCTGGGTCTGTATTTACATCTCTATAAGCTCATGCCACGTTTGAAAGCTACAGGTCTTCACAGGAAAGATATTAATTTACTCAGTGAAAAGTGGTCCTATTCTCATTGAATTTCTTAGAAAAACTCCTGATGCCTTCAAGGGAAGATGGATGAAATCTTATTATATGTAAATGATCTCAGAACTGAGCAGACTGTCTTGTGCTTCAAAAAGGAAGCAGTGTTAAGTGAACCTATACATATACCTTTTAAAATATTTTGGATTGTGATCCTTGTTGATACGATCCCATCTGAGACTCTGGAATTTCATAAACAATGAATTTTCATCATCTTCACATGATCTTAAAAAAAATATATTCTAGAGAAGGCTAAGTTATGTCTTCACTTAGGAGTCATGACTGAATCCCCAAGGAAAATGATTTACGTTGTAAATTGCTTCACTTCACTGCAAAGCACACAAAGAAAGGGATCCTCTTTAGGAAGAGTTAATTAATGAGGCAAGTTGAAAAAAATAAATAAATAAATTGGGGTTTTCAAAATTCAAGTTGTTCACTCATTTGTTCTGCTCTCAGTACATGGCCAAAACTCCCCCTGGGAATATTGTGCTTGCCGAGAGGGGAGGCTGGGGCACCTGGGAGCAGATCTGTACGCCCCTGTGCCTGACCAGGAGAATGAGGGATCAAAGGCACCATTAAGTCCACCGAGTTCATTTTGTCTGAATTAGCCATTAGCTTCCATGCAATTAATCCTGCAGGGAGCCAAATGACTTGCTTTGGCTAAGTTGCATCATTTGGGAGAACGTCAAGTCTTGACATAAACAGATGGAGAGTCCAGCAGGTTTTCTGATAGCTCCTTCATCAGGTCATCAGCCCTCCACTGTTCAAAAATGTGAGCCCTCACTTAAATCAGAATGTTTTGGCTTTAGCGTCTCAGCACTAATTCATGCCGTGCCTTTCTTTGACAGATGGAGAAGTAACTCAGTGCCTGGTAATTTCTTTCTGTAAAGGCTCTTAGATTTGTGAATCAAGTCACCTCCCACCCTCTTTTTTAATGAATCAAATTGACCAGGTGCTGGAGTTCTTCCATTATAAGGACCTTTTCTCCAGTCCTTTCAAGCTTTGGCTTTTCTTCCTTTTTTTTGAACTCCAATTTTAATGTCATTTTTGTTAATATCTACTGCATCCTAGCAGTCTCAATTGCCAAAGACAGAGGTAAAATTTCCTTGTCTTACCTCTCCTTGCTGAACAGCAGCTTTATGAGGCCTTTTTGGCCTCAGTTCTCCTCAACTGCTCATACTTTTTTTTTTTAACTTTAACTAAATCAATACATATTGTACACATTGCCTCCTTTCTATCTTCTCACATATTTACTGTACATTTGACTTTACTTTGAGTGGACCCAGGCTGCTTCATCTGCATCATTTACCCCTCATCAGTCTCTGTTTTGTTGGCAAAGTGTAACACCTTCAACAGATGAAAATGGGGAACAGCACTCGGGCCTCGGATCCCCACAAGAACCCCTTACTTCCCTGCTGTCACGCAGCACGGATTCCCCATGGAGCTTAATGTTTTAAGAACAGCCAATTAGTTGGTTTAATCTAGGTAACTGCTCACTCTAGTATTGCTTTTGGCTTGTTCATTTTTTTTTGTTTGTTTACAACGTGTTGTTCAACTACGGTAAGTCATATGCCTTGTGTGTGCCGATAAAAGGAGTCTATGTAAATATCTGTAGCAATCAGACTTTCAATCTCATGACAGCTTTTGGGCAATTAAACAAACGCCTTGGCATGCTAAAATGTACTTACCTACTACTTAGGGGCGCTGGGAGGATTAATTAGTTAATATGCTAGATTAAATCAGACGCGGCCCTTTTGAGCTGAGAGTCTTCTCCGGGGCTGACAGGAGTAAGGCTGCTTCCCAGCCCTCCCCAGAGCCCGTGCTGGTTTCGGAAGCCCTATATTAGGGCTCCATATGCACGGGCTGTCGCGGGAAGGCACCGAGTCGATCTGTCTAAACTAGCATTTAATAGGCCACGGAACCCAAGCAGGGAAGTGATTCCCAGAAAGGCGATGGGGCTGTTCCATGAGGCGCTGCACAAGCGCACCCAGCGGGGGCTGTCAGGCGCCCCCAAACCCCCCTGTGCCATGGACAAGCAGTGACCGGGGGGGGCTGGGGTACCGAGGATGCCCAACTCCAGCACCGGGCCCCGACTCGGAGCCACTTCTGCCGGCGGGGCTCCAGCACCGGGGACAGCGCCCGGTCCCCACGCCTGGCCCCGGGGCTCCGCATCCCCCCGGACCACCCCGGGGGGGGGTTCACCCCTTCTCTCCCTTTCTTTTCCCACCCTTCCCCACCAGCCCCATACCATCAGCCCCCCCCGGCTCGGTGATGCCCCAGCATCTCCGGGAGCGCTCCGCACCTCGGGGGCTCTGCGGAGGAGCCGGGACCGCAAGAGGAGCCCCCCCCAGCGAGGGGCAGCGCAGTGCCTCTTCCCTCTTTCCCTCCCCAGCACTCTCCATCCCCCGTCCCTGTCTCCCCCCCGGTCTTTTGGGCACTCACCGGAGGCTCCGGGGACCGGCGGGGGCGGCTGCGCTGCTGCAGGCGGCGGGGGGGGGCGCTGGGCACCGGCGGCTCCGGCTCCCGGCAAAGCGCACGCAGGGCGGAGGGAGGGATGGAGGGAGGAGGGAGGGATGGAGGGAGGAGGGAGGGATGGAGGAGGAGGGAGGGATGGATGGAGGAGGGCGCTGCAGCTCCTCAATTATTCAGCGCTTCCCCCTCTCCGTTCTCTCCCCGCCCCGGCAATACCACCGAGACGGGGCAAAAAGATCTATCCCCCCCCCGCTGCCCCCCTGCCCAGGTGTCCTGAAGGATGCCCTTGGCCTTCCTCCAGTGGCCCTGCTGTTGTTTTTTACCCCCCCACCCGAGGAGGGGTTTCGGCACCCCGTGGGGAAGCTCCCCCTTCGCTTTCTCCTGGAGCCGCACGCCGAGGTTTGGGTGCTGATGCTGTAATCCCGGAGCGGGCAGAATTAGGGCTGAAAGAAAATGCCTCATGCAGTGCAGCCTGCCACGTCCAGCCCTCTGCCTGGGAGGAGTTAGCAGGTGCAGGGCATATTTTATATCCCTATCTGCTTCTGAGGATAGCTGCGCTTCGTGTTCACGATTATTTCCTATCTTCCCATTGCATTTTTATTTCTCAGCTCTTGCTATTTGTTTCCCTCTAGAAGTGCTCCCTCTCTGCATCCATATTCTTACTGCTCCGACATCAAACCCAAAATGTTTTTCTCTCCAGTGATGTCTGTGGAGGATCAGATTTCAGTCTCCATTACAGCGTCATGCTGTAACTCCTAGCATGACCCATTCCCAGGTGCACACTGTGCCTTGAAGCTATTCGCTCTTTTAGCACTGAAATAAATGTCTGCTGGTAAATATTGGGAGCGATCCTTCAGCTTCTGTCTGGCTTGGACCAGTGCCTGCCTAACGTGAGCGACCCCAACAGGAACAGCATCAATGCGGGGACCTTGTGGGGGCCTGCAGAGAAACACCGCACACACAAACCTTGCCAGGACGTGCATGATCCTGGCTTCGGGCGGGATGGAGGATCATCTCCCATTTCTCTGGTACTTTCTGTGGCTTTCCAGATGAACGCCATCATTTTCCCAGTTTCTTACCAGGCTCCTTCCTGTCCTCAGCTTGCCTCTGCCTCCCTTTCAGCCCTCCCCAAAGCAGTCCTCTTGCTGCCACTCTCTTCCCCAAGGAAGGCAGAAACAAGCTGCTCCCAGGCTATCCCAGCCAGCAGGAGCTGTCACTACAGAACCACCGATGCTCTGCTCCCCTCGTGCTGCTCCATCCAGCACAGATCAGAAGAAGCCTCGCTGGAGCCCAGTGCAGCCACCCGGTTACTGTCCTCACAACCAGCAGCATTGAAAACCCCAGATTTGCTCTTTTCCTTATTCTTTGGTTGCCCATAAGCAACACTCGGAGCTACAGCTGCTCTCCCCTCTGTTCCCCGTGCTTCCCATTTGGTTGTTGTCTCTCTTCTCACTCACTTGCTTCCCCCTGCTGCTTTTGCTCAGTTTGTGGGCACCAAACGCAGCTGTGGGTGTCCGACCTTAGGAGCATCCCGCCTTCCACTGCTCTGGCTGTATATATGTATATTTGCTGTACATAGTCTTCCTGTCCCTGTTACAGCCCAGCCTTGGTCTATTTTTTATATGTCTGCTTCTCTTTTATCCTGTGGTACTTACAGTCAGCTACTCGAAACAACCTGCCATCACCTTGAGCAATAAAGGGAGTAAATGTCTTGTCTGAGGCTCACTTAAGCTCTTTCTCATTATTCCTTGCCCTGTTCTCATGAATTTTGTAACTTCCAGTCTTGCAGGAAGATGAATTTCTACAGCTGCCTCTCTAATGGTGCTCTTCTGTTTGATTAAATGCGTCTATCACCTGGATAACAACAGAGGGAGGCCACAGTACCCTCCAGAGAAGCCCCACCAGCGAGAGCAACCTCACATTTGGGTGAAATTTCCCGTAACAGCCAAGCACGTGAAAATACCCTCGTGGCAGAATTTCCTCTGCCCCCAGGCACTGAGTAGTTTCTATTCCAAAATTAAATTAAATTAAATTTAATTTAATTTAAAAATCTGCTAATTTTCCCCAAACAGCAAGTGGCTGTTTGACCAGTCATTTAAGTCCTTAACCCTATTGTGAACTTGACTCAGGCTTTGGCCCCAGTCGCACCCTATAGCAGGGACCCCCAGCTGCTAGCTCATTGTCTCAGCAACACCACATGTGGCCTTTCCAATTTTGTGGGACATAACTTGCTTTCCCTGTGACTGAATAAACACAGGCAGAAGCCACCCTATTGATTTTCTTTCTTCCTTTTACTAAAATGTTTATTTACCTCTCTCCTAATCCCCTTGTACTTGTCTCCCCTGTGACTAATTAATTAAGTTTTTAAAATACCACATTTCCTGCAGTTTTCTGGGCTGTTTCTTTGTTTACGGATCTTTTTAACTTTTGGGCAACCAACAGACTCTTGACCTGCTCCCTCCAAGTTCCCCCTGGGCTCTCAACATCCTGACCTCACGGCCTCCTTTCCCTTTGTGAAACCTCAGAGAGGACAGGCTCGTCTTTGATCCCTTTATTTTTCTGAGTCTTCTGCAGCGTTGTTTCTGACAATATTTTGCCATCATCACAAATGACTAACGATCTCAGGAGAGATGGTTTGGGTTCCCCTTGGATTTACAGCGTGCGCCCAACCCATGTGTTTGGCCACCCCATCACATTTTGGCACATCTTACACCATGTCCAGAGGAAATGTTTGCCCTGGAGTGAATGTAGGTCCTGTAGGAGCCTTCTGCGATGCTCAGCACACGCTGTAACCACTGTGGCTGGTGGCAGGGGTCACCTGCACGTGGCTGAGGTTGGCAGGACGGCCTCAGGGCAGGGAGAGAGCAGGGCCTGGGGACCTTCCAGGGCCAAGTAGCTCAGTGCCGCCTTGGTTCTTCTGATGTTCAGGTAGGAGATCCTACCCCACGGGTGCCCTGCTCCCTCTTTCCCCTGTCTATAAAATGGGAATTACAGGGATGCTGCTGGAGATCTTTCTCAAAACAGTTTCTGCTGGAAAAGGCTGTTTTCACAGAGCTGTCATTTGTGGGTTCGCAAATGTCGGCTGATTTGGGCTATCCTTGCAAAGAAGAAGCTCTTTACCTGAACTATTTAGAAATAAGATCACATGCCAATCAGAAATTGCATTTGAAATCAGCCTGAGAGTTGAAGACGATGGTGTGTTTTCAAATGTTCGCTCCTCAGCATCTCTGGGTGCTGGCAGAGTGAGGCTGCAGCTTCTTCCCCTTGATGTCCCCGTGCCCCTGGGCTCTGCCCACAGCCTCTCTGGCAGCCCCACGAGCAGGCTGAGGGCACGGCCTCCATCACACACTTTATCATTTAACAAAGGCAGCTGGCAAGCATCATCCAGCCCTCGGGGAAGGCTGATGTTCTGCAGCAAAGAGCGGCGTCTGTCTGCCAGCAGCAGGCTGCGCGCGGGGACATCCCACGGACGCGCTGCTGGGAGGTGCTGGGACCTCCACCCGCTCGCTCTGCGTGCCCAGTAACTCCTGTCCACACTCTGGTTTGCTCCGTGGCGTGACGAGACGTCTCGCCAAGCTGTAGGACCTCCCGGGCACCCGCTGCAAGGCTCAGCTGGCGCGCCTCCGAGCAGCGACCAGATGGAGCCCTGCAGCAGTGCCGGTATTTTTAGAACCGTGGCCAGGACGCTTGGCCCCTTTTTTCCTTGCTTTCGCATCACTAGAAAACTCCATGAGTCCCCTGCAGGGGTCAAAGTGATTTGGGCATTACTGCGGGAGGATAAGAAGAGGGATTAATCCTGCCCTCTCGTCTCCTGCGGGTGGCTGGGGACATGGGGGTGCCAGCGTGAGGAAGGGCAGTCCTGTGCTAACGCCCTGACTCCAGACCTCGCTGGGGTTACTGGCTCTGCCACTGGTTTTCTGGGTGAACTTCCTCGTTTTTTTGCAGTCTCGAGGCTGGAAAATAACAGTGAAGATACTGCCTGGTCCCAGCTTGTGTCTTGCCTGCTCAGAGAGGGATTTCTTTGGGTCAGGGACTGTCCCTGGGTGCTTGGTGGTGCTGAAGCTGGTCGGATCCTGACCTCGCTGGGGCATTCAGCTGGGCAGATGGAGGTGAGCCCTGTGGGAGCAGGCTGAGCCTGCCTCCTCCCCGACCCCATCAAGTGTCCCCCAGACATGCAGGGATGCAGCAGAGCACCAAAACATCGGCATTAACCTCGGCCTCGGGGGACAAAGATCGATGTGATGGGGGCTGCACGGGGACGGGGACAGCAGCGGGGACCTCGGGGATGGGAAGCAGGAGGGAAGCGGCTCCTGGTGGCGCTCCCCTTCCCGCTGCAGATGTGCCCTGGGGAGGCTGGATAAAGCCGCCAGCGAGAGGGATTAAATGATTCAGTGTTTGCTGGCTGCTGCGCTATTTAAAGGACCACACACTTTTTCTTTTTCTTTTTTTTTTTTTTTTTTTTCCTATGAACAACAAAACCAGGCAGAAGCATCTGCTGCCCTCCAGTTTCCTTCAGCCTGTGGTTTGATGCTAATGCTCCAGGCGTTGTATAGCTGATGGGAGCAGTGTGTCCCCCCCAGGTCACACCATGAGGAGCTGGAGATGTCGCTGAGCACCAGCTCCCACTGGCCTGCAGGCACCTTGAGCTCTTCTGGATTTCAGGGGAGCAGGCGATGGCAGGATTTGGTCTTAATTTTCTGATTTTTCAGATTTTTGGACTAATCAGAACCATCTCAGTTTACAGATCTTGCATCTTATTCTGTAGCCAGGACAATAAGTCATTTTAGATAGCATGAATTTGGATCTTCTCCAAATGGGCCTCTCACAATCCACTCTGGATTCACTGCCTGGTCTTGTCTATGGGGGCAGCCACACCAAGAGGCAGACAAATAGATGGTCAGACTGGCAGTGCCTTGGGCAAGCAGTTCTACACTTTGTAAAACTGCTTTCTTGGAGGTTCTTGGGGGTTTTTGGCACTTGTGCCAGTCGAGGGCTGTCGAGAGCCCCCATCGCTCTCACCTGCGCTCCAGTGGCAGGCCACAGCCTTTGTTTTGGGGTTGCACACGAGTAGCTTGCTCCCTACTGCTGGGAGTGCCAGGGTACAAGTAGTGGAGTATTTTAGCATTTACCTGCCGCATTTCACCCAGAGACTGAGCCAGTTCTGCTTGAATTTAAATAAAAATAATAATAATAATAAAAAAGTGCATGCTTGCTCGCAAACCGGCTGCTTGATTTATCCATCCTTTTATTAACGACAGACGGGGTTTTGCCCACAGCAGGGTTTGCAGAGGCTGATGTTTGTGCTGCTGCTTTTGCTTTGCATGCAGATGAGAGGGTTCATTGTCTGCTGTTTGTTTTGCACAAGAAGTGCAAAACCCTCGAGCAGGCAGCAAAAATCTGCATGCCCAGCATAGCAGCTGCGGGGGGGGCGAGCAGGGAGGGACAGGTCTGTGGGTACCCCACTGGCTGGCACTCAGCACCATTAAATATTCAGCAGGAGGGTGCCCAGGAGCTGGTGGCTCTGCAGGAAAGAGAGGAGTGTATTGACCTGATCGTTTGTTGTCATTGACGTTCCCATTGATCCGCTGTTCCCCCATGGTTTCGTACTGCTGAAGGCAAAGGGCAGTGCTTGGGGAGGGCCGGCACCGCGGGTGAATGCGTTATCCGCGGGAAACCATGGTTTTCTCTGAGCTAAATGCAATTTCTCCAGCAGATGAAGCTCAGCCAAGGTATTTCCGATAGGTCATTCCAGGTCTGTTCCAGCTTCAGATTCTGATTTTGGATCTCGGCTGAAGGACAATGGGCCAAAGCCTGCCCCTCTCAAGTCCCTGCGGATTTAATATCGTAATGCAGCCTTGGTCGAGCGCTGCCCCAAGGAGAAGCGTGGCACCTATTGAATTACCTGCACACATTACTCCAAATCTCCTGCTCAGAAACAGGCAGGGCCTGGCGCAGCTCAGCTTTCAGGAGAGCCTGATAAGATCGTAGCCCCTGGTAGCACAGTATCAGGTTTTAATTTGGTATTCATCACATCATGGTCAGCGATCGGGGTGCCGGCTCACTTACGAGCTGCTGCCGGGATCTGGAGCCCTGCAGCTCCCCGAGCCCAGGGCAGGAGCTCCAACTGGTGACTGGAAACACCCTTCAGTCCCCTGCCAGCCCAATGCATCTATTTTCCAGATGTGTTGCTTCTGTGCCCAATCTGAGCAACCTCATGATGATGAGTACCTCCCCATCCCATCCCACGGGCAGGAAGGTATCAGCATCATCCCATAGGAGATGCTGGCCCTGGGTCAGTGGGTGGTTTGCGAGGGTCTGAGCTGAACCCACATCTCTGGGGGGCATCTTTCGATGAGAGGAGCCCAGTGAGGCTTTAAAAGTCACGCAAGATGGACCAGATGGCTTAACACTGAGATTGGATTTTAGGTTAGTTTGTGTATCTTCTAGTACCTTAAAATAGCCTCCTTTCGGTGTGGTGAGGCAAATGAGACAAGACATTAATATGCACATCGTGGAGTAAATAGGTTTCAAGCAAGCTTCTGGAGCACTGGGGGAGGATATTAGGACGGGGTGTTTTTCATCACTCATGTGCCAGATAGTATACAAAAAATCTTCTGATCTTACAATATAGGGAAAGGGTTGGAAAATTGAGGAACAAATAAGTTCTTCTACTAGTGCATAGACAGAAAAAAAAAAAAAAAGGTTAATCCAGAGTGCAAACCACATAAAAGTATTGCTCAAATTCAGGTAGATTTAGCATTAAAAATTGCACATTTAGAGGAGTGTTTTTTGAAGTGAACCAAGTATAGGCAAGATGTAGATCTTGAACTCTTGTGGACAGTACACAAATGAAATGCTCTTCACATTGACTCATCTTGTATTTCTTTTTGCTGTTATTTTCCTGGCCCTTAACTTAGCACACTTATGAAGACTGGCTTTTAGAAATTACATTGCCTGGAAAAATCCACTGGGCTTTTCTGCAGAGGAGTTAATGGCTTTTATGAAAAGGTTTACCTAATCTGAGCTGATGTTTTCAGTCTCATGAAACCAGCGCTGAGCAGAGCTGGAAGCGAGTGTTAAAGATGCAGCTGGTGCCGTCTCCTTCCTGCAAAGCACACGGGAAAATGAGGGGCTTTACCCTGCTTCTGGGTACGGCAAAAGTAGATTTTGATTAAAAACCAGGAGTGAGTGAGTAGTTTCTTCATGTGTCCAGGCAGTAAGAGAGCGATGAACACCTCAGCTGGGCAAGCCAGATTAATCTCAGGTGTGTCCTCACTGCTGACACAGAGCATCGTCAGCCCAGCTTCTGTTCAAACATACCCTGATAAAAACTAGGCAATATCCGATGTATATTTACCTTCTTGATTTACAAGAACAGAGATCAGAAAGGCCCCTGAAGCAGATGATTCAACCTTTTTCCTCCCGGCTTACCCAACTGCTGGCCAGGCAGGGGAGGTGAGGGATGGGCGAGGAGGGGCAGCTGGAGGTCCCCAAGTCCTCCCGTGGGGACAACAAGGACAGCAGGCACCCCAGCCAGGCTCAGGGCACTTCTTGGGCAAACAGCATGTGCTGGGGGCTTGGTGGGGGACACAAAGCTAACAGAGGGCAGGTTTTGCCATACAGGAGCATGAGCGAGCAAGCAAACTGACCTAAACATCAGAGGAGTTGTGTTGCACTGCAAAGGGAAGGAGGAAAATCCCTCTGCTTCGTCTTCGTCAGCATCTCCACCATATGCAGCAACATGAGCAATTAAAATATGCTAATTCTTCATTATTTTCATACCAGCCTAATACAAACGGGTTTGATGCCAGGCTCTTGTTGCCATCCTTTTGCACAGGCTGACACGGAGCCAGCGGGGGCTGCCCTGCAGCAGGGCTGTTCTTCAGCCCGCATAACCGGGGCTGTGCCACCACGTCCCTGCTCCTGGGAACCTTCCTGGTGGCAAGCATCAACCCGAGGGGCTTGGGAAAATGTCTTTGTGCTTCATGGAAGTGGCACAGTTAGTGGTCGACCCATGAGCTTATCCTGGTGTCACCCCAGGGGACAGCAGGGACCTGCCCAGCTTTCACTGCTACCCAGTGCCTGGGGGGAAGATCCTGCAGGGGAAAAAGTAGCACTGATGGCAGCTGGAGGGGTTAAAAGCAACCTGATTTTGGTAGCAGATCTGTGGTTTAAGGAGAAATTAAAGCTGGTTGTCCATTAACGAGTTTATCGTGCTGATACAGGATTATTTGGAGTTCGAGATCTGACTGCAGACTTGGCTGCTAATTTTAGCACTACTGGATTTCCTGGAGTATTTTTATTACACAGATAGGAGCAGGGAGAGTTATGCATCATGCACATTTCCTGTAGGATAGCACGCATCACGGTGTGCAAGTTATTTAACCTCCCAGTTCTCTGTCCCAGACACAGCCAGGACAAAGCTGGAGAAGGGGATGCAGGAGGATGCTGTGAGCTGTGCTTCACTGCTTCCACTCTCTGCTCTGCAAATGTCTGTGTTTATCAGAGGAATGCCCCTTTCCTGACAGGCACTGGTCTGGAGGTGCATTCTGCTTCGACACAGCTCAGGAGGAGCATGGCTGGCTGCCTGTCGGTGGCTCGTCCCAGGTCTCTGCCATCGGTTTGACATCGTGTGTGTTTTCCTTCTAATTTTCTTTTTTTTTAAGCAAGAAGTGCCACGGTTTTGTTGATGCAGAACAAGTAACAGTTCATTTGCAGCTCCCCAGATGAAGCTAAATTACTCTGAATAAATTGAACATTAAAGCAGCATCTGAGCAAACCCAGTTTTCTGTCGGATTCATAAATCCTGCTTGGAAACGCAGACCTGCAGCATAACAGGTTTCTTACAGATAACAGCACGTGGCTCCTGCCCGCCCTGCCAAGACCCCCACTCATAGTGCTTGTCTAAGTCAATCCTCCATTTTTTTAGGGCTTTATATGATTTACAAGGTATGATTTCCTGCTGGCAGTGGGTTGCCTGCAGGTTTGCGTGGAAGATGTTTGGGAGAAGCCTGTGACCCTTCCCAAGCAGAATAATGCCAGTCGGTCTCACCACACAGCAGCTTGGGTCTGTACGGATGAAAACAAATGAGCACTTAAATTGAAGGGTGATTTGGCATTGTGCAGTTGGAAGAGATGTTCCCTTATGGTAATTAATGATCTGAAGGCAGGCGGCAGAGGACGGGCAGGAGGAGCAGCAATGTCTGGGACCTCACCGGTGGCTCTGTGCAGAGGAAGAAGCGTGGATACCCCTGGGGAGGGAGGAAATTTGTACCCAACATCAGCACAGAAAGCCAGAGCTGCACCCTCCCCAGGGAAATGTGTAATTGTGTCTCCTCGGCAGGGAGGGCTGCTGGGTCGTATGTATCTGTCTGCGGGTGCCACGTGGCCAAGTCTGGCAGCGGAGCCGCACGCGCTTAAATCAGGGCTGGGTTTGCCCTGCTTGCTCTGTTTACTGCTGCCCTTTTCTGACATTGCTCCCCACTGACGCTGTAATTTTCTGTCAGAACGTAACTGCAGGGCTGTGCATTGCAATCCCGTGTAATTGCAGCCCTCACCCCCCGGCCATCCCATGCAGCCCGCCTTCACACCCCCTCGCCCCCGCAGAAGCGCACTGCCATGCCATCACATCAGGTGGCTGCGAGGGGACCTTGCTCTCCTCCTGTCCATCCTCCTGCCATTATTTTTATCACTCCACCTCGAGGTTCGTTGCTGCAGGGATGGCCTCTGCCCCAGCACTCCCTCCCAAGGCGGGCAAGGGGGTCCCGAGGGCCGCCCCCCTCCCACCATCACAGCAGAAGTGACTCAGCCCTGCATTTTCGGGGCTTTTGGTGCAGGCTGGAGGAGGATGAGTCACGGGATGTGCAGGCAGAGGCTCAGCTGGCAGCAATCACCGGACGGTTCAGCCGTGCTGAAGGTCCGTGGCCTCCCACAGCAATCCCTCCCACCCACGGCGTTGGCTGCGCTGGGTAAATGCCGCTCAGTTGTGGCAGCTGAGCTGAGAGGTCCAAATTATCATCAGGTTGATTGCAGCTGAAAATAATAAGAAAAAAAATATATCTTCTTGCCTAGTTAGGACTGGGGAAAATGGTTCTCTGTTAGCAAAACCCTTGTCAGCCTTCTGCTGCAAAGGCATGGGGGTGTTTCCACTGGGGACAGGCAAGCCCACTGTGTCCCAGCACTCAGCCATTTCACAAATGAAGTCAGTGAAGTGGGATTTGGCCTGATCAGTGCTTGTAGGAAACACTATTTATTTATTTTTTCCCCAGTGTCACCGTTGTTCCCCCGTTCATGCAGTGTATTGAGCCCGCTCACTCAGCCGGGTGCTGTGTCCTTCACATCCTCATCACGTCAGGTTGCTGCAGCTGAGACTTGGTGCAACTCAGTGCCAATAGCTCTCTCCTGGACAGATTGCTGCTACAGAGGCCCTATCAAGCAAAAGACACCTGGGGATTGCTTTGTTTTCCTTTGTGTTTGGCTCATTGAACCTTTCTGTACAGGCGATGGGCTGTGACTCAGAAGGCAACCCCTGGATGAGCTGCCCGTAAACCATCAGCGATGAAAACCGATTTTTGCACACTAATAAAGAAGCAGAGTTGTCATCAGCTTTGTATTAGGTTTATTTACAAACAGATGCTTGGCTGCTGATGGGAATGGTCTCAGTCCTGTGCCCGTGCTGAAGTGAGCACCAAGAGGCTCTGGTGTGGAGGAGCAGAACTGCTGGATACCAGTGTTGTACACCCAACGCACCCATAGAAAAAAAAAAAGGTTGGTTTGCCCCCCTGATAAACATCTCCTGTGGGGTTGGGCAGGCAGTAGACATGTACAAAACCCCTCCTTTTTCACGATGACAGTGCTGAAAGACAGGTGCCTACATGGAAGCGGCACTGGTTGGAAGCCCACGAGGTGGTCAAGGCGTTCTCCTGCTTTGCATCCTGACCTACCCTAGCAAAGACTGAGCGAGAAATGCGCGTGAGCTCCTGCCCCAAAGCCCTGGCTGCAGGCAGAGGGAGGAAGCCCAGGTTGCACGGATGGACCTGGTCGGTTTTTATGGAGCAGGATCAGGATGAGACCTCCTCACTCTGAGCCGAGGTGGGCTTTGGCTCAGAGGAGCCCGAGGGAGCATTTCCATGAACTCTGCCAGGCTTTGCCTAGGGCCCCTCTTTGTGTCTCTGCTTTTGTGGCTCACAGGTAAGTGACTCCTGTTTGTATAACCTTCATTTCCTGCAGCTTCTTGAGCAGAAAGCCTGTTGTGCTTGTAGACACCTTCCCCATAACATCTTTATTCTTATGGAAAAGATAGTTTAAAAAAAAAAAAAAACATTTTAGATGTTACTCAGGTTTTGACTGAAGACTTTGTTGTATCCATTACAGACAGTACAGAGGAATGCTGCAAGCATAATCATTGGCATTTTGAGCAAGGGAAAAAGTTTAAAATACATGGCACGGAGTGAATAAAAACAAACCATGAGCAGTCCTGCTGTCAGGTGCCCAGTGTGCGCAGGAGAGAGGCGAGAGCCATGGTGGATGCAGCGTGTCGCTGGCAGCTTTCTCTTGCTGGGTCCATAAATTCTTGTCCAAAGCCCAGAAAAATCCAGGGGCTCCTACTGAGTTCCTTGACCTTGGGATTAAGCAGGATGTAAAACAGGAGGATGTGGACAGTGATAACATGTTTGGGAAAAGTTATGCAAATGCTGTTAAAGTACGCGGTTTAAAATATTAGCTCTGGCAGAAGAAGACTGCTGAAGTTTCAGTCGAGCGGAACGGATACTCCATAAATTAAAAACTCAGGAGCTGGCTTTCAAGCAATTGCTTTGTAAGCAAATGTTCCCTTTTGTGGTCTGCATGAAATGTGCTCAGGGAAGCAATACAGCTCGTCTGTGTTCTCTGGGGGTACACATTGCCATCACCAAATCCACCTGAAGAAATGGCCACACTTGCACTTCTGTTGGCATCTGGAAGCTTGACAGAGGTTCAAGAACTCCTTCCATCCTTCTCCATATTGCACGGATCTTGCCAGAACAGAGCTGTGACCCATTTGTAACTGTGGGAGGAAAACTGCATCACTGCTGTCAGGTCAGAGCCCCTCAGCACCAGCCCAGCACCCACCATGAGCAAGGGCTGACTCGTATTTTGAAATTAAAAGCCTACTCCCAGAGGTTGTGTTGTTAGTTTTTTGTTTTTTTTTTTTTTAAAAAAAAAAGCTCGCTTTTTTTTTTTTTAATGCTGTAAGTATGCATGTCTCTGATGCTTTCAAGGCAAAATCTAGATCACATAACGCTATTTTCTGTGATGATTTCAATTATCTAGTAAATCTGCAGTGCTTTTATCCACCACAGCTTCTTCTCCCTGGGAGAAACGAGGTCACAGACTACAAGGAGGAGTTGGCGAAGAGAAGTCATTTTTTGGCAGAAGGAGTAACATCTAATGGCAATGAGCAAATTTATAAAATTAAATTAATAAACTGTGACCAGTCAGTGCTAAATTGCTTCTGGGCAGAGGAACAATGCCGATCCAGTTTGCCTCCCAGCTGCAGAATTTCCAGCAGCTCAAACAGCTTCATATTTTTTTTCTTAATTTGTAATGGGTACCATCCCTGAGCTCCCACCCCAGCACCCGCTGGAGGAGCTAAGGGAAAGGTAGGTCCATAGCATGCACTAGGGATTGCCCCTAAAACTGTTCTCCTTGTACGAAACCTCCCAAAGCTTGTGGCTAGGCAAAGTCTTGACCCGTGTTTGCTCCAGCAGCAAAATCAACGGGCACGTTGCATCAATGTCAGCGAGGAACTGATGGCCAGCACCTGGGGATACACCACGCTTCAGCCTGGACCTCGGCACCTATCCCACCACCCCTCTAACTACCCACCCTCATAACTAACCTGCTTTGTTGCTCCCAAGGGGCTGTTGGGGGTAAACTCAGTGATGCCTGTGGAGAGACACTGATGTGTTGAGACCCTCTGGTCTTTAAAACAATTACAAGAAAAGCAAAATGAGTGTTAAAGGTTTTGCTTTTGTTTTTAAATGGTTGAAAGGATGTTGGAGCAGGAGGCTGGAGCTTTATATTGCTGAAGAAAACTGAATTTTGATTAGTCCCTGATCTGCTTTTCTTTTGGCTTGGGAAACAAAAACACACACAAAATAAAACCAAAGACATTTCTCTTGCAGAAACAATTTATTTGCACTGCATAACAGCAGAGCACTGGGACATAGTTTGTCCCATTTTCAGGTTTTTAAAGTACCAATTTCATGTGTTTTTTCCTTGCCTGGATCCTTAACACTCGCCTTTCTGCGTGTTTTTTGCCAGCAGGGTTTTTCAGCCCAGCCTTGGTGTATCAGAAAGGGGTTTCTGTCCTTCTGCTTCCTGGGCAGAGCAGCATCTCCGACAGTGACCCTGGAGCTTTAACACTGCAATTGCCACTGATGATGGCAGGTTTTATCCACCACAGCCCCCGGCTGCTTGCTGCGACCCATGGCTGTGAGCTTTGGCAAAGACTGCGTTGGGCAGACCCCAGGTGGGGCTGTGGGGAGAGCAAACATGATGTGGCCAGAAGACAGCAACGTGCAGGTCCTGTGGAAGCCCATACACCACACGAGTCCCTAAAATGGCACCAGCAAGAAGATGACAGCCTGTACTTTGAGCCCCTCTGGCTTTGGCTGTCCTCTCTCTCATACCGGTCTCCGCATACAGACTGAAACACAAAACTCTGCCGCTGCATAAAGGACACAGAGCCGCATTAAGGAAATTGAGCGTGGCATTACTCATCCCTACCCACACGGAGGAGGTCAGTCCTGGTGCTGCTCGGCTCCAGGAGCCATCTTCCTGTGCTTTTGGGCCATGCCAACAGTGCTCCTGGCCAGGCCCACATGGGTCAGAGACCCTGCCCCTTCGTTCTGCAGGTGGAGGGAGTTAATGGCCATGGGCACGGCTCATCCCCTGCCAGCTGGCCATCATCCAAGGAAAGAGTCCCTGGCACTTTTAATTGATTAGCAGAGAGGTAGCCTGATTGACTTGGCTGTCTGCTTACTGGGAGCCGAGACTTCTGTCAAGATCTGGTCATTTGGAGGCGGTGAATCTGTGCCTCAGTGAGGACTTCTGGATCCGACCCAAAGTAAATTAGTTGAGATGAGTTGAAAAGCAAAGCAAAAAGGCCCAGAGGGCCTGATACACACTCTGAGTTGTGTATGAAGGGCTATGAAGGCAGCCTCTTTATCGTGCTTTTCTTTTGGTGTTCCAGGGGATACACTGGGCAAATACCCTGGGAATAAAGGAAATACTTCTGTCAACAGAAAATCCACAGACAGTCTCCAAAGGGCAACCCTGCTAACGAATTTGTTGATGGTATGTTCTGCCTTGGGCAGAAACTACTGAGCACCATGTACAATGCTTAAACTTGATTACTTCGTGTTGTGCAACTATAATCACTTCTGAGCATTAATGTAGGCGAATTAGGAGCAGGATTAAAATTATTTTGGGGAGTGAAATGCGGTCCTTCTGATGAGGCATAAAATTAGCTGTGTCTCAGCAAAGGCCCGGCTGAACTGTTGTTTACAGGGGCTTCTTTCAGAGTTGTGACGTTGATGGATTGAGTCCAGATTTAATAATAAATAAATAAATAAATAAATAAAATAAAATAAAATAAAATAAAATAAAATATATTAATTATATGTTCAGAGCCTTTGTGTGGTGTTTTGCTTCTGTTGCTCACTACAAGATAGGGTTTCTTTTCCACTGCTACTTAATTTGTCACAGAGGCATGAAAGGCTACCTAACTTTTTTAGATAGGAACCTGTGTCCCTTGTTGAGAAAGGTGAAAAATACAGGATGTGAAAAATGACTTGAATAAAGCAGCTGATGTACAGGGACTCCAGGAGGAGAGCACACAAACCGTGTGCATGAGACGCGGGGTAATGGGAATGAAGTGGTCACGCCTAACCTCGAGGGAAATGCTAAAGCAGAGTAGGAACCTCCTCGCTTTTAATGCCCTGCTTCTGAGCATTGTACTTGTACGGATAAATGATCCAGGCTTTGCTTCAGAGAAGCTGTGCGTTGTCATTGCATTATCAGAAAACAAACACACACCGAAGTTGTAGGAAAGTGTCAAAGCCAGTAACCATCAGGAGAAAGATGCCTGATTTCATTCAAAATGACCTTCACATTAACTTTCACCAGATAGGGTATGACCAGAATAATGAATCGAGAGCTGAGTCACCACACACTTGTGCTCGGGTGCCTGAATCACCCCCTGAGTCATGTCTAATCCAGGGTGTTTCTGCAGGAATACCTGCAGCTCACAGCAGCGCAGGGCATTTGGCTGGGGCAGCTAAGAGGCCATGCCTTGGGCTGTGCTGCTGTCCCTGCTGACCCCAGAAACCTGCCTGTGGCCACAGGCAGCCCCATCCCGCTGTGCTATGGCACAAAACCACCCTATATCCACCCCTCGTCCCCCACACCAAGGGACAAGGTGTACTGATGCCCGTCCTAGTGACCTAGGTGCTGCTGGAGGACCACAGGGGCGTCCTTTTCCAAAAACTCAGCGAATGGTACATTTTATAGCCACGATTCTCAGCAAGTTCCCAGCTGAGCATGCTTCTGGCCGGCAGCAGCTCCATTAATTCCTGCTTTTGTGGTGGTGCCACAGCTCAGCGTGGGACGAGGGGGTGGAGGCTGGGAGGAACGCGTGCCAGCAGCATTAGTGCGCGCTGCTCGGCTGTTGTAGGGAACGGGTAGTTTTCACAATGGGGTCTGCAATTTTATACTGAAATTTAATGTCTGGAAAATGAACGGTTTGCGGTTTTAATCCAAGTATCTCTGAGCAGGTAAGGTTTGCATTGTAAATGTTGATAGGGCTGAGCCCTGAGGTAGTTCGTGCTTTAGGAACAACTGGAGGAGGCTCACGAGGTACAGCTCAGAGCCTGATCGGGGTCTCTTGGTGGGGGTGGCTGCCTCCACCACAGCCTTGTGGGCACACACAGGTCCTTCCTTCTGGTTAAATTCCTATCCAGAGCAGTGAGCAGACATTTCTTATGAGCCTGAGTGGGCCCATGGGCTGTAGGAGGGTGTCTGCTTGTTTTGTGGACTCTGCAGGTCAGAGTTACCAGACATCAGGCTTGGGTAATGCCTCCTGGAGCAACGTCAGAGCCCACTCAGAGGATTTACGGATAAGCCAAAGGTCTTAGGACAGTGAGGAAAGGAACAAGCAGTTCCTGGCATCTTCATCCCCCTCCAAACACACAGCTTATCGTATTTCTTTCAGGCCATGGAGAAATGTTTTATATTCAGGTGGACATTTGATCCTGTCAGCTGCCACCTTTTCATGTGAGTCATTTGCTTTGAGGTTTAGCCTGCAGCTCAGGCTGCAGTGAGGAACAGACACCCTGACTCTCAGGAGGCAAAGGGGCAAAGCCCCTGCCCTGGCAGGGAGCAGTGAGCAGCCCAGAGCCTGGCGTGAAGTCCCCCCTCATCACAGCTCATGGTTGCACCTACACCTGCTCCAAATCAGCATGATTCTCAGATGAGAAAAGGGTGTTGGCTGCGGTTATAGCTTTGTTTTATGGATGTTGTCTTGCCTTCCAGTTCTTTGTTGGTGTTTCTTTTTTTTTTAATCAAGAGATAACCAGCTAATTCAAAGGGTGAGGAAACCTGCCAGACATAGCACGGTTGGTTTGCTTTCCTTCTGTGTAATCACTTCTCTACTCCTTTTTCATTAAAATGTATTTCCATTTCATCTTCCTAAAAACAAATGCATCTCTTTAAAGACATGCCAAGAAAATGAAAAGATCACTGCAGGGCCATGGCGATGTCAGACACGGGCTCCACTGGCTATTTACACTGGGACCCTGGGGCAGCACTGTCCAGGGACCAAGCTGGGCTTCCAGGGGCTGGCATGCTTTTGGTGGCACCTCACCAGCCCTATCTGTCTCCTGTGTGCCCAGGTTTTAATTGCTGTTCCACATCACACCTAGTTGGCCATGGTGTTTAATGCCAGATAATGGAGGTTTGCTCATTGCTAGCTTTAGAAAAAGGTTTGCAGCTATAAAGTCTGGCAAAGAAGCTTGCAATGTGGCTCCGTGTGGTCGGTTTTCATGGATCAAGTTTCATCTCAGAGGGGTGGGCTGCTCTGCTAGGCTGCTCCATGGGAAACTGCTATGAGCTCAGAGAAAAGGGTCAGCACAGCCATATCTGCATCTAAATGCTCTTTTGTTTTATCTGCCATGGGTCTGTGTGGTGGTGGATCGCCAGATGTTGGAGAATAAATGCTAAAACTGCTGCTGGAACACTGCATCTCACAACAGGGATGAAGAAGTTGCCTGGTATGTAGTAAGACTGAATGTGTATGTAGCAGACAAGAAGTGGTGCAATCAAGCACACGGTTAACAACAACATTGGATTTAATATTCCCAATATTTCCAAACAAGAACACTTCCCCCAGCAGCCACTCAATCTGAGCATTAATTAGAAAGAAAGATTCTAAAACGCACCAAGGACGTGTTTAATTGCAGAAGGGCTTTCCCACTTTGGCTGAGGTGCCAACCAGTGCCCGGCTGCGGTCACCTGGGAATCCTCCCCTGGGTGTCATGCTGAGGGGGACGCCGGGGGGTAAGGCTCTTACCCAGTGCATTATGTCTTCTCTTGAAAGCTGCCTCTCTAGAAAATAAACCGGGCCATTCACGCCAGCCCTCTGGCACCATCTCTGGATGCAAATCCCAGCTTGCCCAGCTTGCCTTTCTCTGCGCTGCGTGCTCCGAACTGGGAGGCGTTTTGTGCGCGAGGCCTGCGGCCACAGACAAGCCCCCACTTTGTGCTAGGCAAACACTGACAGCTTTATTCCTTGTTTGCTCGCTCTCAGAGACCCTCAGCATCCTGGTTTGAATCGGGTATTGTGGCTCCTTGCTGGCAGAAATGTAAATAAGAGAGAAATTTCATGTATTTTAATTACCTGAAGGCGGCTGTTTTAATCTGGTGGATCCTCTTATGTGGTAAAAGTGAGGTTGCTATAGAAACTGTGTCTACAGGAGAGGTACCGCCAGCCTGCCTGCAAGCAGCCAGGGAAGGGGGGCAGCGAAGGGACTTTTGGGCCACCTGGCACAGGCCTGGGTTCCCAGTGGGAGTTTAGCCCACGTTGTGTTGCTCTGTGTGTGCTGTGTGATGATTTAACCACGAGCATCCCCTGAAGTGCACGTAAATGTTTCTTCCCTACACTCACCCAAATGCAGCCCGCCAGCAGAAGCAGCATGTTTATATGCCCTGACTCTCTCACCAGTATTTATTAAGGTATTTATTAAGGGCAGTGTTGATTTTTAAGGTTTTTACTAAGGGCAGTGCTGCATCCCCGCTGGCAGGTTCCCAGCAGGACGGGCTTCCCCTGCCCTTCCCGTGGCTCTGCGCTCCCATCCCAGGGCTGTGTCGAGGAAGAGTTGATTCATTTACTAAGGGGAAGTGCTGATAAGAGCCATGTGATAACTGGCAATAAAGCAATAACGACAATATGTTTCAATATATCAGCAAATTTTCCATTATATAAACCTTCTCCCCTTTTCCGTTCTGTAGATTAAAAGGAACTGGCTATAAGGATATTTCTCATTTTAGTTAAGCACATAACATTTGGCAGATGTCTGTTGTGTTCTAGGATGGACTTGTTTTGCAAGGGTCTGGCTACCCTTGGAGGCACTGCTCATGCCCTGTGTGTTGGTCCAGACCACTATTGACAAAGAATCCTCTGTTATAAGTCTGGAAATGATCCTGAGCAGTTCTAAAGTCTGGGAAGCAAAAGAAGGGAAAAAGATGAAATCTTGAGTTCATTAAATGTTTCTAAATTCATTACATTCATTAAATTCATTGCATGTTAAACAGAATACATTGTTTGCCAAAAAAAACTGCATAGTGATCACTGAAAAACAAGTGCATTTTGATTCATAGGCTGAGAAACTACAGCTGTTTACTCCGTGTGCTCTTCATCCACATATTGACAAGCAGCAAGAGGTAACCTATCTCTGTCTTGTCACATGGCAAACGTATGATTTCCATGAACAATATTTCCATGAGGAATTGTAAATTTTTGCCAACCAAACATTTTGTGTGTAAAGAAAATCCCTGCAGGGTAACCATAAGACATGTATGCTGCATAAATACATTTGTTTTACAAATGATTATTTCAGCCAACACCATCAATGTGCTGACATAACTAGAATGTAATAATTCCCTTTAATATAGGGCAAGGCTTGTTGTAATTGAAAATAAATGCTTGATGTTGTCCAACAAGCTTGACTGCCATAAAGGGGACATTCAGCAAGAAACTCCAACATCCAAAGCAACATTGGAAGATGTTTTGGAGCCAATATGGAGTTCCCTGTGGGGCCACCGTGTGTACCAGCCCTTATCCCAGCATAAGATTTCAGTGGTTTTACAGATTTCATCCAGACTCATCCATTAGATGATCATACCGTAGCAAAATGAGTCTTAAAGAATTCTAATCCAGTTCATGGAAAATAATTTTTCTGTCCCAGCTACCTCAGTTTGAACCTGCCTCACTGCAAACAGCGTTAGGGACAATTAAACACCATCCACGCTGCGCAGGTAATTCCCAAGTGCCCTTGTCTGAGACGGTGATTTAGGGAGAGGGGTAGCAGGGGAGTGCCAGCACACGGGGAGTATCTGATTCCTGGGCACAGAAATATTGCAAACCACGTCTGGGTACTGCACTATTAGGTTAAATTAAAGTCCTGTTCGTGACATAGCTCCTGCCCAGCTAGATATGAATCATTAGCCTAAAAAACAATTTCCTAATTATCTTTCCATTGCAGGATAATGCAATGAATTTTGTAAAGCTGTAATTTTATCCTGGTTGATCTCCATGTCCTCTCTTTTCTCCAGGGACGTGCTCTGCCCTCCTCTGAGGTTGTCTGTGACGTGGTCTTTGGCAGCAGGAGGGTGGTGGTGAGCGCATGGTGGTGAATTAAGGGAGCTGCTCTCCCCGCCTCACGGGGAGGTCTCACCAGGAATCTGTGAGCCTGTCCGGGTGTTTGATGTCCTCTAGCGAAGCAAATAGTCTCTCTTAATGGTTGAATTGATCTTTGTGGCAGATAATAGGACTGCTTTGCTAACTGACCTGCTGTATTGTACCATACAGAGTTTTAGGCGGTTTGTATTAAAGAGGTAAAACAAAAAACAAAGGATCAAGTTATGAGGAGGTTCTGTGATTGTGCCTGCAAAAGTGCTTGTGTTCATAGACATTTATTTCAGTACTTGTAGATTTTTTTTATTTTTTTTTAATGGAATTTATAAATAAAGCTAAAGCACGAAAGTGTTAAAGCAGGAAACTCTGGCACTCCTCACCCTCCAAAAGCAAAGATATTCACAGGCACAGGGCTAAATGGATCATGTTCAGAAACACGTCCTCTGCTCAGAAAAAGAGAGAAATAGCCCAAACTGATGTCCTTCATGTGGTGATGGGAAGCAAGAGACATGCCATCACCCTCGCCTCCCCGTGTTGCCTGGCCTCAGCACCCATATCCAGGTCTCCACTGCCAGGTCCCCAAGGCTGGGAGCCTCCCGATGGCTCTGCCACTTCGTCCTGGGAGGAAAATCCACGGCGTGCACAGGAGGGGAAGCATGGGAGAGTCCCCAGCTCCACTTAGTGGGCAAAGCACAAACAACACAGCCCTGCAACAACAGCTGAAGATAGCTGAGCAGCACATTTACAGTGCTCAGCTGAGCCTCGCGTAGGACAAGGCTTGCTTTTGCTCCAGAAGTTGAGTAATGCCACAGGTTACACTGCACACACCTCTCCTGAATCATTTGCTTCAGTATCTCGTGCTCCAGCTTCTGGCATTTCATCAAAATTGGTCTTCTGGGGACATGGCTTAATTAAAAGCCTCCCCCAGCCTGGCTGCAGCTCACCCTGAAATGCCCTTCTAGTACCAGGGCTTCGGCCCCCACAAAACGTGAGAGCATCAGATGCTGTTTTTTTCTTTATTCATCTTTAAGAAACAAAGTTACGGTGGAACCAGAAAAAATGGAAGTGCCTCCATTCAGAGAGGCTGCAAAGAGCAGATAGTGCTTGGTGTTTTGGGTGGCTCTCTATTTGGGATATCCAATTATTATATATGTGGATTACCCAATTATCCAATATATGTACTTATATTGCATTCCCTCCTGTGAAATCCAGCCTAGAGAACCAGGTTTGCTCCCCAAGCCGCTAGTGTTTCCAACAGTGGCTGGATTTTTTTTCCACCCTTCCCACAGCCCCACTGCGGCTCCCCCCTGCTGAAATCACCCTGTGAAGCTGCTGAGCACCGAGGTAGCTGCACAGCAGATGTTGGCTCCTTGCTATAATTTTTGGCAGTTAATTAGCAGCTCCGTTACTCGCATCAAAAAATGGAAAGCTTTAATTAAACTCGCAAAGGGACTGTGAAGAACCAGCCAGCAAGTAGCCCCTCGGAGCTGGGGCGCGTGGGCTGCCAGCAGAGCACCAGCACCGCAGCGCTCAGAAAACAAGTTTATTAGAGAAAAAAACAACAGGGGGGGCAGAGCTGATGCTGACCTCATCCAGGTGTCTGTAGCTGAGTGAGCTGTTTGCACTCAGAAGTGATTTTTTTTTTAATTTTCTTTAATTTGGTACACCAACCTGGCTCCAAACAGGGTTTGTGTGTCTCTGCTCTGTACTCCCTGTCAGTGAGTGTCTGCTCCTTGCTTCATTTTTTTACAAGGAATGTATCTCTCCATCCTCTCCAGTGAACTTTACTCCTTTCATTCCCTCTCAGGATATTGGCAGCATTCAGGTTTCCTTTCTCATTTCATGCCTGACCCCTTTGTGACTGCTTGAAGCTCCTGCGGGACTCTGCAAAGCGGAGTCTGTGGTGACAATGTCCCTGCAGCCCATGTTAAAAGCTCCCTTTTGGCAAAGCGAGCTCCGTTTGCATGGTGAGGATCTAAAATGCCTTTCCTTTTTGGTACAGACAAGTTGGTTTGAGCTCAAAATGGAAATGCAGAGCACGAGGAGGAACATATTTGTAATTCTGCGAAGGCAGCAGGCTGAAGGCAGAAATGAAACCCATGAGTCCCGCGCCGTGATGGGCCCTGTTAAATTGCAGGCACCAGAGGGTGGTCGTGGGATAGATACAGGAGGCCCTTAGCAGAGGTTTTAGTCCTAGCTGTGTGCTGGTGCCGATGTCTGTTGTAGAAAGGTTTTGTTCTGAGACTGAAAAAGACGTGTTGCACTGGGAATCCAGACTAGCACGCTGCCTTATAGATTGCATTTAAAACATTTTATTGCTGCACTGTGTGATATAATTAGCTAATGTATTTAACATATTCAGACAACTCAGTTCTGATATTTTCAGCCTGTCTAAGACAGTTTTTCTTACCTTACAGCTCCAGGCAATCCTGTGGCCTTAAGCCCGATGAGCCATTTCAAGCCCAAGGCTGGGGCAAAGCCCCATATTTTGTGCACAGGCTGGCTCTGGGGGGCACGGGGCCTGGCTCTGGGCTCTTCTCATGTCAGAAGAAATGCTGTGCTGCTGAAATACCCCACATGCACCATGAGGCAGGCAGGGGGGACATGCACACTGCATGGCAGATGCTCCTCATGCACCTCCAGCATCCCGTCTCCCTCTCCAGCCAGGAGAAACCTGCCTGTGGCACTGGGGGAAGATGTGGGCTTTCTCTTGTGCTGCCCGGGTAGCTGGTTCAGCCTCCAAAATCCATTTACATGCTGTGCATCTGCCCGAGCTGTGCTCGGGAGGGAGGTTGTTGCATTAAGCCGCAGATCTCAGAGATTGCAGTGATATTTTACACGGAGAGATGTGATGTCCCGAGGTGCCCCGGCTGGCAGGGACCGACAGCCACCACACGTATTTGTCTCCTGCCTCAGTTATCTCTAGGCTGAGCCCTCACAGCCATGCATTGCCAACACACCTCAACATTTTGGAAGGCAGAACAAAGCTGGGGAGCGGCCGGGAGCAACCCCAGAACCAGAATGATTTTTTTTTTCCTCTCCCCAAAGGTGGTAACCTATTTTGGATCAGTCGTTAAGAGGATTATAATTCTGCTGGCTGAAATAACCACAGACTGCATTCACTCACCAAGTGCCGGCAGCTTTCTGCCCACACTTTGGTCTCTGGCTCTGGGGGGAACAGAAGCAGAGGCTGCCCTGTGGCTCTCGGCAGTCAGGTCACTACTTAAGGCTGTGATGCTCCACAGGGTTTTTTATATTCTGCATGAAAAATAGTAATTAAAAAAAAAAAAAGAAAGAAAAGAATATATTATTTAACAAATAAGAGGGTGATAAGGGGGTGATGGCTTTATTTCAATTATTTTCCTCTGTTTTGTTCCCTCTGGATGCCAACTGCACCTCAGTATTGATGGGGGGGGGGGGGGGGGGGTACTGATTTTGGTGCCACTAAAGGAAAATCTGTGACTCTAACCATGCAGATCATGCAATTCTGGGCTACATGGGGGCTCCCAGCAGTTATTTTATCAGCCACAAGCCACTGCTACATTAAAGAATTGGGTTTTGTGTAGCCTGGCATGGGTTCCCATGTGGTACTGAGGCAGCCAGACCTGGAGCAGGTCCTTAATTCAAGTTTCTCTTGAAATAAGGGGAGGGAGCTGAGGCTGGCAGTGCTCAGTCCCCTCTCACAGGACTGCGTTCCCACCTGCAGAGCGGTGTGTGAAGAGCAGTGTGTGAAGACATACTCAGACAGTGACATGTGAAGCCAGAAGGATCTGGCAGGATGCTGCAAGCCATGAGAAGAGGCTTGTCATGAGGTGGTGATGAGGAAGGTGAAAGAGAGATTGATGCAGGAGCTGCAAGGTTGCTCTGTCATGAGAAGACCTGAGATGTCTGAGACCTCTGAACACCAGGCTGCAGTCTGAGCAGCTCTGTGCAGTTAATGACCTGACCAGGAGCACCATGTCTGAATAAATGTGTGTAATTAGAGACATCTCCTATTTTTCTTCTGTTTTGGTTGACAGTCTCTTCTCACACAGTTCTCCAGCATATTTTGCATGAGCACATTAATTAATGCCTGCAGTAGCATGGAGAAATACAGGAGCCCATGTGGTGGTCTGTACTGCAGAGCTTTCCCTGAGGTGGAAGTCCTGCTGCAGGCACTGCATGCACTGCACATCCAGCACCTTGGGCTGGGTGGGGAGGTGAGATTGGGCAAGTATTTATGGCACTCTTTGGCCCCTATCAGGATGCGGTGTGTGGCTTTCCTCTGTCTCCCCTGTGTGCCTGCCTCCAGCCACCGGGTGCAGCCCCTGGGCCATGGCCCTGCTGTGAGCCAGCTTCAAGCTGAAACCATGACAGAAACCATGTGAGGATTTTGTGTCTAGATCTAGCCCTCGGCACAGACCAAGCTGCAAAGTTGTTCATCAGCAGCAGCTGCGCAAGAAAAATTGAAACTCTCCTTCTCCTGGCATTTATCCACAGTATCTATCTGCAGCCCCTGAGCACAGATATCAGCCCTTTAGCTAAATGCTCAGGAATCTCTCCATGATATCACCGTGCTTGGCTCCTCTCTCGCAGTGCTGTCCTTGGAGCCTCAGCCCAGTAAGCCCCGCAGGAAAGCCCGGCCCCCGCAGCATCGCATCAAAGGGTCAGGGACAGGGCCCACAACCAGCAGCTCCCGCAGACCCGAGCCTCCTCCCAACAGCAGATTTCCCTGCAAAACAGAGGTGCTGTGTCTGTTATCTCGGGCTGGAATAGCCTCTCCCAGGCACTCCAGCTTTGTCCAAAATGGACTAGACTAATTGGAGGCAAGAATTTATGTTTTTATGGAGCCTTTCTCTAATGGTGTGAGCCTTCTTCTCATTTCCATCCTAAATTATTTATGGCCAGCTCATTCCCATTAGTTCTTCCTAGCTTAATTATTTTCTTTTCCTGCTGTTATTCCTTATATACTAATAAACAGCAGCAACATCTTTTCTCAGCCTTCTACTCTTTGAGCTAAATATACACGAAGACCTGATCTGGACCCTGATCCCAGGTTCTCCCCCCTCCATGGGTGAAACACCATTACATGGTGGCAAAGAGAGAAGCCTAAATAAATAAACTGCTTTCTAAATGTGGGTTTATGTGTGTATATCCACGGCAAGCCATTAGTTAACCCACTTAATTATCTGTGTAACTGCTGCAAAGAAGAACCCTCTGCATTGCTGACATAAGCCTGGCATTCAGAGGTTAAAGAGGTCTTCCAGGTTGTATTTCTGCTTCATCCTCACTGATTACATTAATTTACACTAAGCTGTAATGCAGAAAATTGAGTGATTTTTGTGAGAGCCTCTCACAGACAGCATTTCCATGTGAATAGTTTAGGGTTTTCCTTATTATCTCCATCACCAGCCCCCTCACTCAACCTTTGCTGTGTCCTGAGGTCTGCCTTCAGCGTGCTGCAAAATGCAGTGCCTGCACGTCTCTCCCTGAGACTCAGAGCAGAGTTTTGTTGGCATCAGCAGCACGGCAGTGCTTAGGAACCGTCTCATGAAATTTCATCCAGTTTTGGATTCTCCTGCTCTCTCCCCAGATTTATCACTTCAAATTTGGAGCTATAAATGGATCATTTCAGAGAAGAAAATGCAACTGAAACCCTAGGAAAGCACATTTGGCATCTGTTCCATGATTCCATCCATCCCCAACATGCTAGGTCCATGCAACATCACAGGATCACAGCATTGTGGGATCATTTATGTCAGAGAAGACCTCTGAGACCATCGAGTCCAAGCGTTAACCTAGCACAGCCTCTGCTTTCCTCTGAGGCACCAAGACAACAGCCTCATTTTCTGCAGCACCCAGCAGCACCCACTGAGTGCTTCTGAGAGCTGTTTTATTTTGTTCTGAAAATCTGATGGGATGCTGGAAAAACCTGGCTACGAATGGCTGTGAAAAATCACGCCAGGCTGCCGTATTTGCTTTCTGAAAGCCCCAGTTGACTGGAAACTAACTGCAACCCTAGCAGAAGGATTAATTCAACTATTTTCTTAAGGAAAGATAATTACTATGAGTCTCTCCAAGCTTACACAGAGTCAGCAGTAAGGCCTTCCCCCACGCTGTCAGCTGTGACTGCAGATCTGGCTGCGATGCTGTAAAAATCCATCATTCCCCTCCGGCGGGGCCGGCCAGCGGGAGGAGGCACCACCAGCCTGGCACCTGCAGGCACAAAGCTGCTGCCCAAACCTCCCCTTCGCTGCCTACGGGCGGCTGCAGCATCTGCCATGGCTGCTGGCTGTGAATGTGTATGAGGGAGATGGGTTTTGTTTAAAAGATGCCGGTCCTGTCTTACTGGAGGTGCACAGACCGGCAGGATGCACAAAGGTGAGTTGTGGTGGGACCCCAGGCTCAGCCCTGATGGTGGTGAAAAGGGAAAGGGAAAGGGAAAGGGAAAGGGAAAGGGAAAGGGAAAGGGAAAGGGAAAGGAAAAGGAAAAGGAAAAGGAAAAGGAAAAGGAAAAGGAAAAGGAAAAGGAAAAGGAAAAGGAAAAGGAAAAGGAAAAGGAAAAGGAAAAGGAAAAGGAAAAGGAAGCCTCTCTGAAGGGCAGTTCAAGAGAGAGGGGAGGCAGCAGAGCTGGAGCTGAGCAGCACTGCGATGCCCATGGCCTGCTCCAGCACGGGTGGGATGGATTCTCAGCAGGGACTGACTTTCTTGAGTTGTGTTCACACTTTAAGAGATTTCTCACAGGAAAATGTCAGGTTAAAAAAAAAAAAAAAAAAGGTGTTTTTATTGTTTTCTGCTGTCACCTTTTCCTTAAGGATCCCTCTTTCCTCACGGTAAGCTCTCCAACCAGGGATTTATTTACCATTTTCAAAAGATTGGCATGAAGGTACCATGCCAGCAGAAATAAATACCCATAATGATATGAATATTCATCTTATGTTGGTATCTTCCTTTTGAAAAGAGATGAAAAACCAAAATGCAAATTGTTTCTGGGTTAACTTGAAGCTTCTTTGTAATTAGTTGGTTTCAAAGAGTTTTTGGAGGCAGAAGTGATTTTTTTCTACCAAAAGACAATTTTTTCTACCCTAAGGATTTTTCATGAGACGTGAAACATGGCCACATACACTTTATCAGCTCTTCACATGACAAAGATTTGCCAGACAAAAAAATCAGGTGAGGTGGAAGTCCCTCTTTTGCCCGAGGAGATCGCATCTTTAATGGCTTTGAAGATCTTTATGGCTTTGAAGACAAACTCACAGGTTTCTTCCTAATTTTTAGCTCATGGCTTCTTGCCTGTTGAGGGAGGTTGAACATCTGGAGCTGTTTGGCCTCTAAACTTCAATCAAAATCCAGAAGAAAGGGGATTGCAGCTTGTCTTTTGGGTACCTGCGAAATGTCGCTCCTCCAACCATGGTACAAGTTGTTGTTCAAAGCCCTTGAAAATAAATTGTTCTGCACGTTGAAGAGTTGGGGTCTACCTGGACCCTGGGTTGTGTGCCTTGCTCCCATCCCACGTCCCTGTGGGTCCCCGTAGGCCTCCTTGGGACTCCATGAGTCTGGTACCCAATGCCACAGCAGATTCGCTCTCCACATCTCCACTTAGAGTCTGCAAATGGAAATAAAAAGCCTCTGAAAGAAACTGTAAAAGTCATTTCTCATGATCCTTTCCAGGACATTTTAAAAAATGAAAAACCCTCTGCTCTGTCTAGTTAACCAAGGTCCTTTGGAGCCAGGAGACTACTGAATATTTAAAGAACAACATTATTTGCAGCAGTTCATAGCTAATGAAGTCTCGATTCATATTTCACAGTAGGTGAAGAAGAAAAGCAAAATCCATTCCCATCACAGCTGCAATATATTTTCCAGCCGCTTGTGGAACAGATTGTGCTCAGCACTGCAGCCTGAACCACCAGCACGGCTGGCACGGGTACAGGGGTGGTGAGCCTGGGCTAAAGATGCTCTCCTTCCTCTGGCACTGTCTGGCGTGTCCAGACTGTTGCATATGTTGTCTTTTTAGTGTGTTTTTGCAATTCATTTAACTCCAGTGAGCGTTGGGTGGTGGTGGAGGTGCTGGAGATATCTCTGGCATGTGGCTGGCAAGGAGGCTGCTCTGGGACCCTCTCTTCCTGGGATATCGCGGTGCAATAGGGAGGGAGAGGGCTGTAGGGGTGGTTGGGAATAGTGGGGCAGCCTGGCTGTGCCTTGCAGGGTGTCGGGACCCTGCTGGCTGAAGATCCACCACCACGTTCCCCTAGGGGCCACAGGTGAACTCCCTGATGTGCTGGGGTGCAGTGTTCTGCTGGCAGCGAGGGCGAGCATCTTTGGTCTGTGCTTTTTCATGGCACACCCCAGCTGGAAGGAGAGATAAGGAGTACAGACACACCAGTATGTCTTTCAAAGTGTAAAAAACAAACAAACAAACAAAAAAACAGAGCTGGAGTTCGGCCACTTCGGGTCCCAGGTTTGTCATCCACCCCGTGCTCTAATTGTGTTAAAAGTGAGCATCTCAGGGGCTGCCAGAGACTCCATTTTCATATTGCTTTGGCTGGGTGCTCTCCTTTTTACTTCCAGTTCTGCTTTTGCTAAGTGCCTGCAAAACAAATTAGAGCAAATATTCCCTCATCAGGGCAACGCTTTTTAATTCACCGAGCCTATTTGTTTGTACATGTTAATGCAGCCACCTACGTTGTGCTGCTGGGGACCTTGAGGGAAGGCACAGAAGCACAAGGGTCATTAGGAAATTTAATTTGCTGGGTTATCAGCCGTCTTTCATTCGTCCTGGTCCCTTGGATTCAGGATCAGAGGAGAATGGCATGAACTTATGTTCAGCACAACATTTTAAATATCCCTGCAGTAAACAAGAGCTGGTGTTTACCTCTTTCCCAGCTCAATGTAAAAGTCAATGTACAATTCCTGTGCATTATTCTGGTGTGGTGCTTGAGGCTGGAGGACTCCTGGGATGCAGAAAGACTTTTAACAGCCTCTCTGGGTCACCAGACTCCTCTCATCTCCTCCTCGTCCACAGGAAGCTGCTCCCAGGTCTGCTGGGCACTTAAAATTTTAGGAAAAAATGCTCATCTCTAACCAGTGAGACAAACTGCCCAGAAAAACAGATATGGGAGGAAACTTCAATGGTTCATGTAAACATTTTCCAAGGAAGGTTTTGATTTTGGTTAATCAGCCAAGAAATTGCCTGTCAACACAATTCCTCAGCTTGAGGTCCTGGAGATCCATCATTTGCTGCTGGGTTGTGCTAGTGCTCTCTGTCCCATAGAGGCAGTATTTTGGAGCAGCTACTTCAGCAAGCGAGCTGGAGCATCCTGCTGGCTTATCTTTCTGTAGTGAAGTAAAATCCAAGTGCAGACTCTTTAATAGTTGGGTCCTGAAGCATTTAAGCTTCAGTTTTCGGGCCTCAGGGTATTGTGAATAATATCTACAGGGTGACATCAATGCCCGTCCTTAGAAATAATAGCAAAGGAGGAATATGAAAGTACAAGTGGATGTGCCTGCACATACCAACGCCTTCATTCTTAGAGTTAGTTAAGAAAAATACCCAGGGAAATGTAAATCAGATATGGATAAAGCACTCAGCTGAGAAAGTACATTATGCACAGCTGGACCAACCTGCACTAGCTGGGCAAGTCACGCTTTCCATAATTGTGCATTCACCTTACTGTTTTTAATGAGTTTTCCCCCAACACTGCACAGGGATACTTGCAAGGTGTTCATCATATTGTTCTTTGCTGGAGACCTGGATCCTTTCCCTGCTTTTTTACGTGACGGTGAGCAGCCCAGAGCAGTCAGTTACAAGGGATGTGTAAAAGCTGAGCAAGCTGCTGTGCCTGCAAGAAGCAGAGCAGTTGGCACAGCCATGCCATGGTGGGTGCCCAGCAATGACCTGGTTCCCCTCTGGCCCTTGGTCGAGTTGATCTGAGCACATTTAGGTCCCCCAAGTCCTGTTATTTTATTACTGAGACATCAAATCCACCAGTTACCTGAGAACAATCAATTTAGTTGTAGTTGCTCTGGACCAGTTCAGGGAGCTCTGTGACAACAATGCTGTTATTACAGGGGACATTTCACCACTGCCCAAACCTCTGTTTTTTGTGGTTTCACTTAGCATGGGTTGGGCTGATCTCTGATTGCACCTGGATGTTTCAAGCCCACAATTTTTTGGCAGATCTGCTGGCAGAATATGAGAGCAATGGCTCCCAGATGGACCTGAGTGCTTTGATCAGCATCTCCTCTCTATCAGCATGTCCTGGGACAACACTTTGGTGCAGCTGGGTACCAACACACACGAGGATGAGGTGTCCTGGGATTGAGCTGCTGCTGGGACTGAGCCTGCACCACCTGCCCAGGGGGCTGAGGGTTTGGGTCATGTCCTGCCTGCAGCTGGGGGTCCTGGGCAGGGCACGGCTGCAGCTCTGTAGGGCAAGACCTGATCCCCTCCCAGTGCAGCAGGGACAGAGCTTGCTGCTCGCTTCACATGTTGGAAGCAAGCTCTGCCTTTATCACAGCCCGACATGAGAAGTGCATCAGATACGTTGTCAACCCCCCGGGGAAGTTTCGTGAAAAATGAGTGCAGTGCTGCTTAACCCCTGCCTCCAAGCCAGATAAACCCTCCTGCTATGAATTTCACATTAAAAGATAAACCACAGAGCTCTCCCAAATATCAGGGAAAGCCGTGACTTAACTCAGTGCTCTGCCTTGCAAGGATTGCCCACTGCATCTCCTCAGGTGTGCTGCTCACCCATCCCATGTCAATCCGATGCTACCCCAGGGCCAGTGTTTGCTCAGGGAGGGCTCTCATTATGAGCTCTTCTGGAACAAAAGCTGGTTTTTGTTGTTGTTGTTAGTTTTTCTGGTTTTTGCTTGGCTTCTGATTTCACGGGTTTTATTGATTTTTCAGTCACATGGAGAAGCAGGCTCCCTGCCCCAGGTGAGCACAGAAGCTGCAGCTTTACACCACAAATCCTGCAGCTTGCTTCCTCAACAGATAATTCCGCACCTGCAAAAACATCGGCTGCTTTGTGCCTCTTTATTGTGTTTGTGGGGGGAAAAACAGAGCCCCCTAGAGCTTTCCAGCATGGGTTTTCAGAGCAGCTGATGGTGTTACGCCATCACTTCCACGGGATTTCTTTTAGCTTCTGTGCATCCCCTCAGTCCACAATGAGGCTCCAGACTACTTGAAGGCACCAATATTTCAGAAAAACATCGTTATTCTTCTCCCCACTCACAAGGGTGTCAGGGCCCGACCCAGAGCTTGCTGTGCTGCCCCATGGGTGGGGTTCAAGAAGCACAGGGGTGCAGCCAGGGCCGGCTTTGCCCAGGCAGATGCGACCCGCAGGAGAGCAGCACTGATCTTCCCGTGGCATAGCGGGTTAATTTGGCTCCATCTTCTGCTGGCTTTGCAGATATGCGCCTGCTTTTTAAGAACTGCAAGCCTGGCAATAACTGGTGTTTGGAGAAATAATTGGACATATGTATGGTAGGAAAGGAATTTAGCGTGTTAAACACACAGATACCAACCCTGGCTTGGGAACACCCTAAGCAGGGGCTGCTGCCAGCCTGTGGGTATGGCCGATGTGCTTCCTGCTGATCCTGACCCTGTTTAGGGGGTCCTGGGGTCCAAGACCCTGGGTAGAGCCCAACACAGTTTTTTTACCATGTGTTTTGCTTAAAGCCCTTGGAACGACATGGTTTCCTGAAACTGCCACCTGGGTTTAAAAACTGAATTCATTTCTATCTCTCCTGCCAAGAAGAGCTGGGAAATACTACTCCTTAAGCTGTGGAGGAGTGAAAAATATTTCAGTGTTCAATGGTTTTTAAGCCAATACCATGAATTTTGGTGCCCTTCTGTGGCTCTTGACTGCTGTGCCTTGGCAGCACAGCTTGTGAAGAGCTTTCTTGTGGCGAGCCCGGCTCTGATGCAGAGGGCAGCGTGCTGTGCCTCTGGAGGGTCAGCAGTCCCTGCTGTGCTCTACAGCAGCATCCCCATTCCTGAGACTACCCAGAGAAAACAGGACTTGCTCCCTGCCTCTATCAGTGCCTCCAATCCCACACCTTGAGGTGTAGGAAATGGCGGGGCCTGCAGCGTGCTGGTGGCAGCTCCCTCCTGCTTTGGGCTGACCATCCCCTTTCTGCCAGCCCTTTCCAAGCACCCACAGCTCTGCCCATCATTTCTGCCAGCCCCACGCCATGCCCAAAACCAGGTGCCACAGGGGGCTCATGCCCTCCCCAGGGTCCCAGCACCCCAGGCTGGGATGGGGAACGGGTGACAGGTAAAGGCCTGGGAGCTCTGCAGCTCCCGGCCCACTGCGTCAGCAAAAACCATCGCTATCTTCGAGCTCGCTGCCTGCCAGCAGTGTAAATATTTTCTGAACGAGCTGGAAGGAGGAGGGCTGGTGAATACATTTTTGCAGGAAAATGTTACAGAGCTGGGAACAGGGACTTCTGAGCACCCCCTTATCTGTGCTGGCCGAGAGGGGCAGGCAGGGGCTGCAGGCTGGCAAAGAGTGCCTTGGCCTTCAAAACAAAGGATTTCAGCCACCTGCTCCCAGTTCCAACATTGGCACACTTTGTTGGTATTGTTCAGTGCTGCTTTTCCTCACCCTGTCCCAGCTGATGCTGTTGTTGGCTTTGGCACCAGGAGGGGTGGCTGGGAGCATCCCAAAAGTGTGCGGGGGCAATGGAGCTTCTCAGTGCCCCAGTGTGCCATGAGAAAAAACAAAAACAAAAAACAAAACAACAACATGATCCCATTTAAAATCACCACCAAATCCCTAACATAATGGCAAGAGCACTGTAACACAGCTGAGACATGTATCACGCTTGGTGCTTGCTGTTGTGGGGAGGGGGTGTTTAAGCTGTCTTGCCAAGTTCAACTACTTAATAGAAAAAGATTTGTTAACAGAGTATTAAAGCATTTCTCTCCTAATTGCTTATTTAGATGCAGCTTGGAGGGGCAGCAACTGCAAATCCTTCCCAGCTGGTAGCTCGTCAGTGCTTTGTGAGTTTAGGAGTCCCCAGAGCACAGGGATTCAGGGGCCAAGAGGCACTGGTGCAGATTTAAGGCTGGAGGGGACCTGGTGGCAGCATCCCACCTGCTGTCTAGGGGTGTCACCTGCCTTGGGGCTGTTTCAGGGTGAGTTTCTGATACTTTTGCCTCCTTTATTACTCCTCTCACTCCTGCTTTGTGCTCTGCAGCTCTCAAGGAGCAGCTCTAACAGGAGCTAGGGCTCAGGTATCAGCTACAGTGCCAGCACAAGCCTAAAAGTGGCTTTGTGCAAGCATCCTGCCCAAAATGTGCATGTCCTGGGGGAAGCATGTGCTGGGAAGCTGTATCAATAGGGACAGAGGGAATGTGGAAGTGGTCTCCAAAGGCAGCAGATGCTCAGCATCACTTCCCTGGTGGTCCCCAGTTCCCTCTACCAAAGAATGCAGGGCGCTGTGCCTGGGCACCTGCTGTAAAACCATCCCTTCTGGGGGGTGAGGGCTCCTCCAGCTTGTATTTGTGTGCTGCTGTGAGGGCAGAGCCCAGGGCTGCCAGAGGAAACCCAATGCGGCAGCACGAGGAGGCTTTCGGCCCGTCTGATCTGCCCGATGAGATTTCTTCCTTTTGTTTTGGTCTTTAAAAAGAAACATTTTATCCGTGTTTTTGTCTATATTCGGTGTAATCAGATCACCCCCTCCACCGAGGCTCATTTCCTGCCGCTGGGTACATTGAAGCTATTATTTGTTTTTCCATGGGCCTCTCTGTTTCTAATTACTTTTCGCTGATGTTATGTGAATGTGTTGAGTCTGTGCCACCCTTAGTACCTGCCAAATGCTGGCTCTACCATACGCAGTAGTGCCCCAGCACATTTCCAAACATTTCCTGCTATTAGTTACCTCCATTTCTGACCTTACTACTTGGGCATGTATGATTAAAGATAATTTCTGATGGGCCAAAAGGGCAAGTGGGCAGAAAGCATGCAGGATGCAAGGACATTTAGAAATAACTCTTACTAGTGATAGTTAAGTTTGGTGATCATTTCTTTCTCTTTTTTTTTTTTTCTTTTTTTCTTTTTTTAATGGAACTCAATGAGAGTTTTGCTGCACTAGAGATAATACTGCAGAAAAAAAATATACATATATCTCTATATGCTCATATATAAATAGCTTATGTGGAGCTGCTACTGCTGCTCTGGCAGCAGCTGCTTAGCTCTTTCTCTTAGAAATCTCCACTTCATTTTTTTTATTTGCCAAACATTAAAATTTTCCACGTGCAGGAGGTCTCTCCTAAAACAATTTTATTTGGAAGAGCCCAGCAGAAATGTTTTTTAAGAAATGAAAGAGGGAAACGTTTATTTTGAAGGAACGGGGGTGAAAATTACACACATAACATATGTATAATTTCATCTAAATTAAAGCCATTTAAGACTTACAGTGCAATTGCACTCCCAAGCTGCAGGCCGAGGGCTTTTCAAGCTGCTCAGGATCCTCTCCCTCTCACCACAAAGAACAGAATTAGCAATTTAGCAGCAGGGTCCAGCTGGAGACAACACCTGGCAGCTCCCTGGTCACTGAGCCAGCACAGCAGAGCTGCCATGCTCAGCAACTTGGGTGCTGTCAGGGGACAGACACTAAAATGTGAATTTTTTTAAATTGTATTTTTTTATTTTCTTAAAGCTAAACGTGATTCTAATCTGGATTATTTTAATGAGCTTCCTTATGTGAACAACAGGCTCTGCTTCCTGGCCTGCCACCTGCATCGTACCTGGCCTCTTCAGCTGTGGAACAGGTGAAATTATGAAAAAAATCATCAATTTCCAGGTTTTTCTAAGGTTGTCTTCTTGTCTGTGCAATTCAGATTTTTTTCATTATTATTATTTTATTTTTTTTCCCCATGAAACCCCAAGGAAGAAAAGGAATTCCTGGACTCCATCCTCACTGCAGGTAAGCTCGGTGACTAATACAACTCTCACAAGCACTTTGGCATTTTTTCTCAAAAGCTAGCCATGAAATAAATTGTCCTGCTCCAAATCCCAGGTGTTGTTTTCCTATCTTTTGTCTAATGATAACGTGTGCCTGTTGGGCAATGTAACTACACACTGCTTTGAAAGGACGGAAAGATAACAAGGCAGCATGATCCTATTAGCTTTGATTTTGTTTGTGGTTGTTACATTTAATCTGCACAGTTTTGTTGTGTCAGCCCACTTTAAAGGGTGTACTGTCACATAAAAGCACAACTCTGAAAAAACAGGTGGAGATGTATTTTGAAATACAATTGTTAGTCACGGTATTTGTTGCTTAACTAACTCAGTGCAGCAAAGAAAACAAACCATGGTTGTGTTTTATTTTTCTCAACTACTTGCAGCTTGACTATAAAAAACAATGCTGCTGCTTCAATGCAGTGTCAGCTTCCAATCCTATAATCACTTTTAAAAAGCATGAGCAGCTTTTTCGGTTTCCAGTAAAGCAAGCACATGGCCACCTTCAGGTGCTTTAAAATCAACAGAGAGGACTCTGTGCCTAATGTGAAGTGGTTCCCGGCTATTTGCTTTGCAGGAAGCAGAAGAGCAGTACCTGTTTAAAGGGCAGTGATAAACACAATTCTAGACTCCTCCAGTTTAAGTCTACGTTTATTTGACACAGAAGCCTTGAGAGAACAGTGCCTGGAAGCTGGCAGTCTGCAGGCTCAGCACCTGGAACAGCCATCGGTGCTGGCAAGGTAAGCTTTGTGCTCAAACGTCAGCAGCAGACAGCCCAGGTGACACGCTTGCTGCCTGCCTGTGGCATTTTCTCTGACCTTAAATGATCTTCCACAAAAAAAAAAAAAAAGAAATTCCAAAGCAGCACTCTGGTATGGTCCAGTTCCCTAGATCAGGGGCAGGACTTCAGGTGTTTTCTTCAGGTGTTTCCACTGAAGTAAAGCTCAACATGCACAAGCAATGAAATAATTAGCACTGCAGCCAGTTATATACCCTGCTCCCTTACTTCTGCTGGTTCTAAAACAGAAAAATTAAGAGAAAAAAACAACGAAGCAGTGATTCCCCCAGTAGCTGTGGTTCAGCTGCTGTATCCTCTTATCTCCCTTGGCCCTATTTCAGTAACAGCTGTTCAAGCAAATTGAAAAATGACAAGCGAGACCCCAAGGCCTTTGATGACATTTATCTCCCCTTTCTGTACTTTTCATTTACATTTAGGTAGCACCAGAGGGTGTCATGTGGCTGTTAATGCATTGCTTTGTGCTTTGGCAACTCTCTAGGCTGTCTTAAAGGTTTGCCTGCAAAAACAATGCTGGAATAATCAAAAGTTCACAAGGAAATTAATTCCGTAGGCAGGCTTCAGCTTAAACTAGCGAACTTGTTCAAGCAGAAAGTTCAGAATTACAGCCCATATGCATCCCTATTCTACATTACACAAACGTGGCATTATTAATTCCACAGTTAACTCTACCTAAAACCCCTGTTTCTGCCTCCAGGTGTTTGAAAGCCCAGTCTACTTGGCTGATCCGAAGGAATTGGCTGCCTCCTAACAGCCTTTGAGTAAATTCAACATTGCACAGGAACCCAATTTATCATTATCACAAGCCTACTTCCAGCTTCATAGAAATTAGTATGTATGCACTAACTATTGCAACTGCAGGCTCACAAGCACTTTTTTTGGTAGTAGAAAATAATCAAGTTTCTCTTTATATGACATGAACCTATGACCCGATTCCTAATGTCTGGAGTGACTTAGTTCCAATGCAGAACAAGACACATATTAGGATTAAACAAATAGTCCCCAAATTCAAATACAAGAACTATAAAATACATGATCATCAAAGTAGAAATACCTACATGGATTTAATGGGGTCATTTACTGACATCAAAGCACATTTCATTGGTTCTTTTAATATTTGTTTTAGGAAGGTGCTGGTTAATGAGATTTGTCTCTCTGTCCTTACATGTCAGTTACAAGATTTGTTAGCTAGATTTATATTTATTATACTCCCATTTTACTTGTGGTTAGTCATCGGAATACCACAGCCAATTAATGAGTTGGACAAATCACATGGAAATAAAGTCTTGTTCTGTTAAAACATTTAAGTTTTTTTAATAATTAAAAATATACTTTTATTAAACATTGCATCGACTCCACATAAGTTAAACAAACAGCTGGTACTTTTACTCACAAAAAGCTCTAGCATGATTTGTACAAATATGATTAAACAATGAAGATGTCCTACAGTTTTACTGGGTGAAGGGCTCAGTTCTGCTTTTCCACCTGGACTTTCATGGATGTCACGCTGAATAGCTCTCACTTCTGGCAACAAAAATAAAACTGCAAATCAAATGATTCCCCCTGCTGTCCCGCAATTATAATGTAAGAAAACGGCTTGAAAACTAACCACGCTCTGTCCAACAGAGTACAAATTCTTTATTCACCAATAAGTTAAGTGTTCTCATAAATAGATGTTCTATTTTTTTTGTACACTGTAGTAAGTATAAAGGTAAGCTTCATCATTCCTCGGATTCTGATCCTTCTTCATCTTGACTGATTTGGAAGTAGCGTAGCTCGTATGTCTCCTTGTCAGATGCAACCACGCGAAGCCAGTCACGAAGATTGTTCTTCTTGAGGTACTTCTTTGTGAGGTATTTCAGGTACCTTAGGAATATTAATTGTAAGTTAGAACTCTGTCATTTCGCAATCCCTACTACAACTTGAACTCCACCCAAGACAGGGTCTATCAGGACAATGCAACTTTTACATGCTGAATTTCTCAAGGAGTGACTCAACACTAATTACATCAAGAAATCAAGAATTATCACGTGTAATAGGTAATAAACCTACATCTTCATTTGTGATATATTAAAACTTATTATTATTTGCATTTTGACCAAGTAACTCAAGGCCAGTTAACTCCAGAGCACTAAGAAGTAGCTCTAAATCATGTTTAACACAACAAATACTGGGACGTTGATATCAGAAAAGAGAAGCGGGAGTGTGGACAGGGAACTGTACGCCTACATCAGTGTAGAGATCTCCTGCGTGCCCTAGCACACTAAATAGATCAAGGCCTCATTTGACTCTAGGGCTTCTCTTGCCACAACACATACCATGTACACGAACCTTTTAGAATCATTATGCCACGGGCAGGGCCCCTCCCACCAGCCCAGGCTGCCCAAAGCCCATCCAACCTGAACACCTTTAAGACTGCGGCATCCAGTGTCTCCCCACCCATTTTAACATAGCTAAGTAATTAATAAACAGGCACCCATGATATGAATTCAGCTATGACCTTAAAAGCATGCCTTTCCTCATTACACTTTTAACAAACTATATAAAGTCCCTCCGTATCAGTATGTCTGTATTAGAGAAGCACTGATTTGCAGTTAAGTCCTGAGCTTTAAGAAACGTTTTTTAATACCTGATCTTGTAAACCTGTTTGAACTGTCTCTCACTAATATCAACGTGCACTACAAAGATCTAAGCCAACACCTTCTCTGTACACATTTAAAATGCGTCAGATCCAACAGAACAGTGTTTAAAACCCACAAACAGAAGGCAGACCTTTTAGAAAACTGCTTCTCAGATGTCACCGTGATCTTGTTCTTCAGACGCTCAATGTGAACGGTGTTCCCCAAGTTTCCTGTTTTTCCATTGACCTTAACTTTCTCCTTTAGGAACTGTTCCTGTTTCAACAGCAGAGAAGAAGTAGAACACTAGGGAATGGGACCCTAGGTATGAACTAGGGAAGGGACCCTAGCCATGGAGCAACGTTAAAAATGACTATAATAGATGTCTATAATGCAATAAAACTTTACTTATTTATTTATTTTGAATTGCACACTGTAAAAATAACCACATTAAGAAAGGATTCAATTTAAAATCCATGAATAGGTTAAAAAAGTATCTATAAACTAAGCATAAGCCCAGGATCCTCTCAAACCCCGCCGATTAATTAAAGAATCGTTAATTTCGCGGCTCCCCAGCCGCCGCCCGGCCGCCCCACAGACCGAGGCCTTCGCCACTTACAAAGTTGCCGGAATCGAAGATCCCATCTTCGACAGGGTGGGTCAAATCGAGGCAGAATTTCCACGTCGCCTTCTTCGCCTTCCTGTCCTTTTGCTAAAACCAATAAATAAATAAGGAACAAATCAGTACCGACCTCATCGAGCACGCCGCGGCCCGCAGCCCTCCCCAGCCCCTGCACTCACCGCCCCCATGCCGCCTCCGCCGCGGCCTGCCGCCGAAAGACCGGCGCCGCTTCCGCTCCCTCCTTTTATAGGCGGCCCGACGTCGTGACGTAGCACGCAGCGCGGGACGGCGCGCCTGCGCGGGCGGGGGATGCTGGGAGGGCGGGGCTGGGCGCGGCCCCGGAGGCGGTGTCCCCGCACACCCCCCCCCCCCCCCCGTGACAGAGCACTCTGAGGCGCAGCGGGGCGAGTCACCTTTTTATTGAAATTGCCACTAAAACAGCAACAACAGCGCTTCTGCCTCGTGTACAATCCCAGGCCGAGCTGCTCGAGCGTTAATAAACAGTGTTAAGTCACCCGGCAAGCACAGGGGCCGGCCAGCAGGGACAAGGCGCCTGACAGAAAAGCTGCAAACACCTCAGAACCACCCAACGGCACCCAAAATGCACCCAAACTGTGCCCAAATCTCACCCAAACCAACACAGCCCGTAACCACAAGCACCCCACCTCACCCCCAGCCCCGTAACAGCAAGCACGGCTCAGCTCCCCCACAACACCGAGATCTTTTTATTATTTCTGGAGCAAAACAGACACTGACATTTCCCACCCGGTTGGCGGTGTGGTATAAAACAACGCTTCTGCTAAAACAAACACGGGGAGCCGGCACCACGGGGACACACTTTCCCTCAGGTGACGGCTCTGACAGGGTTTGGGTCCCCCAGAAGCAGGGGACACCTCCCCACGCTCGCGCCAGGGCACGGTTACAACACACAGCACGTTTAAGAGGGGGTTCAGCGACACAGCAAACATCGAGGGCAGCTCCCACGGCGAGTTATTCCTGCAGGCAGAAACCGTGGGGCCAGACCGCAGGCGGCGAAGAGGCTCCGAGTATCCTGGCACGCCGAGCTGCTGCTCCACGACACCCACAGGAGCCGAGCCTTCGGTGGCTTCCCAGCGTGAGACGCACGACAGATCCTTTACGAGGTCTTTTTATCCTGAAGTTTAATTCTACTGTAACAAACTACGTTCTAATTAACCAAAGAAAAGTGGGATTTTATTGATTTTTGAGTTCTGTAAGACTGACCTGCAGTAACCATAAGAGTTTCAACTGTCAACAAATTTGACTTCTTTACAGATTCTGTAAAATTACCTGTATTGTGAAGCTACAGACTGTGCACCATTTCTTGGTACGTTATGGGTTAGAAAAACCTGCAAGAGGCTTGAAAGCAGTTACATTAAAACAATGAAGTTCAGCTAACTCCTTAAAAAAAAAACAGCCCTGAGAACATGGCTCAACTAGCAAGAGCCTAGTTGAAAAACCACCATTATAAGCAAAAAGTAGAAGGATCTATTGAAATCTTGAAATATTATGTGCCAACATTTGAGGCAGGAAACACTGCAGTCTTTCCAATTCTGTAAAGTAGCATGAGAAACTCAATGGATTGGAGCCATAAAAAAATGCATCATTATTTGGAGTGGAAATACTTTTCTTTGCTTCCTAGTCTTCTCAGCCTTTATTTTAAGCAATTGCAGCAGCTTATAGCTTTCCGTTTTGACACAATTTCTTTTAAAGTGTTAAAGACAGTACTACAAAACAAGTAGATGGATAACGTTTGTTTTAAAGTAAAGCTATGAAAGAGGAGTTTCCCTAAGCATTTGGTTAGGAATCTTACAAATACGCATCTAGATGGACTACTGATCACAAGCAAAGTTTGTTGCAAATTATTCTGACAGCAGACAGACACCTTGGAAAAAAAAAAGTCTCGAAGATTTGTTCTAATTTAGAAGCAACGTTCAACCTTACTGAAACTTGGAGGTTATACTTAAGACTCATGCTTATGTATTATTACCTATGGGAAACTTCATGCATGACAAACCAATGCTACGCACTTCTGTAGTGTTTGAAGTGCTTCACAAAAGACAACTAAGTATATAAGAACAAACCTATACTGAAGTACTGAATCATTTAAGTCTTGCAGAACTGAAGGTTGTGATAGGACATCCTGAAGTCCCAAGGAGGGCTCTTCCAGCAAGCTGGAGGCCATAAAACCTTGATCTTTAGATTGCTGCAGTACCTGGAAACTCCATCCAGACCAGAAGCCCACTTGTAGAAACAAGTTAAAAAACAGCCCAGAAAACTTACAGTCTAATTAAATACCTAGACTGTGGGCCGGTTGCATCAAATACCTGTCTTCCAACAAGGTTTCTGGGGACTGACAGGCACCTGAAAGTGGACTAAAGCCCCACCAGAAGGAGAGCAAATCCAAGTCTTGTAGACTTCAAGCATTTTTAGAAGCATTTATAGCACAGTAACAGCATTAGAGCTTGCCTTAGTATGACAGCAACCTCTGACTTCCTGTGTGACATCTGATCACAGAGATCAGCCTGCTGTTAAGACCACGATCAATGGTTTAGTCACCTCCAAACCTTACAAAGCCTGTCCCTCAGATACCATTGATGGAGGCAGAAAGGAACATAGCACAGACTAACTTAAACTCTTAAGCACATCCTTAGAAACTGCTCTGAATTCCTTTCCATCTCTTGCTTCCACCGCTTTTTTTTGTCACTTCAGTCAAGGTGCTATTTGTAGAGTTCACCTGCAGCGTGCATTGTGCTAGGCAAGAGCACACAGAACTATCTGACTTCTCTGCCAGGTGTCCCAGGTAACTGTGCTTCATTACCGGAGTATGTTTGTTTATTGCTGTCTTCACCTTCATTGAACTGCTCTCCCTGTCGTAAGAAGTCTATGAAGGACGTGTGTTTTTGCCACCTATGTTAGACTTCTGAGGTTTGCTAAGCCCTACCACACTACGTACGAGGGCTGTTCAGGACAGTTGCCATGAGCCCTTTGGGGATTAGAGTACATACTATTAAGCCAAGAACATTTTAAGAGGTTAACAGCAGTGTGAAGTCTGACTCTCACTGCCAATAGAGTTTGAATCACGCAGGCTGCCCAGGGCAGCGTGTTTACAAGTTGTCCTCCATCTGCTAACAGCTGCTGAAGCTTAAGGCAAGTCCACGGAACAGTTTATCCACTGTAAGGGAAGGTTTAAGCCATGGGCTAAGAAGTTTCCCACTCATGAAGAGTCAGTAAGTCTTAGAATTGAAGCTGAATGCCATAAACAGGAGTATGCTAGCTATCCTTCCGTGACTAGTTCGGAAAAGCTTTGCGTTTGCCTATTAAGCTAGTAAATAGAGGCATGCATGTGTTTCAATGACTCCTGTGGATAGGAGCTTTCTAAACTATGTAGCAACTTGTTTATTTTTCTAGTTAAGCCACGGTTGTTCAGTATTGTCTGTCAAGTCTATATTTTAGAAATACAATAATTCTATTTTTTTTTTTTAAAAGAATCACATGCATTTAGTTTAGGCTCGATGCTACAATTTGTCCCACTTTTTGAAAAACATGTGGTCCTTGTGCTACAAAAATATGGTCTGAACCTGAAGATTAAAACCTAAAGCTGGAAGCACTGCAACAGATTCCCATGGAGTTTGTCACCCTTTTATAGTTTAAGATAAATACAATAAAGGAAAGCAATTGAACTGCATTTTTCTATTTTTTTTTCAAGTCTGACAAAGGCCTCGAGTGAAAGTCTATAGCTTTAGCATCCATTCTCACCTTTGTGTCCCCTTGACCTATCTATGTCTTATCTACCCTATACTCCAACTGCCTGCCTAAACCACAGGTAGGCTTTGACACCATTTTAACATTACAATAAGCCAACGAGTTGGCAAAGAAGAATACAGAGGTAATACAGTTAAGTTGCACATGGCCACTGGGGCTTGGTCAAGCCAGCTGGCATTTTTGATCACTTGAGTTTCTTGGTCTAAAATTTGTGATTGGCACCTACAGTTCTGCAAGAGTCCCAATCCACAAAATACTTAAGCTTTAAAAAAAAAAAATTGCTACTTTTTATTGTCAGTTCTATCTAAACATGTCAAGAAAAATACTATTTGTGCTCTAGGTCACTTTATAATCCTAGATACCTACTAGCTTATCTAAAAGCCCCTGAATACTGGATTTTGTCTGTTCATACAGACAAACACTGTTTTGCTCAAGCAAATAAAAATATATCCACTAGTAACACCTGATTGGTTTCTTAGATCCATAGCTGAAACCCACAGGAATGTTAAAATAGTTACAATTAGGAAATTAAAGTCTCAGTGATTTTGAAAACTGCCAGTTAGCCTGCAACACTAATCCAGAATCCAGCACTGCTTTTTAACAATTCAAAAAAGAAATGAGGTTGCTTGTGAAGGCCAGAGCTTTGGTGACAATCAGAACCAAATTTAAAGATCTGTGGCTTGTCCAGACCTGAGCAGTTGCCCGGGGCTGGCGATCCTCTTTATTTGCAAGGCTTTATGGCTACAGCACATTCTTCATTCATTGCACTTATGACGGATATCTGGAAGAAAAAGACAAGCAGGTGAGTTCCAAACCCGGACAGAAGAACTGCTCCTAGAAGTTCACACCATCGGACGTTCACGCCATCATCTATCCCACCTTTCATTTGAGAAGAAAGGATGCTGAAGCTGTCAAAATTAGCAGATGAGACTATTGTAAATTTATAATCAAAACAAAATTGCTTTCAGCAAAAGAGCCAGCACTAAAGCTTTTGACATCTAAGGGTACTACACTATTTCCTTCCAAACAAGCTAGACCTTCACAGTGCAAGACCTAAGCACATCACGGCTTGTTTTCAGCTTTAAGCTGTTTCTATAGCCCAGATTACATCAAAGCTTTACACAAGGAGGAGTGGAGGCTCCAATTTACACTGCGTGGAAAGCGCTGTTGGAACATATCTAGATGTTTGAAACCCCCATATCACTTCACTGTCAACTGAGCCAGGTTTTGGTGCCTTATTGGCTGCTCCAACACAGAATTACTTCCAAGGAATCTCAAAGGACCAATTCCCATACTTCTAACCCTCTCTTTATGAAGAGATACAAATGGTTGATATTAGAATATTGAGTTCTTCATTGTACAGTCAAGCGCAATTAACCACAGCTCTTCTTGTCTGCTTTATTCTGTACCTGCACATCTTCATTGGCATTGAACTTTCCTTCGATTTCTTTGCCCAGATCACCTTCTGGCAACTTTAGATCCTCACGAACTTCACCACTTTCTGTCAGCAGGGAGAGATACCCATCCTGAATACCTATCAGCTGTGAAGAGAAATTCATTTTTATAAAGTTTAACATTAGCGCTCACTAGCAGGCAGCAGCTGAAGACAAGCAGAAGGCCCAACTAACTGTTACAATCTCAGCACTAAAGAATTAGTGTAACAGTTTAAAAAAACTAATTTAAGTCAATTTAAACAACAGATTAAATCACCAGAACCCTTCTGGTTCCTTCTGGTTATTTCCTAGTATGTAGGGCACTGCAAAACTCTTTCTTGTGATTTACAAGATGTCTGCTTCGAGGTCACTGGATCAGCTTTTTACATTTGTGAATTAGAAGCAATAACTGGAACAGTGTTCTCTGAATAGCATTCCTTTTCTAAGGTGTAGCAAGTACAGAATTGTTCAACTGTAAACTTCGATACCTTCATTTGTACAGTGATATACTGTTATTTATTTTACAGGCTAAGGAATAAATAAGGGAACATCCCCCAAACTCTACACCACTGTTATAATGCTGTTTTCAACCAAATTGAAATCCTGAGCTAAAGGAACAGCCGTTTTGACAGAGCAGGTTAGGGTACATGCAACACGTTACAGTACATCCCAAAGGTAACCCTAACAAGTCTGAAAAACAGCAAGAATTTCAGTAGCATTAAGGGCCCAAGAACAGGAGAGAAAGACCACCAAGACCACATGAACGACCCCTTGGAAGCTCTGAGGCCCAAGACAGGCTAGCCACACTTTAAATGGAATCAACTGTTCTGAAGAGCTGCTAACACTCCAACTTTGGCTTTGTTGAGCAACTGCAGCTTTCCCAGCAATCGGGATGTACCAGCTCCTGACCAGAACTACCCCACTACTCCCAAGACAATGGGAAGATGGCTGAGACATTACAACTCAACCCTAATTAGGCCACTTTTAGGATCACGGAAAGTGTTACAGAAGCCTGTCAATTCCCTCTGTATGTATGTATTTCAGAGCAGATTACTGAAATTACTTGAGCTCAACTAAAGCCAGCTCCTGCACAAGAAGCAGAGAGCACCACAGCAAGTTAGTATTGGCATCAGAAGTGGCTTAAGAGCGTTTTGTTGACTCACCTGTGTAAGGGGGAAATTGTGAATCACAATATATGATTAAATTCACGTTTATGTGGAAACCTGGTTATCCTTTAGATAGTAGTAGTACCTAATAGCAGGGAAGCCTCTCTCTAAAGGATGCCAGTATCTCAAAGAATAAAAAAGTGACCTTATAACATCAGCTAGAAGAAACGCTGTTCCAAATTATTTCTACTACCCATCATTTCTAAAGACTGCTGCATGAGGTTGGTGGTACAGGGAGCAGCTCTCCCATACAGCAAACTCCAACACTTTTAACAGTTCAGTAAATGCTACTGGTGCAGCAATGCCCCACTGAGACAGCCAAGTGTGCCAAACCATTAGTTCTCTACCTTCTGGCAACAGCATGTTATTAATTGACAGACAGTTTGGAGGTGAAGATAGTTTACTCGTGGTACCGGGAGCTTTAAGCTTTGCAACGTGTGGGTAGACACAGTGACTATTAACTCACTTGGTAATCATTCCTCTTGATGTTTGGAACATCCATGTTGTGAGTTGATGGGCAAATATCTTCGTATTTCTTACCATTGAAGATATCGATACCAACCAGGTGGACCTACAAGAAAACAGAAATAAGCTCAGTTACCTCTTGTCCTAGAGGAGCAAAATTCCACTGCCATCAGTACCATTTGTCCCATGCATGTTTCTTTTTTTTTTTTTTTTTAATTATTATTTTTATTTTTTAAGAGATCACATCAAACAGACAAAATCCTGCCTAGCCCCTCTGCTTGCTGTATGAGAGCAGCCCAGGCCCTGAGAGAAGGCCTCTCAGATATCCCTTCGCAGCCCGTTACAGAAGATCACCCAGGGAGTTATCTTGCACAGCCATGGCCTACCCGAGTCCTACGATACAAGCCAAAGCGCAATGTGGCACAGGACTGTTAAAAGAATATTTATTTCAGGCTCCAGCTGTTCAGAGAAACAGAACAGGGACAACGTGAGGGGTAAGGAGACCAGAAGAGGTGGCCATGCACTGCGATTAAAGCAGCTCCCACTTGGATTGCTGGGCTACCGGCTGCTCTCCTCAGCTCCTTTCACTTTTGCAACGGTTTCAATATCTAAGAATGCAGGAGAGCCTAATAAAACGAGCCAAAAAAGGCAAAGGGAGGGAGAGAGGGAAAAAAAAAAACGGTAAGAGCTTGGTAGCGAGAGCTCTAGCTTTTGACTTTTAAGCAGCCTGGTTGTTGTAAAACTCCTGATGCCCACCACGCAGCCCCACAGCCACCACGCAGTCACGCCGCTGAGCAGGCCCCAGCAGCCCTCACGTCCCCGGCAGGAGGGACGCGGGAAGGGAACACGCTCCGTGCTGCAGGACGGGAAGCAGCAGCAGCAGCAGCAGCAGCACGGCGAGACGGCAGAACGGGGCCCAGGCAGCGGCTGCGTGCCTGGCGTTACGTAAGGCACCGGGGGCACCTCCCGCGGGCGAGCTGCTGGGGTCGGGCACCACGGGGCTGTGCTAGGGCAGCACAGCATGGCCCTATAAGTCCCACCACCCCGCTCACACACCCTGTGAGGGTCCTGGCACTGGGGGGGGGGCATTACACCCCAATGGCGCTGCCCCATCCCCAAATCTTTGCGGTGTGGGGCTGGGCTCACCTTGGCGTGGCCGTGCTTGCCCGTCTTGGAGGTGGACATCTCGACGATCTTGCAGGGGCGCCCCTTGAGCACCACGAAGCCGTTCTTGCGCAGCGCCGAGCACTGCATGGGGTAGGTGGACGAGGCGCCGGCGTCGCCCGTGGTGAAGTCCAGCTCGTCGGCCATGGCGGCGGGCTGGGGGGGGGGCAGCGGGCAGGGGGCGTCAGGGGGGGGGGACACCGGGACCGGGACCACCACGGGGGGGGGGGGGGGGCACCACGTGCCCGGCGGGGCGGGGAGGCGCCACGTGCCCGCACCCCCCCGGTACCCCCCAAAACCCCCTCAGTGCCCCCCTAGAGCCCCTCAGTGCCCCCTCAGTGCCCCCCGTTTCCCCCTCCCGCTCCTCCCCCTCCACAACCCAAGCGCCGTTAGCCCCGGGAAGGCGATGGGGAAGGGAACGGGGTCACGGGCTGAGGGTGGGGGGGTTAAGGGGTGGTTATAGGGGGTTATATGGGGTTATGGGGTGGTTATAGAGGGTTATGGGGGGGTTCCGGGGGGGTCCCGGCGGTGTCCGTTACCTGCGGGGGCCGCACACGCGCCCGAGCACTGCGGCGGGAAGGGCGGCGGGCAGCGCGCGCACCACGCCCCGCCCCCCCCTCTCCCCACCCTCCCCCCCGCGCTTCCGCCCAGCGCCCCGGCACGAGGGGGCGTGGCCTCACCGCGAGGCTCCGCCCACTCGGGTGAATCCTCGCCTCATCGCCGCCCCGGCGGCCTGGCGGGGCGCTGTGGTGCCGCCGGGCGCTGCCGTGAGGGGGGGTGGTGGGGTGGGGGTAAAGGGGGTTTGTTAAGGGTATTGGTGGTACAAATGGCATTTATTAAGGGTATTGGTGGTACTGGACGTGGTGCTGGCTTCATTAAACGTGGTGGTGGTACTGGACGCCGTGTTGGTGTGAAATGTGTTGGTGTGGCCGTTGTGTGAGGTTGCTGCTGCTCTGTGTAGTGTTAACTGCGTGTGGACTGTCACACAGGAGTAGTGTAGGACGTTATAATAGTAATATGGTATAATCATATACAATTACATTATATTTACATAATATTAATAATTGCAATTATCACTGTAATACACAATATTATACACTAATACTAGTAAAGGCCAAATATCATAGAATCACTGAATCCCAGACCCATTAGGGCTGGAAAAGCCCTCCAAGATCAGCTGGTCCAACTGCCCCAACCACCGTCAGCCACCGAACCGTGTCCCCAAGCACCACGTCCAACCTCCCCTTGACCACCCCCAGGGATGGGGACGCCACCACCTCCCTCAGCAACCCGTCCCCACGCCTGGCTGCTCTTCCTGAGGAGAAATGTCTCTGAATTTCCCACCCAAACCTTCCCTGGCTCAACAAGAGGCCATTCCCTAGGGGTGTTCATTCCTGTCGCCCTGTATCTGATCCAGTCAGCTCAGGCCGTGGCTTTTCTGGCACCATCTTCTTGCTGCAGGGCTCCTGGGCAGCCCCTGGGGCACACAACGCGGTTTTAGCAAACCAAAGGAGGAACGGGTGTTCCCAAAGTCTGCTCGAGAAATGTGTTTAACAGCCGACGCAAAGGTCATTTGTCAGTTCAACGTTTCTCCTTTACTGTCAGAAAATAATCAGAAACAAAAGCATTTTGCAAGCGCTGCGTAATCAGTCAGTCAAAAGGACTTGAAGCTGTCTAAGAGCAGTGATGAAAGCTTGTTTTAATTAACATAAGGCTCAGATGGCTCTCTGTAAGGTGTCCTACCCATCATCTACAGCATTAATGGCACAGCCCTTGTTAGCCTCTGACATCAATCCTGCTCTGCTGTCAGGGGAGAGACGTTCCCAAGTGCAGCGATGAACGCAGCCACACAGAGACAGATGGATCCCGAGCAAAACAAGGCCAAATGGTTATTAAAAAAAAAAAAAATTAAACACACACACACAAAAAAACAACCCTCCAAGTCATATTCTGTAATACTTTTAGCTATTTGACTAAATTCACCCAATGACCTTTCTGTGGAGTTGCTGTTGGATGAGTGGTGCAGGGCCCAGTCCTGCCTGGGGCAATACAGATACCTTACTTTAAACACCACACAAACAGAACTGTGAAAAATCCAGAAAAATGGTGAGATGTGTGTGGTAGTATTGTCAGAGCAGGACCCTGCAGCTGGCACCGTGAGCTTGTTTGCTGCTCTGCTCTTCCTGCCACAGGATCCTGAGTTTATCCTCACTGTTCAAATGGGGCTGCAAGAGGGCTGGGTTTTAACTCCATGCTTTTAATCAGTTCGTCAGCAGTTTCTGAAGTGTTTTTTCTTTAATTAATGACAACCCCTGAATAGATCCCACTTCAATTTGTGCAGTGTGTACCCAAGCAGATAGGTGTGACTCTCCTTTATGGGCCTCCCAGCACCCAGGGGCGCGGGCTCTCTCCCGTTACCAGGGCGGGCAGTGGGTGCTGCCTCACGCAGGCTCTGCCGATGATACACATTGCCCTGGGGAACTGCCCATTTTTCTTCTGTGTCAGTTGATAAGCAGCGTCTGAGCTTTAAGTGTTTTTACATTCACGGTGTGTGTATGCTTACCTACAAGTGTGCGACTAGTTGCACATGCTTGAGGGCATTTTATCTTGTGATAAAATACTTTATGAGAGCACTCCCGAGTCTTCTGAGCCCGTTCTGGAGCAGACTGGGGCTAAGCACTAACAATAATATATTTTCTCAGTGCTTCAGGGCATAAATTTGGTTGATTTTCTGCAATTAACAGATTCATTTTAGATGATCTGAGAGATCTTCCATACTAAACCTATTTTTTCTGCTGAGGTGCAACTGTAGATGATACATTTTTTTGAGACACAAAGCAAATATTCCAAGGCAGTCTTTATCAGAGATTCAGTTAAAGAAAAATGGAAATCAGATGCAGCAGTCATTGCTTGCAGATCTCTCTCTTTTGTTCAGATCAACAGTTACTAGAAAATAAAGAGTTTCTTGATTGTACTAATGTGATTATCCCATTTTCCGTGCAACAATAGCAATTCGATTTCAAAGTGTATTTGTAAATACCATGCCTTTCATGTTTAAACATATTTCCTTTCCTTTTGTGCATGTGTGCTTAGAACACTGCGCAGCTGGATCACATCTTTCCTTTTGAGGAGGCTCGGTGTGTTATCAATCTTCAGCTCCTCTGTCCACATCTTTATATAAATTGCACAGCAGAAATTATCAAAGAGAGCTCCTCTTTCCAGCCACCTGCCTGGCACATCGCTGCTGCAGCCTTACTACAGCCTTACTTCTGGGAAGAATCGCTCTGGGGAACATCGAGGAGGACAGCAATGTCCTGGGACATCCAGGTGTAAAACTGCTGAGCCATCTTACCTGGGATCGCAGTCGTGTCCTGGCTGCTGGGGATGAGGATTCATGTTGGCTTCTGGGGGCAGCCTGGGCTAGGAGGACAAAAAAGGGTCTGGGAACTGATGATCCTGTCCTGTAGAGGGCAATTCCAGGCTCAGCAGCCCCTCTGTGTTCCTAAATACAATCTCTCCGTGCAGCCTGAACGAGCCGAAAGAGCCTCTGCAGTGACCTTGCCATAGGCATCCCGCTCTGCTCCAGGCTCGGCTTTAATCCCGTGTGCACCTTCTGCTTCCTACAGAGATCGAACCAGTGACTCAGCCCGCTTTGCATTGGCCTTGAGAACGGGATTCTGGGATGCTGGCTTCCTACAGCTATTAGGGGCTGCAGGCCGTGGGATGCTTAAAAACTACCTGAGATGCTTAAAAACGACTGCAGCAGTGCCTCTGCCCGCCTTGTGCTCGCTCCTGACTTGATCAGGCGAGGGGTGTGTGTGCAGCCGCCGGCTGAATCACCCCGGGCACACGCTGCAGATAAGAGCTGATCAGTGAGACAGTGCCAGGGACACGGAGCTGGCTGGAACCAGCTGTAACTTGCACCAGGAAGGGGGAAAAGGCGCTGCGGGTCCAGCTGTTCCCTCCTCCTGCAGCTGACGCAGCACTGCCACGGGACAGCCGACCCATGACCCCGGGAGCCCCGCTGCACTGCGCAGTCCCGAGGGCGAGTAAAGGGGGCAATGCCAGGCACTGCACGAACGCCTGCTCTGTAGTTCTGCCTACAGCCTCTAAGATTTAAAACCCACTGAGTTGCAGCCAGGATTTATTGCCATCCTGCGAGGGAGGACAGTTCTCTTCCAGCGCGGCTGCTCACTGGTGCCTCTGGGCGCAACCTGCCAGCGGTGCTTTAGTGAAACTCTCAGCGCAGCACTTAAATTAAATCCCATCTTTCCGTGTGCTCCTGGAGCCAGACCTGCTGTCCTGACTGGCAATTCCTCAGCACCGATAGGTCTCAGCGAAAGAGAAAGACACAGAGCACCTCAGAAAATACATCAGACCCTAAAGCCCGGTGCCCTGAATATGCAGCTCCTGGTTCAGCTTCATCATCCTCAGCCCATCGGCTCAGCAGGGGGAAGGTGCCTCTGCTCGGTGGTGAAAAACAAGCTGAAGTGAGGCAGAAAAATCTGTGATAAATTAGTGTGGAAAGTGTTAATGGAGCCAAATGTCCTGAGCTTATTGGATTAGGGAAGTCAAACTAATTTTTAAATTACGCCTCGAGAGTGGGAAAGTTGATATTGTTAGCCATTTATCTGACACAACAGAAAAGTCTTAATGGCTGTCATCTTAGCACATTAGGAAAACACTGTCAAAGCTCTTGCTGACAAGATGCTTTCTTAGGGGCTATTAATTATATTGCATTATTAGCTAACTACAGGATGGGAACATACTTTGCATGTTAACTAAAGTGCAATGACCATTTAGCTAATAAGTATGACTTGGTCTTTTAAACCTTAATGATTAGCAACTTAATAAAACTGTAACAGAGATAAAAATAATGATTGAACAAGCTGTGTCATAAGAGCAAGTTTCAGCTGGAACTCACATGTAGCGAGGGTAGATAAAATGCTAATTGCAGCCTGATGGGATGAGACAGACGTAGACACGGCTGCAGAGCTAACAAACTCCTCTGACCCTTCCCTGCATTGCCATGCACGGTACAAGCACAGTGTGACAGCTCAGCCCGGTGTATCAGCTTCATCCATCCCCAGCAGCCCCGGAGAGGACAGGGATTGCCGAAGCATTTAGCAGCACCCAGCTCTGCGCGCCCTCTCCCAGGCTGCTGCCTGCCCCATGGACAGCACAACCATTAGCAGAATTAATTTGAAACATCCCAGGATGAGCAAAACATCGTCTCTGGGGGGCTGTACAGGTAAATGAATGAGAACAGCAAAATGCACCAAGGCGTGTTGTCCAGCTGTGGTCTGAGAAGGTGAGAGAGGATGCCCCGTGGGGGTCCCAGCCTGGAAGAAGACTCGTTTCCCTTTCTCCCAGCTGAAACTCAGCACGACCAAGCGAGGAAACGTCCCGTTAGCCTGCAGGAGGCCCAGCACACCGGCAGCAGGCCGTGGAAAAGCAGCAGGGTGGGAGGAACTTGCTGGCGTGCGGTGCCTGCTAGCGCTGAGGCTCCCGTGTCAAGCTACCCGGCCTGGGCTGTAGCTCAGCCAAAAGCTTCACAGAGTGTGGGTTGAAATGCAGACAGAAAGCCTTTTTTTTTTTTTACAATAGGCAAATCAGGCTCTCTGCTGGCATTCATTTAGCGATAGGCAGGAAAACGCAACCTGCCCGGCTCAGAGCCTTGCTCAGTTAGTGACCCCACACCGCTGGGTTAGGAGCTCTGAATCCAACCCACCACTGGGGCCCAGGGGGGATGTTTGGGGACGGTGGGTGCCATGTGGGGCCCTTCCTGCCGCTGCTGCCCCATCCACCTGCCCTAATAGTGGGGCAAACACACCTCGAGCCCCGTCCCTCCCACAGGCTCCCCCTGCAGAGGCACAGCACCAGCTGTGAGGCTGCCCCAGGCTCCGTGCAAGCAGAGCGGTGTCTTACAGCAGAGGGCTTGCACAGCAATTGCTGCCTGCGGAGCAAACGCACCCTGCCAGCAAAACACCTCCCATCTGGAGCTGGACATACGGCTGGGATGTACGGACAGGAAAAAAAAACACAACTGCACAAGCCAACAGATGCCACAGATGTTGTTCATTGCCACCTTTATGTAACAGACATAGATAACCGCTGTTATTGCAGGCATCCCGGGAAAGCCTCCGGTGAAATCTCCTTGCTCCAGTGTGCACACAGGGCCAGCTGCTGGGCCAGGGGAACCTCGTGCCCGTGCTCCAGCTGCTCAGAAGGAACCAAAACTTGCCTTAGGGTCTTAATGCCAAGTACACCCAGGAAGGAGGTTCAGGCCTGTGGAAAGTCCGTGAACCTTCTTGCCTGAAACCAAAGCCATGGCAGCCGGCTGTGGTCCTCCATGGCCCACCTCTTCTCATGCCTTTCTTCATCTTTGATCTTCGCTTACACCATGGCCACTGCTCACTCGCAGTTGCTGTGAGCTCACGGTGACCCAGCAGTGCTGGTGCCTCCTCTTTAAATAAATACGGGGTGTCTGTCCTGAGGAGCTTGCTGGGCAGTAGCCGGGTGTCACACCAGGGACCGTGCAAACCTTAAAAGCTCGAGCGGAGAGCAGAGAGCAGCACATTTCCCCCCAGAAGGAAGAAAAATCCTCGCAGGTTGCTTTTGTCACCTGGCATTCTCTCACACAGAAGCAAAATGAGCACGAACAAGGCTACAGAAACACAGCCACCTCCCTCCCACACGCTGAAGCACAGCCAGCAAACGCGACCCCAGCGGTGCCAGGCAGGGGGCACCTCCCAGTCAGTGGGGCAGGAGCCATTTACCCTTCGGGGTCCCGTCAGCTGTTACGGTTGGCCTGAGCACCATAAATCATGACAGGAAGATGGGCACAGAGGGTGGGGAAGGAGGGCAGCGAGGGAGGGGAGCGAGCAGCCATGGCTGCCCCTTCCCCTCAGGGCCCGCATCCCTCAGCACCGCGGGCGCTCGGAGCCGCCGGCACCGCTGCCTCGCTGCTGGTTGCACAAGGCCTCGACTCATTCAGCAGGAGGAAACGGCGAGCATGAGAAGAAAAAGTGAAGGCACGACGCCTCAGCATCACCCCACACAGTCCCTTCGCTCCAGCCGGGCGAGGGCCCTGCTCGATGCAGTGCTTTCCCTGCTAGCACGGCTATCGGCTCAGCACGATGCGGGGCATGGGGACACGCATATAACGCGTTCCTCCCGTGCTTCCCCCGGCTCTTCCTGAGCCCAGCTGCTCCCATGGTGTCAGAGCAAAGCGCCAGGTGGGCACCTGTGGCTGGAGGGTGCAGGCGGCCGCAGTCAGCAGTCCCCCCGGGCTGCCGCCTGCCAGGGTGGCGTGAAAGGAGACTTTTGCCCAGCGTTTCCCGCTGCGCCTGAGGGAAGCCCAGGCTCCGTCCCTTCTTTCTGCCTGTGTGGCCGTGCCTACGCCACCTCGCCGCCTCGCAGCTCTTCCAGCTCGGTCATGGTCTTGGCCGGCAGCTTCTTGCGGCGGAACACGGCCGCGATCTCCTCGAACGACTTCCCCTTGGTCTCGGGTACTTTGAGGTAGGCAAACAGGAGGAAGACCAGAAGCAGGACGGCGAAGATGACAAACACGTACGATCCGCACAGGTCCTGCAGCGGGGAGAGTGAGAGCAGGGACATGGCCGTCAGCACCACGGGTGGCTCCTTGTCACCCTACCCCAGATGACTTGGAGACCTGGGGGACACGTGCACACCCCACCAGCCTGCCCTTGGGCCCTGTAGGTATTGGTACCATTTTCCCGAGGTTTCTTACCGCAATGTACTGGAAGCACATCCCCACGATGAAGTTGCAGGCCCAGTTGCAGAAGCCAGCGATGGCGATGGCGGCAGGGCGCGGGCCTTGGCTGAACAGCTCGGCTACGATAAACCAGGGGATGGGCCCAGGCCCCACCTCGAAGAAGATGACGAAGAGGAAGATGGCGATCATGCTGACGTAGCTCATCCAGGCGAACTGGCTCTGCAAGAGGACACGCTCGGCGTTACGGCCCCAAAATGACTCTCTCATTAGTTATCGCTAATTTATTAGGTTTCTTTTTCAGATTTTTCCCCCTGTTCAGCCAAGTGGGGGCTGGACGTGTGTCATTGAGACTCTGAACGTTTGTGCTGGTGCTGGCTGGGCGTGTGGTGGGACCACAGGGGACAAAGAGTGCGATGTCCCAAGGCACTGCCCTCATCAGAGACAGCTCCAGCTATGGCCATGTTGTCCCTTCTGAGGACTTCCACGCTTCTGTGAGAAGAAGCTTCGAAGCTTTCCCCTCGAGGGCTGGTTTGTCTTCTCTCATTTGCAAGCCACAGAGATAATGTGAGGAGCGAGCCTTACCAGGAGCACGAGTCCCACCGTCATGGCCACGGCGCTCAGCAGCATGCCCATCAGGCCAGCCAGGAACAGGGAGCGCCTGCCCGCCTTCTCCACCAGGAACACCTGCAGAAACACACAGCCGGTCAGCCGCCTGCTCTCGGGAACTTCCACCAGGTCCATCGGCAGCAAACAGCCTGAAACAAACTTCTCCTACACGTGTATTTCTGGCTATGGACTTATATTTCCCCTGCATCTATATTCGTCACTTCACCCAGTGGGGAGATGAGGGCAGCCCCAGAGGACAACCAATCTGTTTGTCCTAAGATACCCTCCGAGGCTGTCTGCTCCTTCCCTTCTGCTCTAAAGGACACTTTTGGCCATTACCTCAACCTCAGACATCTTTTTTTCTGCAATTATAACAACTGCTCCCAGGGGATGGTCTCACTGCTGGCGGCAGATCATCCTCCCTTCTCCCTTGCCAAGACCTGCACGGCCGTCAGTGCTTCTGCCTTTTGGTCGGGGTCTGTCATTCATTGACAGATGCGGGTAATTTTTAAAGGGCTTATGGCCAAAAGAAGCAAAGAGCAAATGTCCCCAAGGTGGATCTGGGACTGAAGAGACCGTCGGAGCTGGATGCAGCCCTCCTCCGGCTGCACAGCCTCTGTGCCTTGTTTCACCGTAACCACTCGGGCTTTCTCCTCTGCATGGGACTGGCAATGGACTTTCTCTAAAGAAGTTTTACCCCAATGCCATCCATAGGGTGGGCAAAGATCTTTTAGGACTGCGTATTTCTACAGGGCATCTAGTCCCACTTCATGGTGAGCAAAAGTCCTTTGCTCCCTTATGCTCTCTAGAAATAGGAGGGAAAGGGCATTTCCTGCTCTTCCTATATTAATGGCCACATTAAAAAATAATTATCTCCTGATTGGAATTGTGTTAATCCTCCCAGGAGAGAGACAAGTGGAGGGAAAGGCAAAGAAAACTGGAGCCACCCTTTTATTGCTACGGAGTAGTGCCCAGAGCTGATGAGAATTGCTCTATTATTTTATTGCTGTGGAATAGCCTTCAGATATCAATCATGCAGATGCTGTGTGCTTAGGGGTGGGAAATTGAAAGAAAACAGATAAGAGAGATTGCGAGCTGCTGGCTTTACTCCAGCCCCTGCCTGCTCCTCGGGGAAATCAGACCCGCAGAATTAGTCTCGAAGGCAAATTTTGGTTTTGGGGCAGCACTGAGCTACCTGAGCATCCCCGAGCAAGGCAACACGGCTTTCATTCATGGTGCATTCAGCAGTGCTGTTTGGCAATGAGCCCTGTTTCAAGGCTTGGTTTTCCAGACGAGGGAATGCCCAGGGAATGAATTTTTCCCATAGCGTGTGCAGGGTGGGCCCTGCAAAACTGCGACCCCCCCAGCCCCGGGATAAAATCGTGTTTCAAAGTCAAATTGCTGCTCACCCGTTTTTGTAGCCTAGGGCAGAACTATTTACTTACAGAGATAACAGTGAAGACCGTGTTCACCACTCCAACGCCAATGGTTGCATAAACGGGTTGGTCAACTCCGGCTCTCTCAAAAATGTTTGTGGAGTAGTAAAAGATCTATCAAAATACAGCGGGACGGAGGATTAGGTAACAGGGCAGGGGGAACTTTTTGTTCTCCCAAGGGAAGAGCTGCTCTTGCTTGGCTGAGATTTGAAGCGATTTAATTGCAACCGGTCTTTCAAATTGTAATGATTTGGTACAATAATTAAAGCTGAAACTTTCCAAGAAACCTGAGGGAGTTAAAAATCCCGTTGCAATTCCCCTCCTGAACTATGGCATTTGCACGTGGAAAACTTTTCTTCCGTGCAGCCCCGTGTTTAATCTTGAAAACCAGACCCCCAGCACGGCGTGTTGGAGGCAAACACCTTGGTGGGACTGAGCTTTAAAAGGATTTTAAAAGACTCTTGCTACAGTGCAGTGACTCTGATCCCTCCCTTCTCTCAAAGAATAAGGTGATTCCTGCCTCGTGGAAGTTAAGGACAGGAGGTGAACGTGGGTTTCTTTAGAGACAAAAGGATTTGGGAGGCTCACCGCATTGATTCCCGAGAACTGCTGGGATATCTGGACCATCAGCGCCACGATGACGGCCTGCCGGTACTTCGAGGAGGTGAAAAGCTGCCCGATGGAGACTTTCTTCTCACTCGCCGCTTCTTGCTTTTCTTTCTCCATCTCAGCAATCTCTTTCATCGGGTCACAGTTTCCTCGGAGCCTTTTCAGACCTAACGAGAAAGAAACAAAAAAGATGAACCATTGATTATGGAGCAGCCACGGCTACGCTGCGAGATGTGTGAGCTGCTGCAGGAACTGCTCAGGGTTTGCTGCGTGATTGCAGTCGTGGGGATTTCCTACAAAAGTGTTGCAACAGAAAACCCTGCACCTGCTAGATGAAAGCCCTGGGGTGGAGAGGGGCAGTGTGGAAAGGAGCAGCTGCACCCAGGGACACCTGTGAGCCCTCAGCCAGGCTCTCCCCTCGGTGTTTAATACCACGGACGGTGTGAAAACAGCCCCAGACGAGCCCAGAGGTTGTGTCTTACTCTTTTTGGCCTCCTCCACCTTCCCCAGCTTGATGTAGAGGTATCGGGGGCTCTCGGGGCACAGCAGGAGCAGGAAGAACTGCAGCAGGGCGGCCACGCCGGACAGCCCCAGCAGCAGGGGCCACATCTCATCGTTGCCGAGGAGGAAATCCAGCCCCAGGACCTGCAATAATAGGGTCGGGTTTGACAGGAGATTTACCCACAGGTTCCCAGCTGGGGTATCCCCAACCCCTGCGATACCCTCTCTGCCCTGTGCCTTCTCCTCCTCACCTGGCTGATGAGGATGCCCGTGACGATCGCCAGCTGGTGCAGCGTCCCCAGCGCTCCGCGGAGGGCGGTGGGAGAGACCTCGCTCACGTACATGGGCACGAGGCCGGAGGAGAGCCCTGCAGGGAGCACACGGGGCGTCAGCACCCCGGGACGGCAGCTCCGTGGTCAGCAGAAACCTCTCCCCAAACCGGGAGGGAGGACGGAGCCCACATCCCATGTCCCACATCCCACATCCCATGTCCCTCATCCCGCCCAGCCTGCCTCCCGCGGGGCCAGCAGCGCTGTGCACGTGAACACGGGCAGCCCGGCATGGAGCAGAGCTGCTGGGAGCAGTTATTGCGGAGCAGAGCTCTCTCCAGTCTTTCCTTGACCCGTCAGAGTGCAGCGCTGCCTTTACACGCCAGTACCAGTGATAGCGAGCCGCATTTCTGAGCTGATTCCGATACAATCCCCTATTATCTGCCTGATATCTTCTCCTCCCTATCTGTGGAGCTCCTGTACTAGGTGCAGCCGGCTGCAGATAGTGCTGTTGTCCGGGGAACCTTTCAAACACTGTGAGTAACAGCGCGCTATGTGACAGCCACCACCAAGACCCAGCCTTGACATCAAGGCGCTGCTCCCCGCTCCCTTCTGGCGCGAGGGAAACCGAGCTGATTTTATGACCGAGCTGGCCCAAACGCCCCTGGGGAACACCCCGGATTGAGGAGGACGGGTGTGTGTGGGGAGAGGCGAAGTGCCACCTGCCAAACCCCTCGGGAACCCCAAAAAATATTAAAAAAAAGAATAAAGTTGCAAAAGGTGAGAAGCCCTCAGTGTGCACTCACCGCAGTACAGCCCCGTGATGGCCCTGCCGGCGATGATGAGGATGTGCGACGGCCCGAATTTGGCCAGCCCCATGAGGAGGTTGCCCACGATGGAGAGGACGTTGACCACCAGCATGGCCTTCACCCTGCAGGGAGGCAGCACCGCTCGGCCCTGCGCCCCCAGCACCGCCGCAGGAAAGAGCCAGCGGGGAAAGGGCGACGGGGACACGCAGCAGGGGGGCAGCCGGGGTGCCTAAAACACGTTATAGGGCCGGGGGAAAGCCTATCCAGAAACCTTCCTCTTGCTTTTGTCATACAGGGAAAGGTGGGATCAGTAAATGCTGCTCGTTGATCTCTGGTCTGAGAGCTCAAATAAAACATCTGATAAATTATTTAGGGTTTTAATAAGTCAGAGCTCCGGGATGCTTGGAGTGGCATTTTGGAGGTTTGAGGGGTTTTTCATTGTATTAGGAAAACCAGCATGAGTGGCGTTTTTATAAGAAGGACACCGTTTTTTGGAGGAAAACAAACAGGCAAACAGAAAGGCTCCGGCTCTGTCTAAAGTCTGAAATTCCTGGCGAGGGGTCTGGGTGCCGTGACTCGCCTGGGGAGAGCTCGGGAGCAGGGAGGGCAGGTGGAGGACTTCCAGCCCCGGAGCGTTCACAGAAAGCCATAAATACCTGAGGAAACGAGGCCGGTGCCTCCCAGCCCTCCACCCCCCAGTGCCCCACGGAAACCCCCTCAGGTGCGTGGGGCCATGCGGCAGCCTCCTTGTTAGAGGGCAAACCAGAGCCTCGTGGCCGGCACGCAGGAAAAATTGGGGTGAAAGATGCCCTTTTTGCCTCAAACAGGGGGGTGGGTGGGTGGGGTGGGTGGGCTGCTTCTCACCTTCCCAGCCGGTCGCCGATCCAGCCCACGGTGAAGGAGGACACCATGCCGCCGATGGCGAACACGGACACGGAGAGGGACCAGAACATGGTGAGGACGTGCGAGGAGGCGGCCGGGTCCTCGGGGGGCGCGAGCATCCCCTCGGTGCTGCCCCAAGCCCCCGTGCCGGGGACGGTGCTGGGGATGGTGCTGGGGACGGGGCCGTCCTCCTCGGAGGCGTTGGTGGCCAGCCTGTCCATGGGAACGATGCCCAGCACGCGCGCATAGTGGGCTTCTATCACCTGCAAAGAGGAAAATAGCCGTCGGCTCACGTCTGTACCCACCCGGCTGTGTTTTGGGGTGTTTTCCACCAGGGAATGGGGACACCCTGGGGCTCCCCGTGCCCCTGACCCTGCAGCCCGGCTCGGCGCTTACCTTCTGGGGCGCGTTGATGACGCCCAGGCTGTAGCCGTACTGGAAGAAGCCCAGCACCGCGGTGAAGACGGAGAGGACCAGCGTTCCCGTCAGGTGCTGCCGAGGGAGCAGAGAACAGCCTCAGCCCCTGCCCTGTCCCAGGACCCCCAGGTGAGCCCCCGGGGTTGCTCTGTGCACAGAGCAACCTGAGCCCACCGCCCTGCTGGTCCCTGGGGGCTTTGTGGGGCCGGCAGCAGGAAGGGGCACAGCAGCGCTGCTGGAGCAGAGCAGCTCAAAAAAAAAAAAAAAAAAAGATTTTGGGGCCAAGATTTTGTTTTTCAGCAATCCCGTTCCAAATATCTTTTCCCTTCATCGCGGTTGAGATTATCCCGTAAGGTGACAAAGTTCTTAAAAAATAGCAGCAAATAATCCCTCGGCCCCTTTGCCCCCGCTCTGTACACAAACCTCACAGGCCAGATAATTAAGGGGGAAAATTTTGTTGGCTTTGCTCTTAGCGGGCAATAAATACCACCCCTGGGTGCTGGTTTCCCTTGGGAATTCCAGTGCACAGGCGGTGCTGGGCTGTGGTTACCTTCTCCGCTTGCATTTTGCTTTTCTTTTCCATCCCTCGGCTCCTCCGCTGCGCTCCCGGCTCTGTCCTGGGCTGCGGGACGAGGGCTCAGTGCAGGAGGAGGGACAGCGGGAGCAGCAAAGAGGTTTGACACGGGAGATGGAGCTGTACCACCTCCAGGGTTAATGAGAAACCCGTCTCCCCAGCACTTATATCCTCCATCTGGCCGGCCCTGAGCCCTTCCTGCCAATCCCGTGAAATTTTGGGGGGGACAAACGAAAGAACGGGACGGCCCCAAAGACAGGGGGTGGACCTGGGGGGTTTTTGGCTGTCCCTTGGTGAGGCAGCCAGCAGCACCGGGATGTGGTGTGTGGGGGGCTCGGGGATGTGCCGCAGCTGGGCTGTGGGCGCTCTGCACCCGTCTTGGCTTCCACCTGGGATTTGTTTGCTGAACCCCCAAACATCTCGCTGAGCTTCAGCAAGAAGAAAACTTCCCGGCACGTGTAGCAAAGATGCTAGAAAACGAGTGGTTTATTTCACCATCACTTGGCACCCTGTTGAAAACAGCTTTGTGTGTGTGCGTGTGTCGTGCACGCAGAGGATGCACAAACCCCGAGGTGTGCGGGTCTCTTTGCAGCCACCGCCGCACACCTGCAGCCAGGGAAGGAGAGCGCTGTAGGCATGGACGGAGACACGACACAGCAAAACAGCCCAGAAACCACCACGAGGCCGTCCCTGTTCGTTACGAAGCCCACCACGGGGCTCGCGCCGTGCTGCCGATGCTGCCGATGCTGTCGGGTATCGCTGCCCTGCCGAACTTTGCACCTTGATGCAAAATCTGGTCTGAGCTGGTCTCGTGGGCGCGGGCTCTGCCACCATCAGCTGGCGATGGATGCAGAAGCCAGCGCGGGCACGCCAAGGCCTGACTCAGCCCCGAGGTGATTAACGCGCCCAAGGTGAGCTGCGGTGGCTTTGGCAGCCGAGGTAGGGTGAGTCACCGATGCTCAGGCAGCCTTCACATGGGCGCTACATGCACCTTCTACGGAGGAAGAGGAAAAAAAAAAAAAAAAAAGAGAGAAAAAGACCACTAATCTTTGCTCTGGTCTCAGAGTAAAACTTTAACCTGGGCAAAGTGTTTGCTGCATTCCTGCGCGCATTGATCGCGGCCCTGCCAGCTTCGGGAGGATCTGGGACACTTGCACGTGTCCCTGCATGGGGTGCCTGAGGTGAGGAGAGCAATGGGGGCACCGGTGGGGCGTGGATGATGGGAAACACCAAAAAAAGAGAGCGGGGTGATGCTGGGGTACCCAGCGCTGTGATGCACACTGCCAGAGACTTGCCCCTGGGCGAAGTTTTAATTAAATACGTTAATTAAATACATTAAAGCATGCATTTGGCTCCTGGTGGCACTGTCACAGCCCAGCCCATGTTTTTCTGAACTGGGCTCTGGATGTGGCCGTGTCGCCTTGCACAGGTTTGCAGTGGGCAGCTCAAGGCTGGCTTGCAGGTGGGAAAAGGCTGCTTGGTGTCCGAACCCAGGGCTGGTGCACAAACCCAGGGCTGTTATAAACCCAGAGCTGATGCGTAGACCCAGGGCTGGTGTGTAAAGCCAGCGCACGACCCCAGGGGGCTGTCAGCTCAGCGCCTGCCAGCGCACAGCGCTCCTGCTACCAGAGCGAGGTGCCCGAGCCCAGCCCGCCCGTGCTGGAGGAAAGGCGGCCCCAGGAGCTGCAGGAGCAGAAGGAAAAGGAGCCGCACGCCCGGGTGCTGAAGGCACAGTTCTGGCTGATGCCAGAGAACGAGGGCGGTGGTCCTGCGAAATGCACAGATAAAAACCCCGCTGTGCACCCTCGGCGTTGTTTGCCCACAGCAGCACTCCCACTGCTGCTCGGCGGGTTCCTTATTAATAACGTGCAAGATCCACGCGCGGTACCGCGCCGCTTGGTCGTCCCCGCTGCCTACTATGCCGTGCCTACCGCAATTAGCGGTGCTGCCAAACACGATGGGATGCGATAAAAGCCCTGGGTTAAGGTTTGTGTCAGGCTGAAGAGCTGAGCGTGCTCTCACAGCACTGAAAGCGGCTCAGAGCACGGACAGCGAGGTTTCTCTGTGCTGGGGTGGCCGAAACACCCTTGCTGTGGTCCTGGGCTTACTCCGAGGCAGCTTTCTTGCGAAAAGCAAACCACACGAAGCAGGAAAAATAAACCAGGAAGACGCAGCTCCTAGGGCTGTGGATCTCCAGATAAAAGCACGATGGTGAGAAGCACACCGGAGGTTTGCATGGGAGCGTTACGCACTGCAGGACTTCAGGCACATCCAGGTAACACCACCCGCGGCCGTGGCGGTTTGCAAGGGGAGCGCTTGGGCTGGGTCTGGAGGTGGAGAGCGGTGCCAGAGCACCACAGGGGGACATGGGCAGCCAGCAGACACCTCTGGGATGTGTCAGTGGCGGCAGCATCCTGCTCCCTGAGCAGGATTTGCTGAACAAACCAACCTCTGCCGGGTCTCGCAGTGAAGCAGCGAGTGGTGCCCGCGCCATGCCCGGCACGCAGCCTCGGTGCCCAAATCCCTGCACCAGCTGTAAGGGGCCAAGAGGCCAGGGCTGAGCCCAGGAACCGCAGCCCCACAACCTCATCCAGCCCCCAGCCTCCAGGGGCACGTTTAGGGCCACCCTGAGCATTCCCCTTCCGTCCCCACATACATGTATGCAATACCAACCCCAAAAACACCCTGCAGTGAGAAACGTGCCGCGAATCGCGCTCTGACAGGGGGTTGGAAACGCTTTAAATCTGCAACAGGCTCAAATGCATCTCACACTGGAACCTTTATTTCTCATTCTGGGATGCCCCGGCCCCTTTGTACTCATCCTGCCCCAAAATGTTGCTTCCTGAGACCCTCCAGGAAAACAGCATCGTGGCTCCGAGCCCTGAGAAGCCACTGGAGCCCGGAGACTTGCTGCCAGCTATCGCCCCGCGTGGTGCTCACAGAAATCTGAGAGGCATGGCTTCGTGTCGAAGGCTTGTGCTTTATTGCAGTTGGCACCAGAAATGCTTTTGATCTGTTATGTCCGTGTACACACTGTAAACAGAACCGTGTTAATATTGGCTTCTTAGGATTGTTTCACATGACTCCGTGGTTTTAAAAAATACATTCACAAACTAGCGTATGTTTAAACACAACGATTCCTTTTTATTTCATAACTGTACTCAAAACCCCACAATTAAAAAATAATAATTTAAAGCCGTGTATTCTGAACCAGTCACATCAAGGAGGGGAGCAAAATAAAGAGGAAAGGAGAGTCATCAGTTTGCAACATAATTTAATAAACCCCTCTGGTTTCAGGTAGCGACCACAGAGAAAATACAAAGAGCTGGTGGCAATCAGTCTGCGACGGGACTTGTCCCGGGGTTTGTTCCAGCACCGTGGTATTAGGGCCGGCCCAGCAGCTTGTGGGGCCGTGCTGGACCAGAGGCAAGTGGCCAGCAGCAGGAGGGTGCCCGGTGCCCACGAGGTGGCCCAGGAGGCTGCCCCCACCAGCACCGAGCCGCGTGGCTGTGGGCATCGTGTCCGGTCCCATCCCGACCCATCCCATCCCCACCGCTGCACCCCCCCGGCAAGCAAACATTTTTTGCCCTGGATAAAGATTCGAGTTTGACCAGGTCCTGTTGATTTAATCATTTTTTAATAAAGCCATCGTTACTGAGTACACCAAGATTGCCAGGTAAGCTCTCTATATGTCGCTGGAGGTAACAGTGCTGTGATCAACAGCAAAACAACAAAAACAAAACAAAAACAAAAAACCCAACCAAAAAAAAAAAAAAAAAAAAAAAGAGAACAAAACCCAAAACAAAACGAGGTAGGTTAAAAACCAGCAACACAGACCTTGTTATGCGACACCCCAATACCACAGGCGGCCATGCTTGCAGCTACTGAGAAAGAAAACCCCAGATACGCACTGAAAATGTAAATCAACTGAGCAGAGTTTATAAGGACACGATTCAACCTGAACTAAACACACACACATTTCGGCACAGATGTTGTCTTCCACTGTATGTTGGGTAATTCGTAGGGAGCGGAGGGGGCAGAAAACGAGTATAGATTCAGACCCTTGGCCGAAGAAACCACACACATATATATAGTTTGAAGCTCTTTACAAGCCCGATGCAGCAAGGCGCAGGGTGGGCGGCTCGCTTCGGCCCCGTCGCCTCCAGGGGCAAGCGCCCGCGGCTCGCGGCACCTCCGGCATCGGGCCCGGTGCCCGCGGCACCCCCGGGAGCCGTCTGCGGCCGCGGCCCCCCCGCGGCACCCGGTCCCCTCCGTCCCCGTCCCGGTGCCCCCGTGGCGGGTGGGCGGCCGTCCTCTCCCGCCAGCATCCGGAGCAACAGCAAACGGCACCACTGTCCCTGTCACGACACAGCACTGGGTGAAGATCCATATAGAAATATGGATTGACAGACTTGACAAAAATGGTAGCTGATTTTTATTAGTCTAAGGCTAGTAGCTTAGCCATTTAAAATCCATTTCCCAAAAGAGGGGAAAAAAAATCTATTATTTTTCTCTTCTTTAAAAATCCGTTAAGCCGTTGCTGCCAAAAGCAACATGTAAATGTTGGTGAAGGCAAAAGATTTCTAAAATTACCCAGCTATACGGTTATGGCCTTCATCACAAAGATAAAAGGTACATTTATTGTGCTGTCTCTCACCAGATTTAATTGGTAACTTTACAACATACTATATATTTGATGCTAGCAGGCAGACAGAATTAAAAACAGACTTTTTGACACTTGTTTCTTTCCCCGTTCTTACAAAGTAGGGGACAAAGAAAAAGTAAAATTAAAAAAAAAAAAAAAAAAAAAAAGAAAGAAGAAAACTCATAACCCACTATAACACAGCGTAATCAGGAGACCTGGGGAGGTGGTGTCCCTATTCCAAGCGCGAGCGCCCGTCCCTGCCGCGCGTGCCCGAGCCCCCCGGAGCCGCTCCCTGGGGCAGCGCTGAGCCGGCGAGGGGAGCGTGGGGAGCCGTGATCCGCAGGGCCCTCCGCACCTGCCTCTACAGTGTTAGTCCACGTGTTTAATGTCCTTTAAATTAGAAATAATGCCACGGAGGTAAGTGCCGAGTGCTCCTCTGTTACCAGTTCATCATGGAGTTTCTGTTGAGGGTCATGAAAAACACTTGGCTGCTTCCTCCGGATCTCACCGACGCGAAAAATACCTGGATGGAGACAAAAACACCCCGTATTAAATGCTGGCAAGGGTGAAAAGGAGTTTATTGATTGTCTTGTGAACCAGCAAAGCAAGAGCTGAGCCACACCCCGTGCAGTCTGCTCCATCCAGAACTGCCTCTCTGCTCTTTTCTCTGGGTGACAGCAGAAACGTGGGCAGAGATGTGGGAGCTGCTGGACCCAAGGGGTGCTCGCAGTGCCTGCAGCCCAGCCCGGGGAAGCGGCTGCCAGCGAGAGCAGCGCGGCCCTGGAAGGAGCCAGCCCAGCGAGGCCAAGCAACGCTCGGCTCAAATCCCAAGTGCTTATTAGTAAACACCGTAATAAAACCTCCCTCGCTATCACCACTGCAGAGAGCAAGGTTTGGAAAGCCTTAAAAATACCAAGTTTATCACACAGCACTGCCATGGCATCATTTATTATGCAACATTAATGTGACTGCTTCCAGGGCTTTATATCCTGCTAAACGTTAACCATTTGGGTCAATACGGTAGTTATCTGCCTTGGCTGAAAATGCTCTTCTTTGCAGAGGTTAGTTACGTTATTTCAGCTACTTCTGAATGCTACGTCAGGGAAAACTCAAACTTTCCTTCAATATTTTCAAGACACACAAAGCCATCAGGGCTCTCTAGGAAGAATATGCAGTTCGGTGCTTCCGTCTCGATCCACCAACATCTGACCACAGTGGAAGTCTTAAAAAATAAGTCATTTGCAAGTATTTTAAGGGGACACTTCTTCAGCTTCTGCTGCTAAAGTATGTGAAGACTTCGTCCTTTCTGAAAATAAAATCATTCAGTCTTCACAGCACTTTCATGATTAGCCTCTTGCCCAGAAAGAGAAACATCTGTTTTAGGTATCTCAGATGCACCAGTGGTCAGCTGGTTCCATCATTTTAGAAAAATAGAGGTGCTTTTTACCCCCCAGCATTCTTAGAAAAGGAAAAAATCAATAGGAACAAAACAGAAAAAGCCCAATTTAAATGAACAATATAAAACCTAGAGTCAGGTTCTCAAAAGTAAGAAAAAAAAAAAACAAAACAACTAAAGGTATTTGGACACAACTAAAATTCAGTTTCATGGGCAACTTCGCACGAAATACCTCAATTAAAAGATAAGGATACGTTTTTTCCAGAGTCCCAATGTAACTTCATGCAACAGGTAGGCCAACTAAATAAACTAATTGCGGCCTCAAATCTTGTTTATTGCATGTTATTAAACCCTGCTCTGGCGACACAGCAATCAGTTTCTTCACGTGTTTTGAGCTTGTGCTCTTTACAGAAGAATTCCCCGCTCCATGGTCCTGGTTTATCCTGGTGAAATCTTGTGACACGAGGCAATACCGCCAGCAGAAATCAGATCTCCGCATTCAACCACCTCTTCCATGAAGATATCCCTTCTCCTCCAGGCATTTCTTCTTCCCTCATTCCCTGCACACCTTCCTCCCTCAGCAACACCCAAGCCAAGGGTAATCTGCACAGCCATGAAACTTGACCACGCAGCTCTGGTGCCCCTCCAGAACAATATTTATCAACGTTGTCCATATAAAGAGATGGGGGTCCGTGCAAAAAATAGCTTATCACAGAACTACAAAGGCATCTTAATGTCTCTACACCCAAGTTCACATTAGGGTTACTTCCACAACCTTACTGCTACCATTTCTCAACTTTTGCAGTTTATTTGGTGGCCTCAACAATTAACGTTCTGATGCAACACTTGAAAGAAATTCAAGCCAAGTCAACGGAGACCTCAGTTTGAGGTGGAAGAGATCTTGGTTGATATTCCCACCACAGGCTGAGATCTACATCCACTGAAGAGAATTAATTGGGACTGGTTTTATGGGTATTGTTTATTAAACAGGACCTTCAGCTTAATTACTTATTAACCCCAAGATAAACTAGACCCGAAGTCTAAAAGTAGTTGGTTGTAGCGTAAAGCATGGATACAAGCTTTGAAGTGGACTCACCTTATCATTTCTTTCACATAGAAACTTTAACCTTTGAGCTCGCTTGTGCATAAATACTCCGTCCAAATGTCCTGTCTCCACTGACCGGATTTCAATAGCTTTCTCTCCCCAGCCCATTATTTGATTGGAATGAATGTAGGCTGTCAAAAGGAAGCGTTTGGCACATGTTACTACAGGTGTTGAGCTAAATATTACACAAACACGGATAAAATATTCGGTAAGTCATCTGCTTTTTCTGTGCAGGACCAAACTGTATAAATTTAGCAAGTGCATCTCTTATCTGGCTGAGAGAAATCTCCTTTGATAAACAAAATCCCAAATGACTAACTCAGCATCCTTGACTCTGCATCTTACACTGTTACCTCTGACCTAACACTAACCAGTCCTCTACTAAACCACATCACTGAGCTCTACATCTAAACGTCTTTTAAAGACCTCCAGGGATGGTGTCGTATGTGTTTTATGCAGGTGAAGAGGAAGGGTTGACCTACCCACAGAAGTAGGCATCTCTCCCCACTGGAGCACCACATCTTTAGTTATCCGTCCGTAGGTGTTCACGTACACGCCTTCGTCCTCGTAGCACACAAGCATCTCCATCCCGTCTGTTTTAGGCAGGATGACAATGGCGTGAGGAGTAATATTGCCCTGAATCTGCAGTTAAAATAAACCCTACAAGTCAGAATTACATTGAATGGAGAAAGTGGTAGGGGGAAGGGAGCAGAGCCTTAGAAAAAACAAAACCCAAAACCACACCGAGAACAAAACCCTCACTCCATTCAACAAACAGGCATCAGCTTTTAGAGATAAGCTTGAAGGGGAATAAACTGTCATGTTTACCCTACCATCAAAGCTGTCGTAGACATCAAGGATAAACAGGTTCAGCAATTATAGAGAGATCACAACATATACGCCCCCAAGAGTGACGGCTGACACTTGGCAGTAACACAAATCAGCAACTGTTGACTGATGAATCCATCTTCTATTCAAATTAAGGCAAATAAACCCAGAATTTTACAGGTAGCTCTAGGGAGGAAACATTCCCCTTTCCTGAGGGTAGTAACAGTAACTTTCCACCCCCACCTGACCTTCCATAGGTAAGAAAAAAAAAACGTCCCAAACTGCCCCCATATTTCTCCTGGGTTTCTTGCCAGCTCTTGCAGCAGCTCTGTTGCTCTACTCAGCAGTTCCTGGATTCCATCAATAACACCATTTTTCCCCCTAAGCCCCTTTCTCATGCTGATTGGTACAACAGCATGGATGGAGCTTAAATAAGTCACCAAGAATATCCTTATCTACAATATTTTTGTAGCTCTGGTTCTTTCTTGAAATAGCCTATGGACCTGAGAGAGAAGCTGTGGTGAGTCTCCGCTGCCCGGGAGTTGGGCATTTCAACCTACAACCTGGCTGAGATTTGGGCTACCCTAATCCTGCAACCTTTGCTTGGGCAAACTGCACTGCCTCAGGGCATCTCGCCCTACAAAGAGCTCCGTTACTGCTCCATGCGGTGTCAGGACTAAGATTCTCCTTTCTGTGGGACCTGGCAACCTTACACCTGCCTGCTTGGGCGCAAGGACAGCAGTGGCCTGTGTGAATGATGGCCATGAAGTTGGTGATACCTCCGCGTCCTCTTTAGGCAAGCTATCAGTGAGGATGGCACTGGAGAACGTCGTACCCAGGGCAGGATGTCCCCTGACCAGTCAGCATTTCTGAGACACCAAAAGCCCGGCCAAACCTTGCTGGGGACCTGCGTTAGTCATGCAGCAGCACTCCCCCATGTACTCACGTGAGATGGTATATAGATATCATAAGAGTTCCCAGAATCTACATCAATCACATGGAAACCAGTGTGGGATCCAAAGATAACCTTGAGTCTCTGACCCTCTTCTACAGTGAGATCGACAAGCAACGGTTTGTGCTGGAGATCTGCAAAAGACTTTTATAATCCTTTCAGTGAGTATCACGGAAAACCAACAGATCCCTACAGCAGACTGGTGCAGTTTTGAAATCGCATTTATTTGACCGTGTTTCCTATTAAACGTGTCATTATTTATATTCCTGCCTCTGTTCCTACGTCAGACACATCAGGGGTATTACGCACTCACTCCAGCCATCCGAGCAGAGGTGCTCACCCTTGCCAAGCACAGCTTTTCCCCAGGAGCCCGAGGCCAGCCCGACAGTTTGGTCTCTGAAGGAAGGAGCCAGAGACCTTGGTTGTACATCAGCATGCAGTTCAGCCAGCATGCAGGGACCCCCCAGTTCTGGTGCTGCTCAGCGTAACAAGAGCAAAGTCTGCACACAGCTGTGAGCAGCCACCTCCCCTCTCGGTGGGTATCACCGCTCCAGTTTGGGCAGCTAAAACAAGTAAAATCAGACATCCTTTATCCTGTTCAAGCTAACGTGCTGGGTACACGTTGGGATAAGCTCCCTGGCATGGACCAAGCTGGGACAGAGTACGTCCTCCCATGGCTTAGGTCTCCAGCAGGAGGGTGAAACACCCCCAGGGAGAGAAAAGGGAGAATTGCCCCCTGCACAAGCACCCCTCTGACTCCTGACAGGGAAAATTAGTGAGTGGAAAAGCAGCAGCAGGAGCACCAACCAGCATCCTAACTGCAGCCCGTGGAGGCTGGATCCCAGGCTACTTAACTGCTGCTGAGCTCTTCAGATCACCCAGTCCATTTATTCTGGCTTTTGTTCAGAGAAAGCAAATGTGACCTAATACTGAATAAGCCCATTTGTGCTGGAAGGATGCAAAATGAGATTACTCAGCGTGAAAGTCTCCAGAAGGCACTGCCCCTTGTGACTTGCTGCTGCACAGAGCTTAGAAGGAAAAGTGCTTTAAAGTACTGAGTACAAAATACCCGTTGGCAGGTTATGTAGGAGAAAGGTCTCACTGAAGGAAACTGAGGTAGATGAAAAGGGAGAGAAAGAGAGAGGGAGAGAAAGAGTGGGTCATTCTCCTGGAATTTCTATCTTGAAACAGAATCCACATTGCAGAAGGGGAGAGGACCTTGCAAAATAAAAATGGAAAACAATGCCAGCCCGTTTTCATATTACACGTGGAAAATTAGTCAGAAGTTAAAGCAGGCAAACGAACACAAAAGAAAAGCAACCCAAAACCCCAACTTAATTTTACTCAAGGACACTTGGCCAGCTTTCTGCAAACTTCCCCTGTGAAGCCTCCCAGGAAAAGCTAGAATTAATGCCTAATTGTTAGCCATAAACAGCGCATATCACATCTCTTCAGCCAGGAGTTTCAGAACTCGCTGCCAGGGGAAGTACAAGGATGATAACGTTTCTGAGGAGTGCTTTTGTTTGCGTCCTTGAGACCTGAAAGGCCTGGCACCTTGCAGCAAGTCTGTCAGGAATCGCTGCGGGTGCTTCTCTTCATCGGCTCTCAAGAGACTGAACCCAAGTCTCAGGTCCCTGAGGACTACATAAGCAAGACACTTTTCTGTTCTGCATTGTACAGAAACCTTGCGTATTTGCAACCACAGAGCGTATTTTGGTAGCCAGAAAAAACGTACCTTAAATGCCATAAACTTGTGATATGGTTTAGGAGCCCAAGCATAGATCTCTACAGCATTCTTTAAGGCAATCACCAAGAACTTGATTCTTTCATATTTCACTAAAATTAAAAAAAAAAAACAAAAACAAAAAAAACCACAGCAATGTTTAAAACATTCACTTCTGCTTTGTGACTGAGTAATTTATCTCTAAAACCAGCTTCTAAGGCTCACCCTCTGTTGGTTCCCATGTGGTAAAATGTCCACCTAATACATATAGATAATATCAAAATTATTTGTGGCTCTGGTCTGCCCGTAATTTTAAGAGAAATCATCAGATCAAATCTAAGACTATAGAATAAACATCTCCAAGACTCCAAGTGTCTTTTGCCTGTAACATATGCAGTACATGACTAATCAGATAAAGCAGAAGATGTTTAACAACAAGCCATTTTATCACATAGGCTATGATAGAAGAGCTCCCAATGCCCAGTGCTGTGGAGCAGGCAACCAGCCCTCTGCATCCAGTTAGCATCACCCTCTCCAGGCTCAGAGCTATGGACACAATGCACCTTCTCAGTGCGAGAGCCAACCAGATGCTATTTTCACAGCTGTAGTGACACAGAAAATGCCTCCAGCCATTTTCCCACTGGCGCCAGCCCAGCAGGGTGGCCCCAGCCACTCACCAACTTTGTAGTGGATGCAGCCTTCCAGGTCCCCAACCGTGATCCAGCCCTGCTTCTTCTCCACTTCGGGGTCGTTGTGTAAAATCCTGTTTCTCAGCCAGGACAGATAGTACACTCGCAGCTTGTTCTTCTTTCCTGTTGGCAAAGGAAACCTGGCCATAAGAGGCAGTGAGAAGTAACAGAGCACCACCCAGCCCCATGGAGAGCCCCAGGCTCCTCCTCTCTGTATGCCACACAGGGCAAGCAGAACATGCTTGCACGGAAAACCTTGAGATTTCAGTGTTTATTTTCACTAATGTATTTCACTAAGATAAAATTTAAGTTATTTTCAAAAGGAAGTTGAAATAATAATATAGTTGGTTTTGTATTTTTGCTTGTGCCTTCGTCTCCCACTCCGCTGGCAGATGCGGTACGAGCTGGGCTCTGCTTACTGCAGGCTGGAAACTCCAGCTTGCACAAATCGGTGCTCACGGAGAGAGAACCAGGCATGGCAGGGCCAGGAACGCAGCTCTTACACCTCAGATATGGCTACACAAAATGAGCCTTTCAGCTCCGGCATGGAAGGCTCTCATTTTGGACAGAGAAACCTGGGAACACCGCTCTGCTCACCCAGCTCTGCCTGCAGCCCTGCTGGGGAGCAGTGAATGCAGCTGATGTGTGAGTATCGACTGGGGAATATGGACGAGAAGGTTATCGATGGGGTGCGAGAGGGGTACCTGATATTGTTACAAGGACGTTCAGGCCCTCGAGCACGTCCATCTGTTGGAACCGCCGTCTGTTGATGAGGTTGTACACCTTCCCCTGCCCGCTTCGGTCCAGCAGCATCAGGCCATTTTCTGTGCCCACCAGCAGATTTACACCTGAAATGGAGATAGCAATGGGCACATGGAGCCACAGCTTCTGCCCACCAGCGGATTGCACCCCGAGCTCATTCTTCACCACCACCCCATGACAATCACAACTAAGGGCAGCGATCCCACAGACCAGAAGTATCACTTTTACACCAAAGGGCCTCGGGGACAGAGCTGGCATTAGCCTTGCCCAGGATGGAGAGCAGGACAACCAGAGGCAGGAGCTCGGTTCTGCCATAAAATGGTGTCGCACTGCTAGCCACATCCCCTAAAAGCTCTGCCGAGGGCACAGTGGGACCAGGAGCTCACCCCACAAAGCAGCACAGAGTATCTCTGAGTTGAAGCGCTTCTTGTACTTCCTTATCTCCGGGGTGTCGCTGTGGGGGCGGATGTTGGTAGGGTTCACGTTCACCACGGAGATCTTCCTGGCTTCGTTCAGCTTGGCCTGCTCCTGTCTGAGCAGCTCGCTGGTGAACAGTGCTGACAAGGAAACAACAAAACGACAAGGTGTGACTGATTAGAGGAAGAAAACCCTTGTTTTATCTTCTGATGGGAAGTTATCACTATGCTACAAGCCATTAGTTTTGAGAGGTAACATCAGTAGTTCCTCACGGGTTGGAACCAACACCAAAGCCCTAAGAGGTGATGTCCCCTGGCCTCCTGCCCTGCCCACTGAGATGACCAGCCCTACCCTCTACCTGCCCGCCCTCATCCATCCATTTTCAATGAATTCTGAACACGTGCAAGCTTTCTGAAGCAGCTGCCACCTCCTGACTCTGCTAGAAACATTTCTGCCAGGTGCCTGGGCAGAAAGGGATGTGTGGATTTCTGCTGCTCCCTGTCTTCTCTCTGACCTTTCTGGTGGGATTTCACTGGTGGGGGGGAAGGAGTTGGATGGAAATTGGAGAACATGAGGGTACAAACTCAAATGATCTTTGGACAAGGGTAAGTGAAATCTGAGAGGTTCCATGGGGTTATTCAGGCCCCACAACCTGGTTTCCATGAGGACCTCCCCTCTCAAACTGGCGACATTGCCTCCTACCAGTAGCAGATGACTCCTCATCCTCGTCTTCATCTTCATCGGTAGGTGAGGTCTGATACACTCTAGTGTCCACAAAGGGGGTAAAAGAGGCTTTGGTGCTACTTCCCATCCCATACTGCAAAACAAACAGCAGAGAGAGAGCTCAGAGCACAGAAATACCAGTGACATCGTGTGTGTGACTTCCTGGCGAGCGCACAGCGCCGGACCCTGCAGCGCCCTTTGGGAGCTCTCTGAGCGTTTGATCCTCCTCCCCCAGAAGCGACCAGTGAAAACGTGACACCAGATTTGTGAACGCCTCTGCAGCAGCAGCAAACAAGAAGTGCAGGGCACGGGGAGCAGTGCCCGGCCCCGGTGCCGCGGGCTCAGCTCGCAGGTGGAAGCACAGCGCAGCCGGAGACTGGTTAGCGGGGAAGCCGCAGTGTCAGAGGCAGAAGTGAAGGCAGGTAAAACACTTCTATGCTCGTGGCACACCTGCTGGGATGTCAGGGGTTGTCTTTCCTGTCATTGTGACCGCCCCAAAAGAGATTTGTAGGATGGCTCTGGGGAAAATCCCATTGTCCTGTTCCTCCAGCATGGGGCAGGGAGCACGGATGTGGGAAATGGCACAGCCACATTGCTCCATCCCCCCTCGTTCCAGGCTCCATCACACGTCAGGCATGTGTCTGTCACGGGTTGTTTGCAATTCCAATAAAGGATTTCAAATTGTCTACAGCACTTCAGGTGCAACTGCAGAAAAGGCCACTTCTAAGGCAGCAAAACTGACCCTGAATGTATCGTAGGGGATGCCAGAGCCAATGGTTTGCTAAGGGAAGCTGGAAAGGAATGAACTCCAACACCACACTGCTGGCTTTGCTTTTGCCATCGCTTTGTTAAGGCAGAAAACAAGTCCAAGACCTCCCAAGCAAAACAAAATCCTTCCCTTGGGAGTCAAAGTGCCACGAACTCCTCCCCTTGCAGAGCAGCTTTGTTTTATGACAGTGTTTGCTCAGGGTATCCCTTGTTTTAAGTGATGTAGGAAGGACCTACATTCAGAGCTCTAACAGCAACAAAAATCAGACCTTACTGCAGCAGCACTTTCACACTTTGATTCCTTGGGACATTTTCCTTCCCTGAAACACACCTTGCTCAGCTTCCAAGCCACCAGAAAAGGAAGAGAGAAACCCCCCGACTCCTTGCTGAAGCTTCGCAAGGAGCACACAGACAAAATGACCCCAAACGGCCTCTCCTGGTCCTTCCCCAGCGACACCGAGAACATTTGGGGTGAGCCAGCATCCCCGCACTGCGCCTGCCCCCGCGGCGCTGCGCCTCCTGCTTCCCTCCCGATCCGCATCCCATGGCCTGGCAACAGCCCCTGCGTTGCCATGGAAACAGGACGATTTCCAAAAAGTAAATGCTAACGGAGACCCATGCGAGGAGTTAGCAGCCCGAGGCAGAGACGGCTGCAGGAACAGATACCATATTTACGTACGCTGCATGGCCAAAATATTTGTCTGTGCACACAAGATACACTCGCAGCTCTGTGCTTCTCTCACACCCAGCAAATACACATTTTTCCCTGTGCTGGGTATCTTTTCCACAAAGCACCAACAATTCAGGAGAGGGAGCAACTTCAGTGTTTGCAGGGATGCCTTCCAGCTGAGAGCTAGGCGCTCTCCAACAAATGAATTACGAAGAAATCCCTCATTCCAATGCCCCAAGCATTTTTTTCTTCGTTGCTCAGACTCAGCTGCTCTTCTCCTAAGAAGCTGGCATTTTAAGAACTTGCAAGCCTGTTTTTAAATATTAAGCCCTCATCTTCCTCCAGATTCTGTTCAGCTGACTCTAAACCCATCTTGGCTGAGAGAAACAGCACCAAGCTGCAGGGTGCGATACTGCTCGGTCCCTTCCACCCTCCTGAGTCCTGACACATCACAGCCTCTCCGACAGAGATACCCGTGAGGATATCCCACCAGAAATGGGAACACCTTATACAAGCAGGACAAGGGATAACTTCCCAGCAAGGTGCTTATGCTGCTGCCTGCCAGGCTGCGAGTTTTGCTGGCAGCGCCGTGAGTCACCTGAAGAACCCCATCCAAACCCTTCCACTTCCACCCACTCCTTGCTCAGTCAGCCCTAAAAATGCAGTTTCAGAAATGGAAAAGATCTCGGTTGGTATTCCATAAATGAGTCTATTTAAACCCAGGCCTTGCAAACTGCTGGTATTTGAGCAGTTCCCGGGTGACTCTGGAAGATGTCACGTCAGGCCCAGCTGTCCCAGCGCTGCTTCTGAAGGCAACGAGGAAATGGGTAAAACCTGGAGGTCAAGGCAGGCACCATCTGTTCTCACGTTTCATCAACACAATCCCAACCCGTTCCTGTTTTTATGCTGCTAGTAAAAGTAAACCATCAAGTGAACACATCATCTCTGTGAAAGAGGATAAGGTGATCGTATATCCAACAAGACAAAAAGAAAAAAAAAAAAAAACAACAAACAAAATAGCTTATTCAGCAGCAACTGGATTGATTTTCCATGGGAAAACAAAGAAATCTGTGCCAGTTTCCCAGAACTGGTTCTGGTAAGCAAGGCACACCAATTCCCTTGTCATATGTGAAACGTCTTGTGATTTTTAGGACTCTTTTAGACCTTGTACCACCTTAATGCTCAATCACGTCCATCGAAAAAAGCTATGGGGGAAAAATGCTGTGACAGGAAACAGTCATGGTAAAAATTCAAGGTGTGCAAGATTTTTCTAGTCTGAAGAACTATATGGATTTTTTTTGGCTTTGTTTTGTGTTAACCTTTTGGGTCATGTTAAGCCTCAAATATTGCCTAAGCAGCAACTGGGCCCAGGTGAAGTTAACGGCATCACTGGCTCTCCTATTTTGCTTCATTTCCATGTACCAGAAGATGAGGACTTCCACACCAGCTTGCAGCATTCAAGCCATCATCACAGCAAAACTCCAGCTGGTGGGCTTGAGCTAAGGCCTAATTTACAACCCCACCACCAGGCACAGACCCGTCTCCCAATAACCCATCGGGTTCCCCTTGATGTCCACTACACTCACCCACACGGACTGGAAACAAAGAGAGAGGAGAGCAAAGAAAGCCAGGGAAGGAAGCAGGAAGGGCCCTCGCTGGGACAGAGGTGTTAATACTTGTTTAAAGCAGCGCAGAGGAGAAGGAGGAGCCCCCACCACCTACTTCAGGCACCGAGTCCATGTCTTGCGCATGCGTGGAGACTCGCCCCAGGGCCTCGGTCGGTGTGCCCGCAGGCGAGTGGCTTTGCTGCACCAGATCAGGGAGATTGATGTGGCCTGCAAAGCCATTGCTGGCTGCGTGGCCAGAACGCTTTTTTTCACCAGAGGTCTGCAGAGACACAAGGCATGAGGAAGAAAAGAGAAGGGGAGAAAAAAAGAGAAGAAGAAGAGAAAAGAAAAAGAAAAAAACAACAAAACCAAGTTTTTTTTTTTTTTTTTTTGCAGTCCCCCAGTTCCCTGAGCAAGCACAGGACGAGGACCCTCGCTGCTGGTTCCATCCCCATGCAACCTGGCAAGCAGCAAACCAACCCCCGCCCCAGGAGAAATAAAGACAGGATTAATCACAAAGTCAATACAGAGTAATTAGCCACGTTACAGCAAAAGGAGAAGCCTGATCGGTGTCATTTCGAGGAAAGGAATGGCGGGCAGATTCCACCCGTGCCACCATGGTGCAAGCCCCATGGCCAGCTCTGCTCCCACGCTGCCACCAGCCACGGTGACAGCAGAATCTGCCCCCGTGATCAGCATCAGCCTTGACGGCTTGCACAGCCACACCGGCCAGTGGCCTGACTGCAAATGCCAACACAGTCCTCCTTGCATGTTTCTGTAACCCAAAACAGCAGTGAACAGCGGCAGCGTTACCCTGGCCTGCAGCAGCAGAGCTCTTCACATCTTGCTCTGAGCGCAAAGCTCCCCGCAGCACCAGCAGCAGGTCCCTGGCTGCAGAGAAAAGCTCCCTCCAGGGGTGTTTTCAGGTGAGCGCTGAGTGCAGCTGCCTACGCCAAGCAAGCACTCGCCTATTCTAATGCAATATCCCTTTCTCTTCATCCCCACCTCGTGCAAGACAGGTGATAGGAAACTTCTCCCATCCCTGCCCGCTGTTTCGAGGCATTTGCCATTTGATGAGTCCAGGTACCTGGAGCGCACTAATGAAACTGTTAGAGGCTTGTCCATCTGCAGGGATTAGTGGAAAAATCCCTCTGATACAGGCTTGGCAGCTCACCGATCAGCTCTGACAACATCTCTCTTTCCATCATCCCTTACCACAGCCTTCAAACACCTTGTCACCCTGCCAGGGCAGCCCGGCAGAGCCCGCGGAGGTCAGTGAGCCCTTCCTCTGGCTGCTACGGCTGCGGTCAGGGACAAAGAGCAAACATCCCACACACGGCTGCAGCTTGGTTTCCTATCACACTCCCTCCTGCCAAAAGAGATTTCCCTGCTGCTTTTCTTTCCTGTGACTTTTAAATCCTTCTGCAGCACTGTTTTATTGGACTACTTCGCTGGTGTGGCACGTATCTTATAGCTGCAACGCAACCCAAGCTCATTTCAGAAATGCCTGCCTGTTAGAGCAGTGCCTTGTATTCCCACTCAGCCTCCTCATTGTTTCTGCTACAAGGATGTGCTCAGGGCTGAGCAAGTTTCAGGGGTCTCTGCTCCAAACAGGGAAAGGACAGTGAGGGAACGGGTGAGCTGTGCATTCCCCAACAGCTCCAGAAGTCATGGAGGAAGGCAGCAAACACTGTGTGACTTCTTTGCTAACTCTTCATTCTTGCAAAGTTACACTGATTTTTTTTTCCTTTGTGTGTATTTTATACAAATAGAATTAAGAAATAAAAAAGCCAAGTAAGCCTTTGCAGCTGATCTAAAGGTTGCTCCTTTACCATTGCCCATTCCAAACTCCCCTCCCTTCTTATCCTCTCCCATCCAGCTCCTCTTCATGCCAGCAGGAGGATGACTCCCCCGTTTTACTACCTTGCAGAGCCTCCTGCCCTTTCCAGGACACCTGCTACATTTCCAACAGCATCACCAGCATGTTACAGGAAAAAAAAAAAAAAAAAAAAAAAAGAAACACTGGGGGAGAATTTCCACAGCCAACTGAACATGCTTTCCCCTGCCTCTTTTCTTCAGTACCATCGATCAGCAATGCCCAAGCCATGCCCCTTTGTTAGCTCTGTGCTCTCTGGGCACCTGGGAGCTGTGCAGGTTGGGAAAGCCTGAGGGAGACTTGGTCTCTGAGAATTTGGCAAATGCACTGGATCAAGACTTTTAACTGGAAAAGCAGCAGCAGCAGAGTCTGCAATGTCCAGGGGTCAACAGCAGCCGTACCTTGCCTCCCCCCAAACAGAACCAGCTGCCTGTAACCACAGGCTTCAGGTAAAAGCCTCAAAAAGCACCACATCTGCTCTGCCTCTGACATTTGTATGATGGTAAAGGTTGGGAAGCACTGGGGAAGCTTTGGGCCAGGCTCCAAATAAATGCTCTAAATTGAAGACAACTTCTGTTGCTCGGAGCTATTTTGGGATTACAGCAGAGTCGTTTATCTGAACATCCACCCCACCATGCCCCAGCGTTACTATTCACTGCTGTTTGTAGTTCTGAGAAACATTTGCACTTGTCACATTTGCTCAGAGTGTAAATTGCATTACGAGAGCACTAATGAGCACAATTTACTCAGTCATTTTGTGTTCCGGATACACAGCACTGTTAGTTGTTGTGCTTACATGGGGAAAACCTCCTGAAGATGCTCCATGGAAATATTTGTTTTACAACTTACCTCCCTCACCATTAAAGTCCCTTCCCTTGAAATATTGCTAAACGTATCTGCATGGGAAGTTTCTAGACCGTGGGTTGTCACCATTCCCAGGTTGTACGGCTCATTGCTTCCAGGAATTCCTGTTGGTCTGAGGACAGAATGGAAAAGCGTTAGTGACAGGCATTTCCTCAGCTGAACTAGATGAAAAATCCTCCAATACGGTATTATTTACAGACAGGGTATCATGGGAAGGAAAACTAGAAAATATATCTGCTTAAATGTAAGGAGAAATTATTTATGTGGCCAGAAGCACAGCATCAGGCTCTGTTTAATGGATTATCCCCAGTACTACCAATTTAACCCCTGAAAGACAGGCAGTGCCTGGAGTACCCAACCCACCAGAGAACTCTCACAAACACAGGGTGGGTTTTTGCCATCTGTTTTGAAGACCAGATCAGAAGCTTAACGAGGGCTTGCTTTGGCTTTTCAGGTTACAGGGTCCAAACTCCACATCCCAGCTCTGCCCAGCACACAGGGGCACTACCCAGGGGTAGGGGTCCCACCCCACCAGGCATTGCCAGGGCAGAGCTGTGGGGGCACAACGCGACAGTGAAGTGGATGGAGCTTGGAGGAGGTGAGGGCAGGCACACAAGTTCTGTTCTGTAGCTTTCCACCGTTATGCAGGTGAAAATGTAGCCATAACCCATGACTTAGCCTTGAAGTACTGAGAGACAGAGAGGTAGAAAATAATTACAGGCTCCTTGTGTTAAAAAGGCACACTCAGAGAAAGAGATCATCATCCCGAGGCTGTGCCCGCTCTGGCAAGGAATGTACACTGTCATTTTCAGAGAAGATTTCGGGAAACAAGAATAATTCTTCCAGTGACAGGCAGACCTGGTTGTGGTTCTCCTAAAACTCCACTTTACAGCTGGCAATGTGCCAGCATTAATGAGGGTGCCTCTGTCACTCAAGCTAATACTGAGAAGCAATCAGGCTTTGGCTTTCTCCTTACCGAAGGGGTTTTTGCCTGGGGCATGTCCTGCCAGCCACCAGCGAAGCATTCCCCATCCGTGGCTGATACTGGGTGATGCCCCTGAACCGCCTCCTCCTCCAGCCTCCCCACATCTGGCCAAGCTAAACTCAGGGCAGATGTTCTCACAGGCAAGGACTCTTTCTGACCAGCTCTGCTATACCTTATGAAACAGCAACCCTGTCTTCCTATAGCAACCACCTGAGGCTGGTTTTTACAGTAACATCACAGCAAATTGTCTGGAGAAGCAATTCACAGCGTGGGCTTGCTATCAGTCCACTTGAGAGTTTAACTGTCTGTTTAATGCACGCCTTCTGTACGGAAACATTGCCAATCTCCTCCCCGGGACCCAGTTCCCAGAGATACTGGAGCGCTGGGAGGTGCTGACTTTATTTCTGTGCTCGTATGTCAGGAGAGAGACTGGATTTTCCTCTCAAACATATCAAATTTTAGGATTGCTTCTGAGTGCATGTTGCAGGTGGGGAGCTCCCACCATGACTTTGCTATGTTGCAGTATGAACAGGCGAGCGGCATAACCATAATCCAAATGAAACCAAAAGCAAGTGACAAAGCACGCCTGGATTACCCCGTTCTGCCTGGGTGCCAGAAAATGTTGACAGCAGTTCTGAAGCTGCTGCTGACACACCTGTTTCTTTGCATTTAAGAGCGATACACACTGGCTGTTCTCCATCACTGTGAATTCACTCTGTAGCACATCCTTGCCTGCATCGTATCAAACCAGGTATCAAATAACAGCACACCATGCTTCTGCAGCACTTTTCATGCAATGAGCTTGCACCTCCATCCTATCATTAGCACCTAAATACCACCAAAGAATGGGAAAATAAATTTATTCCTGTTTTAGAAAGAAAACTGAGGGAAAAGAGGTTATGTCGATTCTGAGACAATAAAGTGAGTGAATGAACAGTTACTGCAGCCCCAAATCCTAGTGGCATGCAGTTTGCAAGTGACCCTGCAAGAAATCCCATGACATGAGCAAAATCTGGCTTGTCTAGCCCAGAGAAGAGAGATCTTAAGGGAGCCATCACAGTCTTCAAATATAGAAAACGTGTCTGCAGAGACAAAAGGAATAAACTGTCCCACTTCTGATTAAACACCTCTTCTGTGAGTAGCCGTAGGCCCCCTTCATACCTGTGTGACTGCCCATCCCACTGCTGCATATTCATGACCATTTCTCTCCCTGTTGACTTTCCCTGACAAATCTCAAGAGCTCTGATTTCCTTCGTCTGCTGGGAGGAAGCTCCAACCCTGGAGCTCAGCGTTCTGCAGGAAATGGACCCCAAACGTCTCCCTGCTGCTCCTGACCCAGTCAAGTCATGGATGAAGTCAGGTAGATCCCCACTGACTAATCATCCACCTCATTTTGCACAAAGAATGGAAATTAAGACATTAACATGCTAAAAATCTCCTAAAGCCTTCCCACAACTCCTCTGTGAATTCAGAAGTGCAGGGGAGTCAAACCCTGCTACCACACAGAGCCACGAGAAGTGCCCCCGGTGAGCTGGTTCAGCAAAACACTGGTGGAGGTGCCTCACTGAGGTCACCCTGCATGAAGATAGTTATGTGCTGTGTATGTTGATGCTGTGCTTCCCTCCTTCCTCATCTACTGAGATATTCAAAAGCCCAAGTGTCTGATGTCCTATAACGGGGAGACAAATGCACTATTGTGGTCTGCTGACTTCTTAGTTTCACCATTTTAGCCTGCACAGTGTTTGAGACAAAGACAGAAAGCAATGACAAAAATTCCACATTATTATGTGCTAAACCTGGCTCTAACAGTTGGCATGGGTCAGGTTACCAAACACTGCACTTCATTATGGCTTGATTTGGGGCAAGACCAAGCTACAGAGCAGACAGAGCTTCAACAAACCAGCCCACAGGTCTGCAGGCAGGACCAAAGGTGTGAATGAAGTCAGGTACGTCCACTCTGGCTACAAACCCACCTCACTTGGCAGCAGGAACAGGTCCATTAACTTGGAATACAACTTCTCTGAATGCGCAGTTACATAATTCAGCTTTCCTCATTAAACATTTCTAATTCTGATCAGGAAAAAGACACATCTGAGCAAATTATCCCTTTCAACCATGACACCATTGCTTGTGCCAGCCCCTGAACAACGACATGCTTTGGACATGCCCCACACCACAGCTACTGCTCCTCCAGATAAACAAACGATACAGTTTCTCATTTTTTTCCCTGAAAGAAAGAGCTTCTTACATAAGCCTCGGGATGTCACTGACAGGCACGGTCCCATCATGCGTCTCGTTTTCCCCGTCCTCCTCCTCTTCTTCACTGCTTTCCGACTCCTCGCTGGAGGAAGAGTAGTCTGTCACCTTCTTCAGAGGGCGATTGGTTTCTTCAATGCGCAGCTCCCTCAACTCTTTGGCTAAGGCCGTCAGATCCTAAAGGGGATGGGGGCAACAAAACAAGAAATCGATGGCTCTTATATCTAAAGTGAGGAGAACGTCACATACATCTCTTCAAAAGCCAATGCTAACAGCACGAGCAACGAGAAATAGCTTTACAGAGTCATTACAAACATGAGACAAATGTAAGACAATGTTTGTAGCATGTAGCATTTATTAAACAAAACAAAACTGATTTATGCTCACTGAAAAATCAATAGCCAACCTGTTCTTTTTCTGTTTGGAATGCGTATGTGCATATATATACACACACTTATATGTATATACACGACAAAATTATATTTGTTGGAAAAGGTGAAGTTCAGTCACCATCATAGTAAACTGGAAAACAACGTCATTTCAAAGATTGGCTTGGAGAATTTCTCCTGCAGGGTTTTCTCCTCTTTCAAACTTCTCAAAGAGAGCCCAGAATTGTATTTATTCTGTAATAAATGCATTTGGGAAGGAAGCAATGACAGCATCTCCCATGGAGTGGTGCAATCCCCAAGTCAAGAGCTGCTTTAGTGAGGAGTCTCCGCTGTCAGGTGGCTGCCGAGAGGCGGTGAGGAGCACCCCGGAGAGGTGCCTGGCTCACTGCAGCGCCCTGCTCAGCGAGACTTCTGAGTCATTGCTCTGAGTCAGCCACGCGATCAAAAAAATAAAATAAAAATGAAATCGTTAAAAGAAAGAAAGAAAAAAAATCCCTCAGCGGGAACCATTAAGCACTTTATGTGAAATGTGACAGCCTACAAGCTAGGGGGAAAAAGCCTTGAAACGAGAAAAAGATGGGAGCAGTCCCAAAACCTAGCAAGAATTTTTCAGTTTACCATGACTTTGATGAGGCCTTAGACCCGACAGTCATAGAAAATAGACACTGCTATTTAAAAACAAGGAACATTGCAGGCACCGTGTAGAAAATAGACTTTTTGTTATCTTACATGCTTTTATAGCAATGCAGGGGGAAGCAGTAGGGCAAAAAAGCATGAGAGCTCTAATTAGAATGGGTTAGAGTACTCTGTTGCACAAAACATGCACATGACGAACAAAGCATCGCAATTGTCAGTCTTACCATTTCTCCCTATATTAGTGACCGAGGTAGCCATCAGTGCATTCGGTCAGAGATAAAGGATTAGGGAGAAAGAAACTCATTGAAAAACGCTAGATTCCACAACTGTCTCATGGCCACACTCTCTCTTTACTGCACGCCACACATTTCCAGTTTACCGTTCCAGCGGGGCGATTACGGCAACATTAATTACGGTCAGTTCTTAAAATCTATCCCGTCGACACGTGAAGAAAATGATGGAAAAATGCTACTGCTGAGATGGAAACCTAGCATATTTTTAACCATAAATAGGTAGTATTTTGCAAGCAATTTGTACTTCGGTTATTGGCTAACTTGAGGACATAACAAGCTCGTTGTGTCATTCGGATTAGACTCGAAAATGAAGCGCTTGGTGCTTCAAGTGGAGTAATCATTTATCCCCAGTTCCACACCAATCAAACAAAATGCTTTATTGACATTTAAATTTGCCCTCGAGCCGCACCGAGTTGGGTCTGCGGAGGTGAGGAGTGCTCAGAACGGATCTGTCACATCAACGACACAGCACCACAGTTGGGTCCTCGCTGCCGGCACTGTGCCGGAGCAGCGCTCCTTCTGCTCCCAGCTCTGCCCTGCCCTACTCCGGGCACCCGTGGCCACGAGGCCCCAGGAACCCAGAGTAGGTTTTGGCTGTTTTAATTTTATAATTTTATAATTAATATTCTTAAGGTGTGCTTCCAAGTCTACTGATGAAGAGGAGAGACTCCTGTGGACGTCAGAAAGCTTTGCAATCACGGCCACAAATACCAGCATGTGAAAACAAGCTAATAAAAAAAATTAGGAATAATCTATGCTTCAGAGCAGATACCCATGAAGAGTATTCCATATCCCTCTCCAAATCCAAACGCTCTCTGTAACTCTAAGGAAAGGCTCTTTATCATGATTACAGAGAGAATGTGGTACTTACAGAGTTTATTATTATGCCAACATGTTGGGATTGAAACACAGTCAAATCTGCAGGTAGGACAACTAATTACTTTAATTAATGCTGGAGCAGTTTCCAGGATACGATTGTTTCTTTTCTTAAGTAAGAATCGGTGAAAATTTCAACAGCTTAACAATGCTCTCCGCTTAGAGTACAAAATATGCTCTCGTGTATCGAGCGCTTTCCTTTGATTTGGATTAAAGCCTTCACCAGTGTAAAAAGGACTTTAAGGGAAGACTGCGTAAGAGCCTCATAAATGCCTGCGGCACTACAGGACTAGCACAAAATCCCTTCTAGTCACAGGGAAGGACCATGAAAACTCTCTTTTTTGCACCTTCCATCGCTAACACGTTTGAAGGCACGATGTGCACGGAGGCAGCTCTCCCTGCCCGTGCAAGGGATGGTGGTGCACCCCAAAAATGTCTGCAAACCACCTGGGGCTGCTCATAAAGCCTGGGCATGGCAGAGCGTGGATTCAGGGATGTCCTCCAGATGCCTCTGCCCAGTGCAGACCTGAACGGAGTGAGATTGCTGAGAGAGAAAGGCTCCAATTTGGCAGCACTGTGACACCTGCAGTGCCTCACACCGAGCCTGCCGCTTCTGCGGGGCTGAAAAACACGGGCGTGCTGAAATCCTGCCACCAGGCTGACGAACGGCCATACCCCATCAACCCTCCTTGGTCATCGCTAAGAGATAGCCAAATATTTTAAAAATCAGCTCAATTAGTTTTTAATAACTCATTTGGAAGTTATAAGAGCAACAATACTCCCAGCCAATATCATCAGGCAACTCACGGCTCCGAGCTGAGGCTTTGCCGCAGGACGGTGAACGCTTTGATGCTATCATGTTTGCAGATAATGAGCACTTCCTAGGATTAAACGGCTCAACTGCGTTGCTCTTGGACCAAAAACCATCTGACAGCTAGAAAGCACTACATAGCTCCACACGTGTCTGGAATGTTATTACTGAAGGTGGCATAATGCGGAAGTTAAAAGTATCAGCGCTCTTTAATTATGTGTAATTGCCAAGATGTCTTTAGATTTAATATTTGCTGGAATCAAGTTAGATTGGTTTCCAAAATCACATAGCTCATTTAGCTTGAATTTAAGCATGCACGTTGCCTCTCTTCAGACACTGATTTATGTGCTTTTTTCTTAACAAAGCACCTCATTAAACACGAAGCATCGGTCGTGTTGTATCCAAAAGCACAAGTTAACTAACCAGCACACTGCCTTCCCCCTTTCCTTTCTTCTATTTACTTTTTTTAAAGAGCAGGCTGCTGCTACCAGTGCTCTCAAGGGCACCGCTCCACCTTCTACCAGTATTTTTAAACACAAAGAAGAGAACCTCAACACAGGAAAAATTAAGAAAATGCCCCAAACACTTCCCGGGGGCTGGCGAGTGCCCTGTGCAGGCAGTGCCAGCTTGCTCTGCGTTCAGTCTCGCTGAACGTGGTGGAGGAGTGAGCTGAGTGAACCCGGCAGGAGCTGGTCCCAGCAAGCAAGGCAGCGATTTGGGGTGGTGAAGTGTGTTGCTGTGTGCAGCCTGGGTAATCATGTATGTCCTTGCCTATCCTGTTTTTGGTAAACGCATTCACCTGCAGTGGCTGGATAGCACCTGCGCTGCAGGGCGAGATTCCCAGCCGGTATAAACCAAGGCAAGGCAGCTCTGCTGGCCCTCGATGCAGCTGATGGTCTGCCTTGTAACAAGGAATTAATCACTGCATTCACTGCTCTGTTTCCCTCTACTTGCCAAATGCCTTTATTTGAATTAGGCCTAAATTGCGTTTCAAATATAGCTCGATCTGCCCACCGAAATCAATGGGCTCCTGTGGGCTGTAGCTGGGAGCAGAATCTGATGTGCAGTTCAGTCTGCCCGGATCACCTCTGCTGACCCAAGAAAGCTCTGCTCTTGGTCTTTCTCTTTAAAAATGCAGAGCAACAGTCGCAGGAGTTGCTCTGCATGTGAACGTTAATGCACGTCTTGCCAGGGCCCCCACGTGTGGTCTGTCAGTGGGTTTCACGCAGCCCGTGGGCAAGCCAAAGGTACCACCAGCTCCATTTCCCTCCCCGCAGGCAGGCTCCCGGTGCCGAAACACAATCTCCAATCTGCCCCAGGATTGCATTACCACCTTCTTGAATGGCAGCACCACGAAAACCCAGTTTGATATTAAGCGCTAGCTAGTCAACCTCACATTGGCATGACCCGCTGAGAAAAGATATCACTAACCTCATCTATAGCTTTCTTATAGCTCTGTGGGTAAGGGAAGATTAATCAGCATCAGAGGAAACAGATCAGGACAGGAAAAAGCCAGAGGAAGGGCAAGCAGGTTAGAAATAAAATTAGAATTGTTAGCTCAACGCTGTGGAGTGTAAAGAGAAAACAACATCAACAAAACATTAATACAGATTAAAAAAGAGAAGCAGTGGAAATTCACTCCGTTACTAGGTCGACTCTGCAGTTTTAAAGTACAAGTATCAACAACGTTAAATCAGAAAGAAACACTTTGGATGAGGTTTTGCTGGGCCTTTGCTAACAGTAGTAACACAGGAGCGTACAGACGCCACCACCCAGCTGCTGTGCAAGCTGTGAAGGCTCTCAGGGCTGGTCACCCAGCCTTCCCGACCAGGAGCATCCCTGCGGGCCGCTGCAGGGGCACCATGCAGTACGGAACACAACAATGTGCCACGGGCAGACACCGGGCCCAGTCTAGCAAAACACTTAAGCACCTGCTTTATTTGAAATCACAGGCTTAAGTGCTTTCCCCTAGAGCTGGGCTCCTGATCAAACTCATGCACTCCCTTAAGCATTCAAACCCCCCTCAGGCTCTTGTCATACCGCCACTTCTGAGTCTCTCAGCTGGAGGAGCAGTGGTACTAGCCTCTTTTTTGGGGTCCCCATGGCTGTGCTACTGCACCGGCTGGACACCCGGCCAACCCGGCTGGCAACATTCCTGCAGGGAATAATTTAAGACTCACAGCAGGTCGGCTTGGCCGCGTCACGTCTCTGTTGTCTTCTTGCTTGATCTTAGGGGGCTCGTGGGAGAGCACGGGTGACCCTTCGGGTTTGACATTCCCTAGGCAAAAGGGAAACAGAGAGAGGGGGTGATTAAAACTCTGTCAAGGATGCAGAGAGTGTGCACTGTCCACAGCCATCTCTGCCAAGAGCCTGTTGGCTTGGGAAGTGCCTGCTACCAGCACCACTCCCAGCCCCTTGTGATGGGTGGGCAGAGGGAGCTTCATCACCCTCCTGCCCGCACAAGCAATGCCCATTACAAGCAGGAAGACCCTACAAACCTAGAAAAGGACATCTTGAGCCTAAATGCCTTGCAAATTGGCACTTTCTGTCTACCTAATAAAGTTTTGCTACGCTTTGCTTCGGTTGTCTTGAAAAATCCTCCTGCTGCTCTCTGCCTGGCTGTCACTGCAACAAGTCTCCCTCCATACAGCAAGAGAAGCTACAGCCCAGCCCAGCCTGCTCCCAGCGTTCCTGCCTTTCTTCTTTCCACAAAGAAAACAAATTCACTCTGCAAAAAACAGGGCGTGTTATAAATTATAAACTCTGCAGCACCTGACATCGCTAGGACATTATTTGTCACAGGATTCCTCATTAGTAAAAACAAAAACAAACAGAAAAAGACAACTGGTGATAAATTACTTTTCCTGACTACCTAAAGAAGTGATTATTTCAACAACAGACATGTCATCTTACAGTCAAGTCATAAAAAATTCAAAGCATGGATGCCACATTTGTTTTAATGTCTTTCAGTTCTGTGGATTTATATTCTCGAGCTGTGACAAAAATGCAGATAAACGGGCTGTCAGGGCCTTAGCAACTCCAGCTGCGATTAAACCAGGGAACAGAAAATCTTGAAGAATGGCTCTGTGATGATAGGAAACAACCTGGCTAGGAATATACACTCAGTGTAAACCTGGTTCCTGTCTGAAAGCATTTTAGAGAAAGCTGCTTACAGGCTAATTCATTCCTCTGCTCTCATCGCGTGCTTTGCACAAAAAATTAAGATTAAAAACAAAAAGAAAAACCCAACAAAACCAGAAAGATACACCCACCCAAGGTGGAAGCACAATCCCAAGAAATTGGCACAGATGTCAGCTTGGGGCAGTGAAGACAGAAAGCTGGTATTCTTGGTTTTTATCCTGCAGCATAACCCCTGTCTCCTTTTGTACAAATGACTTGGCACTGCAGTATTTCAGCAGAGCACAGGAGCTGAGTGTGCTGCCAGGGGCATGCAGCAGAGCCTTCAGCAGGCTCCAGGCAGAAGGCAGTGCTGGCATCTCTGTTTTCCAGGGGGCAAGTCGGTCACTGAAGTGCATCAGAAGTGATGAATCCTCTGCTTTATAAAGGGACGTGTTACAGCAAAAGCCACCTCACCTCGGACTCTGTTGCGCTCGCTGGAGCCAGCCTGGGAGCCTGGCTGGGAGCCGCCCTGGGAGCTGGGCTGGGAGCTGGGGGTGCTGGAGCTGGAGGAGCTGCCGCTGCTGGTCCTCTGCAGCGGGCTCTCGATGATGGGCTCCGTCCTCCTCAGGTCCGGGTTGCTGCAGGGGCACAAAGAGAACCATCAGCTGAGGCCACAAGGGCTTCAGGGCCTCCCCAAACTGACAGCTTCACAGTAAGAAGACGCCTCTGCTGCTGGGGAAGGCAGGGCTCAAGTCCCTTCAGAAGCCACTGATCCTGCAAGCCTTACTGAAATCCAGGGGAGCTGAGAGGCTCTGCAGAATTAGGCACCCAACATCTTCATGGAGCTGGACAACAGCCATGAAGAAAAAATGGCGAGAGCAACGTTATTCTCTACTTTTGCCAGGTTTGGCAAAAATGAAAAGATTCTTTGCTCAGGACTCCCTTTCGGCCTGCAGACGTACAATGCTGGAGCTACCTGAATTAACCTCCGATACTCATTATAACATCAGGAAGCTGCAAATTGCTGCTAGCCAGAGAAATATTTTTGTAAAGAACATATCTCAAATTTGCAGCAAGGCTGCAGGTTACTTTTGCCACTTATTCGCACTTGCCAATTTTCATGGCTTCACTTCAAGCTTGCATAAGTTATCCACTTCAGGCATTTTGCTCCTTGATTTCTTTCCCCCCTGTGAACATACAGAAGTCTAGAATAAAAAGCGTCCTTGATACACAAAGAGTGACTAATATCTCGCAGGGTATCAGATGCCCTTAGGAAGCTAATTCTTATTTGGCACCGAGATGACATCAGAAGACATGCTCATGCAGAGTTATGCAACTTGTTTTTATATGGTATTTCTGTTAAGTGATCTTATAATTCAAAGTCCTGATAAGGATGTATAGAAAATGCTCTCCATCAAGCCTAATTAGGACCACGTGTACAGAAAGATCACCCTTGCTGCCACAGTGCATAATGCCTTTGCAATCAGAGGCACTGAACACTAAGGACAAGTTGTGTGCTGTATGCACAGTGCATCCATCACTCAGACCTGTTCAGAGAATGGTCTGAAATTTGCCCAGAATGGTTCAAATTTGTGCATCGCCCCGTTGCCATCACTGGGTTGTTGGCAAAATTGTTTGGACATTGTCTGGCATTAATATCATATAGAATCACTACCTTGTGTTATCTTCCATTGACACAGGCAGGTATTAAAATGATTAGGGCAAGGCAGCAGCTTTCTGTGCCTGGAAATAACCCCCCAGTTGTTCCAAGAGGGTGACATAAAAGAAAGAATATTTTTAATACATTTACATTTGTGCATGGGTGGAATTAAGAGCAAATAGGAGAGGTATTTAAAAAGGAAAATTGGAGAAATGGTACATTAGTGTGAGGGAAATGAAATGTGAAATTATTTCACCGACTACTTAGTTTAATGGAGAGGGCAGCCTCCTAATCATTTTCAATTTTCATCAAACTGAAGGCTTCCAGCTCATGCTGTACAGCTGGCACGTCCTTAGCTAAATTAACTCATGAAAAAATGTATTTTAAAACTTTGGCAACTGATGTATTTACCTGTACTGACCAGGACTGGGAGACTGAGGGAAACATTAGGTGACCTTCAGCTTGAATCCCGCAGTCTCGCACTGCCCCTTTTACTCTCAATACCATTACACACTAGGACTGTGCAGGCCAATGTCACGCCACATTTTAAATTGTCCTTCAGGCTGCAGCTAATTAAAAGCACAACATTTTCAAGACTTCAAAATGCTTCAGCCATGAGCAATAAAGATGAGCAAAAATCCGTGACATGAATGTTTTTTTTCCTGTAATTTAAGAAAAGAACAACAAAAAAGATGCTTTCTCCTTCTGTTAGCCCTGCCAGCTACTTTAAGTTGCTGCCTGCTGTACCCAAGTTTGCTGATGCATAATGTGGGTTTTGAGCTGGAAAGAAAGACATATGCTGAGAACTGGTTGCAGTGCACAGCATATGGCAACAGCCATCCCCGTGTCTGCTACTTGACCTCACCCTAACAGGACAAGACAGGAAGAAGAAATCAGAGAGCTCCACCACGCAAGGCTACATGCAACACGTTTATCCTGAGATTCTCCTGTTTGATGTTTATAGAGATTTGCCTACGCCACTTTGCAAATCAGAGGCAAGCTCTTGCATGACTAAGCCATGTTTTTTCAATCCCATTCTGAGCTGAGCCTCTTAACGTCCCTGCTCATTTTCAACATGTCAGGGGTAGCTCTGCCATGGGCTTCCCTAACGCACAGGGAAGAGGTCAGACTGCTGCTGCAATGCTGCAGCCTTCCTCAGAAATGTGAGTGTGACCCCAGGGAATGCACTCGCACACAAAAACATACCTGAGCTAAACCTGGTGAGGGTAAGAGGAAGAGGGGAAGAAGCTATGGTGTCATTACTTCTCTCTCATTTCCTGTCACATTTTAACATCAGTAGCATGAGAAATGGGAAAGAGAATTGGTCCCAGGAGGCCAAAAGGGATTTAATCCTTGATCTACACCTATGGAAGAACTGGCTCTCACCAAGCTGTATCAGTGCCTGTCCCCTTGCACACTCCCTGGTCATTACCTGGAAAAGCTGAGTTGTAGGAAATTTGCGGTATGTACCACTGAGATCTCCCCACTGGCTTACAACTGCATGAGTCTCTTTATAAGCAAAAGGCAATTTCTGGAGAGCCCAAACCTGCTTTCACTAAAGAGAATGGCCAAATTCCTGTTTGACCCCACAGCAGCAGACACAGCATCCAGCTACAAACCCCACAATGCCTAGGAACATCTTAAGGCCAGTTCAAAGGGAATATCTCTGGGACTCCACGCACTCACAGCCTCTGGTGCTGATATAAAATACTAATGAATGCAAGCCCAGCTCTCCACGGCTACAACAAAAGCATTGCAGAACTCTTTGTTTTACACTAGCTGGCAAAAGGAGAGCCGAAGCCCAGCCATGCTGCAGGCACCCGACCAGCCCGGTGGGACCTGCTCAGGCTCCCAGCCAGGTGATGCCAGGAGGAACGCGGGCAGTTTCGTGCCAGGATCACTGCTGCCCACCACACGTGGTGCTCCTACCTTGCCCGGATGGGCTGCGAGCCCAGCCTGGGTCCCAGGGCGCTGCCGTTGCCCGGGGAGTTCTTCCTCGCCAGCGCCGGGGATATGGAAGTGGTTCGTTGAGGCACCTGGAAGGAAGGGAGACATTCAGCATCACCCACACATCGGAGAGACCGGCCTTTGGCATTTCCCTAAGATCTGATTTATGGCCGATTTCCCGCTGAGAGATGCAGTGTTTATGGCAATTAGAGAATATCAAGCTCTCGGCTTTGACAAGGCACAGCCTGAGCCCGAAGGGAGCAACGAGCACCGCAGCCCTGCTGCCCCCTGGCAACTCTCTAAATGCTGAACGTATGTGTGCACATCTAACAAAACCCAGAAATGGCACTTTTAAGGTAAGATTCTGAACAAAGCGCATTTCAGAAGCCATGGTGGAGGTTTTAGAGTCTCTAGTTCAGCCATGACACACACCAGCAGAGAGCAAGTGTTGGCTGGTGGACAAACACGAGGTCCAAACGGAGCCACCTAAGGCTCTCTTTCAAACCATGTAACCTGTTCTGAGCTGAGCCAAGCCTGCTGGTTGCCAGATGCTCCAGGCAGGACAGCTCACAGCAGATGTACCTTCCAGAAACCCAAACCACAGCCTACAATTGCTACAGCACATAAACCCAGGCACATGGGGCCAGGTCATGCCTGGAAGCTCAGACACCGCTGCAGCACCATGTGGAAAATCACCCAGCACCAGAGGCTGGCGTGGGAGGCACGGCGATACTCACCGTGCAACACCAGCCATCAGCAAGGCCAAGGGCTCGGCAAAAAGGATTAGGCATTTTTGGGAGGACAGACACACAGTAACGTTAGACAAGGTTGGAAGGTTTGGGGAGAGAGGAGCTTTGTATTGTGCAGCACACCAGCTGCAGTTGGTCCCACTAAAAAGCCAGCTCCCCTCTGGGCAGGTCACTCGGCAGTCAGGACCCCTGCAGTTTCTGTTACCTTCCTCTGAAGCATCCAGTCCCAAACACTGGCAGAAACAAGACCCCAGACCCCAGAGAAAGCTGGCCCCATCTCACATGGCAATCCTTTTGTTCCCGGTTAGGAACGCATCAGTGTTGTTTCAGTCAGTAAAACGTGAAGTCAGACTCCTCGTGTGTAGGACTGCCAACACACCAGCCCTAAACGTGAAACACCACTCGAGGTGGGGACCTTCCCACAGCCCGTACCTTCCTCAGCTCAGGGGGAAATACATTTTAGGAAAGACTTTTCAAAATTAGGTTAAAAACGTCAGCCACCCTTCTGCGCTACTGAGGAGCAAAGCATGCAAACAACTCCTGGAGCTGTCAGCTTGCTTCTCCTCTGAGCTCAGCACCGATGCAGCTTATCCCTTGGTGGCAGACGGAATGGGAATATCACTACTATCAAGTGACACACCACAACGGGTCCCCTGCACGGAGAGGCTTACCTGCTAGCTGGTATTTTTCACTTGAAAAATGCAAGCTGCTTGCTTGTTAACACGCAGAAAAACTGCCTCTCCATCGCAGACAAATATTATCTGCCTCACTGTAACTAATCAATTTGTAATAATTTTTGTCTCTCGAAAAGTCCTCCCAGGCTGAGAGCTGATTAACTATAAGGGGAATTTTAATGGCCAAGTTATAATTCATCCAAACTGGAGGTGTATAAACAATGCAATTGAAATAGTGGTCCAGAAGAGTCTTAATTAAAGAGGTACTGCCAGATGCTGCCATAATGTCAATGAAGGTATAGAGCTGCTGGAGCCCTTACAAGTCTTCCATCAAATATTGATCGCAACTGGAGGCACGAAACTGAACTAAAAGAACACGTCTTATTGAGCATGACAAATTTTATGTTCCTATAATTCTATTTAAACAGAAGGTTGTTTTGTTTTGCTTTTGTTTTTGTTTTTTTTCCTAAGGAAAGGAGAAATTGATTTGTTTTGGCCCCTGTCCGGCCTCGAGAACCTTCTTTGCTGGAGGGCAACACTGTTTTGCAGCGCTGCGCATGCACCCAGAAGCTGCTCCCAGGGTTGGTACTGGCCGTGGAGCCACGGGGACACGCTTGGCCAGAGGTGCTGAGCGCAGAGCCAGAGGAGAGAAGCAAAGAGGACCGGCTTTGGCCCCATCCTACGGGGACCAGCTCTGGGATTGCCTCTTTGACGTGCTGAAAGCGAGGAGCGATAGTGTTACCTTTGGTGGAATGTCTTCCTCCTGCCGTAACCAAGAACTTCGGTCAAACTTTTCAATGCGAGGGGGCAGAGGAGGGTTTTCTGATGTGGGGTCCGAGTTCTGCCTTGGCATCTCAGTGCGGTGAGAGGTCACCGTCAGAGCCTCCTGAAACCCAGCCATCCCCTTTGCAGGCTGTTCATGCAGTGACTGAGACCCAGACAAGGAGCTTCCTTGGGATTTCACAGTGACCAGATGTGGAATCTAAGCACCAAGTCAAAACAGAACTATCAGTACAAAATGGAAAAAAAGGGAATCAAAAAAAAGAATTAAAAATTTGATTTTTAGAAAAAAAAAATGATTAGCACTTTGGATGCATTAAAAGCCCCCTTGTTTTGAGATCAGCACTGCCTTGGTTTCAGGAACTTCTGATTTGTATCACTTCAATGCAAGATCGATTAAAAATCATGCTCACACAGCTCAGAACTTTAAAATCAAGCAATGCCGCAGTCAGAGCCACGTTTCAAGTTCTGACCATCTCTGCACAGGCACTGTGATACGGCATTTACTCACAGCAGCACCGGAGGAGGGAGGGCAGGGTGCCCCCTGGCCAGCTCACGCACGCGCCCCGTGCACCCGAGGCTGTGCCCACCATGAGCTCAATGTCAAGCTCCTACACCTCTAACTCTACGGTTGTGCTAATGATGTTTGGCATGGAATTTCGTTGTTAAAAATAATAATTAAAAAAAAAGAAAATAATAAATAATAATAATAAAAAAATCTTCAGCAATTCTGAGGCATAGATGGCTTAAAAAATATCTCGAGGCATGAGTTTCTACAGGTCTAGGAATCCTTAGATCAGTGCTACAGATCTAAGGCTAATGAGTGAAAGGAATGCTGACATCTCCTTTGGAAAATCTGAAAAATCCACAAAACTAGAGTTCATGAAATCAGAGCTTCTTCTGAGAACCCTACAATGACCCTCACCTTGATACAGCGGAGTTGTAATGTTTATTTCAGAGAAGACATTACATTTCTATGCATGTTTCCATTTATACGTGGGCGTGCATGCATGCAAATGTGTACATGTACATATTTACATGTGTCTCTGAGTTTCAAGCAGCTTTTTCATTAGTATTTTATTGTCAAGCAAAAGCCTTTATAGCTGTTGACAATATAGGTCACCAAAAAGGCCATTGAAACAAAATTTTCAGACTCAAAAAGAAATCAGGAAATGTTTGGTCCATCAGAGACATTACTGCGATGTCTGTGAAGTGGGGCTGTATCCCCTTCCCCATGGCTATGATGCACACACCATGCACATACATTGGGAAAAAAGAGCTGTATGTTTAAGGGCTCTCCAGTTCGTATTCTGTTTAAAGTTGGTGTTGTCCTGTTGACCTACAGGGGCACGTACCACATGTGGATGGCACTTAATGGACACATTTTCCTACAGAAAGCCCACCCGGATGTGGAGCAAGGGCTCTGTACCTCCTGAAATGCCTGCTTGAGTCTGCAGATCTGCAGGAGCATTTCCAGTGGCTGACCCAGAGCCAGCACCGATGCTCCAAAAACACTCTGTGGAAGCCTACTTACAGACCTTGTGACTGGGGCTGACTTTTAAATCACGATTCCCCTCCTCTGTGACGATCATGGTGATCTATGCCTTCTCCAGATGTGTTTGTGACTGATGTTAACTCAATGGAAAACCAAAACAAAACCTTGAATTAAAGTGACAAAGAAAGCAAAACCTCTTTCTGATGATCCCCAGCAGCAAAGTGTCCCAGGTCTTTTGTCCCAGACACTGTGGTTTTAGTCCCTTAACAAAACAGATCCTAAGAGGAAGAGAGCGACTGCTGCACTGGACCAGACCAGCGGTTCCTCTCGGTCCTCCAGCTTGTTTCTGGCAGTAACTAGTACCTGATGCTTCAAAGGAAGGTATAAACCAGCATGATGTTTCTAACACATGGAGGTGATAGGAGGAACCCACTCATGAATGTAGATGCTGCTCTTACAGATACACTTTAGGCTGAGAAACCAGGGAGCAAGACGCTATTTTAACCCATTGCTTTTCCTTTTACCTGTCCAGCACCCCCAGCGTCCTGGGTGCTGTGCGGACGCCTGCCGGGGGAAGCACCATTACCTGTGGGTCCACGGGTCTGAGCAGGGGTGGGGTCCGGGCTGGCTGCACGCTGCTAATACTAAAGGACTCTGATCGAGGAGGCAGGTTGGGGTCCGAAATCCTGTTGGCCACCTTGTGTGGCATCGCCGGGGAGCTCTGACGGTTGAGTCGGGAGCGCTCCTCCACCTGCGGCACGAGAGGAGGAGAGTGGGTCACCCTGCAGAGCCACGCGCCCTCACTTCCAGGGAGAGGATGCCTTCCTGCTTATTTGCTCAATTTTGCTGTCATGGCTTCTATGAAAAGGCCAGGGTACTGCGAGTTTTGAACGGGCACAAGAGGGGTCCCTGCAGCCCTGCCACATTCACCAGAATTCCAAATTCACCAAAATTCACACAGCTCAGCTCCCACAGAGCACTGCTGCAAGCGATCAATACCACTAGGAAACCTAAAAGGAACCTCCAGCTTCTAAAAGGTAAGAAAGCCCAATAAAGAGCCATTTCTAATTGAAAACCAAGGTATGCAAACATACAGGGAGCTCTTTTCAGATATTTCAGGGTGTTGTATGACTAGGGAATCCTCGTTACCCAGCATTGTGCAATAAATGCATTTTACAGACTCCAACAGGACCACTTGTAATTTTTATGTGCATAATTCATTTCAGAATATGAAATGGGAAAATACAGCTCCAAGAAAAGGCAGCGTGCCTCGGAGAGGTGTTTCTAGAAGATGATTTCGGAGAAGCAGCTCTTGCTTCTTCAAAATGTGTCTTTGAGCAAGGGGACCCTTTTCCCTCACCACCACAAACACCACAAGGGGTGCTTTTGTTTGATCTGAATGAAAGAGTAAACATGGCAGCCAGAAAATGGCTGGCTTTGATCTACATTTAGTGAGCCTGGCACCTTGTCGTGTATGGAAGGAAAAAAACAACACCTCTGTTACTGATACAGAAATAAAAGCAAAGCCCACTGCTTTCAGCTAATCTTGATGGAAATGCAATGGTTTCAGGTAGCCCAGATAGATGTGCAATCTGGGTACCACTGCAATTAGACTGTGTGCATTGGTATTCGTGCAGCATACACTATGCAGAATTTCTGATATCTCAACTAGAAATCTGACATAGATTTTCATTTACATTGACATTCATGTCATTAATGTGTTAAATGCCCTTAGCATGTCTTAATTCTCCTAGTTGCAATGTCATGCTGAAAAGCAAGCCATGAAACAAGTAGCTTGGAAAGAATCACAGCTCTTTGTTAAGTAAATATTCATGCAACAAAAGAGCCATGATATTAATAAAAAAATGAATCTTCTCCTCTATTGGATGCCAAGCAGGAGTCAGAGAAAAAAACAGGTGAGAGATTTATGTTACAGACTCTTTCTCTTCTAGCCCACCGTGACCAGCTGGGTAACTCCTGTGTACCAAGAGGGCTTCACAGCTTCCCCCAGGCACTGCCCACCGGCAGCCAGAGGCTGTGCAGAACTCACAGCGATGCCCACAGGAGTGGATGCAAGGACAGGTAGAAGATGAAGGTGGGAAGGAGAACTCCCTGTGAGCAAGGAAGCAGCTGCATGAACGCTAGGTTGCAGGCTCAGTCCAGTAATCTGCTTATCAGCCCAGCCTTGGCACGGACAGCAACAGCCAAAGATGATGCCACTGACAAGGAGCAGGAGCTCTCTGGCAGGCTGCCAGCCCACAGCGTGCGGCTGATTACGGAGGACTTCAAAGCTTGTGTCGGGGAGGCAGCAGGAGAGTAATGAAACGGGGATGTCTGCGGACTGGGAAGGAGAAAGGCACTTGGTTTTCCCACTGCCAGCATCTCCTCGCTAGCATTTGGTTTCACCAGCTCAGCAGACGATGCTCTTGGGACTCTCTGGTTGTGCTTCGTGGAGCTTTACCAATTTCACTGTTAGGCAGAGAGGGGAAGAAGCAGCACTGTGCAGTGCAGAGCTCTGTAGGAATTCATCATGGCTCCAGCCCCAGCCATCTCGTGTATAACTCAAGATTCCCCTCAAACGGAAAACATCCCCAGCAGCTCTTGTGCTGCTCCCAGTGGAAAGCTGCTACCGTTTTAACACTTAACTTCAAAGCAAAAGAATTATAAAAGCCACAGGGACTGATGAAGGAGCTCACGTGTGCAGGCTGCTGCAGAGAACAGCCTGGTCTGTGAGGCACTGCCGAGCCCCCGGAGTGCTTTCCTGTGCTGCAGGGAACGTGTCCCCCCGCTGCTCCTTTACACACAGTCATGCCTGGCATGTCTCTGCCCCAAACTGTCCTCCAGATGAACAAGCTGCCAGTGCTTTGTCACTGAGAGGTTGGGCCTGGTTGTCTGCATCACTTGGATCAGCAAATGCTGGTCTGGAACAGAAGAGGCAGGAATGGAGAGAGCTGCTAAATCCAGTACTTTATCCCATGTCTGCAGGGTCCTGGAGTCATCAAAGCCTAGCTCGATGAAGACCAGTGATGTGGATAAATACGTTTATAAAAGAGACGTATGAAAAACTGAGAGGGTCAGAGCACAAGGAGAGCTCAGATTCGGTGATCAAGCAAAGTAGGTAAATTGTGCTAAAAATGGGATGGTGTGAAGTAGATAAAACAGGGTATGGAGGAGAGAGGAGTAGTGTGGGGGAGTTCCCAAGGGTGCTTTGTCAAGTACATCAAACACCTGCTCCCAAGAGCATAACGATGGCACAATCATTTCTTTGAACATTTTGTAAGAAACTGGACAGAATGACACAGGTGAGGAATAAATGGTTTGGACAGCTAATCGGCGGAAGCTGGAGACATTCCAGAACACCAGGAAGCCTTGTCTTGCCTGGGATTTCAGCAAAGGGTAGGAGGCTACTTTCTGACACTCTTATTTGCATTGTACAGTTCCCAGTGCCCCTCTTCAAGTGGTACATCAAAAAAAGACAACTCTCCCACAGAATAAAAGAAGAGGGCCTTTGTGCTTGAAATTGAAAGCCAAACCCAGCACTTTGCTCCTTCATCCTAAATAAAGAATAAGATTCCTTTTTATAAATCTTTGTTATAGTTTCAATGACACTGTACAGAGGTACTTCAGCAACGTTCTAGATGATTTATTCAAAACTAGGCAATGAAAGGCAGAGTTTACTCCCTTTTTCCTGCCTGCTACTCGCTCTTAACACTACTGCAGATACACGAGAGACCCAGTTTTACAAAAAGCTGCAGAGGCACCACCCAGGTGGAAGCCTCTCCTACCAGAGGCAGCTCAGTGCTGCGCTGTGTGGCACATCTGGCCTTAGGCAGGAACATCGTGTCCACCAATCAAGCCTCTTCTTCCACATGAAAGGCTGGAGAATGATCCTGCAGCTCTGCGGAAATGTGCCTGGTTGCCACCAAAAGACTGAAGACCGAATCAGAAGGGAATGAAGGAGGAACCAAAGGGAGGATAAAGAGGTGCTCAGAGTTTACCACCTCTGCCAGGACCAAAGGGTTCCAGACACTTGGCAGCAGAGCAGTGGTGCTGCTCAGTAAGAATGGGCAGGTTATTAAATGATCTTTTTGCCCAGGAGTAGGGTTACAAAATTAAACCAACTAAACCCAAAGAACTTCAGAAAAATTAATAACAAGAGCGGGCACCAGTCTTACTGGAACTACCACAAAGAGATTAAGGACAAAGAAAGTGTTTGCAACACCATCCTGAAACCGCACTGCAGACAATGCACGTCTTCATCTTTTCAAGACTCTTCAGTCAGGCAATAATTAATATTCAAGATCTCACAATTGTTATAACAATTCTTTCTTTTTGTTGGGGAGAAAAAGAGAATCAGCAGTGTGGCTTGCGCTCCTGCAAATCATGAAAGAAAAGCAACCCCTATAGATAAAAGTCCTTGGCAAGGGAGAAAAAGATGCCTGGTCCCTGTTTGATTATGGAAAGCAGAATTAGCACTCAGCAAGGAACCCCAGCACAGCTACCTCTCTGCATTGGCAGGCAGCTGCCCCCTCTGCAGCAAGCAGAGCAAGGACAGGAATCTCCTGGGCTCCTTCCTGGCGTGTCCACAAGCACCTCGCTATGGCTGCATCTCTCCAGGAGACTTCCCCTCGTGGAAACACCCGCACCACCGCGCTCCTCGCTCTTGCCTACCTCCTTGGCCCATGCTGGCTTCTCACTGGCATTTATCCCTTCTTTGTAATGGTAGAGTGGTTTCTTCTCCGCTGGCCTCTGGTCCTGCCGCTGCTGCTGCTGCTGCTGCTGCAGGGACACCAGGTAGTCCCGCTCCTGCTGGAGCTGCCGCTGCAGCCGCTCCGCTTGCCGCTGCTCCTCCAGCTGCTTGCGCTTGTACTCCTGCCCAGAAGAAAGCACAGTGACACGGGTGCACGGAGCCTGGCGGGCGTGTAAATGCAGGACAGCAAACCGCAGCTTTATCTGCTGGGACGGAAAATTGGGCCCAAGGATCTGACAAGCTGTTTTCTGGTAAAGCTCATTAATTCTAAAGACTCTGGAGACTGAGCTGTAAAGCGTCCCAGAGGAGAGGCAGTTGGGAGGACGTAGCCAACAAATTCAGAGCTTTAATCCCAGCTCTGGCACTTTGCAGCTGGTACATTTCTGTCTCCATTTTCCACATAATGGAGGGTGGTAGCACTGCCTCACCAGAAAAACAACTTGCTGACGGCTCAGACATCCACACAAAAACCTCTGCATCCCATTGCCACAGAGCAGCCATGCAGGGGAAGAGCTACCAAGCACCCCAGCCTGCTCTGGGGCCTGGGGACCCTCCTGCCCTTCCTTTGTGGGAGGCTGGCAGGGACACGCTTTGCTGACGTGGCCACCAAAGTCCCTTGGTGGCTGTGGTGTTCCCTAGGAAAGGTAGGAGGCACCTTGGGGTTTTGGGAGTCTGTAAATGAGGCACGTGGAAATTTGGTCTGCAGAGGGACGTTGCTACTAAGCTGCTGGGGGAGAGGAGACTTCAAATCCACGTCTGAACCAGAAGGTCAGCACTGACATCCCTCGGCCAGGGCCAACCAGAAGCCAATTAGATACAACAATGTTCTCACGGGGCTTATAAGTCAGTATTGATTTTGCCCAGATTTTTCTGGATGAGAAGAGCAAAGGATCAATGCGATGAGGTACCAAACACCACCAGTTCATGTAGAACTCAGCCAAAGCCCAGTCTGTGGAGCACTCTGTAGGACTAATTTGTTGTTTGTGGCAATGGCTGCAGAGCAGAGCCAACTGTATGAGCTCCCTGAATCCCTATGGCTCTGTGAGGTTTAATTACTAAATCATTAACACTTTTTGAAAGGGCCTTTTTAAAAGGCAAGGGCTTGTGAGAGGGTTTTGCTTTTCCCCAAATAAATTCAATAGGAAGAGAGATACATAATAATCCCTGTGGATTAAAAGAAAACACAGTGAGAGTAACAGCCAGCGGAATTAAAAAAAGGATCATTTAGAAAATAATTAAAAAAATAAATGAATAGAAAGCATCTAGAATGCAAACAGCACAAGCATTCCTGTGAGGGAATTAAGACACAAACCTTCACGCAAACATTAAACATGGTTTGCCCGGCCAGTCCAGCTCCATCCCACTCCAGCATGCTGCAGACAGCCTCAGAAGTGCCGTGGCAATGACCAGGGCCGGACCGTGGCCTCTGATGGAGGCCGAGGCACACGGGGAGGCGTGCATGGCACGGGGACACGAGGGCTTGGCATGCTGGCGGCAGGGCTGGGGTGGCAGCAGTGTCCCCGTCACAGCCCACAGGCACGCACGAGCCATCCACCATTTGGCATGGCAGGAGGCGTGCGGGGTCACGGGTGCATGCGGGTGGGAAGCAGCGAGCGAGGACGGGGCCTCCCATTTACCAGAAGTAGCGCTTGCTCCTGCAACAACTGCTGCTGCAGGATCTCTAACTGTCTCTGCTCCTCCTCTAACTGTCGCCTGATGTACTCCTGGAGGCATGGCAGCAAGGATCAAAGGAAAAAGAGAGAGAAGGTGAAAGAGACGGTGTTTCCCAAGAGGAAGAGCCTGTCAGGGGCACGAGGTGGGCACCCAGATCCATCCCACCCGAGAGCTGGCACTGATCCATCAGCCCGGGCACCCTCCAACCCTGCCCGAAGAGCCCAGGACATCCACTGCTCTACAAGGGCCTTCTGAGGGAAAAGAGCTAAAACTGCTGGGAAATAGCAAACGTTAACTGGGAGCTGCACGGAACCCCACCCCAGGGATGGGAGGATGGGAAGAACCTGCATCGAGTGCCTCCAACCTGCGGGCAACAAGTGGATCCACACAGAAATCAATTAGGACAGTGGGGAGCGACACACGCGGCTCTGCCAATTAAGCAATTTACTCTCAAGTGGTGACAGCGGCAAAGAAATATGAGTGTTTATGAGAAGATGGGCCTTTTATCTTATTAGACTGAGAGGCGTGCAGGTTGAGGCCGATGGCCCCGGGCTGCCTCGTTACCTGCTCGTGCTCCGCGCGCCGCCGCTCCTCCTCTCGCCGCATCTGCTCCTCGTAGTGCCGCCGCTGCTCCCGCTCCTGCTGCTTGCGCAGCTCCTTCTCTCGCCTCTGCTGCTGCAGGGGGCACAGGCACAGGCACAGGTCAGCTGCCACGCGGCGCCAGCAGGAGCATCCCCTCGTCTTGCAGCCCAAAACCACCCGAGAGGCTTGAGGGGGGCTGCAGGGAGAGCTACAGCCCACTGAGGCGGCAGCGCGTCCCTCTTATATTGGCTGAGGCCAAAAGCTAACACAGAAGACCCCAAATCCAAGGGGTTTCCCTTTTCTTGATTCTTACCCATCAGTCGTGTTATCTGCTAAGAAAAATAAGGCTCTCAGTCAAGTTGTTTGAAGATCAAACCGCTTTTTATGAGAAGGGCTCACACATTTACAGCCTCTTCCCCGGCAATCAATACAGTTTTGTAAGGACGTGCTACTGCGATCCCCCGCAACTCTGCTCACTAACATGGCAGAAGACATGCCCGCATCGTGCCCTGCTGAAAATAACGAGCTAGCAACAGGCCGAACCTCCTCTAAACACAACACAAGCGGGATGGGGACTCCTGGTTTGCAGGCCACAAAGGTGGTGAAGGGCCTAGAGGGCACAGTGCGTGAGGAGCAGCTGAGGGCCCTCAGTTTGTTGAGCCCAGAGCAGAGCAGGCCGAGGGGAGGCCTCATGGCGGCCTGCAGCTCCCTCATGAGGGGAGTGGAGGGAAATGGGGTGGCGATCATCTACTGCCTGCTCTGGGGTGGCCCACACTTCTGATGTGGGTAACACGAGGGAGATGGGTCTCCCTTCCTTCTTTGTGAATGTACAAAGAACGGGACTCATGGTTTTTCTCCCCTGCTAGGCATCTTCTCCAAGGCAGGGACCTGGAGACTCCCAAAGCGCTCCAGCATCTCCTGCTTAGGAGCAGGGGTTTGGGAGCAAGCCGTGGGCACTGCCCTGGGGATGAAACCCACTGCTCCGCACCACCACAGCCAGCTCATCAGCAGAGGGCACTCAAATGCAAATATCGGCTACCAGGGACTGCAACCAACTCATCTGGTACCTGATCTGCTGGGTGCAGTACTGCACACGCAGCCCTCACTGGGAGGCAGCCCACTGAGGTACAAAACACAGCCTTTTTCCCCCCCTCCCCATTTTTTTTTCCATCTGGACATTTTTGCCACTGCCAACATGCAGCGGCGGAGCTGGGGCAAGGAAGGAACCGGAGGGATTTAAATGCTGCAGGGTAGTTTGGTCACAGGGAGGTCTGGAGCAGGCAGCTGACTGCAGAGGCTCTGCCCAAGGAGCTGGCTGAGCTATCTGGAGGTGAAGAGGCCCGTGCTGTGCAGGAAACCTGCGCTGTGTACACAGACGGATTTGATATCTGTTATCCACACAGACATCTATCTGCAGATACGTCTCTATAGAGATATGGAGCCATGTATTTATAGATAGCTATCTATACATAGATGAATATTCTAACAAAAATACCCCCACACTGCAGTATGAGGAGTCATCGCCTGTCTCACACCTCTCCATCCACAGGTTACATCCACGGGGATCCCGCACAGTGCCTGCTGATCTCCTCCAGCCTCACCTTAGGGCTGCAGCACAGCTTCAGTGCCATCCACAGCCATATTTAACTCGCCTCGGGGCAGGAGAATCGCACCAAACCTGAAATAACCTGCCAGCTACAGACTCTGCCGTGTCCCACACGCGCTGTCACACTACCCACGGGATGCATGTGTTACTCCGCGCGTACGCGTGTCCTCGTCGTATGGCTGTTTTTATGCTTTGGGCTCGATTCTAGACATGAGATGCTCCGGGATGGAGCGGTGACACACGGGATTTCCCAGCTTCACCAACTCCTGCCTGACCTCCTCAGATGAATGCTGTGGAGGTCACTGCTGCCAGGCATTCAGATGGCCCCGAGGAGCACGGAGCATGGGTTGAATACACCCTAAGCCGAGCTCACAAATGCAGTTGTATCGCACTGGTTTAGCTTGGGAGGGAGGAGGGGCATTTTTTTGGGTATTTTTTATGTTTTTGCTAAAAAAGCATGCTGCTGAATAAAACGCATAATGGTTGTGTGGGCTGGGCTTGGCTGGCAGGAGGCAGGGGACTGAATGCCACAGCTATTTCTCCGATAAAAATCACCCGATTGGGCTTTATCCAGGAGGCACACAAAGCCAACTCCCTCCAAGAGAGAACAGAAAATGCTGTTCCCAGGAGGGAGCTGAGCACTGCCATCCTCCCAGCCAAACGCACACCCCGCCGCCCCGTTTCTGGCCTCTCCTGAAAGGCACACAGCTCAGCACCAGCCTCCTGCACACCTCAAAGCCCTGTCTGAAGCAGGGGACCCTGTCTGAACCAGGACTTTAATCTGCAAGATGCAGCTGAATATTGAAACGAAAGATTCAAAGATCTCTCTTTATTTGCCTCCTTTCCTCCCTGTCTTCTGCCCTCTCCCTCTCCCTGTGAGTGCACACTGCCCACGTTTCTCCAAGCCTGCAACTACCGTGTGTATTTACACTACCCAGATTTATTATTCATGCAAGGCAAGAGCACCAATTAATTAGGGCTGCATTTATGTAACTCTGCAGGTAAAGCTATATGTAGATGCTTGCAACCAGAATGGGATCTTATTCGTGCTGCACAGGAAATGACAGGTTTTAAATATTGATGAGGGAAGACAAATGAAGGCAAAGCCCCCAGTGGGAAGGCCCTTGGGGGTCCGGCATGAAACAAGGACTTCAAAGGAGCAAGCTCTCTTTGCTGTACAAGACGTATTTAGGAAGAGCAGCAACGGGAGAGCTGTTCAGGGTTAAAGCCTCCCCACAAACCACGGGGCTCTGCGAGGCACCAACACCCGCAAGATGCGGCTCTCGGAAACCTCGGCGGCTGCTCCCGAGCAGAGCATGAGGCAGCAAAGAAGTGGAAGGGGAATTCCAAGTAACAAATGCAAACAAATATTCTAGGTGGTTGTGTTGTTGTGACAGGCTCATTTATCTAAGCCACCAGGGAAGGAGTGACTGTGCCTGGAACATCATCTTCCCTGACACACCAAGCACCGGAGCACAGAGAGGTGTTTTGTACTGGTAGAAAAACTGGGTCAGAACTTCCTAGCACAGCAAATGGGGATGGGATATGCTCTGAACCACTGCAGGTTTTGTTTGGGTTCATCACGAAGGAATATGACTGAGACTGTGTGCAGGAAGAGGCTCATGCTTCAGAAGCTCCGAGCTCTGCAGGCTTTGTAAAAAAATAAACAAAAAAACTAAAGAAATGTAAGGCTTAGTGCACACCTGTACTGTAGGAGACGCTGTAATACAGCTTCTCTTGTATATGGCCATTCTGGCTGCTGCCAGGATCATTGCTGTGCTACCACGAACCCCGTTACTATGAGAATGTTGTCCAAATGACAATGTTCCTACAAGCTATATGACACCTGCATACGCACCAGAAAATAATAAACAGAATTGTAGCTAGCCTAAGTTTACCTGTAATTAATTTCTGGAAACCTTTTGCACTGCTCTGTAAGAATTTCCAGTAGGTGGTTAACATCTAGCAGAGCTGCAGCAAGTTTTTATCCACTGAACCTCCAGCTCTGTGGCCACACTGGCTGAAATGTCACATGTAAACAGCGAGGTGCTTCGATTTGCCTTGTGTGTTCCCTGTACAGATCTGACCTCTGTTTTCTGCCTTAAAAGGAAAAAAAATCCACAACACGACATAAAAGTGAGGTTATGAAACCTCCCCCGACAACATTTGCCCGCTGTTGCTACCAGGTCTGCAGAGATTTGTCCTGCAGTATCCCCAGTGCCCCTGCCCAGGAGATGTGCTACTCCTCTAGCTCAGCTGGCATTTTGGTGTTAAACCTGCTGCAGCAAGGCTCCTTCTGTGCCAGCAACACGTGGAGAGTCTATTAGGGGACTGTAACTATACAGAAAGATTAGAATACATTCAAGCTAACTCACCGTTCTTCATTAACTGGAAAATGGCTCAGGAATTGTGCTGTAATTCAGAGCAACTGCCTCTCCCCCAGTCTGCACAAGCAGGCAGCTGGGGAGCACCTGGAACCTTGGCCCTACAGCCCCGCAGAGCCCTGCCGGCACCCTCACCACACACCCCTGGCCCCGGGGCATCCACTGACTGCCAATCTCCAGCACAAGTCAACTCCGGGCATTTTTGAGCTTCACATCCTCCTAAGCCAAAGCTTTTGGTACTGCACTTGGGGCCAGCTGATGCACGCAGTCGGCCTGACCACGTCTGTGGTGTTTTACTAGGAGTCAGAGCTCTTCCTATAAGCACGGTAACGTGTCGCAGGATTAAACAGGCTGACCTAGGCACCCCAAAAGCCACCAGCTCCAAGTGTGCTCCAGCAAAGCTACTGTAAGAAGAGCCAGAGAGGCCAAAAGGAATCCGCCTGGCTGCTGTTGAAGCATTTTTGGGTACCGCTGTGATGAGCCCGAGCCGGACTGGTGCTGCTCTCTGGAGCAGAAATGCAGCAAGACAGCAGCAGCGCGCTGCGTGCCTGCGGGCACTGACCTTGATACTGAATTCAGCACAGCTGTGACAGCCTCTGTCTGGTAGCCTCTGCCTGGCCACCAGGCGCACACTGCCCCGAAATGTCTGGGGAGCACGTAAAAACCAAACTACATCCATCACTGGGGGTCTGTGCCAGGATCAGCGGCAGGAGCAGTCTGAGCAAGGACAGGCTGCCCTGGGGCGGGAGTGCCATGGGGTGGAGGGGATGCCCACACTGCCAGCACGCAGCTCCCTGCTCTGTCCTAATCCTACCTGATTGTGCGGGTGGCTCTGTGCTGGGCCGGACAGAGGACGCCTTTCAGTTACCATCCCACTGTCCTTCCCAGTTGTCCAACACAGCAGGAGAGCAGAAATACCTTTTCTCTCGTGGCCTGCTTTGCTCCAGCTGAAATCTCCCTTTCAATTTAGATCTGAACACTTCAAGGCAGCTGGAAAGAAGGTAATGGGCAAAGAGCCCAGGGGGGCTGTTAGAGTCATTGGAAACAGAGGCATTGATTTTAAATACTGGCCTTGGTGGCTTCAGCTTGCAATGACATGGGGGAAAAGGGCAGAGCAGGCTGGGGCTGTGCCTCGGCAGCCTGGGGCAGAGCTGCCAGCTTAGCGAGAGGATTAGTCCTCCATCAAAACCTGCCTGAGGAGCGCAGGCAAAGAGAGAGGAACAATTTTCTTCTATGTGAAGAGAACATATTAATACAGTGGCAAGTATTGTATTCATTACAGGATTTCAGCTAATCTGGTGTCTGCTTTTATCCTGCTGTTGTTCCACTTCTGTACTGCTTCCAGCCAGCACGCTCTGACAATGGCAGATCCAGGCTTCCTTACGATAGTCCTTAGATAAACATTCATTGGTGCAGAGGATTTCGGGGTGCGTGCATGTGCAAACCTTGTCATCTCGCCGGCTTTGTGAACCGTGCAGGAGGCAAGAAAAGCCTAACTTGCAACGTACCGAACACAGAACGCTCTGCACACTGACAACATGACAGACCTGCATATTTACCAGCCTGAAAAACGCTCAGCCTGTGCTTAGCCAGTGCTGGGTTTCGCCCCAAAGACAGCCACAGCAGGACCACCTTGACGGAGGGCCATGCATTGCTCATACATCACGTGCAGTCAGCTGCCTGAAATTCCTTCCCATCTGAGCTTCCAGCCCAGGGGCATTACCCGTCCCACAGAAACCCAGTCTAGGGAAACCCAGATTAAACAAAACAGATGCTGTGGCTCAGTCAAACTAAGGGGGTGGGTGCTCTGATAGCCCATTTACTGCAAGACTTCTTTCAGACATATTGGTGACCTCTTCAGAAAGCTAATTTAATTGCCCTTAACATATAATTCCTTCAATCAGTTGCTTGGGATGAGCTTTTGTGAGTCAATGGGTTTCTTTGACCAAAACCACATCAATAAACTTAGAACAAGAGAAAACCCCTTATTGTTTTGTGGACTTTTGCAACCCAGGAACTGTGAGTAAAGCCAAAAGCGAGCACTTCCTCACAGAGCCAGGCTGTGCCACTCACCGACACCCAGAGACACCCAGTGAAATACTGCAGCTGGATTTTAAATGGGGTGGATAATTTTATGACCAATCGTATTTGTAGCTGGTATGTTAAGACAAGGGTAATGAAATCTTATGCTTCGGGGCACATAGGGATCGTTGCTCAAGTCAGGCAGGCATCTGCTCCTCCCCCACAAGAGAAATTGTAATTGGCAGGGCTAAAAGGACTCAGGCTGAAAATAGGGATTAAATGGGACGTAAGCGGTGCATGGATGTGGGGAAAGGGTGAATGGAGTTGTTCAGCTTCTTCCCAAGTATCACAGCAAAAAATAAAGGCAATGAATGTGACAGACGTATGTCCTGAGTTTTGCCCATGTGGACTGAGTACAGCTATCACACCGATACAGGACTAACTGTGCTCAGTCAGGAACCCTTCTGAGTTCGGTATTTAAAGGGTTTACTCACAGCAAACAAGCTCTGTTACCTCCACAAGGGCTGGCAACGCTTGCATGTGCTGAGGAGAGCAGCTGGAGGTAGGTACACAAAAAGCACGAGCAGGGGGCTTTGTTCAGTGTAACAAAACATCCGAGTTCACCAACCACGAAGGTCAGGAACCGATGCTGAAAGCACCCACTGGGACCTGCTGCTCAGCTCCCCCAGCCACCTGTAGCAGCTCCAGGCCAGCCAGTTACCTCCTCTAGCCTCCTCCTCTGCTCCTTCTGCTCCTCGATCCGCTTCTGCCGCTCGGCCAGCAGCTGCCGCTTGTGCTCCTCGTTCTCCCGCTGCTGCTGCTCCAGCTGCTGCCGCCGCAGCGCCTCCGAGCGCTCCTTGTTGGCCAGCTGCAGCCGCAGGAAGTCCCGTCTCAGCGTTGACTCTCCGGGCAGGTTCAGGATGGAGCTGCACGGGAGAAAAGCACCACAGAAGGTCCCACGCACATCCTTAAGACTTTTTTCACGTCTGTCGTGACCCTTACTCCCAGGGCTGTGCGCCCCCAAAGCACCCGGACACGCCTGGACAGCAGGGATGGAGGGAAGGGGGTGCCACAAGCATCAGGGCAGGGCAGGAGGCACAGTGCCAGGTAGAACATAAGCTTCACATCATCTCCCCTTCTTTTTTTTAATTTTCTTCTTAAATAGAAGCCCTGAAGAAGACAAGGCGTTGCGTGGACGTATGTCCTGGCAGCTCAGCCCAGACCACAGGGCATGCTTGATCTACTTAGAGCTCACCGACAATTTATTTGCTGAAGATTTCTTTTGCAGTAAGTTTCTCACCAAAGTCCCTTGTGCTGCAGTGGCACGCACTATATTTAGCTGTTCACAAAGCACATTTAGCATGAATCATTGCCAGCTATTAAAATACTACATTATCTCAGGGAAATAATGGAATAATCTGATACTAATTACAATGAGACTGAAAAATGTCATAAAAGAAAGAAAGTTCCAGACCTATTGTGCTTGCAGCATCACTGGGAAGGTTTCATGGTGAGAAGTTGCATGGAAACAGGGAGACAGATGCACTTGGATATAAGGAAGCACATTGTCAAGAAGCTTCTTTAGTTTCACCCCACGTTTTTCCACATCTAAATACCCCCAGGGGCAGTTCTTTACATACCCATCTGTGTGTGAACAAATGATTCTGCACATGAAAACTGAGCAGCGAGCTCTGCACATCCAGTTTTACATCCCACAAGCTGATGTGTGCAAGTGAGGCTTTCTGCACATGCAGCCCGTGAAGAAAAAGCTGCAGGAACCTTTCTAGACCCAAACTAGCAAACACAGGGTACGAAAAAGTGTGATTCCTCATCAATATGACCACGCTGGCTCTGCTGAATTATGGCCAATATGTTTAACGAGGTAATTTCTGCAGCAATTGGGAAAACATCATAGGAGAAAGAAAGGAGTGCTATGGCAAACCAGAGTGGCACAGGACTGGTGTAAATGGGGTGAGCCTGCAGCCTATGCTACGTTTCACAGCAGGGATGATGCTGATGCATCCTGGATGATCTGCATCCCTTGGGCACCTGCCTTCCCACGTCACCCCTGAGAGCACAGCAGCTCTAATGGCACGGAGCAGGGCTGCCTAGCAGGGAGCAGGGTACCAAGGGGACCTGCCACATTCCTGTGACAATCCCATTGCAATCCCACAGCAAACGAGGTATCTGGGTCTTCATCTCAGGCTTTCAGCCGAGGTTTATCTGTAGCATCAGCTTAATTCCCACCCACCACCTGACAGGGGGAATGTACTCTGTTCTGCCAGGGAAGGGGACTCAGTGATCAAACTGTCCTTTTTCCATTTCTAGTTCGTATGAGCCTGTAATCCAAGCCAACTTCACACAGAGTTAAAGAGACACAAGGGTAGAAACAAAATGTTGATCTTTACCTGGGCTCTCCAGAGTCATTCTCCTCCTCCTCCTCCTCACTTCCACTGTACTCGTACTCTGTCTCATCTAGGAACATAATTGCTTATCAGTGCCCTTTACTGGACTCATTTGTTTTTCTGATGGCTGAAAACCCCAGAGCTCTGAGGGAGAACAGAAAACTCATTTTTTTCTGGCATGAAAAAGAATACCCAGCATTGTTTCTGTCCGCTTGCTGATGTTAGGGGGGCTGCAAGGCCGGGAAAGCTTTATTGGTCTCCCTGGCGCCTTTCATGCTCGGCGTGCCAGAAAGAGGGCTGCAGTCCTGGCTGCAGTGGGCAACAGCCTCCAGCAATCAAGAACTCAAAAGCAAAGATGAAAAATAAACATAAAATAGAGATTTACCCCAATACGGCAAAAACCCTCTTCAGGAGAGTTCTTGTAAGTGAGGTGCACCACAGGCAATGGAAGGTGGGGATCAGCTATTGCTCCGAAGGTGAGAACTTCTCTCTCCCTAAATACACGCTCTTCCTATGCAAACACGTTTATTTTTCGGGCAATGAAGACATCGACATTAAAAGCCCAACTGCAATGTTGTGCTGCACACTGTGATTTCTACTGGGATATCATCTTTATCAGATGAAGGGAATGATAGTAAAAGAAAGGCTTGCGTTTATCCAATTACTCTCCATCTCTAGGGTACAACCTTCATTTGCCAGACTAAACACATTTAATACTTCACTAAGATCCAGCTTTATTGTTTTGATTATAGCGAAATCTATTACAAGGGGCTGGAAGGTACACATGAAAAATTAATATTGCTACCAATAAGAAGAGAAATAGCAATATATATTAATTTGTTGAATTCTACAAATGAGCTCTCAAATTAAAATTCAGCTCACAAGCAACAGAGTACTTTAACAAGTTTCTTCAGCTATCTGATCTTCCCTTCAGAGGGCTTTGATAGGGCCTGGAGAGTTCACGGAAAACATTCAGTTTAATAGGTTACTGCTAGTCAACGGGATTGCTTTGGGGCAAGGGTCTTATCTGGATGTTCATTTGCACAACGCTGCTCGTCGCTGCTGCAGCAAAAATGTCACGTAGATCAGCAGACTTTAAACGAGGGACCTGGGACAATTCAGCTTAGCAGTTTCTTCCTCCCACACGTTTGTATGTACATATGCACACGTACATTTTATACACACATTTGAATGAATCAAAGCTTAAATGTGCCACGTGGAAATTACCACTTGGACAAAAAAGACATCATTTTTCATCAGAAAAAAAAAAAAAAAGATTTAAAAACAGCAATTAGCTGTAATGATAATCACCTGTAGCCTTTGTATGAACATCACCTGCTTTGTTACAGGTAATTATTTTCATTGCAACTCTGGTTATGACTGAGAGGAGTCAAACCAAACAGAATAATTGGACCTTAAAACCGTAACAAGAGGGTTCACACAAAAGGACAATGCCTACTCAACTCAACCTGTTTGGGAAGAAATTTAGGCACCTGAGTAAGGGAAACTGAGACTGAGACTGCAAGCAGCCTGGTGCTTTTTACCTTTCTCCTTCTACCCACATCCTTCTCCTGCACTGACAGACCTTGGTCTACATGAGGGATCTCCAAGGACACGCAAAAATCAGTGACTGCCCAGAGAGCAGCTCCTCCACTGACCTTTCTCGCCTCGCTTCTTTTTAGTCCTGTCGATGTGGTCCTTGAGCTGGATGCGGACCTGCCTCTCGTTGGGCTGGTCTCTGATGAAGGGGTGCTTCATCAGCTGCTCCGTGGTTGGTCTCTGGCTGTGGTTCTTCACCAGGCAGCTCTCAATGAAGGACTGAAACTTTTTAGACCTGGCCCAGGACAGAAAAGGAAGACACAGGGAAAAAAGAAAAAGGAAAAAAACAGTTAGCAACATTGATTTTTGTATCAGAAAGTGAGAGACCTGTGGGTATTTGAGAACACTGTTCAGATGCTGCATTACTCTTGCTCAGATGCAGCCTTCTGAGAGGATTCAGCCAACTTCCCTGTTGACACTCAGCATGGTCTCAAAGCTGCACCATCACAAGTGACGTTTATCACTCTGTCTTCTCCTACTCTTCCCATGCATGTCGTTATCTACATTTTTTGCACGTGTGATTAGGGCAAAACACCATTCTGCTGATCCTGGGAACCATCAGCATAACTGGGGAGTGACCAAAATCAAATGGCATCATTGGCGACCAACAAAACGCATGGAGATGTGAGACCCTTTGGTGAGACCCCTCCTCACCAGCAAACAGTGAGATTCGATCTCAGCCAAAACAAATCCAGCCAAATCTCTAATAAACAAATTTCTCTTAGTCTCAAGTTTTTACACATCGAAAGTTTTGCTGCAACTAATTTCACCACATCATAAGCCCAAGAGAACGGGGATTTACAAGAGGGATGTTGACAGGCCGCCACGCTGCCTGTTGCTTTAGCAAATGGGAAAATGAGTGCAAATTAATGTCAGAAGCCAACAGATACTACAGAATTGCATTGAGAAATAAAACAATAAGCTTTCAGGGATTTTACTTTTAAGCTGTCAGGCTAAAAGTGATTTATCTTTTAAGTGCTAATCCATACAAATTGAGATGCAAAAATAAAATACACTACTGGATCCAATTAAATCCTCCCTCCAGCTTTATTAATGAGCCAATCTTCCTTCTGCACCTTGCCTCAAGAAACCCAGCGTCTCTGTGTATCCCACAAGGGCATGTCCATGTGATGCTCTAAAAACACACCTCTAAAAATGATTCTCCTCTCAGTCTGAACCTAGAGAGCCTCCAGTTATGGGCGCACAGCCCAGTGTGCCCTCAGATATGGTCGAGATGAAGTAGTTTAAAAAATATCCTCCAGCAAACGATGGGTTTGTCCATCTCCTAGGGCTCCGAGGCAGTATTTGCAGAGGGATGCAGGACACAGCTCTGTGCCCAGCCCGGCTCTGTCAGCAGCTGGCTGAGCCAAGCACCAACCTTGTGCCTCGCCAAGCTGCTGTGACAAGCTTCCATCTGCAGCAGCAAGAATCAAACCCAACTCAGCATTGCACAAAATGCCCCGGGAGCCTGCAGGTGCTTGGCATTCTTTCCCAAAAAGGCAGCAGACAACAGGTTTCTTTCTCCCTGGCTCCGATTCAGGGTGGCACCTTCACACGGCTCATCGCTTCCCCCGGCGCGGGCCAGCCTATCTGCACAGCCACACGCACTGCTGCTCCTCCAGCTCCTGGGGTTTGCAAAGCTTAAATCAATGTTTGCAAAGGCTTTCCAGCTTCTTGGATGAAAAGTGCTATTGCAGTGCAAATATCACTTCATTAACAAAGAGGTTTTGTCATTTCTTATAAAGCAGGGGTTAGGAAGTGTTTATGGTAATGGCATCACTAAAGTTCAAGTAGATTTTACCTGTGAAATGCAGGAAAAAGGAAATAAAGCTTCATTGCAGGCTCGTTTTAATTGGAAGAGAAAAGGATACCAAAGAGTCTTTAAATTCACAGGAGCACAGAGGTGCTTTAAAAGCAAGTTCAAGCATCTAGCAAGCAACAAAAATGTTTCCTCTCTAGGATTTTCAATTGAGCAGCTCCTGCGCTGCTGCTACCTGTCAGCTGCTTTCACTGGCTTATCCTCAGAGGTGCTGCAGTCTGTTAACTGCCTCTTTTACGTTAGGAAAGAGATGAGCTTCCTATCTTGGGTACTCTCGTGTGTCGCTGCACACAGAAGCAAGAACAAACCCAGACCCAAAGAAAAAAGGAAGGATGCAGAAAGGAGGAGCTGGCAGGCAGGCTGTGTGATCTGAGCCTTTCTCCATTTTGCTTTTCTCTTGTGATTTGTTGTTCTGAAAAACAGCCCCCTGGCAGCTAGAGAGCTGCTGTGAGAGCCTGGTCACGCATCTCCTCTCCTCCTGGGTCTTGCAGAGCTCCCAAACTGGCCAGGCCCAACACCTCTGGCTGAGAAGTGAGTCAAGGACAGGACATGAGCAAAGCCTGAGCTCAAACAGCCGACTGCTCAGGGCCGAGCTGTGCAACCAAGCAGCAGAGCAAAGCTTAGGGCATAGAAATCTGAGAGAGAGCCACCTGCATAGCAGGGGAAGGTGGTGTCAGGGAATGCCCTGGCTGCTGCAAAATGCATCGAAGTATCTCAGACACTTACCTGAGGGGGAAATAAAATATAACGACCACCCCAGTTCAGTTTTTACCTTAAGAAGATAGGGAAAATAGTCTGCTCAAAGCCTGCTTTTGTCAGCTGCCTTCTGTCTGCAGGCTGAGAAAGCCTTTGCTGAATAAACAGCATATTTGTATGAAAAGTAAACTGAAGTCTTACAATCCATTTCATGCTGTAGCTGTGTAGCATAATGAAGTAGGAGACTGGTGATCTGGCAGAAAACAAGTGTCTGAATTGTTTTCTCAGCTCTGTCTAATGGCATCCTAAGAACACTGCAAGGAGAGAGCACCTTCGACACCCTCTGGCAGAGGTAGCACGGTGAGGTCCCTCTTGTCCTGGTTTTGCACTGGATTATCTCAGGATGGGGCTGACAAAATGAAGTCATCTCTTGCTAAAGTCCAGGTGAGTTTTTAGGGGTCTGGCCCCAAAACTCCAGCACCATGCCTCAGATGCAGAGGACTCCTCTCCCCTCCCAGCAACAGCACACCTACTGCTTTGGCACCATCTTTTCAGTCCCTGCCAACTACTCTGCTCCCTTTTCCTTCGTGTTTTCAAAAAGATAACGTGCATCATTTCAGGGAATAAAGCAAAACTCTCCTCACTGATGGCAGCCTGTCTGGGAGGAAGGGGCAGCGCTGCTTCTCTAGCGCCTGGCAGATCCCTCCTGACAAAACTGCTGCTGAACCTGAGGCAGGCAAAGAGTGCGAACCAAGGCTGAGTGTTTTTAAGGACTCCAGCTCCATCGGTACAGAACATACAGTAACAAAACAACATCTGCTGGGCTTCAGGAATATTTTTCCTAAGGGTTTTTATTGGCATACCCTGCTTTTTTACAAAACTGTGATGTACTTTTTCCTCCAAATTTTTAAAATAAAGCCCCAACTAAGTACAGATCTCCGCATTCCTGGGCCTTCAAGATAAACTATCGTTTTTCTGGCACGGGTACATGTTTCCACTTGCAAACGGAACCTTACTGGAAAGAAGGGGGAGCCAAGCGAGGTGTCATCTGCTTTCAGCTGTACAAAGCGCCTTGGAAAAGCCGTCTCGGTGCTGGGAAGGGCAGTGTGAGAGGCATTTCCCTCGCCACCTCCCCAGCTATCTCCTCACCCCAGGCCCAAACCTGCCCCCGTTTTACCACCACTGAAGACCGAGAAAGACACTCACCACTTCTTTGATTTCAACCTCGGGGCTGGGTTGCGGGGGATGAGGAAGAGGGCTCGCATGGGGTGCATGTCACAGAGAGCTGCAAAGAGCAAGAAGAGGCATTAAACGGGGCCTGGCATCCCCCAGACCCTGTGGGCTTCCCAAGGAGAGAGCTGGCACTCCAAAATTAGGGCAGTATGAACGGTGTGGATGTGCCAGCTAAACCCTGTGTGCCGCACTGGTGGCCAGTAGCATACCAGTGATGAGGAGCAGCCTTTTAACTGCTTTCATCCTTCACTCCCTCCATTATCTGCATTTTTTCTGGAGGAAACTGAGTCACATACAGCTCAGGTGACATTGCAGGAGCCACACTTTGCTCACTGCCCACCACAATTCCCATGCTGATCTGGCAGCTTTCTCCTACCACATCTTGGACCCTGCAAACTCCATTTCACCCAGCCCAGGCTGCTCAGCAAACCCCCTGCACGGCGTTTCTCGCACAGATCCCTGCGCCGGCTGCCACTCAGCAAATCCCAGCGAGTTTCGGGTGGCGTTAATTAAAGCAGAGCCAGGCTTCTACTTACGGGGAGCGCCTTCCGCCATCTCGATGGCCGTTATCCCCAAAGACCACAAGTCACTCTGTAAAACAAAGCAAAGGGAAACATGTCATGCTGTGAAGCACTGCCACGACAGGGAGCACCAAGCGAGCCCCAGAGCTCAGCCCCATGCGCTGGGTCTCTGTTTTCTCTGCCAGCCCCCAGACCCGCAGCACAGGAGCTCATCTTTTATGCTCTGCTTGTTTGTTAGGGCTTTAGAGGAGACTCCCAGCCCTGCTGATTATTCCAAGGTTTATTTCAATGCCTTCAGAGAGTTTTTGGTGGATGCCACACCACTTCAGGGGTGGGACACAGCCAAGCCCTGCAGCCACCTTGCTGGGCACTGCTCCCAGTGGCCATGGTGGGGACGCTGCCTGAGGAGATGCCAGCATCCCAAATGTCCCTTGTTTGTGGCACCCCAAAGAATGAAGCCCCAAATCCCCAGTGAACCAGCAACAAACCACCTTCCTGCTTCATGGATGGAGAAAGTGGCAAGGGGCAACAGGGGAGAGCAGCTCCAAGTGGCCCCACTTCTGGGCAGCGGGCACTGGGCACCACGGCTGCTTCTACCGATGGCCATGGGGTGTAGGTGGTGAAATCTCCCCAAAGCAGCACCGGAGCACTTGGCTCAGCGTCACCTGCATGGTTTGGCATGAAATCCTAATGCTGGTTTCCTGTGTGAGGTCTTTGTTGTGTAACAGGTCAAAACCGCAACCTTCAGCGAGTATTTTGGTGACAGTTTCATGTACAGCTCGCTCTCAGCACCTTGCCCTCATCTGGAGGTGCTTCTGGGTGCTAGAGAGGTGCCCTCCTACTGCTTGGATGCAGACAGGGATGGGGACACTTGGCCTGCACTGACCGGGACCATCTCCCCCTTCCCAACAGGCTGAGCTGCCCCACAGCATCCTGTGCACAAATCCCCGCTGCCTTCCCGAGCCTTTGGCAGAGCCAAGGCTGAAGCTGGCAGTTTCATGCCCTGTGACCTGACCATCCAGTGCAGCAGCCAGGCTTTAATCCCCCTCACAGCCACGTCCTGATCCCGGGGGTGTTTTTAGCCCACGGCAGCAATCTGGGTCCTGGACAAGCGGGGCTGTAGGCTCCCTGCTCAAAGCTGGGTGCTACAGAACTGGATTTGTTACAGCACCGCTGCAAGCAGGCTGTCGGGGATAGATTAGAAACACGAAGTGTCTTGAGATACCTCGGGACACTCTCCCGAATCATGCACTGCTCGTTAAATACAAGCTTGGAAGCAGCGTTTCGCCAGTGGGAGGAGAAGCGGGCACTTTCATTTACTCGGCTCCCAGCCTCCCTCAGCCCACATGGCTGGGTGAGTCTCCTGAATGATTAGTGCCCAGAGCGCAGCTATTTGCAAAACTCCTTTGATTGCCCGCTTGCATCCCTTTTCCTTCGGTTTTCTCACTTGCAAACAGGAATATTTATAGCCCCAGCTCCCTGCCAGAAAGCCCTGGCGGGCTCCACTCCTCACCGGGCCACGCTGGAGGAAACTCCAGGTGAGAAAAAGAAACCCCACAGCTACACCTCTGGGGCCGGTAAGGAGCCCCGAAGGGTGGCAGGAGAGGAGGGAGAGGCAGCGTGTGCTCGGGCAAAGGGAAACGAGAACTTTCCTTCACGGCACTGCTGCAACTTGTTTTTTTTTTGGCAGAAGGTGGCTAATTCATTATTTTGGACACCATGTATAGGGCTGCCTAATGATTCATAACTCAGCACCCGATGCGTCGGGAACAGAACCCAGACTAATTTTGGTGCCTTCATCTGAAGCACAGTCCCTGACACATCTCCAGGCCTGGGGGTGGCGGAGGTGCCAGCTGGCACCGCACACTCGGCTAACGCAAAGCCAAGGAGCTTTCTCCTTCCTCTCTCCCCTCTCTGCCACGGACCACGAGCACGGGGCTGCTCTCCCAGCAGGTCTGGTAACGACGGCTTTGTCCCCGCTCCTCCTCTGGCCACAGGTCTCACCGAGCAGGTCTTCTCCCCAAAATGAGCCACGACTTCAGGCTTCTCCGGGAGCCCAGTGTGAAAGCCGTAAGGCTGGAGCCACGGGCAGTGCCGTGCTGAGGGAGGGGGCTTTGCCACAGCAGAACAAGACAAGAAGGGCCAGGGGCGATGGCCAGGGCAGAAGCTGTGGTGCCACGGAGAAGCCCCATGCACGCAGCTGATGTGGCTAAGCTTAAAGAGGTCTCTGGCAGAGTGGCCAAACCACGCAGAAAAACGAGCACCCCCTGAGCAGGTCCGTGTCAGGGGGCAGGACAGACCCTGCCCTCCCCTCTCCCTCCGCTGTCTCCAGTCCCCACACCCCGTTCTGCCTTCGTCCTGCTTTCTGCCATGTCCCTGCGCTCCCTCTTCAATCTTCTCTCCGTGTCAGAGCCTTTCCAGGCGGCCTCAAGCCTCTAATCCTGCAAATTGGTTCACCCAAGACTGGCTGCTTTTCCCAGCACAAAGCACCGAGAGCTCAGCCAGAGCCAGGGCAGGCACCCCTGGGGACCACAAGCAGCTCCCCATATGCCCCCTCCCAGGGAGCCAACCCGAATTTGCAGTTTCAAGGCATTTTTCCTCCTTTTTGACTCAAGTCTTCCCTTAACAAATGCTGTCCCAGTAGTTCTTGCTACACATCTTCCTACCTGCCTAAAAATCCTCTCTCCAATCTCATTTGCAGCACTTCCACAGGACAGTCACATCCATTCTTTGTCTCTGCCCAGCTGGGATTTGTGCTGCATACTTAATCATCTCAGTCTTTCCACATGATTCAGTACGCATGACCCCTTCCTTTTGGTTGCCGCTGAACTCCTTCCAAATTCCTCGTGTGTCTTTCCATATTGAGGTGCCCGGTATTATACGCAGGATGCCAAGTGATCTTAAAACTGGAGCAGCGCAGAAAGGGATTATCACCTCCCTAAGTCTCTGAGAGAAAGCAGAAAACTCAGTGGGAAGCACGCATTTTGTGCTGATCTGGAATTCAATTTTTTTTTTTTCTTTTTGAGCCTGCAAAGCTTTTCAGTCCACCCAGCAACAAGCCGCAGCGCTAATATATTTGTATTGTCTTGACTTGGGAAGGGAAGCAAGCTCTTTTTTTTTTCCTTTTTCCTTTTGATTCTAAGCTTATTGACAAGTTATCTCTAAAGAAAAAAGGAAGACTGTCTGGGGCAAAAGCCAACAAATAACTTCAGCAGCGTGGGGTTGCTATCTGTTCTTTTTTAAAGTGGTTTATTTTTGTGAGGAGGTATTTACTGCATCCTTCCATAGATTACACAGGCATCTCTTTCTGGCGGAGAAAGCACTGAGATCAGAGGCTTTTTGTCCAGCAGATTAAGCCTGTGAGGATTCCTTTTTTCACCCAATAAGTCTCATCTTTTGTATTCGCTATTTTAAGCCAGTTGGCTAAATCTGAGCATCTGATTTGCATGCCTTTAAAAAATCGCCATTTACATTTTTTTCCCCCCACTTCAAAGCCAGAGCGTCAGGTGCAGGGACACGAGCTGGGGCACAGACTCATGTCCAGCAGCTCCCACATCCCCACGAGCTCCGAGCACACCCCGCAGTAAGTGTGTCGGCAGCAATCAGCCTTCTGTTTCATGGCCCCAGTCAAGGAAAAACCGTAAATGCCAGCCCACTACGAGCGTTAGATCCTCAGGGACAACAGAGGCATTCTGCTCCCAACCTTGTGCCATCAGCCATCGGCATATTCAGTGTCCCCGTTGCTCTGGAAAGAGGAGAAACCTCAGGGATCTGTGAGGGTAGAAAGTTGCCTATGAAGTTATCACCCTTCCTTGTAAAAAAAATAGGATAACAAACCCACATCCTTCCCAACGCGGGACTTGCAGCTCTCTTTTCCATGACTGGAGCATGGGCTTCAGCCCTGCTACAGAGCACAGCAATCAGGGGAGCTGAGGAAATGCCTGTTTTAATTGGTTAATCAAAGAAAATTAAATAATTGCGGATTAAACTATTTCTACGTGTCCTTATCATTAACAATTTATGTAACCCTGAGTCTGAACTGGCACTGGAGAGCTGCTCTCAGGAAAATCATCAGTTCCAAAGTTGACTGATACACTGAAATGGCTGCAATGCTCCTACGAAAAGAGGCTGAGAGAGCTGGGATTGTTCGGTACAAAGAGAAAAGGATCCGGGGACACCTTACAGCAGCCTGCCAGTGCCTAAAGGGGCCTTGTAGGGAAGCTGGGGAGGGACTCTTGGTCAGGGAGTGAAGTGACAGCACAGGGGGTAACAGCTTTAAATAAACTAGGGTAGGTTTAGATGAGACATTAGGAAGAAATTCTGTGTTATGAGGGAGGTGAGGCCCTGGAACAGGTTTCCCAAAGAAGCTGGGGATGCCCCATCCCTGGCAGTGCCTGAGGCCAGGCTGGATGGGGTTTGGGCAGCCTGGGCTGCTGGGAGGGGGCCCTGCATGGCAGGAGGCTGGGACTGGAGGAGCTTTGAGGTCCCTTTCTGACCCAAACCAGTCTGATTCTATGAAATACCAAAGCATCTTTTGGTTACTTTAAAATTCTCTGGGAGGCCAGTAATTGCCCTCCAAATTGTACGGCCATGGGGGGCTGTTGTGCTATTACACTGCAACGCCCTGCTGTTAAAAAGCAGCTACCTAGCCCCATAACAAAAGGTCACAAAGACCTTTTTAAACATTACTTTGTAAAGCGACCTCTCAGCATGTGCACAAGCAGTGGTATAGCCAGCTGCATGTATCTTTCAGCTTCTCCTCCAAAAGCCCAGGTTTTAGTGTTTTTCTCTACTCTCTGGGCCTGCTCAGTGAACCTTAGGGTGTTTGCAGTTAGAAAACCGAGTTCTGGACACTTCAAAAAAAGCAGGACAAAAATTAAGGGACGTGCCTATAGATGTGTGTCCAGAAACCTGCACTAAGGCAGAATTGGGATAAAACAGAGTAAGATTTTCTTGCTTTAAACGCCAGCCTTCACTGGGGTTTGAATGGGCAGGTGGGAATCATCTCCCTCCCGCTGACCTGCTATGTGGCACATCGCTCTCTGCCACGTTAGAGTTCGGCAGCAATGTTGTGCTGCCACCGATCCAAAAATAAACTTTAAACAGGCAACAGAGACATGTGAAAAGTAGGTCAGACCCCCGAGTGTCTGATTGTGTGGCAGCCTTCAGATCTCCCTGTGAATACCTGCCTGCAGGCCAAAAGATGTGATTTTGCCCTTTCTAAACCTGACCTGACTTCTCTGCAGAATAAATTGAGCAAATACAGCATGTTTGATGGTAGTATTTAAACATTCAGCACTGAAAAGCAGAAGAGCAGGTAGGAAGCCTCAGTCTGACACCTTTCTCAGCATGGGGAACTACTTCCTCGCAGAAAATTTTGAGACGTGAGCAGCACAACAAAGATTCGCGTTGGACCTGAAGTCACTTCTCAAAATCTAACAGCCAGAAAGCAGGAGGAGACTGTACTGCCCGTCAATGTACTTTGCAAAGCTGCGAGAATATACCAAATTCCTGACTGCTCAAGTTTATGGTACTAGGGCATAAAATCTGAGATCATACCAAGGTGTTTATGATCACAAACTCTAATCTCAGGCACTGCTAAGTCAGCCATCACACAGAGAAAACTCTGAGTCTCTCAGCTGCTTTAATCCCTTCAGTACCTTATTAGTGAACGTGCTGGACTTTGCACAGACTACATCTGCAGTGATGTACAAAGGAGTACGAAGATGCTTGTTTCGGTACCTTGAAGTCGTAAGTGGCATCAGGGTTTTCATCACAAGCAATGACCTCCGGGGCCATCCAGTAAGGCGTTCCGATGAAGGTGTTCCTCCTGCCCACCGTTCTGTCCAGCTGGGCGCTGACACCAAAATCCACTGTGGATCAGAAAGACAACGGGGCACCATGAGGTCAGAGACAAACCCGAGCAACGTTCTTCTGGTGAATGTAAAACATTAAAGTACGTTAGCGCACAGTCAGGAGAGAAAAATATGGCTGGAGACATCCCTGTTTCATCTCTGCTGAGGTCAACAGATCAACAGAGGTCATCCAAGGATGAATCTGATCATCTGATTTCCAGGTTTCGTAAGAAACCCGATGTCTTTTCCTCCTTGCCAGGAGGCAATGAAAAGAAATCACAGCTCCTCATACTAATGAGGAACAGGGTTAGAAACATGAATAAGCAGGAGCCTTTGTTCTATGCTTTTTCATTTGAATTAAAGCCTGCCAAATGTTTGTAGAAGCCTCATTTTTCTACCTAAATTCTTGCTGCAAACGGCAGAAATGCAAAAGGCTTAAGGAACTGAGGGCTAAGGACAAAGGCCCATAGGGAAATGTCAAGCACAGAGCTGCAAAATGAAGCAAAAACTGATGAAATCAAATCAATGAGAGAATGCTCTATGGTCCACTAAGTTCACTTTGCACAACATAATGGCTGGAGATTTGCCCTGGAGAATTTCCCCTTGGAGGGGAATCTTCACCAGCATAAAGCCAAACGAGCTGGTGGTGCCATCTGTTAAGCTGGGTTTTTATTCTGCTGTGAAGAGGGAGGAGAGACATGGTAAAACAAGGTTTCCACCTCACTTTCCCAGTGTAAGGGATCTTTCATCACTAGCATAAATTAAAGCGCACAAAGACAGCTTTAATAACATGGGTGCTGGACAACTGAGGGTATCAGCACATCATCTGTGCTGATCTGCTGTCATCCGTACGAGCTCCATGCGGATGACGGGTCGTCTCAAGGGTGACTAACACTGCATACCAAATTGAGAGTAGTTCTTGCAAATGAAGCTCTCTCCCACAGGTTGCCTTGGAAAACAAATCTGGATTATGTCACACTAAATTGATTTGATTACGGTCCTGGAGGACACTTCCACAAAGCAATGGGGAAACGGGCTTTGAGAACATCCAGGGATGCACACAGGCAAATTTTCAACCTGGGGCATGACAAAATGGTCACGATTGCTCAACCCCTATCTGATGGCAGAGTTGCTCAAGCCACCTCTGTAACAGAAACGCCACTGAAAAAAGATCTGTGCATGCAGAACTTGGTCATCAATCACTGTCAGTTTATTGCATGGCACTTGATCAACGCCCAAGGTCATGTTATTGAGGCTGGCACAAGAAAAAACACACAGTAGCTCTTAGGATCTATCCCATTTCTCCAAGTCATTTACTGGCTTTACCAATTTTTTCTTCTCTCCAGCAAGCCTACTTGCAATTTCCAAGAGCTCTAACCCACTCTTACCTAGTTTAACTTCTGCATTTTCTGTCAGCAATACATTCTGTCCCTTAATGTCTCGATGAATTACTTTGTGCTGGTGTAGATGACTCAAGCCCTAGAGAATTCAGAAAAAGGTTAGAGGAATCCAAGTTCAAAGCATGTCATTTTCTGACGTTCCTCCTCAACCAATTATGGCCCAGAAATGAAAGATTCCCAGCTGGAGTTAAGCACCTGAGAACACTTGTTTAGCATGTGCTGAAAATCCTGCCCTGTGTTACACGCTGGGAGGACATCCCCAGCAAGTGCAGTGCCCACGGGCTGCCTCTGTGTGCTGCAGTGGGTGCTCTCTGTCGCAGGGGACAGGGACTGTCAGCTCTACAGGGATTAAAACCAACCTTTCAGTTTCTGCAGGAACCCATATTAACCCAAATTCCTCTGTATTTCTAGACATAATTTTCCCCATGTGCTTTCTTGCCTTAGGGAGCCATTTGTGTAGCAGAAATCACATAATGTTTTTGCCTCCTTTCTGTATTTCCATCATCCAGAAACCCAAAAACCAATTCTCTCTGTTATATCGGTCCAATAAATGGGGCTCCGATATAGAGGAAAGCCTGCATCAAAAAAGCTACCATGCAAATACCAATATTATAACTTGCACATATCCCTAACAGAGATATAGCTCAAATTAAAAGCCCGTCTCAAAGGCTAAAGGTAAACGAGCTTTTCTGTTGTGCTTTTTTATTAGCTCATTAATTTCTTTTTGCAACCTACTTTTTTATTTCATTCATTTATTATTTCAGTTCCAAAGTAACATCCACCTATATTGCCAGCTTAATAAAATATGGATTTCTTTAAAAACTAATTTTGCATTAGGTTTACGTTTCACATTAAACATTCATATTTGAGGAAGAAAATAATTCCTGCTATCACTGCTGGTAGTTATTAGTCATTTTTTGCTCGTTACCTTGGGACAACACTGTGGAACAGATTAGATCTGTAGAGGAGCCCTGCTGCACTCAATTTTTAGCCACATTATGCCCAGTTAGAGGCTCCTTCATGCACTGGAGGCAAAGCAAAAATTTCACTGGATTTCCACAAATCCTTCCCCAGGGCAGGGCCAAGTCTCACGACAAGCCCCCAACTTCTGAAACAAGAACGAGCCACGCGAATTGCAGCAAAGGTGGGAATCTTTTACGCCCTGCAACACTATTTTTATGACCTGAAAGCCTCTGCAGACCTCCCAGCCTGCAGGTCACCAACCACTGACTCGACGCGTGGCCACAGCGGAGCGGAGCTTGCACTTTGCAGGGTCTAAAAGTGAGCGGTGACACTTGATGGTGGCCCTGGGACATGACTCAGTGGTTAGGTTGTGACTCACTACCAGCGGCTATTTTAAGAAGTAGGCCCACAGAGCTCATACATTTAAAATAAGCCCGTGCAACTGTGGTTTCCTGACACTGGCAGAAATGTCCGTGCAGCAACTGATCAGCTACAGCGCCAGCTCCTTCTGTGCATCAGACTGGTGGTGTCGGCGCTGATGGTGGCATCCAGGGTCAAAAGAGAAACGCTGTGTCACCCCTGGGCAGCAGCAGGAGCCTCGGAAACCGTGTCAGAGACAGCCTGACGAGCTGTCAGAGCAGTCATTTCGTCTCATTTTCCTTGAATGGCTCTTCCACCGTTTTCTTCACGTGTCTGATATTTCTGTCTTCTCCTGAACAAAATCTCACTTTGTAGAGCTCTAGATTTTAATGTCAGGGCAGCCACTACAATCACATAATCTGACCTCATTTGCAGAAAATGAAAGCAAGCCTTTGCTGGAGGTGCCACCTCCCAGTATGTGAAACTCCAGCGTGGCCCATTTTAAGACATTCCAATCAAACATTTATCTTGCAGGTATAAAAGCTGCAGCATCCTCATTAAAGCCGGAGACACGTGGATTTAATAAAGCACGTGGTGCTTTTTAATCATGCAGACTCTTTCCACAGATTTTATTAGTCCTCACCTTTCCGTTAATTGAAAATATAATTCTATTGTAAATAAATCTTTGCCCTATTAATATTAAAGGAAATTATATTTTTGTTGAAGGAGAAAAGAGGGTTAAAAGTCAGGGAGCTAAGAGAGCTAAAGGGCATTAACTAGTGCTTATTCATTATGCATCATACAAGCACATGAATCATTCATGCCTACCGGCACCGAAGCAGCTCCAGTCCATGGCAGCGCGGCAGCCACGGAGCCTCAGGAGCCAAGGGCTTCACGTGTCCCCTGAGAACCAAGTGCAACACTCCACCAGCATGGCATTTAGCTCCCTGCGGACACATACCCGTAAAATCTCTCTGCAGATGTAGGCAATCCACTCCTCCTTCAAAGTGTTCCCCTTCGTGTTCTTGATGAGGTCGGTGACGGAGCCCGCACCGCAGAACTCCATCACCAGCTGCCAAAAGAAGCAGAAGGGCAATTAGCACAATTAGCCTGAGAGCATCCTCTGGGCTCCTGACCCGAGGGTAAAACCCTGCCATCGCAGCTGCGGGGCCGTGGCAGTGCTACGCAGAGCCACCACCACGTAACCCCGACCCTATCAACCTTTATTCCACGTGGCTTCGGTTAAGAGAGGGAACAAGAAAAGGCTGGAAGGCTGGAAAGGCACGGTGCTCTCCACGAGGATGGGAACAAGACGCAGCAGTCACTTCAATGCTGAAAAGCAGCAGAGGCAATCGGAAGCCTGGAAATCTCAGCTCCTGCTCTTGCACGCCCTACTTTATGCTTACGATCTATCACCAGTCTCTCGTATAAACAGCAAGACGAGCAAGACTCTGCCTCTTGCATTTAAACTTTTCAACCCTGAAAATGTGAAAGCAACGTGACATGTTTGAAAGCTTCCCACAACCTTAAGAACCAGATGTGTTTTTCAACTTTTTCTAGCAGCAGATCCCTGCCTTTGACCACCTTTTCAAGCAGACACCTTTCTGGAGGCAAAGCTGGCTGTGCGGGCTCCCCGGGGACCGCCGGAGTCCTCCTGCGCGGGCTGCTTCAGATCAGGCTGGGCACCACCACCTGTACCACTGACAAAGCTTCCTAATATCAAATACAGGAATACAAGAATCTAACCCGGGCCCAAACCTAATCTTGTCATTGAGCAACTGGGAAATAAAACACACAAAAATAGCCCCGGATGCGAGTCTGCCTCCCAGGGCCATCACAGCGTGTGCAGGAGGCATCACGGTGCTGGGAACACGAGCCCAGTGCGGATATACAGCAAACCTCCTCCAAGACCTGACCATGTGCCTCTCTCAAAGTGAAACCACGCTTTCCAATCAGATCAGCTTGTCTGCTAAAAGGTGTTTGCTCTCCTTACAAGCCATGCCTCGCCAGGATCCTCCTTGGGCATGTTTCAGGCTCCGCACCACATGGCAGTGAGCGTTTTCCCAGCAAGTGACATCGCGTCATTAAACGCATGGGCCAAGAGAAAGACACAACAAAAGGTTTACTCCCAACCAAATTGCTCAAACACAGCAATTAAAAAACTGTCATAAATAAACAAGGACAAAATTCAGGCAGCGCTGCTATAAACCTCCCGAATCAACAAAACGCTTGAGCAGAAAATACCCTCGCTGGCTGAGAGGCTGCTTCGACCACGCTCCTATCTTTAGTTTCGATATTAAATTTCTCTTCTCTTCCTAAAACGAGAGCTGAAAAACTCCTTGCATGTCCCTGTGATGTCAGGAAACTGGCTTCAAGAAGCAGAGGCGTGACTGGCCAGGCTCTGCCCCGTGCACAGGCAAGGCTGCAGCGCCTGCAGCCGTCCCACCCAGCCGCGTGAGAGCAGCAGTCAGGCTGGATCACCCGACTTGGCTCCAGCCCTGGCTTACTAATTACTCCCTGATTGGGGATTAATGGAACAACTCGTTTCAAAGTCGCTTTTCCTGTCTTTTCTCCTTTTGGCTGACTGACACCCGGGGAATATCAGGACCTGCACGTGTTTCTGATTACGCGAGCACTCGGGATACCGCCGCAGCAAATCCTGAAAGGAAATCCCTGGATGGCTGCCCCAGCCAAAAACTCCTTCCAACCCAACAGGCTGACCTCTCCCTGCAGCACTCGATGGTCCCCCACCACGGGAATTCAGCCACAGGTTCTCAGCACTGAGGGCTTGCAGCAAGAGGCCTTGCTGGCTGGAAAGGACGGGGGCGGTTGGGTAATAATTTTGTTAAAAATCACTGCACCTCTGTCTTCTCCCTCTGCAGCCAGACGGGCTCACTCACACCACCCCTGCTTGTCTGCACTCCTCAGAGCTGCGGACGAGGAAGGGCACGGCACGCTGTGTATTGCCATCACAACACTTAAGGGAAGATGGAACAAACACCATTAAAGTAGCCCGTGCATCCATTAATCTGCCAGATTGGCTTTCTGGAGCTGGCAACTCACTCGCTCCTCCGTCCTCTCCCTCATTTCCACAGAGGTGAGATGAATTTGGCACCAGGAGGTGAATAATGCGGCTGCCTGCTGATGTATCCGAAATCTGCAATCGTGAAATCTCAGAGAGATTAAAATAAGAGACAAAGGGAAAAAGGATCCCAGGGGGAGGGTTTCCAGCTCAGCTGGTTAAGAGCTGCACGCTCCCACAACGCCCCTAGGAAAGCACCCAGCAGCAGCGGGCAGTGCCAGCACCTCCTGGGCCAGCTGGGCAGGGAGTTGCTCCCAGCAAGGCACTTCAGCAAGCTCTGCTCCAGGAGATAGAGCTGCAGAAAGACAATGGGGCTGTCAGCACATCCCCATCCGCAATGGCAAGCTGGCAGGCACCGGCCTGAACAATCACCACTTCCAGAAGTTTTGTAGGATTGAGAGGGAAGCTGCAAGGGATCCCCTGGCACTGCTGGGTCACTGCTGGGCACCCACGAGCTGGACTCAGGGATCCCTGTGGGTGCCTGGCAGCTCAGGACAGCCTGTGATCTTCTGATCCTCGAATTTCTGCTGATCCTCAGAAGGACGGGTGCTACTGAAGACCCAGTTATGGTTCACACCACACAGCCTCCAAAGACAGAAAATTCAGAAGATAGAAAGGAGTCACACCACTGGGCAAGGTGAGACTTTGCCCACAAGAACAGTAACTGCGCACTAGAGCAGATACAGGAAGGAGCAATATGATGATCAGGCCATCCTCAGAATGACTTAACTATTTAAGCAACAAGGCAGATCGTGGCACAGGATCATTACACAAACACCTCATGGGTATATTCAGGTAGGAAACCACCAAACAGCCTTCCAGGAGAACAGAAAAGGGAACAGAAGTTCCAGCTGACTTTAGGACTGAATAGTACACACGTAGGAAAGGCTTCAAATGCTGCTCCTACACAGGTGCTGTCTCACCAGCCCCATGTCTCCAGGTGAGAGCTGTGCCCAGCACACACTTGCGTCGTTAGCAATCTCCTTAAAGGATGCAGTCATGATGGGGTAAGACAATAAACTCGAAACGCAGATTGCATCTTTATTAACCATAATTAAAAATTATCATCAAGATGGGATAAAGGTAATATCATCTGCTGAAATTTAATCTGCAAGCCGCTTATTGAGGAAGTATTTTTGAACACAGTTCATTTAGCGTCTGCTTGGCTCTTCGCATCAGAGTGACAGCAAAATTCATAGGCGAGGCAAAATCAGAAGCAGCAGCTGTAAATCTCTGCGTCTGTTGGATCACTCAGGGAGCCTGCACAGCTCTGAACCCAGCCACCACCAGCTCCCTGCTGGGATTGTCCACAAAGACCTCTGCTCCCGTTGCCACTGCACATCACCCCACAGGGCTCCAACACGAGCTTCTCCAGTACATACAATGAAAACAATCACACAAGTCCCCCAGGCTAAACGCTGCTGGAAACCCTTCCTCTGCTGGGTGCAGAAGCTGGGGGTGATGCAGCCTCATATGCCCCGGCCACAAAAACCTTCCCACCTCACCCCACAGTAGGCTCCTTTGTAAAAGGTTCTCCTTCCCCACACCTCGTGGCAGTGACAGAGCCAACGCCGGAGCACTGAGATGCAGAAACCCTCACCTCACAGCTCAACAAAAAACTCGATGCCCGCTTCAGAAACAGAGACATCGACTGAATCTGTATTAAGCGCAGGTTAAAATATTCCTCAGAAAAAAAGCACCCCTGTTACGCTCGCTGAGCTGCACGCCCAGCACGGCCCTGCCACGCCGCGGTGCTCTCCCTGTGACAGCAGCAGCTCTTGCCCATCTCCGTCGCTGATAAGGTGCCTGGCTGCGAGGCCAGACAAGCAAATCCTGTCCCTCGGGGAGCCGGAGGGCAGCCACGTGTCCTGAGTCAGCTGAAAGCTTCGGGATGGCAGGGGAAGGAGCTGGGCTCGTGGTCTTGTGTTTGCAACATCTGCACGGACCCAGCACCCCGGTTTCTTTTCCTGAGGGAGCTGCCCCAGATCAAGCACTGCAGAGGATGCCGTGGGTGGCCGTCCCCCTGCCAGGACGCCCAGTGCCACCAGCAGCTACGCCGAAGCCTGCCTGGTAGCAGCTTTTTTTCCCTTTTCATGACAAATCCACCTGCCGGTGACAGCGAGGTTGCCATGGAAGCGACCCATCGGCGGCAGCACCGCTGGCCCTGGGGACCGCGGGGCTCTGCCCTGGGCTGTCACCAGCAGCAGCAGAGCCCGACACGGCTCTGGGATGAGCAGGGACAAGGTAACGAGCTCCTCGCCATCCCCTGGGCCATTTCTCCCATTTCTGCAGCCCACCCTCCCCTTGCACTGCCAAGCAACACCTTATCCACAATGGGAACGAGATCCTGGGTTTGTTTTTAATGTTCCATAAAGGCTGTCCCTATGACCTTCACTTCCTTTTTTCTTTTTCTTTTTTTTTTTTTTTATTTTTTTTTATTTTTTAAACAACCGTATCAGATTTTCAGGTTTGCGATACACATCTCTATTGTTGTCTGGCACAATACGCCCCGCGCGGCTCTCTAATTTCAGGAAAACTCACTTGGTTTCTGAGCTCGTCTTTCAGGGCGAGTGGCTGCTCCATTCAGGAGCAGCATCACCAAGAGCCCTGCTCATCACCAAGGCACGCGGCAGAAGCGCTGACAATACTTCATGTCAGGAGCCCGCTGCGTTTCGGCGAGATCTTAATCTCCGCTGAAAGAGAGCTCTGTTTTTTATTTCCGTATCAGCCTCCCGAATGTCGATAAAAAGAATTACTTGGGCATTATCAGAAACCGCTTTATTTCAACAAAGGGCCAATGAAAAATAAACAAGCCTTTATCTGCTCCGCAAGACTGATAGAGTTCGCACGAGTCCTAATTCAATCAGATGCTGAACCAACAGCTATTTAACACAGCGACACCAGCGCTCCTCTGCTCCGCAGCCAGGGAGCTGCCTCCTGAACGCCTCCGCCAGCCCAGCAGCAGGCACGGGCTGAGCTCTCGCATGCCAGCACTCCTCAGAGCAAGGGGAGCAGCTCCTGCAATGGTTTCTTTGTTCGCCCCCCAAGAAAGGCTGCAGGATTTGAGCTGACAGGTAGCTGCTCGGAGAGGAAATCCCGATTCCCTCATCTGGGCAAATCAGTTTAAAAAGATGACTTTTATTAACATTTGCATACACCAAGAGCTCTCGGAACTGGGGCTGAATTAAAAAAAAAACATTTCCCTGTTCAGGCTGTGTTTTAACCCCAGATCCAGGCAGCAGGAAGGCGCTGCACCCCTGCACACAGGGGCTGGGCACAGCCCAGGCAGTGCCTGGCTGTCTGTTCGGGTTTTGGCACACACTTGGTGCTTTTTTTTTTCCTCCAGGCACTCCAGCAGCACAAGGGGAAATGCTGTGGGCTGGTTTTATTTTTTTTTTCCCTTCTTTTCTTTCTTTTTTTTTTTTTTTTTTTTTTTTTGACACCGATTATAAAACAGCTAAAGCCAAATGGAATTTCACGGGCTGAAAAGGCATTTCTCAGCTTGACAGCTTTCTCTTCGCTGAATTCCAGGCCCACTGCAAAGAACAGGGTTTTTTTTTCAAGAGTTCCCACAACAACAACAGCAAAAAACAAAAAACCCACAACAAACCCAAGCAATAAAAGCCCCTGGAGCCCCCAAGTCTCCTCACTAACTGTGTACACCAGCACGTCTCGGGTACCTGAGTGGCACCGAGCCCTGCTGGTGCCATTTTTGTCCTCAGTGACTCTCCCTGACAGCCCCCTGCCATGTGGGCTCAGGGGCAATCAGCTGTGGCCACTGCACTGCAGACCTTTCCCTATAACAAAGCCTGGGTTATATGGAAATATTGAAGAAAAACAACCTGTGTGAACTGTATCAACACGCAGAGGAAGATGTTGGGAGCAGTTTCTTAAAAGGATGAAAACTGAGGTTTTGGATGCTGACACTAATTCATAACGTTTTAATATCCTCAACGTAGGCTTCATCTCTGCAGTACGTCCCCTGCCTCCAGCTGAGCCATGGGTATCTGTTACTGCTGCAGGCTTGGGCTCCAGCAGTCTGCTTTGGACACAGCAAGGCTTTGGACGCCAAAATAAGCACTCTCCTTAGGACTCCTCCTTCCAACCAAAGAGGACATTGCTGCCTTCTCAGAACCGAAGGGAGAACACGTACAGCACTGGGCAAACCTGAGAAAAGGCTGGCACCGGTTCCTCTGGCCTGAATGCGTGCAGCTACAGCCAGCTCCACCACCTGCAGTACTCTGCACAGCAAAAATCCTGCACAGCACACGTCAGACAGAGGTCATCTGTGCCGCATGGGCTCAGTTATGTGGGTTTGGGTGTCCCAGCCCCGGGCAGGCCACCCGCTCTGCTGCCAGGCTGGAGAGGAGCTGGCTCCAAGCCACCTCAGCCCAGCCGAGCTCAGAGCAGAGCAGGGAATGGTGCTTTGTGTTTCTAGCCCTTGGGGTAAGAAGGAAGGCAGTGCCACGGGCTGTGGTGCCGCCTGCTCTGTGTAGCAAGCAGCCAGGGCAGGAGGAGGAGGTGGGCTCCCATCATCTCCGCTCATCCCTGGTCATAGGTGGCAGATTGCAGCTCCAAGGACTGGCAATGCTGAGTTAATAACTGAGAAGCCACTGGCAAGGGAAGCAGCAGGATGAGGCAGCAAGGATTTATGGGGAAGCAAAGCAGCTTCCATCCCTTCAGCAATACAAGGCGATCAGCTCTGACACAGCTGAGGAGCCACAGACCTTCCTGCCCTCCCTGCTCCATCCCTTCTCTTCATTTCCCTGCACTGCCTCTGTACAACACGGAGCACAAGAAGCAAAGCCGAGAGCTGGCAGGAATCAGGAGCGGCAGCATCCCCCACCCAGCCTCTCAGCCTCCATCTTCCCAGCAAAGCTCCCTTCTCCTTCCAGCTGTTTTTGACGCATTTGTTTATTTTCGTAGGATACAATAGTTTTCAATTGATTACTATAACAAAGATGCTGCTAATGACAATCCAGTACAAAAATGGTTTTAATCATTTGTCTGCAAAGACTTTGCAGCAGAACAGAGAAGCATTTCCCAGCGCAGGAACAGCCTTTTCAAAGTCATGACTTGAAAATAATAATAAAAAAAAAGGTATTTTGTGTAACACAGGTGGTGGTAAGCGGGTAACACAGAGAAAGTGGTTTTGCTAAAACCCAGCTATTTTCAAAGAAAAGAAAGCAACTTACCCAGAGCTGATCATCCATTCCCGGTGGGTTCTTTTTAATAAAAGCACCATAATACGTAGCGATATTTCGGTGGTGAGAATACTTCTTTAACATGTTAATTTCTTGTTTGATCTCTTCTTCTTCATCCTAGGATGAGGGGGAAAAAAAAAAAAAAAAGAAAAAAAAAAAAACAGCAACACTAAGAGACAGCACTTCACAGGCTCCAGCTTCTCTTTGCTACACTGGTGAACTTCCACACACCCCATTTCTGATCATCCTCTCCCCTCAGTTTCCTTTTGCTTTTTAATTTATTTATTTTTTACAGTCACTTTTTGCAGTATGTCATTGACACCAGAGGCCTGGGAACACAAAATCTGGACTGGAGACTTTGGCCTCACAAATTAACATCTTCTCAGCCCACCTTTTCAAACTGAATTTTTTAATTCATGTCATAATTTACATTTGTACCACATTGCTCTGAAGCTTACCCACACTTGCACTATTCCGGTAGTGCATCAGCACAAGCTCTTAGACCTGTCAAGAGGCCCACCAGGATGTTTTTCTACAAAACGTGGCACAGCTGTAATTTCACAGGCCGTGGAGCAGTAGTTAGCACCTTGATGTTGATGAGTGTTATTATAAAAGGACCGGGAGGACTGTCACTTCTTTCTCTCTGTATGTCCCCTCTGTCCCTCACTTGCTTCACCCTGCCTTCAGTTTTACAACCCAGCAGATGACAAGAGGACCTGGTGATCAGCCGAACGGCAGATGCAGCTCCTCTTGAACACCAGTGCTCCCTGACCAGATGTCACACAACAAAGCCAGAAACACAGATTTCTTCCCAAACTACCATAAAAAATGACTTATGATTACAGTTCTTCAGAGAGAATTCAGGGAAGAAGAGTGAAGAGGAAGAAAAAAAATAAAAGGAGGGAAGCTTGTATAAATGACCTCCAATTCTATCATGGCCAAAGAGGGTGAGGAACTGACCCAAGGGTTACAAGAAATACCTGGGGACTATTCTGAAAGACCATTAGCACCTCCTCCCTTCAAGCACTCAACAAGTTTGTCTTCATTTGCCTGGGGAACCAGGGAATGTACTGATTTATCAGGCCCCGGAGGTTTTCTTTTTACTGAAGCTCTTTGGTTCAGAAAGCAACTGGATGCTCAACCATGCTGGAGGCAATGAGGAGCTGTCAGTGCCAAAACCCACCAGCTCCCTGGGTACCACTGGCCAGGTCTTCTCATCCCCCTGTGGTGTCAGTCTCTCTAGAGAAAACAGAGAGTTTTCTCCTGCAGTGGCTGGAGAACACGGCCCTAGATCTGGCTCTAGATCTCACCTCAGCATCAACAGCGATAAAACACAGTCAGTCCTCTACTATGCCATGGGCTTGCTCAGTTTTCCCTGTGGTCGTTGCCAGTCCTGCCCAAGCCTGGTCCTACTCTGAGCAGCTTTCTGGCAGTGATTTGGGGCTCGTGGCATTCCTTCAGAGTCCCTGGAGGTCTCACCTCTGAACTGACAATAGTTGAAAACTACCAAACTAAGTGTTGACTCAAATTTAAGCCCCTCTTTGGCCCCAAAGGAGTATTCTGAATTTTCAGCTTAAATTTGTTGTAAACTCACACTTTACCTCTTGGGAATCTCACAGTCGTTCACGCCAAAGCGCTATGCTTGATGGGTCTGCCTATTCCCTGACAGCCTGCTTCCCACCAAAACCAGATGAATGGTACTTCCCATTAAAATCTTACTCGAGAAAGAACATTTTCATGTGACCTTCCTATATGCATCTGTTTAGGCTTTTAGGGATCATAGCAATTTTACTTTTTTTTTTTTTTTCTGTGGCCGTAGGGAAATGGTAAAGCCATTTTTTTCCCTAAATGCTGCTATTTGTTTGCTGATTTGTAAATTTTTGGTTCTCTTAGTCTGATGTAAGTTGCAAAAGAGAAACCAGGCTGAAACCAGGGTGCTGCATTTTTTTCTCTGTATCAATAGGATACAAAAGGAGTACTTTATCTTGCATAATAAAGTTATTCAAAACAACACCTGCAGATAGTTTTGGTGAATTGAAGGTTTTTGGTGAAAAACTTGGATTTCAAAAAAAAAACAAAACAACACGTTTTATGAATCCAGAATTGTGTGGCTACAATTTTCTTGACATTTTATTAATCCATTCAAAAGAGCCACTGCTGGAACAGGATGCTTCATTGTTCCAGCACAAAAATACTTAATCTCAAAACTCTTCCAGAATCATTTTCCTCTCCCACATTTATTAAAAACACAAACTCTCAATGGCACATCTCAAATCATCTCAAAGTGTACTTGCTTCCCAGGAATACAGGCCTTCCACAATCCCCACATTATCACATGCAGTCCCCTTCCCCTCTTATCTGGCAATTCAACAATGCAGGAGGAGGAAGATACATTACCCCGGTGACGTCCATAACCTTAATAGCAGCAAGCTGTCCTGTTTTAACATGACGACCCTGCAGAAGAAAATAGAAAAGTTTGTTTATTCTGCTTGCCTGGCAATGTTTCATTCACAGTAAGCAATATCTTTAAACAATCTCCTGGCTCTGGCAGCTTTCACACATTTTTTTGCTTTTTCAAGAGCATCTTCACAGCAGCCATGATGGGAAAGCAATTCCCTCCCCTTCCTCCTGCCATTACAATTAATTAGTAAGGGGCCTTCATTGCTTGTTGTATTTTCCTGGCAAACAACTGCTGGAAATATCCTTCAATGCTCAGCCATGCAGAAGAGCTCCAGGCCTCTCCTGAGCACAGCCCATGACTCGGCTGTAAATGGCCTAGTGGAGCTGTGATTACAGAAATACTCGGAGGTACTTATACGATGCTGACTGCAGTCCCCTCGTGTCCTCGGCTGAGCCTCAGCTCTCACAGACCTGAGGACACGCAACAGCCACCACCCAGCTGGAGGCACGAGGGACTTCCAACCTGAGCCTGTTGGCTGCTCGCACCCACGGGACAAATCCTTGAAAACCTCCAAATGGAAATAATAACTCTTGGGAAAATCCTCTTGAATTTTCTTTCACCAACAGTAAAGTTAACTGTAGAGACAGCAGCTTGGTGCTGAAGAACACCATGTTTGTGGAGGCCATTGGAAGGCAGACGTGGCCTTGACGTGCCTGACCAACCCCAACACCCAGCAAGGCTCCACTTCACACCAAGAGAGGATGTCAAACCATTATACACACTGTCCATTAATATTTATTTTTTAAAATGCTTCATCGAATAGGCTAGAGAAACTTTAGGTTCAGATTTGTTCCTTTGCCACCACAGTGACCCCAGGCAGGCAGGCCCATCTCTAGGAGATGCTGGAGATCCAGCATGGAGCAGAAGCCCCGTGTGGGGACACAAAGTCTTGCTGAAAAATTAGCAAAGCATGGAAGAAACTGCTCATCTACATTAATCCTCGTGGAAAAATGACTGGCGGTGAGGTGGTAGAGTGAAGCAACCTTGTGTTCGCAGCCACTCCTCACCACAGGAGAGCCCCAAGGCCCCGCCATGTGGGACACTGCACGGAGGACACAAGGGACGGCAACCCCTCCTCCATGACAGTTACAATTCGCACACCAAGGACACCACAGGGAGGGGACAAGCCACAGAGCTGTCCAACAGCAGAAACAGGAAAAAAAACCCACAACATTTCCTAAATGGCAACCCTCCTCACACAGGGAGCCGGCCCACTCAGCGCAGGCCCAGGCCCAGCCGCAGAGCCATTTTGAGGAGCAGCACAGCGTCGCTTGCTCCACATTTCTGCCTTCACCAAGAAGCCAATTTCACCCAGCAGGGCTCCTTACTCACTTAATAACGCAATTTATACGGCCTGAGCAACCGCATGTCCTAACAATGGGAAAAGAGCTTTATTTTAAAACGTGCAACGTAAAAGAAAACACAGCCCAGCCTGAGCATGCCTCCTTGAGCCTCCTCACCCAGGGCTGTGGCTGAAGCATCCCATTGACACAGCCATGGGAAGGAGAGACACCATCTATTTAGACAGCATGATCTGCAAAAACAAATCCTCCCTAAATCCATCCTTGTTTGCTCAGCCAGGAAGCGCCCACACTTACTGAATCTTTAATTAAAGCCGGCGGAGCAGCAGCAGGGGACAGGGGAACACAATCACGGAGCATCGACTCCTCAATAAAATGGAGGAAGGAGAAGGTGAAGCAACTCATGGCATTTCAAGTCATGCATTCGCTAGTCACACCTGGCCTCATTTGACATACTGACACTTCATTCTGCCTATCTATGCAGCCAGAAGAAAGAGGTATTAGTGTTGCCGTGATGCATCTCACAGAACCTCTTTAGGCACGGCATGTGACCATATAGTATCCCTATGCAGCAATTCATGAAGCAGCTCTAAGGTCAACGGTTCTGAAATTCAGGGTTGAACTCAAATGGGTGCTACAGGGTCTTAATGGCTTCTGCATGAGCCAAACAAAGGGAAAAATCTGTATAAGGTTCAACAGTCCAAGGATTTCTTTGTTATATGTTTTAAACTCAGGGCTACCTCATATCTTTGCACAAAACCAGGCTTTGTTCAAGCTGCCTGTATTCTTTTATGTTCCCAGTTAACCCTGCTTGTGCTCTTCACAATATGTGGTGCAGGGAAAAGCAGGCTGCTGGCAGCAGGACGTGTTGCACTGGGAGCCACAGCACAGCACTGGGGCTCCCAGTTCTCCACTGGGTTTTCTCCTTCCAGGTGTATGTTCCCTGCTGCAGGTCACCATGTGGCTCCAGCACACACCCGGGGGTGGCACTGACTGCAACTCCCTCCTGTCTGCGGTGTTTGCATGACTGACAGCACAGTCCCTCTTTCATGTTGCAGTGGGATAGTAGCACGGTTGTAGCTATAGGGCTGACGCTGCCTGCTAAACCCAAATTCAAGATGAATCAGCGTCTGCTAGTGACTTTGCAGTGTGAGCTTCAATCTTAAAAAAGAACTGAAAGTGAGGGTAAATAAAAATAACATGGAGAGACCAGCAGAGAAGCCACTGAAAAAGCTGCCCAGGCCATCTAGGCCCTTGCTGATGACCCAGCAGGGGCTGACCTTACAGCACCCTTTGGGCAGTACGGGTGTTTTGGGTGCAGATGCTCCTCGCTGCCAGGGTACCCTGAGCAAAAACCCCACCACCGCGGGTGCCCACACCATCCTTCTCCCAGAGATCCTACACATGCTGTTATAAACATCAATAAGCTCAGTTCTGCAAGCAGCCCTGCCAGTAGAGCAGGTGCCATCCTTTTTATTTCACAGATTGGTAAATGCTGAAGCTGTGAAACTGCGAGGCTCGAGCACGCAGGGTCACCCAGCCAGCCAACAGCAGCGCTCAGAATAGACACGGGAATGCCCCAGCTCCCAGTCCCATCCCTCTACCAACGCCCCGCACACCTCCCAAATATTTACAGATGAAGGTAAGAACTTAATATTGTGCAAACATTTACTAAAACAAAATAAAACACTTTGAAATTTATGTTAATGTAAACCATGAGGGACACTTACTCATGCAAAACTCAGGCAAAGCGGAGCGCATTTAGCCTGGGAACTGGTAACAAAGCTTTGCTTTTTCATGCAGTTTGTCTGCAGGGATGGCTTGTTTAGCTCCATCTCTGCAGGGCGTTTCTCGTTCCAGCTGCACATGCCGAGGTGCCTCTGCGGTGACCCCGCAGAAGAACAGACTGCGGGGCCAGGGCCGAGCTCCTCTTCCACCTTCTCCTGCCGCATTCTGCACTGTACGAGCACTTGGCCCTTCGTTACCAATTAATCTTTGCCTTCAATGTGAGATACTCGGTGTTCAGCACTGATACTTTCTTGCTACATATGATGGTTTCACTGAATTTAGAAACCCAGTTCATTTTCATACAACTGCAGGCATTCTCTGGTGTTGTAATTCGGATGCAAACAGCACAGACAGGCTAGAGAGAGACACTGAAAATGAAAGCGATAGATACAATAGGGGAATAAAATTAGCATGAGAACTGTACGTATTAAAAGATTTCATGCCAGCAACAAGCCCTTTTGACAGCATTAATCACCAACCACATCCTGTGCGTTGGCCGTGCAGAAGTAGGCACATGTGCCCAAAAGGCAGCACCACAAGCCCCAGCATCCCTGCCCCGGCAGGACTGGGGCTTGCTGCCGCTGCGCTTTGTTTCCAAAGTAACCGGGCTGAGCGGAGCTGCCAGGCTGCTCTCAGCAACGCGTGCCACTGCTCCCGAAGCCAAGGCAGGTTGAAATTTATAATTAACGTGCGGCAAGTGCTAAATTGGCCAGCGTGAACTCTGCACTGCTGTAATGAAGCTGCGAACGGGGACTGGGATAGCAAGGTTGACCAAGAAAAGCGCCAGAAAGCTTCTGTAATAACGTGGTTTTTACCTCTCCAGCCACTGATCAAAACTCACCGACATTTTCGTTTAAAGCAATGCTGGAGCAGAGACCCCTCTTACAAACCACCCAAGCAAGCCCAATTGCACTACGCCCATGTGCTCCTGAGGTTGGCTCTGCTCCCCAAAAGCAAGGATGTGGGTTAAAACAGCGGGTTAAGACTGCAGATGCTGACATTGAAGAGAAACTCTTTCAGTTTTGAAAATTTCTCCGTGATTTTGGTGCCTCCGTGCCTGCCCTCCCCACGCCCTCCCCACCCCCTGCCTGCTGCCATCAGGTATGCTGAGGGCCCTCCAACCCCGTCTGCGCATGGACAGGAGGGATCTGCTCCTCAGCAATCTGTAACAGTTTGCTTCTTGCCTCCTTTGTCTTCCTGCATTGTTCTGGATTTTTCCACAGCATTATCTCCTGGAATATTATTTATCGTAGGCTTTATACTCAAACGCTTCCAGATGACCCTCCCACCCCCGCTTGGTTGAAGCTTTTTAATTCTGCACACAAGTGTCTACAGTGGCTCATCACGCCTCTGGAGGGTCATCCGGAGCGGATAGATGTTGGAGCTGGTACAAAAACGCCTTTTTTTTTTTACCTTTCAAAAAAATAAAAAAGAAGAAGAAGGAACTGGCTTTTTCTGGGGCTGAAAATGCAAGTTTCTAGGGGAGATACAAAACTGAGGTTGGGATTTCTTATGCCAGGGGAGCGAAGGAGCTGGCAGCAGCAGGATGCACACCAATGGAGCAGGCAGCACGCTGCCTGTCCTACAGCTCTCTGTGCCCAGAGCTGCCCCTCTGAGGCTGGGGACACCCTGGGGTGGCTCCTGCCAATTGCCAGCTGCTCACACAACAGGTTCTCCATCACCTCCCTGCTCCTGTCCCCAAAGCAGGTTTGGCATCTGGCTGTGTTACATCCTGGCTGAACAGCTAGATCTGCTTTCATCTCCATAAATTCAGCCCTGTGCTACAGACACCATGATGACTGGGATGCTGTAAAACAAATAGGAGGAAATAGGAGCTCCTAAGGCGTTTTTCACCTCTCTGGCTTTGCTGTCAAGGTTCACTTGGGCATAAACCCACATTTCATCCTCAAGATTATTCAAGTGTGAACTTGAAAGCTGCAATGGTTTTTAATTAAAATTCATCTGAGCATAAATTCCTGCTCCTAATTGCTTTCAAAATGTTATATCAACTATCACTAACTCGATAGTGTCAAGTATTAAGACTAATTTCTGTGAGCGAAGCAGGCACCAGCAGCACTTCTTCAGAGGTTGTGGCCCTCACACTCCATAAAACGTAATGGGCCAGCATGTTACGAGAACACAGCTAAACGCCTTTAAACGCCCATCTGATGCACTCAGGCTTCTATTCACCAAATAGAAACATTTACCTGGAGAGCACTCCAGCAGGCAGGGGTTGCTCCAAGTCCACGGGAGAGGTTTACCCGTGTGCGGGCAAACAGCAGAGGCTGCTGTGACTGCCGGGGCTCCAGGAGGGGCTCAGCCTCAACCCAACAGAGGAAAACCACTTGCTGTGACACACGATGATGCCTTTTGTCCTCGAGCATTCGGGATGCCTGCATAACCTGGCAGAGATGCTCCCCAGGGCACCTCCCTGCGACATTGTCCGTCGGAGGTCTCGCACCCGCGGCAGGGGGGAGCCTCCCGAGCCAGCCCAGATTTCCAAAGGGAAAAAGGAGGCACCAAAGCTGCCAAGGCGGGCTCAGCAGGTTAGCTCCCTGGCCTAAATAACAGCCTTTGTACGCAGTAACCATCTATCCTGGCCCAAAATTCAAGCCCCTAGCTTTAAGGACAGAAAGAGGATGATTTTTGCAGTTTGCTCGCACGAGCATGAATTTCACCTGCCGTTCCGTGCCCAGAGATTTACCCCACGTGACTTAACTTCCACTGCCTGCTCCTATTTGTCTAACCAAATATACGAACCTCCACCTACTAAAACCAGCGGGACACGAAGAGAATTGTGGCTCTCTCGTGAAAGGTGAAGCTCCTGCTTCCTTCTGCTCCAGATGTCCCCTCCCTGCCTCCAAACTCCCGTGCGTGCATAATCCCCGCAGCAGGCATTTAATGGAGTGCCCGTGTTGCAGCCTTAATGCTCTGAAGGCAAACACTTCCTACCCAGCCATTTCACAATGCCATTAGTCCCGTTACATGGAAACGTTAAAATAAGAGGCATTTGGGTGCTGTTACAGGGAGCTTCAGAAATTCTGATGGCGACAGCCTTGCTGGGAACAGACCGCGGAGTCACCCTCGCAGCTGAGGAAGGAGAGCCCAGGAAAACCCTGTTTTGTACAGGAGTCTCAGCAAAATGACACTCCTGCAACTGTGAGGGTGTGGGACACCTGAGTTTTTGCCAGGTGAGACAGCACCAGTTAACTTTCCTACATCACACACCATTTACCACCTGTGGCAGCCCTGCTTCTGCAGGCACACTGCGAAGGGGTTTGCAGGGACAGCAGGAGGGCACTCGCAGCTTCCTGGACTCCGTTTCTACATTCAAGCCCTTCTTCAGTGGAGCACTCCCACGATGAGCCAGAACTTCCCACGGGTCTCTGCTCCCACTCCTACCAATCTCTAGTTTGCCCATAGTTCAAGGCAATTTTGGGACTCAGTCCAAGATTTTTAGCACGAAAGCACTTTAGCACCAACACGCCCCAAATTGCACGCAATTTTTTTCTGGGAGAAGTGCTATCCCAGGAAGGACATTTACCGTGAGAAGCCTAGGTAGGACCAGGAGGCTGCTACCCAACAATTTTACAACCTGCTCTACTTCTCAGGCCTCTGGCTGGCAATCACAGCACGCACGCGTACGCTGCTCTCGGGACTGAAACCTCGGTTTCGACTGCTCTGGGTGCCCAAAGATAAGCGATGCAGATGCTGTGTGCCAGGCCCACCACGGCCTCTCTTCTGCTCCAGTTGCATGGCAATTGTGAGGAACCAGGGAGAAGCTCATCTTCCAACAGAGATTCCTGCAGCAGCTCGTGCAGATCCCACGGGGCCGGGCACATCTCACCCTGCAGCACCCCCGCGCTCTGACCCCGCGCAGGGAGGCAGGGAGCAAGGCAGCAGTTTTACAGGGCACTTGCAGAGCTCCCCAGCTAAGTATAAAGGGGAAATTTAGAGAGCAGGCTCTCTGTTTATGGGATGATATCTGCAAGAATCATTGCTTCTGTTTTATAGCACTGTGGGTCTATATTCAGTAAATTCACTTAAGCGTCAGCACCGCTAAAATACACCCGTGTTGACAAACACTGGAGTGCGCTTCACAATGAAATTACAAAGTGCTGGATGTGCATCCGAACTGTCAGCCTGCATTAAATTAGACCATTTTATAGCACCCAGCGTGACTCGCACTTGGCTTTTACGGAGTAGAGGCACGCTTATAGACTTCTCAGTTTCCCATTGGAAAGGATATTGAGGGTGCGCAGAAAACAAAACAAAACAAAACAAAAAACAAAACAAAACAAAAACTCCATAAAGTTTAAAGGGGTTAAAATACTTATGTACGGAAAAACAGGCTTTCCCCAGTATGAAAATTCATCACTCCCTAAAAGAAGCTGTTTTTATAAACTATGCACTCAGCTTTGCACTTGGCTTGCACATCTCTTAAAACTTATCTGAAATACATCCACGTCTTTGAGAAAGTAATTAAAGCATCAGATAGTCTAAATATCAGGTCAGCATAAGAGAAATGAGTCATGTAATAGGATGGGACGTGTTTATTTTAACAAAAGCAAAATATCTGTTTAATTAATCAGAGCAATCACGGCCCAAACCCTATTGCTCTTGCTTGCACTTTAGCCTCAGTTACTTGCAGGGGAATTTCAAGCCCGAGTGGGCTCACCACCACCCTGTGGATTTGGGACCAGCTCTTGCACCCAGGCCAGAACGTGGCTCCGTTTCACTGCCCCGTGACAAAACACCCCAGGAAAACTTCTGCCATTTTCAGTGGGAGCTCGTGCTGCCCTTTTTGAGAGAAATAGCGTGACTGTGACACAGGCAGCCACAATGACACTGCATTTCCCTTCGATTTCATGGATTTCCACCTCTCCGTCACTGCTCGGTTTCACAAACAGCTTTCAGAGCTTCAGAGCAACCCCGTCGACCCAAGGCATTAAAGGTCACAACTAACATGATGCAATTCCTTTGAACTTGGGGGAAATTCAACCTCCTGAAATCGCTTTCATGAATCCGAGCAGCAGACGAGAAGTAACAAATCTCAAACATTTTGACGCCAATACGGAAAAAGCATGAAAAAGATGAAAAAGTGCATGTAATCACTCTACGTATTATTTGCTGGCAAAGGGGCTCTCCAGAGCTCTTCCTCCATTGCCCAGGCCTCTCCTGCAGCAAGCTTGAGCACGAATCCTTCCCTCTACCCAAGCTGCTGCCCTCCCCACGGGGTGCTTTCGGAGAGCAGAAGACTTTCACTGAGCAGGACAAGCGCAAGTTTTACTCATATCCGATCCTCCCTCACATTTGTCATCTTTTCCAACCTTTTAAGTAGTAAAATCCTGGAAAATGTTCAAAAAAATCAGAGAGAAACAAAAACAGAGTGGATTATTTTTTTTGTTCCCTGATGCTGGGCATTTTTATTAATACTTCAGGCTGGATCAAACAACCAGAGCTGTCCCTTGGAGAGGCATAAATCCTCTCCTGGCCCAGACGTCTTTAATTGCACAAGGCCAAGCCAATGCTCTGTGTTGACCGAACAAAGCCGACCTTTGGGCTGAAGTATTTCTAATCCCGCTGTATCAATTCAGGCTCTGATCGGGGCCGTGCAGCTGGGAGAGCTGCAATTCCATTACAGCGGTTCCACAATAGGGCTGACGTTAAGTAAAGAAGGCAGGATTATTAGATTACCGAGCTAAATTGTTAAATTAGCATATTATTCACCTCTAAAAATAACACTCTAGCACATAGGTGAGCAAGGCGGTAACGAAACACATCCCTTAGCCCAAAGTCTGCATTTGTGCCATCCCTTCTCTTGTTCAAGCAAAGGGGACTGGAAACACCAGCCCTTCCTCTGGCTCAGGGAGAACTGAGACATTTCCCTCCTCCACGGATAGAGCCATGACCGTAGGAGGTCCTACATCAGCCTCAGATCGTCCACAAGTGCTTGAAGCTGTAGGGTTTGAAGAGCTGCACTTCATGGTCAAAAGACACCTTGCAGTGGAGCGGACTGTAGGATGTTCCTGCATCTTGCAGGGCTTTGCCAGGGCCCAGAGCAAACCCCACTCACCTAAAGGAGGGCAAAGCCCCAACAAGAGCAGGTCTGGGCTGGAAGGTGAGGTGCCTGAGAGTAACAGCCTGGAGCAGACAGGAGCAGAGATGATTGCTTTGAGAGCAGAGGTGGTGCTTTGTTCAGCAGCAAAGAAGCAAGCACACAGAAATAAGATTTAAGGAGTAGCCTATGGAAAACTGAGGCAACCTTGCCGAAGGAGTAAGGAGAGATGTTCCTAGCAAAGAACAGTACAGAAAAAAGAGCTGGTCCCACACAGGAGGCAGCAAGAGGTTTTCCAGCAAACCCAAGGAGCATCCGGGGAATGGAGGAGGGCAGGGATGGATTCGGCTATCGCTGGAGCCCTCGCAGCCCCCCCAGGCCTTCAGCCCCCCGCAGCACACAGCCCGCCCGCCCCTTGCCCCCCGCTCCTGCGCCTCTCCCCGTGCTGGGAGCACACACTTTGGTGGCTGGAAGACGGCAGCACAGCCTGTTCCCAGCAACATTAGTTCATGACAGCCATGTCATTACCACCCTGTAACACCCCCACTGTGCTTCTGTTTCGTATCGGTGCCTGTTCAGCGCCGCGGCATTCAGAACTAGAACTAAATCTCCATTTAAGAGACCCGCGAGGCGCCCTCGCGCGCAGGCCGCGGCTCCGAGCGCAGCACCAGATTGCTCCTTCCAGCTGGGAAATGCTGAACCACAGAGGGCAGAGGGCTGCCCACAGGGCTTCGGCGTGTGCCGGGACCACCTGGATCCCCTCAGGATCCCCTCAGGATCCCGGGCTCTGGAGGGCAGCCTGGGAAGGACAGGGCCGCCCCCAAAGGGCCAGGCCATGGCTGGGGCCTTCCTCCGGCCTCATGGCCCGACGAGTAGCAGGGCACCACAACATGTCCAGGATTTAGCCAGCAGGGATGGATGTCCCCAGGCAGCTGGCAGCTTTCTGTGCCCTTTCCTGTAATTACCAGGCTGCTCGTTAGTTAGCCGGGGTGCCAGCACAGCCTGTGCTATTCCCACCTCCTGGGAGCCACTGGAGGGAGGGATTTCCACAGGGCCCAGGGGCACCAAAGTGTCCAAAATGTTAATGTGGAAAGCAATCTAAAGCTGCAGGTAAACACACACGTAGATTCTTATAAACGAACAGCTCTGCGTTCATTTTACCTGCTCTTTAATCCAGGCCCCTGATCAGTAATGCTTTCACATGGCTGAGGGGGAAAAAAAAAAATGGCCCTTGCAGAGAAAACCCCACACATGCTGATGGAAATGTGGTTTCTTGAAACACCTCTTCAGTGCCATCTGCTTGGCTCCGGTTCTAGTTTCATAGTAGCAAGATCCAATTTTGGAGGTGGCATGTAAAGTGCAAGGTGGTTTTTCAACCAACAACAAGGCGGGGAGAGGCACCCCTGAGAGCCGGAGTGCTCGGGGCACGGACAGCCAGACCCGTAGCAGGGGATATAGGGGAGCCAGGTAGCGCTCAGGCAGCAGTTCTGGAAGCTGACTGACATCCCTGACTATGATTTTTTATTTTTTTTAAGAGTTAATGATACTGCAGGCAGTGGCAATTATGTTCAGACAGCCCTTCATGCACATAACTAATGCTCATGCTCCCAATTCCCCTGCACCCAGCAGAGATGAGAGAGGGCCGGATGACAGCTCGCAGCCAGTACCTGCAGGAGAGCACTGTAAAATATTCTGCTGCCGCTCCGGCTCCGCTAAAGGGTGTCTCTTTGGACTGTGACCCACGAGTGATTTCACAGCTGGCCGGTGCTGATGGCTCAGCCTGGGAGGCAGAATGCCAAAAACCAACAGAAATGAGCCGGGCACCCTGCACGCAGCGAGAGGACCAGGCTCTCCGAGCACCAGGAGCATCTGATGTCCCCCTGCACGCAGGCACCGTGACAGAGCGGTGCAGACACCAGCAGGTAACTCCTCACACAACACCGATCGCACCTTTTAGCTGTCCCTCTGCAAGGAAAACCGACTGGGAAGGCAAGCCCAAATCTGTTCTCGGTGATTGCCGCTGACCATTTAATCCAGGAAGTTTAACTCGATGGCTGTGGATGGCTTTCCATGAAGGACTTCCATTGCATTTTGTGCTCAAATTGCCAGTGGCATAAAATGGCCATGGCCACGTCCGCATGAATTACCCAAGCTGCCTGAGCAGCCCAGCCTGCTTTCCCTTCCAGCTTTCCCATCCCCTCTGTTTCTCTATTTCTTTTAAAACCTCTGCAGTGACCCAGGACGAGCTCCTGTGTCCCACCCTGGCTCTCGCCAGCTCTGCCACCCAGGTGCCCCAGCAGAGCAGCCAGGCAGCTGAATGAGGCTCTCACCAGTTTCACCCCCACCTGCAAGCTGGTAGCAGAGCTTAGGTTTCACAGGGCTTAGGATAAAATGCCACAGCTGCCAGGAGCTTTCGTGTATCAATCTTGGGGTGCCTTAGATCTCACTGCTAGGAAAATAAGTGGGAGAATGACAGAAGGAACCCACATCCAGTGCTGCCGAGGGCTGAGGTGCTCTCCTAAGCCCAAGGACCCTGTAAGCCAAGATGCTGCAGACCCCACGTTGCACATTTCTGTCTGTGTCAGCCCAAATAGCAATTTGAGATCTCACGCACTTCAAGGCAGCTGGGCAGCACACTCCCTTTCAGCCAGAGTTGCCTCCGGGGCTTTTGTCTGCCCTGAGCAGCTGTGACAACTCACAGTCCATCCTGGCCTACTGCGGGTCACTTACTGCCAGCAGTCAATAAACATTTTGCAGTGCCTGCGCTCTGATTTAAGAGCAGATTTATTATTTAAGCCCTGGCTAAAGCCATGTATGTGATATCCATGCTAACACCCCTCTACAGGGCTGCAGCAAGAGCTCTGTGCCCTCTGGCTGCTTCACGCAAGTCAGGGAAGGAAAATGTAGAACATCCTACTGGAAAAGGGAGCCCACGAAATGACATTCAGACCCTTCATCCCCGTACTTCCTTTCCGTATGTCACACCCGCGTTCACTGCTTTGTTTGGGATAAGGAAGGGATTTTCTGCCTCGGCTGCCAACCAGCCCCGCTGTGGCTTACCTTCTGAGCCAGCCTGCAGGTTGGGATCAACAGAGCTGATCAGCAGATTAAACTGCGCTGCTTCTCCAGCTTCTCTTCCCAAGCCTCACTTTTCCCCCTGCAGCAGGAATTTCCTACCTTTGCACCGCCAGGCAAAGCCCTTCAGTTACCAAATCACACAGCCAGACCGCGGCCTTTTCCTGCCTGCCCAGACAGAGCCACAAAACGAACTCCTCCCTGCACAGCCACGGCTCGGAGGTCCCCGTTTCTCCACAAACAGCAGCAGAAGCAGCTCTGCAAAGGGAGAGAGGCGTGCGAGGGGTTTGCTAGGAAAGGAGCTGGCAGGAGAGGACCCCGCAAAGCAAAGAGACCCCCAGGCACACACACCCGTCTCCAGCGGAGGTCTGGTAGCGAGGAGAGGAGGAGGACCTGGGATTAGCACTGGGAGGTTAAACCCATCCCGGGGATTGCACGGGGATAAAACAGCTGAGGAAGGAGTGGGAGGAAGCCAGAAAGCCCTGAGTGCCCCTGCGGCCTTCGGTGCTGGGCGACCAGCACTGGCACAGCCACGGGTAGTTAAGGGACTTGAGGCACTGCAGCCACTGCCCACGTTTGGCGATGAAAGCAGGAGGGCATCCAGCCATTAAAAAGCCATCTGAGGGCAGGGATTTTTCTCGCTGCTAAGCAAACCAAGGCAGACAGACAGCTCCTGAGCACGGGCAGAGGGTGACAGCCGGGTACTGGGCTGGAGGAAGATCAGGGTGGAAACCTGAACGCCCTCACGGGGACCCTCAGCTCACCCAAACCGTGCGCAGCTCTCGCCGTGCTGTGGGTGGATCAGGAAGGAGCCAAGCCCAAAGCACCGAGCGGCCGATTCGGCCGTGCTGAGGCAAAGAGAGCGATAAAACACTGCTCCATAAGCACCCCCAGGACCACATGCCTCCCCGCCAGCAGCCGCTGCAAGCTTTTAACCCTTCTCCAGCAGGATCGATGGCGGCCGAGCACTAAAAGCAGCCAGTGTGTCAGAGACAGACTCGGATTAAAAATTCAGGAGCTTTCCCAGCAGTGGGAGCTGGCTGCAGGACAAGAGCACAGTTAGTTTTGCTGCTCAGTGTGCCGGGGCTGGGGCATCCATAACTGAGAGCTCCCTAAAAGCCAACCCACGGCAGGAGTGGGGAAAGCCCTCGCTGCGTGCTCCCACAAAAATGAAGCTGCCAATCTGCCCACTGCTCCCAACAGCCGCAGCTGGGGCAGTTTGATGCCTTTAACAGGCTGTATAAATGCCCTTTGTGTTACAGCCTGAAGTCAAGGTGTATTTTAACACACCACAGGGCCATAAATCCTATGGGATGAGGGGAAATGTGCCCTGTGAGGCTCTGCAGGGGGTTTTGCAACAGTGCCTGATGGCAGCTGCAAAAAGCTTCCCAAACCTGGCCCAGAAGATGGTGTGCAAGCACATTTGGGGATAAAAGGGGTTCCCCCTCACATGGCAGCACTCTGCTCCCAGCCACGCTCACAAACACCGGCACGGGACAAACTCTGAAATTTCTCTTACAGCCTCTGGTCTTCCCCGCAGCCTTACGGCGAAGGACACGAAGCTTTACGTTTGTGACTCAAACGCTCCTGCACAGCGCTTCCACACCACTGCTTAAAAAGTGCGCTGGAAATCGTTAATTAAAACCCGCTCTTGTGTAGGAGATGACTCACGGCACTGCAGGCTGCAGACCTGGCCCCGCAGAGCCACGCCGGCTCATCAGCGATTCCAGCACGCTGGCAGGAAGATGCAGGGTGAAAAATGAAATGAAGTTATCCGGAGCAGACCCCTGAGCTCTGGTCACCCCCTCCGTGGGCACAGCAGCAGAGCCCCGGCCTTACAGAGAGAGGATTTTCGCCCAGGAGCTGGCGAGGACCGCACTGCAGCCCTGTGTGCAAGGGGAACCGAAGCCACTTGGCTCCTCCCGCCTCGGTCACAAGGACCAGCTGACCCACAGCAGCTCCAGAGAAACCTTCTGAGTGCCTCCGCCTGCAAAATGGGTTGGAAAAGCAGAGCTGAAGGCACAGAGATGGGGAATGCGGAGGGACAGCCCAACCCTTCGTGCCAAACAGCCAGCAGGATCCTGTGGCTGCTACAATAACGGGGCTGGCTCCAAATCCAGCCTCTGCCTTCTGATGCTCCTGGGTCTCGAGGAAGTTTGGCTCCAGATCCACGTGAAGGGTGACTCTTCAAGCCCTGCTCCTGCCCCCCCTTCTTGCAGGACCCCAGTTTCTGCTGGCAGAAGCTGTGTCAGAAGCTCCCCGGCATGGAGTGCAGAGACGAGCCCAGATAGCTGCAGAGGGCTCAGGACACGACAGGCTCTTGTCTATCAGATCACAGGCAGCGCTGCCGTGCAGGGATCAAGGAGAGCTCCCTTCCTGCCAGCCAGCTCCTCTCACCCCCTGCAACCCGACCTGTAACCAAGGCACTCAGCTCCTACTGATCTATTCCAGGGGAAGCTGACAATGCAGGGGGAGAGCTGCACCAAAAATGCCTATAGAAATGATAAAGACCCTCAAGACACGTTTTCTGCATAAAAGCCATCAGAAATGCAACCTGCCCTCTGCCCCGCGAGCAGAGAACTGCCCTGCCAGACCGCCTGCTGCTCTGCACCCAGCTGCGGCTCCGTGCTGGCCGCAGGAATACCACCTGGGGATTTATTTTCATTTCTAATTCTTCCACGAGCTGGCAAAGGCAGCTGGGAGACAACAGGCAAAGCACAGAGCCCGGCTGGCCCTGCTCAGCTCCGTGAGGAGCAGGGGATGCTCACAGCAGGGGCACTGTGAGGTGATGGACTCAACCCTCTGGCCACGTCTCTACATCGGGTCCTCCTCCTCCCGTTCTCCCCGTGTTCAACCTTGGCCCTCGTGGAAGGTGTTTGCTCCCTCGCATCACAGAACAACACGCGGGTCCCTCTGAACACAGCAGCTCCTCTACAAGACTCCGCTTTTGTACCCCGAAGAGGAGTTCATACTGAATAGGAACACGCGTTTCTAACATGCAAAGCACAGCGGATCATCCTTAAAAAAGCAGAAACCAGGAGGGAGACTTCTCTGCCAAGTGGAGACAACGGCAAATGGGCTAGATTCACACCACAGCAAACTCGGGGCCACTTTGTGGGTACCCTGACAGCATCCTGACCCGCAGGGGTCTGTGCCACCATCACCATTCCTATAGGAACCGGCTTTCAAGGCTCCCCCAGGACAGACATCGGGGTGCCTTTAGGGCAGGCTGACCCAGGTGAAACTCCGGCTCACCACAAGGCCACCACAAACGCTTCCTGGCCACCTAACGACACGGCCATCGCTGTGGTTAACACCCTCAGCAGCGATGTGGCCGAGCAGTGCAGCCCCTGGCAGTGCCGGCAGCAGAGGCGATGATGCAGGAGTCCCAGCTCATGGCGCTGCCTACAAGCTGTGAGCGCCGGCACTTCCAACAAAGGAGGCACGTGAGCAATCCCAGACAAAAGAATGAGCCCTCATCGAAACTTCTGACATGCCAATCTCTGAGTTGGCTCAGGTACAGGTGCTGCGAGTCTCTCTCTTTTTTCTCTTCTTTTCTTTTTTAAGCTCTTCACATTTTGTTTCCCTCCTCCAGGTTCCCAAATTCCTACAGGCAGAGCTGAGCTGAAGAATTCCCTGAAGGCTGCAGCTCCCGGTACCTTTCGGATCAAGAAGCAGCAGAGATGGCAATAACTGAGCTGCTGTCTGCCCTGCACGCACTCCCCAAAACTCCTGCAGTGTCTTTCCTGGGCCCTCCAGGATCTCAAAGCACAAACGTGGACAGACCAAGCATGGGAGCAAACAAATCCCTGCAGATCAATGGCAATAGAGGGGGAACAAAGCGCCTCCGTGTCGCTGCAGAGCTGCCTGGAGAGATCAGTCACTGCTCTGAGCTCCCCTGAGCCAAGCCGGGCTGCCTCCCGCAGGAAAGGCTGACGGGGAGGTGGGTTTTGTGGTCGTGGAAGAGAGCTGTTGGGAGCAGGAGCTTGCAGCAGCATCTGCAGACCGGGGAAAGCTTCCTACCCGTGCCTGGGGCATGCAGCAGCCTCGTGTGGTTCTCAGCTGTTCTGAAATGCTGGGCCCGGCCCTCCCGAAAAGGCTTACGCTGATGATAAATGAGGGTCACCCTCACAGGCCTGTGTATGTGCAGATGGGGACAGGGGAAGAGCCTTCAGTAAGTGCCTCTGAAACCTGCCTCAATAAAGCATCAGCACAGCACAGCGCTGTGCGTTAATGTAAACGTGTCCCAGTTCTGCTGCACACCACGTCAGGAAGCAGGAATGAAAAACACCTGATGTGACAACACAAAAGCAGATCTTTGTCTCCCCTGAAACTCTTGGGCAGCCCGAAACCACTTCGAGGAAACGTGAAACCATTTCTCCCTCTGAAAGTTTAATGAGGAGGTCAAAAACGCAGCCTTGTCCTTCCAAACAGGGGAAGCTCCTCGTTTCCTGAACAATTCCATGCAAACCAAGCTAACCAGAGGTTACTCTCCTGTCCTGTGCTGAGAGGTGAGCGCCTCGTAAAGTGCAAATCCTGACTTAGAAACCTACAGGACACCCTTCCTGCAGAAAGCCAGCCTGGCCCCGCGGCACCAGCCTGCTGTTGAACAAGTGAGTGAACAAAGCAGTTCTCCAGGAGACAGGCTGGGCCCTCTTCCATCGCCGGCAGCCCAGGGTGGCTCCCTGGGACAGGTGGCACCCCGAGACACCCAGGTGGCACCCCAAGACACGCGGCTGGCACTATGGGGCCGGGGCTGTGAGCGCCTCTTCCCCGCTCAGCACATCGCGAGGCTGGGAGGAAGAAAACCAGAAGCGCCACAAAGCCTCGTGGAGCAGACGGTGGGAAGAGCAGTCGCTCCTCTCCCTCCTCCCCCAGACCCATTATTTATATAAAGTCCCTAAAAATACCACTTTGGGCTTCCTGCAGCGTAGCACTGACAGCTGCTTTTCTCCGGCTCTCGAAGCCCCGCGAGCCCCTGCTTCCTCCCATTCCTTGCTGCCTTCCTGCCCCGTCCCCCCTTTTTGCTCCTAGTTTCCCCTCTCCTGTTTATTTTCATTCTTTCCATCTTCCTCCCCTTCTTGCGCTCAGCTTTTCCCGTTTCCTCCCCCCTGCAGCTCCCCGCCGGCTGTGGGGTCCCACGGAGGAGAGGGCACGGGGGGCTCTGCAAGGCTGCCCCGGCCAGAGCACGAAACCCTCACAGAGCAAATTCCTCCTCTGCCCACCCCTGCTTCTCCTGTTGTGGCACCCGGGCACAAAAGAAATGAAAATGAGAAGAGCAAAAAGCAGCTAAAAGCATGCACAGGAACACGGGGTGATGCAGCAAGGCGGCAGCACGCCTAACGTAGGGAATGGCAACCGGACAAACGGCAACTCCAAGGCTGCAAATCATCCTGTCCTGTCAAAGAATAGGTACGCTCCGAAAAAAGGGCAAAAAGGTGGGCTGAGAACATCTCCTGGGTATGAAATAATGTGTGTGGTACTCGGCACTGCTGTCACACACTGTCACACAACCCCCTCCTCTCACCATATAGGCAAACGTAAAGATTCCCGTTTTTCAGGGAACTCGCTTGTTACTGCAGTGAGAGAATCTGGATTTAATTAGGGGAGTACTCGATCAACCGAGGGACATAAATACAAAGAAAACCAGGTTTATCAGTGCTGGTGCTTGCAGAAATGCTGGGGGAGAAAAATATAAGGCAGGTGAATAGCACGGTCCTGGTTTGCTCTTCCATAAAGAAGGCAGTGAGCAAGTAACTGCAAGTCGAGAGCTTCTAGAAACAGCTCGTGGGACGGCTCAGGAGCTGAGTTTGTTGGGGGGAGCCTGGTTCCGAGGTAACTATGGTTAAAAATGATGAACCGGCCCTTGGCCAGCCTCAAGGGAAGAATTTTCTGCCCCCAGGTCGGGTTTACAGCACCGATGTCTCATTTTCACCCATGTATGAGGAAAGTTGGGATCACCACGTGTAAAAGTGCACATTTTGGGGGGTGGCTCAGGACATAGTCAGAAACCCAAATCCAGCAACCTCTGCTCTACTTCACCCTCCTAAGCCCACAGATACCACCAGCCCAAGACCTTGCCATGGGATGTTAGAGGTGAGGGACGAGACAGGAGCAGCAGGCTCATGAAAACGCTGCTCCTTCCACGTTTGGGGTTCCCAGGTTCAGAGCTGGCTTAGAGCAGCAGGAGTATTCAATATTCACGCTTTAATGCCTGGATAAAGGTTTGGCCGAGAGTTTAATGGCGCAAAGTGGCTAACAAGGAGCTGGGGAACTATTTGGAGATTAACTAACTGATTTAGCGCCGTGAAAGGGCAGGTTGTAATTTTAGGATTAGAAATGCACGTTTTGGCCGTCAAAAACTTGCAGAAGAAAAGGGCCAGGAACAGCAGCACAACGCAAGGAACCAGCAGGGCGAGTGAAGAACCAGAGCCCCGTGCCGAGAAACTTTAGAAAAAAAACAACACATTTGGAAAAGAAAAAAATCATCCTGCCAGAAATACCACCTTGTGCTCTGCGAGAAAGGGCCCTGAACTTCCCTCTGTGGCAAACCCAAACCCCAGCCCTTAGAGGAGCAAGCACAGAGCTCCTCCGTAGGGCTATCTGTGGTACCCTTTGGTACACAGACACATTTACTACACGTATTTCTAAGAGCTGAATCAGCACGGCACATCCTACCTTGTTTCCATCACTCCTCTTACAGATGCTGGCTCATCAGGCTAACCCCCCGCGGGGTCACGGGGTGAACTTTGCTAAAATTGGAGCTATTTAAGCAGAAAAATGGTCCTCTCGCTGCCCGCAGCATCCAGGGCATTCTCTGAAGCTACGTTAAGCACAATATTTATCTTACCAGGCTCTCAGTGCTCTGTGTCTTGAGATTTTTTAGCATCCAGTTAGAGAGGATTTTGCAGGCCCATAAAAAGAAAAAAAAATCCACAGTGAAGTGGAAACAATTTATGGGCATATTTTGCATTTAATTTGCTTCATTTTTCCTCCTTCCTTCCTCTTTCGATCCAGTTATTCCTCTTGCCCCCGCCCAGCCTCACCCCTTCCAGTTTAGGTTACTTCCAATTTGCAAAGTTCGATACAAACAAACTCAGCCTGAAAATACACAGCGAAGCCTTCGACGCTGCAGAGGTTAAAAATAGGCTTGAAACCCGCTAATGTCAGCATCAGCATAAAAGAAAGGACACCCTGACAGCTCTAATTATTACATTCTCTTGTTTTGCACTTCTGAAGAGCAGCAATTAAATCTCGGCTTGGGCTTATAAGGAAAAAGTGAGTGCTCTGCACCTGCAGAACCGAGTCTATTCCATCGGAGGCTTTCAGCTCCCCAAAGCACATTATCCAGGGCAGGCTGCAGAGCAAACCGCGGCCGGTGAAGGGCTCGCTGCTACCTCCCTGCTCTAGCAACCGAGTTATTTTGCAGCCAGTTCACGGGGAAGAGCACTAAGAATGGAAACATCTCCTCTCGCGCTTTGCTCTACGTATTTATTTAAGCGAAAGCTCACCATTTCTGGACAAAACGCTCGCAGACCGCGTCCGTCTGCAATGCCTGAAGCTGCCATATGGCGATAAGAGCATTTTGCTCAGAACCGTTTTTATTGCAGCAGCCCCTGGGGACCTGAACTAGGTCACTTTCCCATCAAGGCTCACTACAACCCGTTAAATAAGTGGTGCAAGCGGGGCCCTTTCAGCACCTTTCAGAAAAGAGCGGTTTTGTTGATTAGAAAGGTAAAGAGAGGCAAGCAGCACGGTTTATGAAACCTATTTTCCGTGACTCATAAATATTAATTCTTTGATGTTCAATAATCTAATTGAGTTTAGTGTTTGCAGCTGTTCCCTCATCAGCAACGGTAACGAGGGTCTCATTTATTCTGATTACCTGGCTTTGGGAAAGCTGCTGGCAGTGCCCACCCCGAGACCTCTGCTCCTTGTCACACCTGGCTGGGCTCAGCCAGGACATCTCTGTGCCCTGGGGCAGGGCAGGGTCTCACCCATCGACCTGGAGGGTGCAGCAGCCTCACCTCCTTGGGCAATTCGCCTTCATGCTCAATTCCAGGCTTGTACTGAGTAAAGATGGGTTAGAAAAAAACAAAACCACCCCCAAATGTTCCTTTCAGCAACAACAAAAGGTAAAAAGGCAAATCCTGAAGCATTTCACTAAAAAACCCTGGGCAGTGAGGTTGGGGAGCTCAGGCCGGGTGCACCCAGCCCATGGGGCCAGGGGTCAGCAGGGTGGCACTTGTGTGCCCTGGGTTCAAGAAGCACGTGCTCCAAGCAGCTAAGGGAGAGCAAAGCCAGGCCTCTCCATGGAAAATAAACGTTTAATCTGCATGAAAGCATATTCTTTTTTTTTTTTCTAATGTAAACCAGTCCTGACCAAGAGCGCTTGACCAGCCGCTGGGTGACTAAGTGGGAATTCAGTCCGCGCAGCAAGGGCAGGCACCATCTGGGGAGCCAGGAGAAGAAAGGCGCAGTGTTTCCATAAAGCCAGTGGAAAAAAAAGAGAGCTGGGAACATTCTTCTGGCAGAAAGCATTCACTCCTGGAAGCGAAACGCTGATAGCCAAGGAGAAAGCCGAGCTCGCAGAGCCAGCGCTCCCCTCCCAGGGCCACCTGCAAGTCGTCCTGGGCGGGAGCAGCGCGGGGCCACCAGCACCACTGTCCCCACGCTGTCCCAGCACCCACCAACACCTTCCCAGTGACCTTGGTGGTGACCCAAGGCCCTCAGATGTCCTTATGGGGGTAGATTAAATCCCTCAGTCCTGCCCCGAGGTGGGGGATACTGTAGGAGGGGATCTGTTCCCCCCAACAGCCCCACCGCCCTGGCACGGAGCCTGTCTGAGGCAGGCAGCACTCTGCTGGCAGCATTTTCTGCCCTGCTTCATGTATTTTCCTCATCTTTTTCAGGACTGAGGAAAGGACTGAGCATGTCCTAGTACCCAGGAGGCCTTCCCAGCTCTACCAGTTGTTGCAGCAGGAGACTTTCCCTCTCTCCAAACCTGGCTTTTCTTCTGCCCACGCCTCATCACGGCTACAAGCACAGCTTCCAAGTACTTTGCTTACTACGTACTACAAATATTACATAGGAAAGCCACCTCTATTCCAGGCATTTTAAATTTACTCCTAATTTTACAACTTTAAAACTTTCAGTGCCACTTATCAGTCTGGGAAAGAACGAATTATCTCCCACCGAGCTCACTGTGCTGTACAAAAATGCTGCATCCCGACACAGCCCTCTGCTGCTGCCTCATAACGGAGCAAAGTGATGTGCTAATGCCCTTGTAGGGTACTTCATCACGGCAATACCGTCACCTGAGATAACTCCCGGGTGTGCTTCTGGTGCCTGTCTTTACTCCCAGCCAGGATTTTATCTGCGGGCTGCGGGGGCCGAGCACAGCGAGGCATAGCTGGAGGTGTGCGTCACGCACGGCCCCTCTCCTGGGAAAGCCTCGAATTCCTCACAGCAAGCCAGCTCTTTGCCATCGCTGCTCCGAGCTGCTGCTGGGCTGCAGGGGTGAGAGGACACTGTGAGAAGGAACACCAGGAGCTGCTTTGGGCATGACACCGTGTGCTCGGCCAGCTCATCCAGAGATCTGTGCGGTGCCCAGCGAAGTGCTGAGCACCCCAGTGCAAACACAGCTGGCGGAATTTGGCCCCGAACAATGCAAAGCAGCTCTGACTTGCACATTTCTCTGGGTGTGAAGCATCTGCTTTATCTTTTAAGCCTGGTGTTTGCTCTGACAGAGCCCCTCTAATACTCCTGAAATACCTTTCATACCCAAGGGCTGTGGCACAGGAGCCTCGTGTGCCCGACGCGCTTACCGGCTCCAGGTGGATCTCTTGTGCGGTGAGACAGGGCTGGAAGTTACACGAGGCCTGAAGGATGTTCTTTTTTTGGCAGGGCTCAGGAGCCGGCTCAGCACATTCCCATATTCTGCTCCGTCTAAAAATAATAAACCCTGAAAGGAGCAGCCGAGATGCTCCGTGCTCAGCACGCCTGGCGGACTGCCACGGCCCGGCTGCGAGGCAGAGGGGACAGGCACTGCCCACGGGGCAGATGCCACCCTCATGCCCTGGAAACCCCACTTTGGGGTGATTTGGGCCTGTTTGAGGCCGAGCATCGCCGCCTTTGCCTGGTCTCAGTCCCAGGCATGGCAAGGAGGGGATGAAACCTGCAATCTCACTGCGAGCCACAGCCCATAACCATTTCCCTCCGTTTTGGGGCCACGCTGGTTGCCAACACACACGCTGTGGGTGCTGCCAGCTGTGGGTTTGGGCCCCATACAGTCCATATGTTAGGAGAGAGGCCTTCCTCCTCCTCCTGGCCTTCTTGTTTGGATGCCGTCCCTCAGAAAGCCACCCTTGGCACCTCCAGCTCAAACTCCAGCTCCCCGAGCTGCCCTGTCTGCCGGGGCACAGCCAGGGGCAGCGAAAGCTGTGCACAAACCGTTGCAGAGAGGACAAAAATAAAAATAATAAAAACAATAAAAACAAGGGCTAACATAATTTTAATCCTCTGCTATAGCAGTGACTGTATCTGAATTCCAGGAGGCATTCTTCAACCTAGGAGCCTCATCGTCTGCCCACGACTTCTCAATCTGCTGCCGCAGTACAGGTACAGCCCGGCCCCGCTGCTACCACCAGTGGCGAGGAAGGGATGGCTCCCTCCTTCAGGGGGCTGTTAGAGCAGCTATCCCACTCCTGGTCCCTTCTGTCCGTCTGTTTTTTGCAAATCAAAGCCTGTGATCGCCTTCCGCACGCTGCCGGCATCGGGGTCGGGGCTGCTGACACGCGTGTGCCAGCAGCTGCCCGGCTGGGAGCCCCGCTCTGAATTAGCTCCTTGCCGCGGCCTCAGGCAGCCCGTTAACCTCATTACCTCAAATTCCCCCTCTGTGACCGGGGATAGCAGCGCTCCCTGAGCTGCCTCAGAAGGGGAGGGGGCTTGTGAAGATTAGTTAAGATCCGCTGGTTAATTAGCAGGTGAAGCGTTGAGCAACAGAGCCACGGTGTATCAGGGCAGCCCTGGTATTCAGTTATCTGACTACGCCCTGCAGCAAGGAAACCCCAAAAGCTCGGTTTTCCACAAAGGCTTCTCAAGACTGTTGTTCAATTGCTTAAACGGCAAAAAAAAAGTCACAAGGCCTCACTACTGAAAGCCCTTTCAGAAAGATGCCCAGTTCCTTACCAAACCACTGCAGCCCAGTCAGCCTAAACGCATCAGCGTGGCACAAAATGAATCAGCTCAGGAAATGCCAGGAGCTCCTCTGTCCCCAGCCACGAAGGCAAGGCCAGATTCTGCTCCAGACAGAAGAAAAACACCGGATAATGGGACATGGAGCAGAGCAGTCACTGGCCACGAGGTAGAAGAAAAAGGAAGACAACCTGCCAGATCTGTTCATCTCACCAACACAGAAGCAGGGATGTTGTTCTTACCGTGCCGCCGTGCAGGAATGCCCCCACTCCCCTCCTTCCCACTGCCGCACGGAGCACACAGAGCGCTCCTCCAGGAGTAAATTATTTAGGATCTCATCTCAGCGAGTCACTTACACTTATTTGCGGGGAGCAACGTGGCTCTCCCTGGGATTTAAGCTAACAGCGAGGAAATGGTGCCTCGGCGACTCCAGCTCCAGCAGACGGGCAGAGGAAGGGCTCAGCACACCTCCACAGCAGCACCGTGGGACGCAGCACATTCCTGGCGTGGCTGCTTTCATTGAGGGAAAGGTGAATAACAGAGAGCACAGGGTCGAAGCACAGCATCTGCTTGCCCGACTGGGGTCTTTTTAAAACTCCAGACCCACAGATAAGAGCCTGGCAGAGCCCCCAGCAGCACCGATGGAGGCCCGCGTATCCCTGAAATGTTTATCAGGATGGTTTCAAGTCTCAGGCACGTGAACCCTGCATGGGAAAGCCTGTGCTAGGAGCTGGCAGCCCCGGCAGGCAGCACGCACAACCTGATACCCTGACCCCGACTCGGTCCGCCTTGTAAGTGAATCAAAGGGGTGCTGTAATTAATAAGACCACAGCGCGATCAGATCAACCCCAGCCTCCTGCGAGACACAACTTTCACCTCTCCAGGCTGCAGGCACCTCTCGCCAGCGCAACCCAACTCACCCAGGGCTATAAAGCACTGAGACAGGGGGAAAAAAAATGTGAGAGCTGTCAGGAAATTCAGACCTCCAGCCATCAAAATGAGGCTGTAATTCTTTTCAAGAAACGCTTTCTCAAGAACCGGTCTGAGAATTAAAAATAGCTGCCAAGTTCACCTAGCTCCATCCCCTTATCCTTTTATCTTCCTCAGCGCTAAATCCAGGCGTGGAGTCCGGCTCAGCCAGCAGGTGCTGGAGCTGCCCCCAATCCTCCCAGGCCAGGCAGGGCTCCTGCAGGGGCACAGCTGGGCTCGGGTGGCACATCTGCAGGAGTGGCTTGCTTGAAAGAGGGAGTTCTCTGCAATCCTTTCCGCTTTTACATCTGTCTCAAAGGTGTATATGTTAAGGAGGTAAAGATTAGATGCATTTTGAGTCCAGAAATATATAAAATTTTTTAAAGAATCCACTGTTACAGCCGAAGAACCCTGTGCTTTGTGCTTTGTTCTCCACCAGCGCTGGAGCCTGGTGGCCAACAAACCCATGCTGAAGAAGTGTATTTTTAAAACCTGCACTTGGCGAGGTTTTGGCAACATTTCCTTTTTCATCCAGACCTTATCGCAGTTATTTTTCTGTTTCTGCTCAAGACCAGCTTATCACAACAGTTCCTATCAGGAACTAACCCCCCAGACAATTTTTGGAAGTGAAGCGATGCCGTGGCAGAACTGCCGTGTCCTGGGAGAGAGAATCCTCACAAAGCTCACAGTTCGAGTGTCAGCTGCACGAATGGGAGTGATAAAAAATAAAAAGGACCCCTCCAAGGCTGTATGTTCAGAAGGTAGCCACCCAGCACCAGAAGCCCTTCGACAACACGTGCAGCAGGTCAGCTCTCAGCCACTACTACAGACAGCTACACTGGGCTGATTTCCCCGGCACCTGGCTGCTTCCACGCACACCCATCATTACCCACCGTAGCCCTACTGAAGATGTACATTTAAGACAATTCCTTTTTCATCTCCTATTCTGTTACACGTAACAATCCCCAAGTGTTTTAGGACAGTTGGTGCCCGTTAGAGTTGAAGGCGAAGGGCAGCCGATCGTGACCTGGCGTTGCTCCGGGCTCCCATCGCCTCCCCTTCCCATGACCCAGCTCCAGGCGGTGCAACTGGATTACAGCCCCCACTGATCCCCTTGGGGTTTCTTGCTCAGCTTTTGCTGGCGAAGCAACGGAAGGGGTCATCCGTCTTTGGTGGGAGTGCTGAGGCAGCTTTGTACCTGCTGAAGAGTGAAGCTCATCTCCTTGGAGCTCACTGCTAGTAGCCAGCAGCCAGACAGCAAAAATACCCTGGAACTGTTAAAAAAAAAAAGGAAGTGTGACAAACAAGATGCGTTCCTCGATACACGGAGCACCATCCCAATCTGCGCTCCCAAGGCTCAGAGCAAGGGCTGCCAGTACAGGCTGCTGACAACATTTTATATTATCTCTCTGCTGCAGTCCACGCGAGCATCCATCACCGAGATGCTGATGATGTGCTGAAGGACAGACGGTTACTGTCCGCAGCAGATACCCACCACAGCTGAAGCTTCTGTAATTACTGTTTCTTAAGAGAAAATGAAAGATTTATTACGCGCATAATACTCAATGAAGGTCTTTTCTTGAGCAGAAGAGTGGTTTGCTTACAGGCCTCCGTCTGTAGGTCACATTGTATTACCCACGATAAAGCAGTTTCATTTTTTCCAGCTGTGATTTTGGTAGCGTGGGGCTGCTCCAGCTGTAATTAAAAGCACAGAGGCTACTGGTACGCTGCTGTGCCTTCCCCAGGCACCCTGGCACAGAGGTACCAGCGAGGACTCTCACTTCCTACCCAGACAGTTGCAGGCTGTATTTCTTCAAATTATGAAGCCATAGGTAGGGAGGATTTACATTCTGTTGTTGGCTAAAGGTCTGCAGCTGAGATCAAAGCAGTTAGCTGTAGCTGCAAAGAGGAGGTTGCAAAACACATCCTAATTTATCAGTGGGGATTCTGTTCCCTCGTAAAGTATGTACCATCCACAGCAGGCAGATGAGGCAGGAAGGCAGGACAAAAAAAATCATCAATCATTAGAGAAGCTACCCTTACTCACAGATTTGCTGTTTTAGCCACGTTAGAAATCCTAAACACAAGATAAAATCTCCAGTCTGTGTCATTATGCGCCTTCTTTTTTTAAGTTTTCAATGAAGAACAGCACATGCACACACCACATCACAGGATCCCCCAACTTTTCTTCCTTCTCTCCATCCATTTCTTCCAACCAGCTTCTTGCTAAAGCTGAGACCAGACAGCTCCAGGCCAGCAGAAACGCCAGGAGGACGCCCAGCCCCAGCCAGCAGCAGACCGTGGCAGAGGAGGACCACAAGATCCTAAAACCACAGACCAAAGGCAGACAAACTCTGCTGGGAAACAAAGCCCATCAGGTGAGAGCGAGCACCCGCAGGGCCTGATGGAAGCGCAGCAGACCTGCTGCTGCTCACAGGCTTCACACCAAGCGCCAGGACACACGGTGCCATCCTCCTGCTCGTGGTGAGAGCTCCTGCAGCTCCCGTTTTACAAACTGAGCCCCCAGGCGCAGGACGGGGGACGTTTAGCCCCCGGTTTCCTCTTCCTTCTTTACCAGCAGGACATCCTCCCTCCACACAACAAGTTGTGTTGAAAGAAGTTGCTGCAAGCTATAACCGAACGGTCCAACAAGCTGACGGAGCTGTGCCCCCTTGTTTACGCTCCTGAATCCTAATTACTGGATTTAATTCCCGGTTCAGAGGCCCAGGAGGCACCCAGCCACCGCACCAGCAGTGGAGGCGGGGACCTACCTCAGGGTTATAACACCCACTGTGTCATTAAAGCCCTCCGCTGTCATCCCGACAGCGTGGAAATGAATCCTAACCTTACAAAAAGGGATAGGAACGAGCAGCACAGCCAGCCCCGAGCGCTGCCGGTGATGGGCATCAAGCACAGAGTCTTTGTCCTCGCTGCCCCCATTCATCAGCAGCCTCTGCTGCTCCAACCCATCCCTCCTGCTCGCCGAGCTTCGCTGCGTGACGTCCTGGATGCTGGCCAAGCCTCTTGAAGAATGAGTTACTGTGCTGGGGCTCTCACTCCCCCTCCCAGCACGACCTGAAGCCACGCTCCGATTCACGTGCCTGCTGCTGCAGAGCCTCGCCAGACCTCCTGCCTCAGACCAGGCACATCTGCCCCCAGCCCCAGCTGAGGAGCAACAGCCCCACTGATACGCACCGGGACACCACAAATCTCTGGGATTTGTTTGCCATCACAGCAGCCCCCTTGTTCAGCCTGGTTTTCCTTTCAGGAACGCGGGTGCTCATTCTGGTGGTGGCTCAGGCCTCCAAACCTAAGCTCTAAGGGAAAAAAAAATAAAAAAATAATAAAAAAAAAAGTGTTTGCCTGCACTTACCAAGGGGAGGGGAGACGAAACCACAGCACGGAGGTTATCTGAAGCCTCCGAGGCACAAACCTCCACAGCAGGACTGCGCCCAGCCAGGTGTGCCACATCAACGGCCCCGGGACAGCGAGGGCATTCAGTGCGGATCGGCCGAGAACCCCCACATCACTGCCCCCGGCTGTTCCAGTAACACGAACGCAGTGTTGCTCCCACCTTCCCAAATACTTGGCTATTCAGCGCCCGAAGCCACCAGCTTCCCCCTGCCCCATCCTCTGGGGTTTCTGGGAAGCAACACGCTGCTGCGGGAGTCCCGCGCTGCCAAAACTAACAAGAGGGGGCCAAACTACTGCTGGCTCGATAAATGCAAGCCAGGTACAAACAGCAAACTCCAGCCTGACTCCCAGGACTGCAACAGGCTGCTGCATTCCTGCTACACCTCCACAAATGCCTCGGCACAGCTGGGTCCCTGCTCCTCCTCTGCATGCAGGAGCCCACACCTATAAAACAAGCATCCAAATAGTTTTTATTTGTGCTTCTTCCTGGGTAATCGAAGTGAATCACGTAAATGAGGGGCGCTGCAGGGCAATCCACCTGCTTGCACAGTCACCACGACACCACTTCGATCCTTCATGGAGGTTGTAAGAAGAATTTAGGTGTTGCATCAATGTTTCGGACTGGCCTGAATTCCCATTTGTGAACATAATATGGGAACTTGGTCATTGCTTAAGCAGTTCTCTAATGAAGAAGAATAAAATAATAAACAGGGCAAAGAGAAAGTGCATCCATCACATCTTTGACAACCTCAATCACGTAGGCTCAAAGGGTGAGAATAAAGAACAGCATTTGCCCTTTTTACCCAAGCCTAGCATTAAAAAGGCAGGATATATTCCTGACTACAAGACTCTATGAATGAAAAACTGGCAGAGTCAATAAAATGTGAAGTAAACCTAATTCATTTTTACTATATGACCTACTTTCAGCAGGTTTTGATTCACATGAGCGGCTAGAGCTTCAAGGTGGTGATTCTGCAAGGTCTGTTCATTAAAGTCACTCTGTTCTTTATGGCTTTCAGCTCCAAGGGATAACAAAACACATTTCTGCTATAGGCATTCTCCAAAAGGGACCCATCGGCACAAATCTCGCAGCAACCTGGGAAGAAAAGGCCATGAATGCAAATGCCAGCCTAGAGCCAAAGGAAGATCCGAATGAAGGAAGTTAATTGCTTTAGGTAACGCAGCCCTGCTGTTTTCCAAGGCCTGCTCCATCCCCCCAGAGCTGGGCAGGGATGGGGGTGATGGTCCCCATCACAACTCAGCAGTCACCCAGCCACCACGTACCCCAGCTGGGTGCAAGGAGGAGAAGCAGGACCCCAGCACGGGGGCAGCCGTGCTGGCAGAAATAACCCCTCTGCCTTCCCACGCCGTGCTCCCTCCTAGCCGACCGCTCTTGGGTAATTTATACAGCTCTGACGGCTTGAAAATGACTTTCCTCCCCCCTCTGGTCTCCAGAGAAAAAAAGGAATTTGAAATAATCTGCTGGCTTTCTGTTCTCCATCACACTCAACTAGTGCTGGAGCAGCAATGGGGAGTGATTCTTACACAAAACACTGCGGGATTTTCTGCTTCCCCTCCAGCACCATCTCCCCGTCCCCACAGCAGCATCGATGGCAGCGTCTGCTCCACCACCACCATGGCCAGAACCCACCCAGACCCCACCAGCTGCCCAAAAGAGCAGGATGCCTTCTTCTCCATATGTTCATCCCTGCCTTATGCACCTATGCAGTCTTGTTAGAGAAAAACCTGACATTTTGTCTCCTGGCCACGTGGCAGCCAAACAAACCTCCAGTAAAATAAAGAGGAGCACAGCTTGAATCAGGCTCATAGGCACAAAAACTCCCACAGTGCTTACCCTTAGACACCCAAGCAGCCCCACCTAATTTCAGAAGGGCTGTCCATACACTGGGGGGCACGTAAATCACTAACACAGACGACAGAGAGCTACTAATCATTAAATAACTGCAACACATGCGGCAGAGGTGGTCTCATTCCTGAGGGAATGCCAAGCTGGGTGCCTCACCACAGCCCCAAAGTCCTAAAAGTGCAGGGAGCTCAAGTTAACAGTGGTTGCAAGCAGATACCTTGTTCTGTTCCAAATAAATACACGTTTTGATAATCTTAACAGGCCAAACCTAACACCAGGGTAGTGCTCAAGGCAGTGCCCGTACCAGGCTTCTCTCCCAAACCACTGCAGTGACCTGGCTGAAGACACAGCCCTTGCACCCATGTTGCTCCCTGGCTGCTCTGCAACAGGGCAGAGGTTGCTTGCAGGCCTCTCAGGAAGGAAGAAGTCTGCCAAAATATCAGCAGTTAGGAAATAAGCAGCTCCTTTTTGTGCTTTCAAGTCGCAGCCTAGCAGACTAGGGCCCGGTCACCTCAGCAGGCCTTGCCCATCAGCAGGCCCACAAAGGGCGCTCCCACATTGCTCGGGGAGCACAAGTCCTTGGCCTCAGGCCACTGGGCAGAGGCAGGGAAAGGCATTTTGCTGAGAAAGGGGAGATTGGAAGAGCTCTCGTTATCTGTCCTCAGGAGCCGGCTGGGAAACAAGCAGCTCCCGCTACAGAGAAAACATTACAAACAAAGAAAGCAGAGCCCCGGAACAGAAAATGAAGCACAAGACCAGTGCACATCTCCAAGATTGTTATTGCAAGTATACACACATCCTGGGACGAGATTAAAAGCAAAGCAAACAAAAAATATAAAATAAAATGTCATGTTCTTTCTGCCAGGATATCAGGAAACCATCATATTGAATGGGGGTTATAAGAGCTTTCTTCCCCCATCATCAAAGCAAAGGATCTTGGAGAAAATGTCCTTCCTGCAAACAGGGGAAAAATCATTTCCATGGAAACTTTCAAACCAGGTTGAGCCTGGAGACTGAAGCAGTAAACCCTGGAAAGCTCGGCTGAATAAAACAGCGTGCAGTGCTCAGCTGGAGCTGAAACTTGACCTTCAAGCCTGGCCCGGCTAACACCAGCCCTGTCAGATAGGAGATAAAATGAAAGCAAGAAGTCCTGCCTCGTGCCTTGGTGTTGTGATGGACACAAACACCCCTGGGTGCCAGCAGCCAGCACGATTAAGACTTCATAGTATGCAGCTACACGGATGTGTACCACCCGTATTTTGAATGTAGCTGGGGATTATTCACAAGGAAGTTGCTTGTCACCTCACAGCAATCGTGAAGAGGCCGTGGAACAGGCTGCAGAATACTTCCCCAGCTTCCCTCAAAAATACTTAAATCTATCCAATTTCTCTATTTTAAGGCCTTCTTTGGGACTTTTTCCAAAAGGCACAAAAATAATCAGTTACAACAAAAGCACTTCTCAAAAGAGGGAAGCGTAAATGCAGCAAGCACAGCGTCAGTGCTTCTACAAACTGGCAACAAGGACGGGCGGCACGAGCAGCAGGAGGATCTGTCCCGGAGCCGGGCACCCTGCTCAGCACCACCACTGTCACCCCCAGGTCCCACAGAGGAGAACATCTCTGCAGGGGCTCAGACCTGACCAAACACCAGCGGCGATGCTGCAGCGCTGCGTGCACGTCAGGAGAGGAGCAGCATGAGTCACGGCACTGCGCCAGCGCTGCCCCTGCCCTCCTGCCTCCCATTTATCAAGCCCTCCCTTTTCTTTAGAAAAAAATATATAAATAAATGTTTCTCTTTCCCCTCCCTTTTTCAGCTTGCGGTTTCTCTGCTAGCTGAAGTTTCTTCTGCTCAAGGGGATGGGGAGCGAAAGCTGTCGAGGATGCTGCCCCACGGCCACCGGGGCTGCAGCCCCAGGATGTCACAAGGCCTCGTTATTTTCCACTCACTTGGTCATAGGAACTCCTTTAAGGAGGCTTGATAGTTCTTGTAGAGCTGCAGGAAAGCAGCAGGTTTTAGTGTTTGATTCATGACACTGACCCAGGCTCTAAAAGCCTCTAATTTTTCCATTATCTCCCAGCCAAAGCCTGCCTGATGTCTCAAACCTCGCTAGTGGGTTCCTTTGTGCACTAACCTCTGGCACGGGTTTAAGACATTCTTTTTCTTGTCATTTCACCTTAATTATTATAGATTTTTTTATTAAATCAAGCTCACAGAGCCAGCAAGACTAAATGCCCCTGCTGTGGCTCTCCAGCTGGTAGCTGTGGGAACACAAACACATCCCATGGAGGACGCGAGCAGGTTCAAGGCGTTCCTCCCAAGGCACCACAGCTCCCCCAGATCCCTGTGGCACAAGATCGATCTTCAGGACCAGGTTTGAAGCAGCAGCTTGCTCTGATCACTTCTTAAAAGTATCCCCCTGATTCTGTTACATGTGATTTCATTCCTCAGCTGAGCCCAAACCGAGAGGTTTTGAAGCAAAATAACATTTGTTAGCGTCCCCCTATTCTGCATTCAAGTAGGCTTCTCCAGCCTCTGCTGCTTAAGGCAAACCAATGTCTGTAACACCTCAAACCCTGCAGTGACCACAGACAGATCTTGCCACCAAAAGGGCCTCTCTCCTTGGCACTACCCCATATTTGCAGCACCAAAATTTCTTTAGAGGGTGGAGCACTGGAAAGCTCGCTCCCCCCAGACAGGGGGACGAAGGCCGTGCCTCCTCAATCCTGAATGCTGAACTGAAGAGGTGCTGAGGCTTCTTTTTTCAGTAGCTGTTTCTCCTTAATATGGACCCTGAAGCCAGCTTCTCCTTCTTTGGGGACTCAAGGTCAACTAGATCTTGGGGGAGATGGAAGGAGTCTGTTAAAGGACGGTTTGTGCCTGGGACATGGATCCCAGGTGAATGCAGTCATCTGGATACCTCAGTAAATTAGCAGGTGCTTACCTGAACATACCCTGCAATCCTCACATCCCTTAGCCTGTTTGTTAAATACATCGTTTTCTACTTCAGCAGTGCCTCTGCTTTCTCCTCCTGGGGAATCTGCTTTCTTTCATGGTCTCTGCTGCGCTTCCATTCCTTTCGCTAGGATCGGCAGTACATCTTGTGGTGGCCCCTAATGGTGGGCATCAATAAAACATGACCGGCCTTCCAAGTCCTTTGTTTTCCAGTCAAACATCTATTTGCTTTCTCCCTTTCCGCACTGCTCTCCTCTAAGCCCCGGCCCAGCTGGGGAACCTCTCCATTACTGCAGCTCGGCTGACATCAGTTAGATGGATGCTGTGGGAGCCGTCACCCCGGAGAGCCGCCTCCCTCCTCCATCATCCTGAGGTGCTCATCTATTACAAACATTTTCCTTCACAGCCCGGTGGCTGCTCTAACAAAACATCAACGTCCCTACCCAATGCACTGGATTTGCTACCCGTTTTTAGGCACCTCAGCTTCGTGCAGTTTTATGAGAAGCCTTCGTACCCATTAAGGCCTGTAAGAACGAGTGCCAATGGCCTTTTGTAGGTTAATCCACAAGAGATCAAGAGAGTGCACGACACTCTGTCTATTCAAATTACTCATTTTACAGTATAATAGTATGAATATTAATATTGTCCATTGAAAAAGTGTGTTAATTAGGACGCTGGCAGATTCCTGGACCACTGCCACCCAAAGTATGCACTTGGGGTACGTGACTATTCAAGCAGAGGTCCCAAATCGCTGTCGAACTCCTCCAGCCTGCTAACAACAGCAAAGCATGCGATTCTGCCGCGAGAGCCAAACGGCCAAAATAATTAATGAGGGAAGGACCTACAGAGGGTTAACGTTACTTATTTTTCCTCTCCTAATGTCAGTTATTTCCCTTCCTAGAAAAACAGTATTTAACCAGACCGAAAATAATTTGCATAGCGCACATGTGCTAGCTGCTGGGAGGTTTTTAAGCAAACAGCACAAATGTCTCATTAATAACTAAGTGCCAGGAAATCCAGAAAGAATTTTGCACCAGAATCCTGAAAACCATAGTAGCTTATTCTTCTGCTGCTTGCTTTAGGCTATAAACAGCCACTGTGCTCCTTTGATAAACCTGGTTTGAGTGGGGCAGCAGCTGGAGAAGGCGAGGTTTGCTCCGTACCAGAAGGATGAACACCTGGGAGGTCGTTGTACTCCATATCCCATATTTTTATGCAGGTAAAGCTTCCACAAGTTCAGCATCAGGCCTGGTGACTGATACATTAATAGCACACAGATAATCTTTAAAAGATGCGATATTCCCCCCTTCCAGCTTCTGTGTCTATTTTTATCCAACAGCTAGGGTGCACAATCTTAAGTGCAGTCTGCTGAGCTCAAGGTTAATCATCATTTTCTGCTAGCAAAATGAAAGGTCAGCTCTGTACCAGGCACCAGTGAGGTCTCCAGCCACCCGGGGGTTTACAGACCCGAGGACTCCAGCACCAGCTCGTGTCTTGCTGCATAGGAGGAGAGCCTATGCATGAGCAACCCCAGCACACCGCCCGCAGCTCCCAGAACACTTGAGATCTGCAAACATATTTGTCTTCCATGGAAGAAACCCTAGGCTCCTTGGATGTTTTTGCAAGACAGATTTGCATCGAGGAGCCCAATTTGAATGGAAAGCCGCAGGTTTTGCTTGGTTGCGGTGATTTCCCTAGGCAGAGGAGAAGCGCCAGGTCCAGAGCACCTGATGTGCACATGGACCTCCCCTGCTCTGCTTCAGGGGAGGTATTTTCATTTGGGGTCACTCTCAGTTGGGAATATGAAGACAGCATTCCACATCTGAAGCTACTTCAGTGGCTATAAGGGGTCAAGTGCTTCTCCTCCTCGGAGGGGTTGCCAAAATGTATTTTCACAAACTGGCATTTCTCAGCATGGTGGGACTGACAGCACTTCCAGTATCTCCCTCTTCACAATATTAAGAAATGCAGCTTTTGGCTCCTATCCACCAGCTAAGAGATCCAGTTTCTCTTAGGAACTCACTGCAGGATCTCCAGCAAAGCTCTCTGCCCCCATTACTGCGGCAGACACTTGCAAACATCTGCCAAGACATGAGGACTTCATTCTCAGAAGCTCTCAGCGCCCTGACCCGCGGGGTATGGCAGCAGAAGGAAGAGGCCTGGCAGCACAGCTGAAGGTCAGCTCCCTTTCTGCCTCTACTTAAACTGGGGCATCTAAAATTAGAGCAGGCTGCGAGCGTGGATGACCAGGGCCTGCAATTCGGGGCGGCAGGAGACACCGTGAGCACACGTGCATGGGGTGAGAGGTGCAAAACCAAAGGATTTAGAGCTGCTGAAGACCATCAGCTGCAGGCGGCTACAGAAACCTGGAATAATTCCCCAGGTTACCGAGCTCTTTGGTGCTTAAATCTCCTCCTTGCAAGAGTTATCGCCTGTCACCCACCAAAAGCTAATCCTCTTTTTTTCTGACTTTGCCTCTATCTTCTCTCCGCCCAGCCCCCAGCTCCGTATGAGCGCAGAGCACCTTTAATCTTCATTTCAGATGCACTTTCCACGATGTTGCAGATGTGTTATCTGCAGCTGACAGTATTCACCACCTATTTCTCCTTAAAGGACACTGCTTGACCTTGTAACAGCTTCCATGCCTCTAGTTTTAGACGCTGAGCATTTCTATTTGAATGGATCACAAGTAATCACTCTTCTGTATCCATTATTAGCAGAGAACCAGCTACCCAGAGAGCTACTGCTTTGTGGTGTGTTTTTTTTTTTTTTTTTCCTCCAAATGCAGCATTTTTCCCAGGCAGAGACATATTATGGCAATTCAGACATTGACAACTGTGTAAATCACGCCCAGGCAAAAGTTATTGATGACCTCATTCCGGCAAGGTATTATATGATCAGGCTGCCCCACGGTATTTTGATCATCTGAGAGCCCTGAAATTGAAAGTCGCGAGCTCCATTTTGCTCGGGAATCTAACAAAAGGTTTTATCTGCGACAAAAGGCACTCGGAGCATTTCTCTTAAATTATCTTATTGCACACCAGCAGTAACAAATACTTGTTTGCCTTTATTAATACGCTCTCCCTGCCCATGACCGTTCCCATTTTTCTAATTTTGAATTTAAATGCTTCCGAGTTATTGATCCCTTCTGCTAGAAATCTTTTATCCTGCTTTTATTGGTTCTTGTGCACAGCCTAATTTCAGAGAGATGAGCAGTGCATCCAACATCACCACCCTCCTGGCAGACCTGTCTCCCGGGAGCTGCCGTGATTAATATTTCCCATGCAACACAAATCACATTCTTCAGGCCCAGCTTCTCCACACTGCCGGCGCTCCCTAAATTGGCATTCTCACATCTTTTATTAAATGATATAATTAGCTGATTCCTTCTCGAGTGCCTTCCAAAATAGGTTGTGAATGGTCACCAATAAGGGAACAAAAACCAACACTCAAGGCATTGAGGCACTCAAAGAGGAACCAATTTTCCTTGGCCGTGCCAAGTTTCAGCTAATCTAGGCAGATGCAATGAATAAATAAAAATAAAACCAGGGGTTAGCCATGAAGCAGAAGGGCTGCAGCCTGGATGCACGGCGCTACTCTGCGTGCTGGGCGTGCTAACCCAGGCAAACCCACGTGTGGGGGGCACTCTGCAGCAAAGCTGAATTGAAATAATTTGTAGGGCCCAAGCCAGCCTGCTTGATGAGAAACACGCCACTTGAAGAAAGCCTCTCCTGGACCCCTGGTGTCCCTCCCCAAGCAAAAACCTGTAACGTGAAACCCCCGTGCCCTGCACAATCCGGCATGTGAGCGTAGCAGCACGCATGGAAATCCACTTAATGCACGGCAGCCGGCGTGCAGAAACGCCCTGGGTGCCAGCACTGCGAGGACAGAGCAGACCTCGGGCCCAAATGCTGCTGCTGCTGCTTAACCCTACAGATGAGGTTTCCCCTACACCACCACCGAGCCTGCTCCTTCCCACTACAGCCTGCCTGAGCAGCTTGGAGTACTCCGAACACACTGCACATGCACCAGGGTCTCCATCCCTACAGATTGCTCCATGTCTATTAGAAAACAAACGAAAAAACACCACCAGAGCATGTTCAGCTGGCTTTCGAGGGGCCGGCTTGCTGCTTGGCTGTTACAGGACTCGAAGCAGATTCATCTTCTGTGCAAGTGGTAGGGCTCGCCTGCGGGATGCTGCCCTTCAGTGCCACGGAGCAGGTTTTCTGCAGTTTAGGCAGTTCCATGACCATGGCAAGGAATATTTGTGAAAAGTCCCAAAGTGCAGTTTTGTGCTCCATTTCAGAAGCCCGTTCCTCCAACAGAAGATTTCCATTTCCCCTTGCAAAGCACCCCCTGGGCTCGCCTTACCGCCATTCGGACACACCATTCAGCTGGAGCAGGCTCTTCACAGCAATTCTGCTGAAGCAGCTGTCTCCCTGTTAGCTGTGTACAGAAGAAAGGCTTTGGCCTCCATCCTGGCCCTGCCGAATTGAAGAAAGAGAAGATCTGCAAAGCACAGGACATGAAGGCACTCCCAGCCGGCACCCGCGGCTCTGCCATAAGAACAATGTCTCTAACGAACAAGTCCAGCTGCATTTGCAATTTCTCTTAAACGCTGATTGCTGATGACACGTGGATTCCTCCTGCCATAAGCCACGAAGACGTGGTTCCAGCCTTTCATGTTGTCCGTAAGAGCTTCAAACTGAGGAGGTTTTCATCTGCCAGGCTGCGAGGGAGGAGGTCGGCTGGAGGCTGCTGAATGCTCAAGTTAGCCACTTAATGAGGCGGCGTGTTCCCAACTAATGGCTTTGCTCAGGGACAAATTGCAACACCAAGGGAAGGATTAGCATAAAGGCTTATCAAGTGAAAGATGTGCTGGAGTAGAAACACCCCATCCTTTCAGAAGGTGATGCTGCCACCACTGGAAGGCCACGCCACTGGTGAAGGCTTCAGGTCCCCACCTGGCTTCAGAGGATTTTTTTTCCTTTGTCATTCAGAAGCAGCGAAATCCTAGGATTACACCTAGCAGGACTGATCATGGACAGCAGTGCTGGAAAACATGGAGAGACCTGAGTAATTCGTGATAAAACGGGACTGTGACCACGAACTTCCCATTGCAATAAATCACTTTTCCTTTCGCTCCTCGGTGTGATGCAAACCGGCGTAATTCACGGCTGATGCAAGTGCAGGACTGCTCACCCCAGCCATGCCTCACTCCCGACTCTCCAGGGACAAATCCATCACGTCAAGTTTAAAGTTAAGAGAAAAAAAAAGTCTGCTTAAATTTGCTTTCATTGTCATTGAGCCTAACACACTCATCCCATCCTCAGCAACAGCCTCTGAAAAACCTCGCTTTTTTCTTTAAAGGCAAACTTTAGTTTTTTCTTTAAGTGCCACTCAAGACACCGTCCCATCCCGTCCCACCCCGCAGGCACCCCGTGGCTGTGCCCAGCTGGAGGAACCACCCTGAAGTTCCCACCCCAACTTTCAACGAAGACACACTGGCAACCTGCAAGGAACGAATCCCACCTTTTAGCTAACGAGGAGGCACCCACGAGCGAATGTTTTTAACGCAGCAGCCGCACTGTTTAAGCCTGCTCTCGTCTGATCTAGACGCTACGAAGACAACCATAAAATACATTTCTTCGCGCTGACCCTGTTAATAACCGCTTCTCAAGGGAGTAGAAGCACTGTAACGAGCTAACACTCTTTGTTTATTTGGAATTCAATAGCTAGACTTATTAAAAGAGAGATCCCAGCCAGCACTCGCTGCAGAAAACACCCGTGGTGATGTGATGGAGCAGGAGCACGGGGCTGGGGCGAAGGCTGAGCTCCGGCACGCTGCCTGGGGAAGGTCCTTCAGCCTCCTGGTCTTTAACACCCATGGAGAGGTAATAAAACCCACACGGCTTCCAGAGCGGGGCTGTGGGCAGCTCGGAAAAATTACCTCTGGGGAGCCACAATCCAATTCTCTGCCCTTTATGCGAGTCTCTGCCCCCAGCAGCTCCCAGTCTGAGCGTGCTGCGTGGGATTAGCTCCCTGCCCTCTCTCTGCCCCCGCACACACCGGTCATTTCAGCTGCCGTTTGCTCTCAGATCCAGTTTTAAAGTGGATTAAAAGAATAATAATAATATGCAGAAGGTTTGTCGTGTTGGAAACTCGCTGCCACGGGTTGCAAGCTCCCCTGTAAAAGAGATAGGGCTGCAGGGGGCGAGGGGGGGTACCCGGCACCCAGATGGGGCACAGCACATGGGTTATGGGCACAGCCTGCACCAGCAGAGCAGAGGAGACACCTCTACTGCAGCCCAGTGGGGATAAGAAACTCTTAGAAGGAAGCCCTGACCTCCTCCTCCTCCTCCTCTTCCTCAGCTGCCCATGCTGAGAAACAAGGCAGGATGGGGACAGGGACAGGAGTGAAGGCAAAGCCTTTGCTGGAGACGTGGGGATGGAGCCAGCTCCCAGCCACGCTCTTCCACAGGCAGATTCAAACCTAAGAGCTTAAAAAGACCTAAACAGCAAAAAAAAAAATATTACACCAATCTGCCATTCTTATGTGAGGGAGGAAAAAAAAAAACCTTGACAACATTTGGAAGCGGGCTGTGTTTGCTTGTCGCTTTCCATCTTGAGGTAACGAGCGTAAAGGGCTTCCCAGGTAAACCTCAGCACAAACGGCAGATTTTGAGAGCCCCGCTCCTCACTGCAGCGAGCTAACGAGGGGCACCCAGGAGATGCTGAGCTCCAACCACCTCCCTCTGGCACTGCCCTGCTCCAGGCCTTCAGCACCAGCCCCAAATCGGGCTGCATCCATGTTGGAAAAGGTGCAAAAAAGGACAAGCAAGAAACACTGAAAACAAACAGTGGCCACTGTGAAAGCCTCAGGTACAAGACCCAGCCCCTGGGATCCTGCTTTGCACTTTTCAGTGTTTCTTTGCATCGTGTGGAGGAGTTTTCTGTTAACAGAGATGGCAACAACCTGCTCTGTGGTGTCAGTGACCAGAGCTCTGCAAGCCTCAGCTTGGGAAGCTGCAGCCCCCGACCAGCAGAGCCAGGTTTGCACAGAGCATGCCCCCAGCTCCGAAAGGCTTTCTGTTTTCTGAGCAGCTGGCTGTAGGGACATCCCCAAAGCAAACAGCCCCTAGCCTGGTCATTCCTGTGGCCAAACGGCGCTTGATAAGAGCTCAGAGCATCCTCTAAGCCCAGCGAGACAAGCAAAGGGCTCCCCTTCCCCCTGTGCCCACGCCTGGCACCCCACCAGCCCCGTGAGGCCAGCCACCACGTCCTGCAGCGCTGCTGGCTTGGCTCGGCATCTTCAAAGGGAGCTTTTTTCCCCCGTGCCACTGCAGATATCTTCTCTCCTGGCGAGGCTGCGCAGTGCTGAGCGTGCAGCAGCACCAGGAGAGCGGCCAGAGCCACGGGCACTGCGCCCACCCTGCCCCGGCACGGGCTGCGGAGGGGATGGAGACGAAAGAGGGGGATGATAAATTAACGCAGGGACGTTTTGAATCACCTTTTGGAAGCGGCCGCAGCGTAAGAAGCACCTTTCCCGGCGTTATTCAGCCGGCGAGAAGTTCCCGTGACATATTGGTGTGTAGGTGTGTGGGGGCTGGCTCCTGCGGGGAGGGCGGGCGGGCGGAGGGTGCTCTGTGTGGTTCGGCGAAGCGAAGCAGCACAAGATGTACCAGTTGCTCTGGTAACAAAGCCTTTTTTTTTTTTTTTCTCCTTCCCCTAAGTGAAACATCATTTTAAGCGTTTTCCAGGCAAGACTTCCTTGCCCGTGTGGCCAAAAGCAGGCCCCGTTTCAGAAATACCCGCACAATTCGAGGCAGCAAGGGAAGGAGTCGCTCTTCCGAAGATAATCCACCGTCACAGGGAAGCTGATAAATCGAGGTCACTGTTTTGCACCCTCTGATTAAGCCAGCATGCGTTACCATACATCAGCGTGCCAGCCCAGCCCCTTCCCACAGCGCAGTAAGAACGGCTGAAACACAAAAACCATCCCGCAAGGTGGGGACACATAAAAAGGGGAGACCCTGGTGGGCTCCCCACCACAGGCAGCCAGCCGGGCAGCAGCAGTGGCTCGATACATGTATGTAACGCTGTGCTCGTGGTACCGAGGGATCATACAGCAGCTTGTCACTCTGTGCCCAGTCACACAGCCCCTGTGTGACCTTGAGGACACGGAGCCGCCTCGGGGGGCCGGCTGGAACCACCGAGTGACCCCAAGCGGAGCATCCGGAGCGGGACGAACACCCCTGGCTCGAGTTTAATGAAAGGAACCAGGTGCTGCGAGAAGATGGGAAAAGGCAAACGTTTAATAAGGCCGCCCAAACCCAACAGCTGGCTGCTGTGGGACAGAAGTGCGGGGAGCTCAGGGCTCCGTGTTCCCCAGCAGCCCAGGACTGGGGGTGCCGGTGCTGCAGGATGGGCGCCCAAAGGAGAGGGGGCAGCAGCCAGCCCAGGAGCAGCGCCTGCAGCTCGCGTGCACGCAGCACGGGCTCTCGAGCAAGTCCCAGCAGTGGGCCCTCAGCCATGGAAGCTGTGTACACAGCTCGGGTTAATTCTTTACAGCAACAATCCGCAGGAAACGATCATTTTGTGCAGCGTGGAAACTTCTTCCACCGGGCTAGAAGCAACAGTGATTAATTACCAAACTATTGACCATCGGTCTTTCAGAAAGAGAGACAATAAAACAACTGATTATTAAAAACAATTAATGTCATTCTCCGCTCAAGCTAATTATTTGAACTGCTGGTAATGACCTGGGAACCTGCAGAGTCTCTGTTCCCACCAGGGCTGAGCCAGACCACGGGCAGGCTGAACACGGAGCAAGTTCTTCTCTTACACCTCCCTCCTAAAAGCATAGAAGAGAAAAAAAATCTTTGCCTTTCCTTAGCATATCCACCAGCCACTCATTCAGCAGGGGGACGCACAGCAGTGCCCAGGGAGCACGCAGAGCTGGGGACACGCTGGGTACCACAGAAGCACACCAACAGCATCAGGACCATTTTATCCCAGCTCTTTTGGCATCTGCAGGCTCAGGGGCACCATCACCAGCAGACAGCCACACGTGGCGTTTTGAATCCCAAATATTTCAGTCGTTTTCTCATACCCCTGAACCTCAACATCTTCATCTACTGGGCCGAACTGGGGGTTCACCTCCAGATGAATCCATCCTGGCAAACACAAGTTGAGTAACAAACCAAATAACTGACAGAAGACTTTGGGATGCATTTCCTCATCATTTTGCCCCGTGTGGGTCAAATAGCCACCTAGCCTGGGCCTAAAAGCTGGTGGCACCCCACGGTGTCCCCCGTGCTGCTCCCTCTGCCAGCCACGGCAGTGGAGGAGCGTGCACAGGGACCACGGCCACGAGTCCCACGTGCCCTGAACGATGCCGTGGAACTGCTTAGCGATTAGGTGGCATTTCCCAGCTAATTAAGCAATCAATAGTTATTGTGCAGTTATGGAGCCGGCCCGTGGTGCCAGATCTTGTGCCCTGTAAAATAAAGCTGCAAACGGAGAGCCGCATCCCCAGCACACCCAGCAAAGCCAGCACACTTGGTGTCAGCACACCCCGTCCTCCTGCTGGGGTCGGGAGGCTGCATGGAGCACGCAGTCCTGGCATCACTCACCTCCCTGCTCATCTGTATGTGAGAGGAGAGCATCAATGGTTACCATCTGACCTACCTACCAATTTTTATTTCTAGGTTTAATATTAAGAAGACTGGCATCAAAACCCTGCCGTGGTGATGCTGGGTACCTGAGTGATGCTGAGCACGAGTTTGCTCCCACCCTACTGCACAGGGGACTCGCAGAGTGACCAAAACAGCTGCCTAAAAACATGGGAGGATCCCGTTATTTTGTGACATATTCAGCCCACGATAACCAGCCCGCTGAATGTCTTCCTCCGGTCTTGCACCAAGCCGCTGGGAGGCTGTCTGTGAGGAATCTGGTGGTATTTCCCTTCCAGCTCACGTGTCCATCGGTGGTCGGCACGCCAGCAGTTGCAGCCCCGACGGTGAGATTTATTCAGGCAGCCTAAGGTATGCTCAGTATGCAAGGCCTTTTTGCTTGCTCTCTAATGCAAAGCAGAGCTGAACGGCAATAATGATACTCCGCCACATGAAAAGCCTTCCCTCACGCTTCCAATAATGCTCTGAAGCGTTATCAGAAGTCTCCGCGACTTCTGCATTTAGAGTTTTGTTTCCAGTCAGCAGCTACCTGCTAAAAACAGCAAGGCAGCGGCTCAACTCCTGAAGCCCAAAGCACCGTGTTTCTGTTAAACATTTCTTTGAGCATTCAGAAAAATCCAGGAACGCAAAAATCCCACAGCACAACAACGCCTTGCACTGGAGCTAGCAAGACCTCGGCCGTTTATCGAAGCCGATTTACAACCTGTACCAGTAGACGCAGGATTATTAGGAAATAAAGAACAGCTTCCAATCCAACTAGCGAGATAAACCATCACCGGCGCGGTCCCTCGTTAAAATAAAAGCCAAGCTCTTCAACAAGAGCTCGCAGAGCAAGGATCGTTCCCTCTGCAGCTACTGCTGCTTGTGGCCAGTGGGGAAAGAAGGGCAGGTCCTGATGAGGACTTCCCCAGCCTTCAGGTCGCACCCATGTACGACCTCAAGCTGTGCACCTCCACACCGTGTCCTTCAAGCACTGGGGACCCCAAACAGCCTTGCTGTTGGCCTCCAAGCTGGCCGGGGGATGCGACTGCTCAGAGACCCTTTGCTCCTAGGTAAGGGAGCCTCAAACGTGTTTTTAGAAGGGAGCCAGAAGGTCTAAGCGTCTTGAAAAGCGATCCATCTGGTTTGCTTTCAGAGATAAATACAGCGGTGGCATCTGGAGGAAAAGAATCGCAGAGATCTTATTTCTGTGCTAGGTTTTAGGGTGGGACACCATAAACAGTTCTGCATGCTTTCTGTCAAAGTCTTCTTCTGTTTATAAAGTGGATACAACTCCAAGACTTCAATTTAAGAGAATCTGAGCTCAGCCTTAGCCTGAATTCCTACCTCAACGCTTACTAATTGGGTTTGGACAGCAGCTCCCCCCCCGCCACCATCCTGCCTGGCACTGCCAGCGAGTGAATCACACCGGGACAATCTGATTACCCCGGCACATTAAAAACAGCGAAAAGGAGGATTTTCTTTGTACAAGAAGGAGAAGAAGAAACACGGAATATATCACCTCCCCAAAAGCCTACAGCTGAACGCTTCTGGATGGTTCTCCCCCCCTTTGCGATCACACACACAGGCACCAAACAAACCACTGCAACAGGAAACACGCGCAGCGGGGCTGTGCGAGGAGCAGAGCAAACATTAGATAGTTTATTTCCCTTTTCTGCTTTCCACAAAAACATGACACTTTCTAAAGGCCATTAACGGCGCATAGTTTCCACTGATTGTTAGAAATACGCCGAAGTTAAAATTAGGTCACCCCCTGCCATTATTTTAGCAGCTGAGAAGAAAAACAGGGCTGAACCCAGCTCCCGGGGCTGGCCTCCGTGCCCGAGAGCCAACAGTGGCACCACGAAAACCACCACCAACACCAGCACCAACATCAGCACCCTCGGGGCAAGCACCGAGGGGAAGGCTCCTGGAGTATACCCTTGGTAAGAAGGGGGCTGGAGGGGGGCCGTTCTGGTTGGTTTTCACCTCATTCCAGTTCAGAAATTCACACGTCTTCAACCCCCGAAGTTGCGGTTCACCCTCGGTTCACTTCAGTCCTTCCAGCGTGGAATTGATGGAATTAGCCCGCGGCAGCGGGAGGATGGGGAGAGCAGGATCAGAACAAACAGCTCCTGACAGGTGGCTTCCCAAGCAGCCTTTTCTCCTCTTGGTTAGGGCCAGCTCGCTGTCCTTCACTGCGCGACAGGCAAGGGCTGAGCCTTCCCGCTGACCGAGGCAGAGCACATGGAGGTATTCCTTCCTATTGTCAGAATGTGGGCAAGACAGGCAAACGGGATCTCTGTGTGCACACAGGCACAAGTGCAATGTAAATACAGATCCAGTGCCCACACACACAAACCTTTGGAGAACGGGGCCCATGGGGTTGCTATCTGCCAGCAGACCTGGAATACGCAGCGAATTCCACGTGCACCTTGCCAAGAAACATGTTTACACCATGCATTAAGCACAGATAAGGCCAGACTCCAAAATAATTCGACCCCTCCTAACGCCACAAGAATCATCCACAACAAAAACAAACCACGATTACAGATTCTGGAATTCCCTCAAGCTGAGGGGTGATGGGGACAGGCGCCGTGCTTTAGCAAAGGACAGACACTTTAAACGTTGCAGGATGAAGCTCACGGGTTTATAATTTTGTTCTCCACGGTCTCCTTTGTACTCCCGTTTGGAGAGCTGCTGCCAGACGTTTGCAGGAGCTTGAAAGCAAACCCGCTGAGCGCCGTGGGTCTCCTCCAGCAGCAGGTTTCTGCCGAGCAGCGAGCGGCAGCCAGCCTGCGTGCTCCAGCCCCACGGTACCGGCAGACCAGCAGCCTGAGCAGGCTCCTGGACCACGATACAGCTCTGCTGGAGAGATTTATCTACGAAACCCCAGGCTCCCCGCTCCCTCCCTCATCACAGAATCCATAAAAAGCAATTGGGGGTGGGGGGAGAGGCAAAGAAAGCGATCTGTTTTTAGTGACAGCTTCAGAAGTAGTACAAATTGCTGTTGTAGGAGCTCCACGTGCTGCGCAGAGCTGGAGCACGTGACAAAAAGGCAGAGCCCAGCGAGGTTTTTGTCAGGCCTGACACTGCTGGGACCTAACGAGGCCGGTGCAATGGGATGCTCCACGGCCAGCACACGGCCAAGGCGACCAGGATCACTCCAGACACCGGCGTAGCCTTACCTTATAGACTTGCCCATAGGTGCCATTGCCGACAAGCTCCACCAGCTCAAAGATTCCTGCAGGATCCTAGGAGAAAAGGAAGAAGAAGCATTTAATGCGCTGGACTTCTGACTCCTCAAAAACAAGCTTTCTATGAAGAGAAAGACCAACATTTTCTGACAAACGTTTTGAACATTTTAAAGTCCTCTGGCAGCCCAGGGATTGGAAGCATCACAGTCAGGGGGAGCAGAGGTGTTAATCCACCCCGTGCGGTGAGCCAGCCCTGCAGGGCCGTGTCCCAGCAGCATTTGTGTTGCTTGCCCTGAGGCCTGGCGCATCCTGGCCATTAACTTTCTGGCCTCTCTGATAAATAACGGGACACCCAGAGCTGAAAGCTGGCACCAGAGCACACCCCTCCGCCCCGCTGTCACACACGTGCACACGCAGGAGCACACGCAGCGACACTGCCCGAAGCCAACATTCGCTGTGAGGTACGAGGGAGGGTGGGGAAAGAATAAACCGGCGCTGCTATTTTCTCCCCTCGCTGGGTTTTCCCCGTCCAGCAGCTCTATTTATGCTCCTCTGCTCCTCCTCCTCTCCCCACGCTCACTCCGTCTGGGTCCGTGTGTTCCCCTGTGAACCAGGTGGGCACATGGCTCTCCCCCCTCCCCGCTCCTCGCCCGGCCTCGAGGACATTCGGGCCACCAAAAGCCACCAAGCTGCAGGCACTCGGAGGCTCTGGGGGTTTTGAGTCACTTCTGCTATGAAATGTCTCGATGTCCCAGCGAGCCGGGTACCTGCAGCCTGACAAGATGCGGGCAGCGCATTAGCAGCTCTGCCTCATGAAGAGGAAGAGCAGCCTTCAGGGAGCATCCCTGGGGAGACAGGCAAAACCATATGAAAACGGCCCAAAAATGCCATCCGCCACCTGGAGCTGACCAAGGGCAGCGCTCCCCAACAGCGGCTGGGGAAAGGGAAGCGGCGCTGCGCCGAGTCTGAACCAACTGGGGGAGGAGGAGGGGAGGGATGGCAGCAGCTGCTGTTTATTTCTTGAATTTCTTTCCTTCGGGTTATTCTCTGCAGTGCTGAAACAACTCTGGAAGAGGCTTTTCAAGTGCTACAAGTATATCTATTTTTGAATATTCGCTGGGAGATTAAGAGAGAAGAAAGCTGTGCCTAGGGCAGATGATCAGGAGGCTTGGAGAAGCGCATCCCGGGAAGCAGCTGGCCATTTCTGATAACGAGAACCATTTTGTCTGACACCTTTTCCGACCGATTCCCAAACCTCAGCCCCAGGAGTCCCCCCTGCCGCCCTGCGGGGCCACCTGGCCTCACCCAGCTCCTCCAGGTTTACCCCAGCTCGTTTGCAGCACGGCTGCAGACGTCCCCCCCGCCACCATCACCAGCAGCACCACGCTTCTTCCTTCCTTCCCCCATTTCCACGGGGAAGCATTGTCAAGGTAACGGGGCTGCTCGCCGAGCCACGGGGCCGGGCAGGATTTGAGCAGAGCCCTAGCAACACGCTGGGAACGAGGAGGGAGAGGAGGGAGAGAGGAGGGAGAGAGGAGGGTGCTCGCTCCTCCCCGCGCTGCTGCTGCTGCTCCTCGCGCTGCTGTCACCCCCGCAGCTCCCACACAGCCCCCGCCCGTGCCCAGGAGCAGCATGTCGCCAGCAGCCACCCAAAGAAGCACAGGCAGAGGTCAGGGCAGGGAGAAATCCTTCTTTCCGCTGAGCTGGCTCAGCCCAGGGATGAGCTCTGCGCCCTCACGGCTGCTGGGGGCTGTCCCCACGGCTGGGGGACGCGGACACCGCTGCGAAACCCCAGGGGATGGGCACGGGAGGCAGGCAAGCAGGGTGGGATGCTCAGTGGGAGATTTGAAACCAGCTGGAGAAAAGAAACCCAGAGCACAGGGGTCTGGCTGGGGACCAGCCCCGGGCAGGCAGGAGGAATCTCGGCCCAAATATAGCCCGGGCTGCAGATGCGGAGCAGCGCGGCTGCTGGCAGCGGCCCCGGGGCTCTCTGCTCACCCTGCCCCGGCTGCCTGCCCCTGCCTGATCATTCAGGGCTGCTGGCAGAAGATGGGCTGATTAAAATCGAGGAGGGCCAGCGTTTAAGACAAACCCAGGAGCAATTTTCAGCCCTACGTGAGCTTCAGGCTGCATTCACAGAGCTCTGCTGAGAGCCGCATACACACAGAGCAGGAGCTGGTCCCTCCTGACAAAGGAGGGGGCAGAAAGGCAGGGCAATGCCCAGCACAATTTGGGGCTGTGCTTCGGGGACCCCAACACCCCCCGAAAATCGGTGGTATCCAACTCTGAGCGGCTAAAAACGGTGTGAGACACGGAGCAGGGCGAGAGCAGTCTTCTCCGGTAGCACCACGAAAAAACGCCCCCGGTATTTGCATAAACAACGCACTGAAAGCCCTCGCCGTGTCAGAAAAGGGACTGCTGCACACAGCTGATAAAGCTGAACGCCTCCCAGCTCCGGCAGCAGCACACGCAGCCTCTGGGAAGGCCTTATCGGCGCGAGGCAAGCAGCAGCTGGGCTCACGGCAGCTCCTTCTCCTCGCCGAAATGGCTCCGCTCGGCGCAGACCCCGCGGGACGGCACCGCTGCCTGCACCGCCAAATTTCGGCGAGCCCAAAATGCACAGGAGCCACCAGGAGACCCCCAACAGCAGTGACCACGTGCAGGGCCAGGCCAGCTAAGGGCTGAGGGCTGCAGGTGCTCATCTGTGGCACAGTGTCCCTAAAAACCGCCAGGCAGATGCCCACAAACACAAGAGAAGTCTGCACGCCCAGCTCGCCTCTTCTCCTTGCAGGAGCCGAATTTTTCTCCCCTCCTGCCCCTGCGCTGAAGGTATTTAGCAGCAAGGGTTATGTGAGGAGACGGGGGAGAGATGGTGGTAGGGAACCGAGGGGCACACCAATTAAAGCCCTGTTGCTGTGAATGCACGGGAGGGGAAATGAGAGATCAGAGCCTCTGTAATCACCGTGCACTTATTCCCCCAATTCTGAGCGGCTAATGACAACTTCCAGCCAAAAAGCGTGGAGATAACCAGTCATTAAGCAAATGTTGTAACCCTAGAGAAGAAAAAGGCTCGGTGTGACTGGAAGCAATGCACCAGGAGGGGTTAGCAGCCGGCCAGCATCCCCAGGCTCCAGGTCGCTGATGCAACTTGCTTTAGCCCACACACGGGGCACCTGCACGGGCTGCGCTTCCCAAAACCACACGTCCAGGCTGCACGTTAGCAAAGCCAGAAGTTTCAGGCAGCCACGCACATCTCCCCAACAACAGGGCCAGAAAAATCTCAAGTCAGCTGGTATTCCCTCAAAAAAACCTCATTACCGCGCTCATTTTGCAGGCGCTGAAGCACTCGGATGATCTGACAGAACAAGGTCCCGAGCCCCCCGGGGAAGCCATCCCAAAAGGCACGCGGTTTAGAGCGAAATGGAGGGTTTGGAGGAGTGCTTGAGGACAGTTTCTTTTTAATAATAAACTAGTCGCCTCCGTCTCCAAGGCTCTCCTAGCTAACAACCTTGTGAGCGATGTGAGGATGGGCAGCAGCCAGGAGAGGATTGCTTACAGAGCTGCAGACAGCAAGCAAAGCAGCGAGGCAAAGGCCGAGGCAATAAAATATCGAGTTACTGGGAACTTCCAGAGAAAGAGGCTGATGGTACCTTTCTGAGCTGCGAGCACTGCCCTCCCAACACACAGACGTACCCCTACGCCTGTCCAGTGAGAAAAGCAGTACAAAAAAAAAAAACACTCAACGGGCTGCTCGGGTATTTTGGGGGATATTTGGCTCGCTGAGGGTTTTGTTTTCACTTTGAAGCAGCAGCTTGTCCTCCCTCACCCCCAAACACCCAGCGCCACGTCTCAACCAAAGATGTTTGGCAAGGAACAGCGCTCCTGCACGGCAGGAGGGAAACTTGTGAAGGCCAAGCTGTCAGCAGGAGAAAGGTTTCCCCACCTGAGAGCTGCGAGAGGCCCGTGGACCAACCCATCTGAGCCGTTCCTGCCCAGCATCCCACGAGGAGCTGCTCCCTGCAGCCCCCTCTGAGGGTCGCGGCCGTGCTTTGCCCCCCCCAGCCCACACTCGAGCTCTCCCAGGCCTCCCACCCTCCTCTCCCTGGCTTCTTGCTGGAGAGCCCCAGCCCCTCCTTCCCTTCCAAAATGTCCAGCCTCCGAACAGCTGGCGACAGCAGAATTAACGAAGAGCTAATGAACATTGGGCATTGCGGTCACTACAGCTGGATCACCCCTTCAGCTCCTACCCCTTCAATTTAGGGCGTAAGTGTGGATTTGTGGCTAACAACTCATGGGTCCCACAGCCCGGGTTGTGCCAGAGATGCTAGTAAGGGACAGCAGGGACTGCGCTGACAGGCACGAAGCCAGCCTTCCTCCAGGAGGACACGTTTGAAGCTTGACTCTCCCCAACCCTACAACGAGTCGGATCCTCTCTCACTTCAAAACCCTTCCCGGCACATCCCGTGGCTCCTCGGGAAGGCCTCCACAATCGTTGGCGAACCCCGACGTTTCCAGCGCCGCGCCGGATGAATGCGGCCCCAGCACCGGCACCGATTCAACACACGCCTCATTCCAGCACACAACTTCAGCAGGACAATATATAAAAGGCCTGGCTAAGCTCAGAGTCTCTAAAAAGCTACAGAGCCAATTATAAATCGTATCCGTAGTCCCCAGAAGATCTGAAGTCAGCGCTAGCATTGTGCCACACTTCTTAGGATGCAAGAGATCAATTAGAGCCCAGCAGCTGGACACGCTCCACGCTGGAAGTCACTCATCCGCAGTTTCAGCCCAAGAAGATATTATTCCTAACTGTTTAGATCTCGCCCCTCTGAGAAATAAAGAGTTTCACCTCGGCCAGCAAATGTTTGCATCCAGCTGAAATTGCTACCTGCCAGTAAATGCTGTCAAAGGTTTGGGGGACCTCAGAGGAGCTGCTTTAATTACTTACCCGAGCTGCTGGTCCAGGAGCTGCAGCCTCTCAACACACCTCTCCTAGAGGCACATCTGAAAAGCGAGGTCACCGCCAAGCCCGGCACCAAGAGCAGACCAAAATTCAGCGTTTCCAGCAGCCGGTCCCTTTGGGGGTTTGCCTGGGGATGTCTGCTCGGGAGGGAGCCTGCACCTTTCTGAGCCTGGAGATAGCAGCCTCCAGGGGAAGCCACAGAGCTCAGATATCTGTGATTGCCTTCTCCAAGCCAAGGCAGCCTTGCTCCTTCCTTGCGGCCAGAAGAAGACCTCAGCGTGGGAGAACGCCTCTCCCATTTTGTTTCAGAGAAGGACAAAGCATGGCGCAGATCACATCCCGTTATTTAGCATCCCGCTAGCTGCAGCAGCCTGCAAGAGGCAGCCAGCAGACCGTAAAAAACGCAGCGATGCTCCATGGGCTCCCCAAACACGCACCATGGACACGTCTGTCACAGAAACGTCTTGACAAACCGGCAAAGTTACTCAGAAATCAGGAACGCCAAGGATATGTTACGCCACACGCCTCGAATCTAGGAAGAGCTTCCTCACTCGGGAGCTAACAGGGTGCAGGGGAGGGGGAGGGAGGCTTCGCACCCTTTCCCTACATTTCACAGGCTCCGCTGAGTAATGCCAGCCTCACCGGGGAGCCCGGCCGCCTGAGCTTGACAGACCCTCCCTCAGACTGGGGGGAACGAGGTCCCGCAGCGAGAGGAGCAAGATCCTGCCTGACAGCCACACGCGCCGAAATGATTCACAATAATTTTTTTGCCAGGTCGTAAAGTCTTTCCCAGAGCAAAGCTTCTGTGTTTCGCAGTGGCTGGTGGTGTGAAACGCTCCTGTAGGCTCTGGGAGCTGCTTTTTCTCCTAAATCCCATTAATGAACAGGGTGGGGAGCAGGGACTGCCCTGCAGCTCACGTGCTGGGAGTACTGCAGCAGTGCTTCAGCCCAGGCAGGGCAGCAGGACCTCTCGCACGGGTCTGAGCTGGGTTTGCTCCACAAGTCAGCGTGGCGCTCAGTGCACCCAAGCACCCCCGTCTGCTTTATGGGATCAATTTGGGTCCCGCAGGGGACAGCTGCACATCCCCGAGCAGGACTGGGCCCATAAGCGGGGAGTTTCATCACGTGGGTGTTGGGATGTGCAACGGGGTGGGAAACACTCCCCACTGCTCCTAAATTAATTGCTGTTGTTGTGATTTGATTTGCGAAAACCTCCAGGGCTAAGTTTTGTTTTAGAAAACTACAAACCCATCAGATTAATCAACTGAGAATAAATCAGTTTGAGTTATTTATTTCTCCTCTATCTACTCCTCTTTAGGCTTGGCAAGTCGCTGCATTCTTTCCATCCCGTGCAAGAAAAAGAAGACCAGGGCTTTGGGCTCGTCATTGTTTTAAAGGAACTTCTGCAACGTGGAGCAGCTCTGCGAGCCTAAACCACGGCACAGGTACAAGGAGGAGGAGATGTGACGGCTGGGGCTGGTCTCCACGTGCTGCAGGCACCAGCCCTGCGCCCAGGTGCTCGGGAGAGGAGCAGAGCGAGGAGCTCAGCCTCCTCCAGCCACATTTCGCTGCCTCTGGATCCCTGCACATCCTTTCCCCCTGATTCCCTGCCCGCAGCTGCAGCAATGCGGCAACGCCTCTGCCAGCGAACCGGGGAGAAAAGCCCTCACATATATTATGCTGGAGAAAATTAATCTTGTGTTCCACAGAATATTAAGTGGATTACATCTACAGCCTCCAAGGAGGAAAATGTTGATTCCCATGTAACTTGTGCCATTATTCACCTCTATTAACTTTTATTTTTTACCAGCACAATGTTGGTCGTGGTAATTCCTTGTTATTCAGTCCAGACTTCAGCCAGACCTCGACACGCCGAGCAAGGAGAGCACGTGGGACCTCTCCTCAGCCACGAGGAAGGCTCAGAAATCATCCTGCAGTGGCACTGTTACTGCACAGGGCAACGTTCAAGGTGGTTTCTCAAAGCCAGCTTCGTTTCTGCTGGACAACTCCACAGCAGGATCACGTTTGAGCATCACTCGGCCACCCCCATCCAGGCCTCATGGAGCCCTGCTCTTTCTGTGTGGAGGTGCTAATGACTAAAAAAGCAGCAGGCTCCAATAATCAGCCTCAATATCATTTAAATCCTTACCTATCATTCAAATACATGCTCCCAGAGGGCGGCATACCCTTTGAAGCAGAGCTCGCGGGGAGTGCAAGTCACTCAGCACGGAGGAAGCAAGCCCAAAGCCACACAGAAAGGATGCAGCCCCCCGATGGGGACGCAAACTCAGCCCGAGCACTTCTGAATCTTTCACAAGCACCTCAATGGGTTTCAAGGGCCAAAAGGAGCATTTTGATGATGTTGCACAAAGTAAGGAAGGAAAGGAAATGTGCTTTTTTTTTCCTAGATGTGATGCATAATCAAAAGCTCAGTCCTGGCTTGAGAAATGTAGCGATTCTTTACTCTCCGTGTAAATCTCACTGCTCTGTGCAGAAAGAGGAACAACTTGTAACCTGTAATTCCCAGGCTCCGTCCCCTCTTTTACAGTTCCTTGAATAATTTGAATTCTGCACAATAAACGTCAGAGCTGATAAGAGAAGCCTTATCGGATGAAGTAACCTACAGCTTTCCACGTGGGCAAGATGCAGAGCTAATGGCTACAGAACCAGATAAGGGTGCCCATAACCACAAATCAAACCTGTGCAAGGGCAGCAGCAGCACCGCACTCCGTCGGGCAGTAAAACAAGCAGCACGACAAACGCCCTGTAGGTTAGTGCCCAAGACACCACTTCTGCCCCTTTCACTCAGCTCTCTTCTCCGTGTTTTGTCCTCACCGTGTCCATCAGGTGCTCTCCGTGCACTGAACTTGCTGCCAGTAACAGGGCTGCACCTTGTCCCCTGTCACGGCTGCTCAGGACATAAGAGCTGGCTTCACATCGCCCTTGCTCCAAGCCCCAGCGTTGCCCTTATGTTCCCCTATATGACTGGTGCTACCCGTTTTGGTGCGCTAGTCTTGGTCACAAATTCACTTTTGCTGGTTCTTTCAAGAACTCTGACCTGTTGGTTATCTTCCCACCTGATTTCCTCCCTGAGAATTGACACCTGCAAGTTTTTTTCCGTTCCCTAGTGTCCCAAAGCTCATTCTGTGTTGGCAAACCTACAAGAAAAGCATTTATTGAAGGAATTTGCTCATCAACTCTTGCCGGCACTGAAAACACACCTTATCTAATCTTAGGAGAGCATAGTTTAATGACTACAACACGGGATGAGAGGCCAGAAGGCCTGACTTCTACTCCCCGCTCTGCCAGGGCTGCAGCGCCTGTAAGTGAATGTAGACAAGATGCTTGACCTCCCCCCCTCACCTTGATTTCCCCTGGTAGAAGGCTATCCTTGCATTCCTTTCCTCACAGGGGATCTTATCTGTAAACTCCTCATTAGCATCTGCAAAGAGTTATGCCTCTCCGGATGTGGACGTAAAGCCAAGCAGAGCTGCAGCACCGGCCGCTGAGCCTGGAGACATCCTCTTCGGTGCTCTCAGGCAAACTGAGCAGCGCTGCACTCCCCATCTGTGCTTAGGGAAAAAAAAAAAATTAGTTCTTTCCCTCTACAGGAAAGAAAAAAAAAAAATCACTATTATCCTACAACAACTGGATGTGGAGATAGGGTAAATCCAGACCCGGCACAGATGCTGCTGAAGATGAAGACCAGAGCCTCAGCTCCCACGGCCTTGCACACAAGAAGGCTCCTGCCCTGCCCTGCCTCAGTGCCTTGCAGTCTTTGTGGGGCACTAGAACGCAGAAAGGGCTTCTTCTGGTATTAACAGAAACTTCCAGTTGGAAAATAACTGGCTATGAGCAAGCAGAGTAATATTTCAGGTCTTCTGGGGAGGAAAAAGTCACCCCACCCTGACCCGCTCCCACTTTTCCCACTTGCCTCAGCTCACACCAGCAGCACTGGTGCCAGCCACAGCCACTGCACTAACTGGGACTGCTCCAGAGCAGCAGGACCTCCTAGATGGACCCACAAACGTCCCATTTCCCCCCCAGTGGGGGACGGTGCAGCGAAGGACAGGAGATACGTCCGCTCTGGTCTAACCACAAGGAACAGCAAGGTCTCAGTGGAGCTGCTGGCCCAGGAACTTGGAAAAAATAAAACAAAGGGCTCGGCTCCTTTTAAAAGAGAAAAGAAAAATGTCCTATTGTTCCATAATTAATGGAAAGCAGAAGAGGCTTTATGAACTCATTGAGAAACACAGGGTGAGTATTAGAAAGCACATCTCACTATTTCATAATCACAAGGTGAGCTGCTTGCATAATACCGAAAAGGAGCATAATCGAGGCTATCACCAGGCAGTTATGAAACTTGCGTTTTAAATGCTTGATAACAGTAACAGAGTAATTAGGTTTGCTGAGCGATTTTGTTTTTTCCTTTTTGGTCACTGCAAAGCAGATGCTGCGGCCTCCAGCACGGCCCTGGCGAGGCGCACACGCGATGGACGGGCAGGGATGCGCCGGGACCCTCCCCTGGGTGCTTCCAGATGCACCCAGGGGAGGCTTTGAGATCACACCGAGAGACAGGCTGTGACCCTGAGAGAGTAAACCCCAACAGAACTGCACGCCGAGTGAACTGCTAAACCCCAGCGAGCCCCTAGGCCTGCCTCTCCCGTGGTTTTAGCCATGAACATGCTCACAGGCACCGCGCGGTGTGACCTGCACACCCGGCCTCCCCAGCACAACACATCATAGAGGGCAGCAAAATGTCACGGAAACCAAGGGCAAACCAAGACAGAAGACAGTCCCTCCCCCACCACTCCTTCTATTTTTAGGCAGCCAGATTAGCTGGGAGCAGTTTTACTCGGGTCTGGTAATGAGTAATGCTCCTGCATCTTCTCTCGAGGACGCTTCCTCTGCCGGCCGGCACTCATGCTGACACTGTGCTTTAAAGCAACAGTATGGAAGAGATCACACGAAGTGGCAAAACTGAAATACAGCTTCATGGGAAAGGCTCTCAGGAAAGTGACCCTGGCTTTGAACTTGGGCCAGGTGTCCCGCGTTCACCACACTGCTTAATTTTTTATTTTTTGTTTTCTTTTAGAGGGGAGGGGGGCACGATAGTCTACTTATCCATGAGGTAGATAATTGATGCAAATGACAACTGAATCATCTGTAGTTGATGAGGATGGTACAACGACAGCTCCCAAGAGCTGCCACGGCAGCAGGACCACCGGGCTGGTGGTGGGGCCTTGTTAAAGAGGCCCCACCAAAGGAGCAAGACAGAAGGGAGACTTGGGTGCCACTGCGCTGGCAGCTTCCTTTCAGGTTCCTCCCTCTTATCAGGGAGATCTGTTGCCAAGGCACGAGATAACAATTTTCTACTACGCAACCACTTGCATGTTCAGTGTCCTTCGGATGCTTCCTGAATGCTCCGACCACCCTGACAGCAGCACCTGGGGACGCAGCTTTCCTCCTTCTTGTCTCCTCAGGGCCTCACTCAAAGCTTCGACAAAAATCAGACAAAACCACCAGGCTTTTGACGGGCTAGAAACCCTTTCCAGGAGCGAGGTGCCCCACCACGTGAAGAGGAGAAGGCAGAGCCTGAGGAAAGGCCTCCCAAGGCCATGGCTTCCCGGTGAGCTCCTGCCCAGGGCCACACCACCTTGCCGCAAGGCTCTCGCTTTCTTCTGCGACTTGTAAAAGCTTGTTTATTGAGGAAAAGCAAGAGTCCAAGGCAAGGAATCGTTTAAGTCAGCTAGCAAATGATTAACAGCAAGTACTTCGGATTGCTCGTGGCCATAAACTCATCCTGCACCCATCTGGCAGATGGCAGAGGGGAGCCCACAGCGAGGCTGTACCTGGCTGCAGGCGAGGACGCGACCGCTGGCGGCCAGCTCTGGGCCTCTCCTCTCCCACATTTAGGATTTTGTTTCTCTCCACCCTCAGGCCTCCAGGCCTTGCCACCATGCCGCCCTCCATCCCCACGCTAAGCCCTTTCTGGGCAGACCTCGCAAAGGCGCCCAGGGCTTTTGGTGCTCGTGGCACAAGCGAGCACCCACACACCTCCTCCCACCCCCGGGCTGCCCCTGGCACGCAGGACAGCTACCTGGGCTGCCACCCTTTGGCAACACGGCTTTTACGTCGAAGGCAGGGAGGAGAAGCGTGTCACGGGGCTCTTTCAAACAGAGGCCACAGGAGCAGCAGCGTTTCTCCTCAAGGCCTTTTCCTGTTCACGCCAGGGCTCCCCGAGAGCCCAGCGCTTCAACGCTCGAAGTATCAGCACCTTTTAAACGATATCCTGAAGGCTCGTCTTTGGCCTGGCTTTTACATCCCCCGGTGAAGGAGTTAGGGGGATTTGGCACTTTCTCCTTGAACCATCGTTACAAGTGACTCAGATTATATTGCAGCATGAGTCATCTTGGCAGAGGTCACCACCACAAGCAGCAGCGACTCTTCAATTATTTCCTTCAAGCTGAATTAAAGGTGTATTGTTATGCTAATTGTACACTTTCTCCATCCTATCTTTCCATCTCCTGGCTGAGGAGCAGCTTGGGTTCTCACCCCATAGCCCAAACTAGGTCTGGAAGAGCTCTTCCACTGCGGGGTGGTGACGAAACCTGGGCTTGCAACTGGGAAGTCTTCTGGGTGGCTTTTCTGCTATGGCACCTGGTGTGTAAAGCACGCAGCTCCCCATCCCTCCTCCCAGCACTGCTCCACAGGTGTAACAGGTTGTCAGGCCTTCCACATTCCTGTTGTTTTCGCACTGTATCACCACAATTTCATAAGAAGACAATGTTGGCCCAGTGGCTGGGGTGCCACACATCACCGCCTGCAGTACACTCTACAACATTTTGCTGGATTTTGAATCAGTTCTTCAGCTCACAGGAAACTCCAGCCCTTCCCCTCCATTCCTGCCCCCCACACACACCCCATTTGCCCACCAGAGCTCCCCAACCAGGGCATCAGAAGACAGAGGAGATTCCTCAGCATCCCTGCCAGGGCCGGACACAGCCGCTTCAGGGCACTTGGCTCAGAAAAAAAAACACAGTTTGTCCATTAGAAAACACAGCCATTACCAGCCTGGTCACCAGTGGAGCACTCTGCGTTGATATTTATAGCAGCAAAACATTCAAACAGGGAGCAGGGATGGTCGCAGCGGCTGGGAGATTCACTTTGGAGACCATTTGTAAACCTCTCCCGCTACTGGAATCCCATTTAGCTATTACAGCCTCTTCAGACACACCAATACACCGATCCCCACAGAATAGCAATAGGAAGGGCAGCGGCATCACGGTATTTACTGAGGCTAATCAATACGCAAAGGCTGGAGATTTATTGCAGCAAAGACAGCCCGTCTGCATAGCCAAGAAGTGCATTTAAAGCCCGTTTAATTTTGTTGCCTTGGCCTCTGGTTTTACTCCAGGAGCAGTTTCTTTGCACGCCCGTATTTCTTTCCCCCCAAAACAGACGCATTTTGCAGACGCACAAAAGAAGTCCCCCTAGGAACACCTGCCATGAATATTTAGCAGGAGGATAAAGCAGAAAACACAACGGTTTGAGCGCAGTGCCCTTCCTTTCCAGCCAGGTTTCTCATTTGAGTAGAGGCCCATGGCTAATTAAGCAACACCCAAAGCGCTGGGAACGACAACCTTGCCTTAGGAAGAGCAGCACTCCCAGCCCACGCATTGGAGAGGCTCTGCGCTTTCCTCTTGCGTGGTAAAAACGGGAAAACTCCCTCACCTCATCCATCTCCAAGCCGTGTGGCGACACCTGTGACCCTAGGGAAACCTGCTGGCCTTGAGCATCACCTGGGCTCCGCAGATTAGCAGCTAATTTATTTCACTTGCTCTGCTAGAGACAGTGACTTCTCAGCGCCATTTCTTTTCTCCTCTATAAATCCCCCTTTCCTTTTCCCATGCTCCTTCCTTCGCCCCAAATCTGGCTGCTTTTAGCCCCCAGAACCCAGCTCCTTATTCATTTTTGGTCAGCTTCTGTAAGCTGGGGAAAAACTGGGCATCCTAAAGGGGACCACACTTCAGGAATACTTCACTTCTGCCACTACCAACATCAGCCACCAACGCCTGGCACTTGGCATCTGGGGAGCCAGGACTTTTGGCCGGGTACCTCGTTTTCAGTGAGGAGCTGGGACAGGCACAGTGCAATACTCTGAAAACCATGGCAGCAAGACAGGAAGGAGATCTGCAACTTCTCTTTTGCCAGTTTATCTCTGAATCATATTAAGCTTTTATGCTTGCATACGAAAGAGAAAGGAAAAGGCAAATATATTCTGATTTACAGGGAGATTTCTATTGTTGCCTGGACATCAAACAGCACCCAATTAGTCCTGCAAGGATCTGACCCACAAATTATGAAAATAAATGCCTCTGCAGCTTTGATCTCGTGTATTTCTGTAGCATGCTACAGCAGTTATTAGACACATTTTATTAGATTCAAGCTGTGCGATCTCTTCCTCAGCAAAGGCTCTACTGCCTCAGATGCATCCTAAAGCCTCCATCCAGCAGATTAAGGGCATGGTCCCAAACAGTCACTTCTGTCATGCCCTGAACACATGACTCAGCTGGCAGGAGGCTTTTTCCTGCTGAGTTTCAAAATTAGGAGCAAAGAGAATTTTTAAAAGGCGGGGGAGCAGGGGGGGGAAGTGTCAGCCGCCTAAATTAAATTCTGGATTCTTTGTTGGTTTATAAAGGAATATACATCCTCTGCGACATCCTTGGCTTCTAAAAAGTGTTGTTTTCGGAAGAGCTAAACAATTTATTTCTTTTCGCACTCTGAAATGACATTGCTGGAGGAAGCAGGCGAGAACTGTAACAAAAGGTTTCATGCACTCCAGAGCTGAAAACCACACGTGCGTTCACACGAACAGAAACACATCCACCCACCCCTGCTGCAGTGACAGCGTGTAACACAAAGAGGATGTTAGACTCAGCCTGCTCAGCCTTTACTCCGTGGAGTAGCTCACTGCTCACAGCACAGAGCAGCTCCTGCACCTGCCAGGGGCCGTGGCAGCTTTCGGTACCTCCTTGGGAAGGATGGGAGCATGCGAATCGCCCAGGTCTCGGTCACAGGCGAGAGGGTGGTGTCTGCACGAAGCCATTCATGCTGCTAGGCTTTTTGTGGCAGGCCTGCTTATCAGCGGCAGAACAAAGTGCGTACCTCCTCCTGGATTCATGGTAACTCAGCTGAGCGGGGCAGTAAACGCGGTGTTTGCTCACCGATTGCAGGAGGAAACGCTGGTTCCCGGCTACGCACATCGCATCTGGATACTCCAGCGCTGGCTGCCTGATTACAGTCATCCATAATTCAGCACCAGCCCGCAACCTTGAACTTCTGGCAAGCACGGCAGAAAATTAACACGGGAAAGCAACATTCCAGATCAAAGGGAAATGGCTCGCTGTCCTCCGAGCGTTTGCCGTTACAAAATAAGATCAGGCGTGCAGAGGGATGGGACCGAGGTCTGATTAAGCTTCTCGCCAATGTTTTCCAACCTCGCTTGCTTTGCCTCTCCTTCAATACCACGCCTTTGGGGGGAGCATCCTTAGCATGTGGGAAGGGGTCACAGCCCGCACAGGATTCCTCTTGAGACCACCGCAGAGGGGGAATATGGGCACAGAGGCGCCTCCTTTTTCCCAGGGCTGTGTTCGTTAGGCAATCCTCCATCAGAAATCACAAGCAATTCACACGCACAACATCAAGCCTCGTTTATATAAATGGTTTGCCAGAGAACAGAGCAGGCAGCCCATGGCTTTCCATGTACAGCCACTGTCCAACGTCACAAAAGGGGACTGGGGGAAGGAAATCAGCGCTGCTGCTTTACAGCTGGTAAATACAGCCCCTCACTTACGGAGCTAGCGATGACTTGGGCCAGTGGTTTTTGACCCGCAGCCTACAGACGGCTGTAAGGGCTGCCTGGGGGGTAGCTGAGGTGCCTGAGCACCAGCAAGCCTCGTGTGATGGAGGCCACCAGGGAAGAGAGGCCCCGCCGAGCAGAGCAGGATGAAGCCACCCGGGGAAAGGAAAAGCCAGGCAAAGCCCCTGGCCCCCAACCCTGGTGCAATACCCTTACCACGAGTCTGGCAGATAAAAATTACCTGCACATAGCGGGGATGAAAGCCTGCTCTAACCACTCGTTTCTGCATGGAATAGAAATCAAATTTCCATTTTAGACACGCACACACCAACCAAATACCTGCCTCTTCACTGCCTCAAACCCTGACCCAACGAAATGCCCACACTCATCAGCCTGCCGTGGATCATATTGCTCTGAGTTCATGCTTAAGCAGCCCAAATTATTAATTTTGGTATCCGACCAGGACACAAACACTCGTGAGAACAGAGCCTCTCGGTGCCTTTAAAAACACCAGCCACTTAGCCACTTGCACGTGGTGGAAGAGCTCCAAAGAGCAGGCAGAGGAACCAACCTGTCACCGTGCCAGCGCTGGACGTGGAGAGCTGCAGAAGAGCAACATCTGGGCTGCACAGCCCCACGAGACGGGGGAAAAATAAAAATCAGCCTCAGGCAAGAAGATGAGGCAGAAGCCAGCTTTGGTTTTATTTTAACTTCCCGTGAACACACACACACAAGGAGCTGCATCATGGGCAGAAAATAGCATTTGCACCACGACCAAAATACTGGCTTGAGGAATGGCGATGAGATGCAGGAGGGCTTGCAGCTGGACATCTTCACTCCTTCAGCGATCATTCAGAGAGCGGTGTTGTGCTAACAAGGTCTTATGTTAAAAAAAAAAGAAGGGGAGGAGGACTCAAAATTCCCAAAGAACATGGACATCCCCAGCGCCCAGAGCTTATACAGGCCCTGATGAAGTCCACGATGGAAGACCTCCAAGAGAGTCTAACCTCAGGAGTCCCAGCTATATACAGGTATCTATTTATAGATACATAGATAGAAATAAACGTTTGGTGAAGATCGGTGCCAGATCTTGCACGCAGCATATCATGTACGAGGCACCGCAGACACGCCTTTCTTAATCTCCAGAAACCATCTCTAGTAAAATTTGTTCCTCTTTCTATTTAGGAAGAAGGTGACCTTTGCGAAAGCTGCTGAAGTTCTGCGGAGCTACATGTTTTAAAAAGGCGTTGGAAGAAGAAATCCACCATAATGCTGCAAAGATAATGCTCCCGAGTAGCGGCTCGCAGTGCTTACGCCCCATTAGAACTTCTCCTAAATCTTTCATGATTCTGAAATATTCCATAACCCGATGAAGTCCTGGAAACAGGACAGTGCCAGCATGCTGGGGCTTTTTTTTGTTTGTTTGTTTGTTTGCTTTGTTTTCAATATGAGAGCTTTTATCCTCCTTGACAATGATCGGCTAATGCAAACAAATGGCCACTGAAAATTCACTTCTATACAAAGCAAAGCTAAAGGAACAGCACTGACATTTTTGGGTTTCGTCCAAGTCTTCCCAGCAACAGCTAATACCCACCGGCTCCTTAATTCTGCGCTGTCTCCTCTCCAAGCCTGAGCACTAAAGGCCAGCCCTTTCCAAAACAACTAACGATTTTAGGATCCAGTTTCCCGAGAGTGCACGGTCAGCACTTTGCGAAAGTAAACAACAAAGCCTTGGGTTTTGTTAATGAGCCCAAACCAAAGCAACAACCAGGTACAGGAAGAAAGCAATTGCTCCTTCCCCCCAAAAGGGTGCTTGTTAAGTAGGAAACCCTCAGCCAAGCCCAGGTGAGCCATCCCAAGGCACAGCTGTGAGCTGTGGGCTCCTGCCCCTGCCTGGTACCACCCCATGGGGCCATCAGCTCACTGACAAAGGCTTTCCCTTTATCCTCTTACCACCTAAGCCCGTTTTAGGGGGCTGTTCCTGCAGCCTGGCAGAGGAGAGGGCCAGCTCCAGGCGAGCACCCAAAGGCCTCCTCCTGCTGCTGAAGTGCCCGCAGCCATCCCCAGCACGTCAGCTGTCTGGGAGCGGACGTGGCGGAGGAAAAGCTATTGACCTGGATATTTTAGCAGGATCAAGGCCACGGGCTTCGGCAAGAGATGACAGCATTCACCAAGACACACGCTTAAAAATAAAAAAATAAAAAAAAAAAAAGCCCAAAAGCCCAGCCCCGTCCTTCTGACTGCTCTCCCGGCGTGCTCAGCTGTGCGTTCACCAGAGAGCATGGCCCACTGCATCGCCACTCACACACATCCCCTCTTTCTTCCAAAAATCTGTTTTCAAACACAGCCATCAACAGCCTGTGCGAATCCCCACGTGAATCATTATTCTGCTAATAGCAACGCCAGGGCATTCGGCTATTAAACGTGCTGAGTGGGCTAGCAAAGATACCTCCCAGCCCGGACAAAAGAACATTATAACGCCGTTTATCTTATCCCCTTGTCAGTATAATATGCAGCACTACCTGTTCAATGGCCTCATCATTTTAAATTACAGTTTTCTGCAACATTAGCAGTGCTCATTACCAGCGGCACCAGCGGCAGACCTCTATTTTAAGAGCATCCTTGTGACGCTGCAGGCTTCGCCCTGCCCTTCCTCGCACGCTCGCTTCTCCGCGCTGACCTGGGGACACTCGGATACCATGGCAATGAGCAGGGTAGAAAATGATTGATAGAAACGCCTCGCAGAGAAGGCAGCAGCGAGCCAGAAGTGCGCTTGCTAGATGCACCAGGCCACGCATTTTAATCAGAGCTCGGGGCTTTGTTCCTGGCCGAGCCGGCAGCGCGCTCACGGAGCAGATGCACCGCTGCGGCGGAGAGTGGTGGCACGGCCACGATGAACTCCGCTGTGGCAGAGGCATGAGTGCACGCCGGCTGTTGTCACCCCTACAAATCCTGCCCCAGAGCCAAGCCACGCTGTGCCAGAGCCCCGGGAACACACCCCGAGGGAGGCGAGGCAGCCAGGGCACGGGACGGGGCGAAGTGGCAGGCAGAGGTCCACCTCTCTGCATCTGCCTTTGCCTGTTGTCGATAAAAGCCAGCCTCCTGGAACGTTTTGGTGACTCAAACTCCGAGATAAGCAGCCCGAGCGTTTCCTTTCCCCGCTGCTCAGAACGAATCATCCCCCCCCGCCAGATTTTGAGTCACTACCTGCTCCCGGCAGCTCCGGCAGCCAGCTCGCACCCTCACACACGTAGGCGCAGGAGCAACGTCCCCTCCGTCCAGGCTCCCCTATGGCAGCAGCGTGACACTTCTCTTATTTTCTAACAAATGAAATTTCGCAAGGCGTGTGGAATTACTCCTCGCTGCCATGTTTTGTGCTCAGGCAGCAAATTCACTATTGATTTCTGATTCAGACCCGGTGGAATGATTCACGCTTCTTGCCCTATCTGCTGGATTTATGACCTTTAACAATTATTCCAAGTGCTAAAGGAGCTTAGTTTAGAAGAAGATCTATTCCTTGGCAAATTGAGCCCCTATTCTTGTCTCACTTATAAACAAACACATCTCTCATAATTTAAAGGCAAGTCCTCCCCATCAGGACGCCGCTCCTCTGCACCTCGGACGCAGCCAACTTTTCCTAATTCCAATTTTATAATGGGACTCGAAAAAAATCCATTTCCTGCAGAAAGAGCCTCCCCGCGAAGCCCTGCCAGCCTCGGCGGCGGTGCCAGAGAGCTGCTCTGCACAGGGCCAGGCAGGGGAACAACCTGCAGCAGTGCCACCAGACGTCCCTTGTCCCGGGTCACCCCCCGCAGGCTGGGCACTGCTGGTGGCTCTCAGGGCCGGAGGGAGAACATTTACTTCTGACCCAAAACCAAAACCCAGACCGTGTCTCGAGAACATTGCGATTAACAAGCCACAAAACCCAAGAACCAAGCACGTGGGGACGGTTTTCAAAAGAGCTAGCAGCCCGGTTCAAGAAGAGTTCCCAGCACCAACGCTTGAAAACGAAACAAAATCTGAATTTCAGGGGGTGGGGGAGAAGAGGGCCCCCTTCCCTTCCCTCCCCAAAGGACACTGCTTTCCTGGAGTAACCCCACTGCCTTCAGCACCCTTCCTCCTAAAACACCTCCACCTAGCAAGGGAAAGGAGAGCTCCGGGTCTGCAGGTTGTGCATGGTCCCCCCCTGCTCCAGCCTCGCCTGCGCTGTGTACTGCTGAGCAATCATTTACACTATTAATCAACCAGAAACTCGCCAGGAAGAAAGTAGGGCAAGTGAATAAAGATAGGCTTTTTTTTTTTTTTTTTTTTTGCACTGAAGCAAATAATATTTCTAAAAATACACTTGTGCTAGTCTTCAGTGAATTCTGCTTAATTTTATTTATTTATCTATGGCAGCAGGTTGAGGGAAGCAGCCCCGCTGCAGCTCCTCCTGACGTCTCCCCCTCCTCGATACCAGCTCGCTGCCCTTAGGAGCGAAGGGATGAAGAGGAAAGGGGGAAAAGCAGGAAGCTATCTCCAAGGGGGTCGGGGAGGAGGCAGGGCACGGCGGGTGGGTGCCGGGGAAAAGCAGGGCGTGGGGAGCAGCCCCGAGCAGCCCCCGGCTCCGTCTGCGCCCGTGTGTCCGCGCGTGCACGCCTGCGACATGATTTATTACCCGAGCGCAGCCAGACGCCGCGCTGCCAGCCCCGCTAGCGGGGAAGGGGGATAAAAGGGGGGTCCAGGCTGCCCGGAGCACTGCGGTGCCCCCACCCCAAGCAGCCCCGCGCCCCCATAGCACCCCACAGCAGCCCCTTTGCCACCCAGCCTTGGGGGACAGGCAGCACGGGGGGCACCGCGCACACCCCGGGTGTAGAGCCGTGGGGACGCGTACACACGCTTGCGTACACACATCCAGCCCGACATGTGTGTGCGGGTGCACGCACAGGCGGATATACACACACACGTCTGCATGTGCACACTCACAGGCGTGCTGTGTACGTGCAGGGGCATACGCACGCGTTTATTACATACGTGTGGGAGATATGCACGCATTTGTGTGCGGGCAGGGGGACAGGCACACATTTAGGTAGGGGCAAAGGGATATGCACACATTTATGTACACGCAGGGGATGTGCACACACATTTATGTACGTGCAGGGCTATTTGCACACACATTCATGTCCGTGCCTGTGTGTGCACACATTTCTGTACAGGCAGGGGTTTGTGCATGCACATTTCTGTACCGGCAGGGATATGTGCACGCACATACACACACACAGGGCGTTATGCATGCACATTTCTATACCAGCAGGGATATGTGCATGCACATACACACACAGAGGAGCTTATCCATGCACATTCCTACCCGTGCAGGGTACCCGCATGCACACAGATACCCGCAGGGGTGCATGCACACTCACACTCACACACTCACACACACTCACACACACTCACACACAGCCCCCCAGCCCTCACGCACCCCCCCCACCGCCTCCCCGCGCCTCACCCGCAGCGCCGAGAGGTCGATCTCGTCCAGGCTCCGTGCAGGCGAGTCGCTCGCCATCTTCCCTCCCCTCTCCTCTCCTCTCCTCTCTTCTCTTCTCTCTCCTCTCCTCAGCCTCTGCCGCTGCCGCCGCCGCCGGCGAGGCGGCCCCGCCGCCCCCGAGCTGGCAGTGGCGGCCGCCGCGGCGCTGGCGCTATTTAACGCCTCCCCTCATGCGGGGAGCCGGCGAGGGAGAAGCCGCCCCTCGCCCCTTTCTCTCCGTCCCTCACCCCTCTCGCCTCAGGGGTGGCGGCGGGCAGGGCTGGCTCCGGCTCCGGCTCCGGCTCCCCTTGCGGCTCCGGCGGCGGCGGTGCTCGGCATGGCCGCCTCCCGGCCCAGCGCGCCGCCGGAGCCGCCCCTGAGGCACGGGGAAGGCGGCGGCCGGGGGCGGGCAGGGGGCGGGCGAGCCCCGGCCCCGCGTGTGGGGCTGAGGGGGCCGGGAGGGCACCGACAGCCGGGAGGGGGTTTGGGGAGGGGGTTTATGGAAGCCCGGGAAGGCTTTTTGGGGGGTGTCACGCTTTGGAAGGGATGGGGGAGGCGAGGGGCGTCCCCTCAGGGTGCCTCATGGGGTGGTCGTGTTGTGGCCCCACAGGAGGCGGGGGTCGTGTCACAGCCCCACGGGCACCTCAGGGGGGCACAGAGCATCGGCAGAGCCCCCAGCCCCTCGCTCAGCGCCCACACCACGTCCATAAAGCCTTCAGAGAGGACCAAACACCCCCCCACCCCCCCAAATGCAGCAGTAGCCGGCTTCCCCTGTTTTCCTCGCTTCCCCTTTTTCGGATGCGGTTTCTGCCAAGCCAGGTGCCACGTATAAATATATACGTATAAAAAAATCTGTTGCCTTTGAGCGCACCGTATGGAGGCTGCACTTACGGCAGCAACTCTCACAGGCTTGTGTCAGGATCTCACAATATGCAGATCTGGGAAGCGGAAACCCTACACATGAGTCAACTGGCAGGCGGATGGGGTTTTCTTACGCTTTTGGGGCTGGGGATGCGCTTTGTGAATTAAAAAATAAGAATAAATCATCCTGCAGCCAGCTCTGCTCCACGGGCTGCGAGGGACAGAGGGACAAAAGGGGGCCAAGGCCGCTGGCGGTTCAGGAGCTGCATCAACGTCTCGTTATCCTCGTTAGCGCTGATGGTGGCACCGCTGATACGGGCTGGGAGCAGCCCGGCAGCGTTTCGGCTCTCAGGGCTGCCCTCTCGGCAGGATGGGGTGGGTTTGGTGGAGAAGCAGTGGGGAGCAAAGGTGCAGCACCAGCAGCATGCCTGGCTTCAACCCCTCTTTCCAGTACATAAATTGTGACCCCTCACTGTCTCACACCACCATTAGTCCTAGCATTTAAAAAGCCAGATTTGATCAAAATGGTAAACTGAATAAAATAAACGCACATTTAAAAAACAGAGGGCTGTCGCATTGCCTCTGAGCACCCCCGTGAATCTTTGGTGGTGCTGTTGTGTTTTTTTTTAAACCAGATGCTGCCTGTGTCTGTCAGACCTGGATGTCGCAATGCTTTGCTCCCAGTTGTGAAGCTGAAAGCAAAACTGCTCGGGAACTCTAACAAAGCAGTGTGGGACTTCCTACTGCCTTCATTGTTCTGAAGAGAAATGCGAAGAACAGGATGAGGGAGGACGCTGCCTTTCTCAAATGTGCTTCCCTTCCGTGCATACAAGGTATAATTTGTGAAACAAGTGAGGATTTTTAAAAAATAATGTATCCTCCAGTCCTGCAAATAGACAGATTGGCCTGATCCTATGCATGCACTTGCAGCCCCAAGCTAAGCTGCGATTTAATTACAATCTATCCTCTGCCTGTCAAGATGGCAAAAACACAGAGAACCCTTCTGTAACAGTAACTTAAGACGCACAGTGAGTGATAGCGGGAGGCGAATGGGAAGGCCCAGGGAGGGCCACGTCCCCAGGCTGCAGGAAGCTTTTTCTGTAGAAAATGGAGTTCCCAAGGTGTTACTTCATCTCACAAGGAGGTGTATGTCTGCCTCTCTCTACACCCTCTTTGTGTCAGGAGCATCTAAACAAAACCTTGCAACTGGAGTCACCACGTGACTTTTCGTGCGAAAACGAGCGCTCAGTTGAATCAGCCTGAAATGTTTTGGGTGTGAGTCAGTGCGACATGAAATCGTGCTTCTGCCCAGCAGAGCTCCCCGGAGCTGCTGCTGGTCCCTGCTGCATCTCCTGCACACCTCACGGAGCAGGAGCCAGGGCAGCCTTGGTCAGCTCCGGTGAGCAACGAGCACCGTAATGAACCAACGCTCTGCTGTTGGCAGTGGAGGGCTAATGTCAGGCCAGGGGCGTTGATTTGTTCATTAAAGGGCATTGGCTCGTGTATAAGCTATCCAGTTCATTTGACCTCTGCATAAAACCAGATTTAATCATCTGGCAGTGCCACTGCTGTTAATTGTATCATGGGGTTACATGTAAAATTAGTCAATCTAAATGACATGTAAGGCCTTGTCCCATTAGCAGGAGCTTCGCGTGCTTCAGGTTTTGGAACCTTCTCTAGAGGTTTAGAGGGGAAAAAAGGGAAAGAAGCAAACAGGAAAGCTTGTCTGGAACCCGTTTGGGGCCCCATCATGTGATGTATTCCACCATCCTGTGTGGGTCACATGTTCCCAATAATTCTGTGAGCACTGACAGCATAATTTCACTGATTCCCTAAATCCAAGCTGTGATACCCCAATGTCTGCCCATGTAAAGCAGTAGTTAGAGGGCTCTGCCCAAACCAAAGGGAGGATGTTGGAAAATTAATACTGTGAAATGCATAATAATTGGATTTTAAGCTAACTTGATAACATGCAGCTGCGTTATAAGAAACTCAGAAATGAATGGCTACATGTGTTCTACATGCATCTATTGATCTTCCCAAATGCACTTTAACTGATTCATTATCATTTACTGATTGCTCGTCTTTCTTCTGCTGATACAGGTTCCTCGGGAAGAGGGAAGTGTTTTTCTGTTGCATCCTTGGAGCTGGGCAGGACTTCATGTGTGAACCTTGCTGCCAGGATTTTTCCTATAGCTATATATATATATATAAAAAAAACCACTGTAAATTGTTAATCGCTCCCTCAGTTAAGCATTGTTCAACTACAGAGCCCTGTAATCACTGCAATGGGGGAGTAAATGGAAAAAGAGCAAAGGCTCTATGGAAAAAAAAACAACAATAATAACAACAAAAAAAAAAAATCTACCTCCACAGATTCATATCCAGGGAACAGCACTGTGCATTTAAATAGCAAAGTCCTGGGGCACTGCAGATCAAGAGGCAGTAGATGGTACACTTCCAGGAGCTCAGTGCTCTCACAGCACACCCAAGCTGTTCTTCCCCAAAATACGCAGCACTGAGGACCAGCGCAGTCTATTTTTATGCCCCTTCCCTTGCAGTTGCTTTTGCTGGCCCTTGAGGGCTGTGCCCACCCAGAGGCAGAAGCCTGGCAGTCCCCAGCCACCAGGCCAGCTGCGTTATTTACAAGAATACTGACATTTCAATACAAAGGTGCGATTTTTAGGTAGTGCAGAAGTGAAGAGAAATCCCATTTTTGCACTGCTTGCGAAAAACCTAATGCAGCCTTGCCCTTAGCAAACCATGTTCCTGTAGTCCCGCAATTTCTCCTTTTTTTTGCCGAGATCTCAAGGATCGCATCTGTATGCACAGCCTGCAGCACGAGGCAGCACGGCCCCCCAGCTCAGCAGGGACGTGCTCCAGAGCCCACCCGTGAACCCAGGAGCATCACTGCTCTCAGGCACCACAACTGCAGCCCTGCCCACGGGGTGGAACATCTGCTCCAGTTCCAAGTCCCCTTTATCAAAATTATTTTGATAAAAATAACCCAAATAGCCATAGCCTCCTGATATGGTTATTTATGCTGACCCATCTGCATCTGAGCTACCCTAAGACGAGCGGTATTTAGGCTCTCTCTTTCCTATCTTGGCTTGTCTTGCAGACCAAAGGCAGCCCCAGGCCTGGGAAACACCTGACCTGAAGCCACCCCCATCTGGCACTAAGCACAGATCCGTCAAACAAGAGAAACTGGCTCCATCTTTTGTCAGATGCAAATTGCTGGGAGTTAATTAAGACACATTTCAGGATCAGTGAGGTTTTTTTCTTAATGATAATCTGTCCTGAGGTGTGGGTAGGGTTCGACATCTCTCAGCGAAGGGGTTACAAAGCTGGAGCTGCACATCGCAGTCAGCACAGGCGGAGGTCCCACACGGCCTCAGCTGCAGCCCAGCATGCAGGGTGCTCAGGGACCTGACAGCACGTGTGCACCTGCAGGTCGGAGCCAATCTGGGTCCAAATCCTCCTCGGTGTGTTTATTTTTCCTGATTTTCATTCCTTTTTAATGCTTGGTGTCTTCTGCACGGCTTGTGAAAGGTGTTTTGCAAAGGGTGTAGAGCCACGATGGCAATTTTTGCCTTTCTGCAAGCACATTGAATACTCAGTTTTTTACCTCACAAAAAGTAAAAGTCTTTTATATATATAAAAAAAAAAAAAAAAAAAAAAAAAAAAAAAGGAAAGGTTAAACCACAGAACAGACTTTCCAAGTCTGATATTTCAGGCTTCCCACTCGTAGTCAATAACCAAAGCAGAAACCAGTCAGAAAACAACCAGAGGTGCTTAAAGCAACTTAAAGTAATCATCTGAGTAGTGCTTAATGTGGTGGTGTCTGAGTAGGAAGACAGGGGCTGAGCCAATTGCTGTTGCCTTTATGTGGAGTTTTCTCTCAGAAGTGTTTACTTCCTCATGCTTTCACGGAGATGTGGCAGTCTATGAAAGCATTCCTCCTGGAAGTAGATGAAAATGGCTTTAAAAAAAAGAAAAAAAAAAAAAAAAGGGTTTCTAGGTCCTGTCACAACAAGGAAAAGCTTAAAAAAGATAACCCAAATGTTCACTACAGGCAAGACATGCTGTGCTCTTGTGAAATGGATGGAGAATTTCAAAGACATCTGACATTCTGACTTGCTGAAACAACATCACCGTCAGGGCTCCCACAAATACCACTGCGCCCTGTCAGACAGGAGCCACCCGAGTCCATCCCCTATATACAAACGTCTTCTGCAAAACAGGAGAGTGTCTTCAGGCTGCCGTCAGGCCCAGGAGATCCCACAGAGTTCAGATGTACTGACTGAAAAAAAGCTGCCGGCGGCCTTCAACATCTGCTTTGTGGCCCTCTGAAGGCCTTCCCCAGCCTGCAGTATGGAAGAGCCTTCACTCCTACAGGCCCTGGCTGAAGTCATTAACACCACCTACAGACGGAAAAGTCTCCAAAGGGGTGAAGAACCAGTCAGGAGACCGGCCAGGATGGCCATGGCATCTCCTCACCTCCGCCATGCGGCCTAGTGACTAACGCAGTTAATGAAGCCACAAACATGGCATGAAAGGATGGCTGATCCCTCAGGGCCTCGAAGATTACGCCACCCCGCCGAGAAATACCTCCAGAAAGCCACAAAGAAAGACAAACAGGACTCCAAACAATGACAGCAGGAAAAGGAGTCCTTGAAATACAGGTGTCAGGTGATAACAGGGAGCAAAACCAAGACGAAGGTGGAAGAGACCTGGAAACGAAGCCACAGCCAGGGTGCGAAAAGCAAGGCTGACGCTCGGGTCAGCCCAGAGTTATACAGAACAAAAGAACAAAACCACTTTGAACAAAGTGATTTTAGTGTTAGCACGTGATTTCTGAGAAATGGAAAAGTACCAAAACATCGGGCAGGAAATGAGGTGGTTTTGAAAATGAGCATGTATGAAAGGTGTGCTGCATGCTCAGTGGAACAACTCCATCTTCAGCTAGGAGAGCAGGAAGGAGCAGGTTTGTCTCCACTCTGACAGGGGGAATCCCTTGCACGCATCTGAGCTCACAGCCTGGGCCCTACAAATGTGTTACCACAAGGAAGCCATCAGCTGAGAACTAGATAGCAGGAGGAAACTGGGGCACTGAGAAAAGCCTTCCCAGGGAAGGCGGATCGACACCAAACGACACAGACGCGGACGGCCCCATTTCCCCCGTGCACGAGTGTTGGAGTGGGAAGGAAGAGCTGGAAAATTTCCTTTGAAATTCTGGCCCCTACAGGCTCAAAGCAGACAGCATATTAAAGGAGAGATTTTTAAAAGTGATGGTATATACTTAATTAATCTCAGGGCTTCAGAAGTTTGTGCTTCTCGGTTTGCAGCTCCTGGCACCGGCAGTACCACAGCCTTTGAAAGCAGGCGGTGATGAGTGGGGAGAAGCACACCACAGATGACAGCAACTGGAGAGAGATTTCTTTGTCCACACAGCCCAGGCACTACTCCAGCTGTGCCTAGAACAAGTCTCTGGGGAAGCAAGGCACCAAGTCGTCAGGAGCTTCTCCATTCCTCTGTTTACTGAAAAGGTCAGGTCAAATTTAATCTGCATTACTCAAGTTCCTGCTTTATCTGATATTTCTGCGTCTGATAGCACAGTCTGGAGGTGGGACCATATCCTTGATACCAGATTTTAGCACGACATTTGTCTATATGCTGCATGGCTACTGGGGCTTTTCCAAACCAGCCTCTGCAGAGGAGCCAGCTGAAAGGCTTGGGGCAGTGGCAAAGGCAGGAGAGAGCTTTGTGCCTCTGTCTGTTGGATGAGATGAAGCCTGTTTTGATGGTAAGTGGTGCCCATCAAAGAGGCTGTAAAAATCAGCCACCATGAAGAAAGGTTGGAGAGGAGGCTGCAGCAGCATCTGGGGGAAACTGAGGGTATTTCCCCAACTGATTCACTCCCTGACATCCGTTATACACCACTTGACTTTTAATAGCATATACACGATGCACTGAACACGGGGAAGCAATATCTGGAAGAGAAAGAGTCCTGAGTGCTGAAAACGTGCAATTTTCCTTACCTGGCATAAATGACAGCCCAGCACAAAATAAAGTCAAAGGTGTTCCTGTAAAACAACTGATACATCAATAAAATAAGCAGGTAGCAATCTCTGCGTGTGCCTTGACTGATGAAGGGGGAACGGACTAAATCCACCGTGACGTGCAGGGTGACTGCTGAGAGCACAGATCCAGGCTGTCACAGGGAGGGGATACAGAGATGGATGAGGCAGAGTGAGACACAGCTAATGGTGATGGGGATTTGCTGCAAGCAGCAGCATCAGAGGTCTCGGGGCAGGTGGTCAGTAGGTGAGGTGAGCCCACCGGTGAAATCCTCAAGCCTTAAGACAGCAGTGAGCTGCGTACGCCTCCACGGAGATAAACCCTTCTGATCCGCAGCACCCCGCCAAGATGCATGCTCTATGCAAAATATCTCTGGATTACTTCGCTGCTAAAGAAGATTTCAGTGCTTTACACAATAAATTAAGAGGCAAGGTAGACATATTCAAACAGAAAATCCACTATCCGCTACATAGGCAGGTGGTGGATTTGGTGATTTAAGAGCAATCATGCTCTCAGAAGCACCTCAGTGACATACCCAGCAAAGTATGAGTTTTGCAAGTGGTGTAGCTGACACAGGCTGTTTGCTGAAGGGGAATTAGTCTTTTCCTCTGCAAAACAGAGCATTGAGAGCTAGTTCACCTGCTAGCTGATGGCACTTTGAGTGCTAAAAACACACATTGCTTTTGGAAAATAGCACTTGGGCTCCTGAAACACACAGGCTCTCTTTCAGCCTTTGTTTTCTGTCTTTTCTGTCTCTAACATGATCTAGTGTAAGAGTCAAGATGCAGCTGACCTAAAATTGACTAATAAAGATAATGAAAAAAACCTGTAAGACAACAGCTTCTTCCAGGCATGCAAAACAGCTGTGCTCACCTTTACCAGCATTGCCTGTATGCTGTTTCAGGTCCTGACAGACTAAGGAATCTGGGAACATAAGGAGCACATCAGCCTAATGCAAATATTGAGATTAAACACAGTAAAACCAAGAAAAGCAACAACTGCTTAATCAGAGAGAAAGAAGCTTAGAGGGTGAAAATGGCATCACTTCACGTAGTGCTGGAAATGTTTGCTTCAGTTTGATCACCAAGATGCTGGGCACCTGCTAACACACCTGGACAGGGAAATGGCTGAAATCAGAAATCTAGGAAAAGGCTGTGTACCATTAAGCCCTACATTAACTTATTTTTGCAGACTTATAAGGAACAAAAGGAGAACATGGTGTCCCGTGCAAGAGGCAGGGTTCTTCCAAGAGTGTGTCACCATGGCAGGGGGACGGAGCCGGTTCACTTCATTCATCTCACAAATCTCACTATATTCAGCATTTTTGCAGATCCTGGAACCACGTATCTATACACGACTTTTAGTTCTTATTTAAGAAGAGATAAGCAACTGAAGATCTTTGCCTTAGGAAAGAAAGTCTGAGAATATGATTATTGGAAGGATTAAAGAAACCAAAGGTAAATTCAGAGGACCTGGAGATGCAGCAGATGCGATCTTCATGGTCGCAGGAGACCAGTGCCTCCACACCTCGCCTCAATTACAGCCCTGCTGTAGCCCTACCAGCAGTAAAACATTGGAAATGTGGGTGACAGCTTAGCTTACACGCCGTCAGACACAGCCAGTGTAATCAGCCGCCAGCTCCCTAAAAGGAAATCCTTAGCTAACAAATATGCTCCGGTCTTCTGAGCCGGCAGACAATGATCAAACAGTGAATAAAACGTATCCGGACCTCAGGGAAGTGTTTGACATCATGCCATGCACTGGACTAATTTCCTGAAACAGCAGAGCCAGGCAGGAGGGTGGTTTGTGCTGGTGGCACTCACTCTCCCAGCTCAGGGAGCAGGAGAGTGAGTGCCACACCGCTGTCCCTGGCACTGCAGCCCCAGCTCTTCGTCCCCAGGAAGGTCAGCACGGGCCCTGGGCTCTCTGCTCCTCTGTCTGCTGCTCCACTCCCAGAATTTCATCTTCTCCGTATGCAAGGCATGTCCTTCATGTGACACAGCAACACAGGGCTTTCCTACGGGGATTTGACAGCGGGCAGGAAAATGATCAGTTTACTTGTATGTAGAAAAAATAAAATAAAATAAAAACTGCACGTGAGATTCTTGCCCATCATGAGGATGAATACCACCTCCATTTTCGCAGTCTGCTCTGCCCTATATAAGGCTGTCAGATTTCCAGTGCAGAGAAATGATGTGCTTCTGGGTCCCTGAGCATCGCAGCGTGCTGGGACCCGGGAAGGAAATGCCTAACAGCTCTGCTGCTGTGACTGCTGTCCTCACCAGTAACATACTGGGAGCAGGTGCTGGTCTGAGACTTGTCTCAGGACTGGATCCAGCTGGACAATGACAACTGGATTTTGATTGTACTAGGAAAAAAAAGTCTCTGTTTGAAGCAGCACAGCTAGGCTCGGGGAGACTGCTCCTGCTGAGGCATTTTAAGTGATTTCTGCATAAATCTTTCTGCTACAGTAAAAATAATAATAATGAAATGGTGAGACACAGGAAGTATACAGACACAGTGGAAACCAAATTTGGAGTGATTCAGGCTTTCTTAGGGTAATAAGCAGATAGCACAGTTTGACACACTCGCGTGCAACCCAAGAGCTTGGAGCCGGCGTGGAGGCTTCAGTGACCGATTCATTATTCCGCACAGGCGCTGGCTGCTCAGCCACCCCAGCCTGTACCCGTCTGGATGCCAGGAGACATTCCCGGGGTGTGTGGCTGTGCACAATGCGACCACCCTGCAGCGGGGCATCGGTCTGCAAGCACAACTGATACCACACAGACACGGCCTGCAAGGAAACACCCAGATATACACATCGCAGCGAGCCGCCCGAGACCTAAGGCAGATGCACTCCCTGCAGGAGGATGTGTTTTGGGTGTATTTTGCGTGTATTTAGGGCACGGTGGAGGCAGCGCTCGAGGGCCGGGAAGCGCCGGGCTGCGGCCCCCGGGGGGCAGGGGCAGGCCCCGGGCTGCGGCGCTGCGCGAGGCCGCGGCTGCGTTAGGCCGCAGCACCCCCTGCAGGCCTCGCTCCGCAGGGCCCGGGGCTCCGCAGGGCTCCGGCACAGCCTCCTCGGGCAGGCTGGGGGCTGACAAACGTGGTGGTCTTCACAAACAGCCTCCCACTGCCGCACTGGGCCGGCCCTGTGGCGATAGCTGCCGTCCTTCCCAGAGTTTCTCCCTTCCACATCTGATACTGGCCCAAATTGGGATTTTCCACACAAAAACAGACGTTGCTGTGCTTAAAATTAATTCCATATCTACTTCACATTTCTGAGGTTACACAGCTTTGTGTTCGATTTCATTAGCCATCCATCTATTTCAAAGGGAAACACGTCTAAAACATGTGGTCCTAAAACATGAAGAAACACCGAAACGTGAAGTCTCAAACCCATCTTTCAAGGCAAAATTAAAAGATGCTGGGTGATTACACCGAGTCCCCTCATGACAATGCACTTTACATTGGTGCCAGGGACACACCACACTCACATTCCAGCCTGCCAGGCCCTGCTGGGGTCTCTCCACGTACGCCGGGCTGGTAGAAAAGAAAATCAGGATGCCCAGCAAAGAGAACAGAAATACTCTTCTGTCTGTTTGGTGAGATAAACCAGAGGAATGCGATAAACAGCAAAGGCAGAACAGCCGGAGCAGAGCATGAGGGGGCTGGAGGATTGGTCTCTGGCTGGATGATCACTCAGTTCAGGAACCGTGACCTGGTGCAGAGCACCCTTGGGTGCCAAAGACCTGGTGCAGCCACAGATGTGGCCCTGGTGGTTCCTCCAGCTGAAGAGACGGGGATAGCTCTTGCCAGAGTTTCCCTTGTGCCCCCACTGCCCTCCTAGCTGTACCCTCACCCAGGACCCCAAGCCCATCCGCCCCGCAGGATCCGGCTCTCCTCGCCCTTATCCAGCCACCCAGCTTGGCCCAGGGCAGCTCTCCCAGCAGGGACACGCCACAGGGAAAGGCCACCAGCAGCACGTGCCCCGCTCCTCGCTTCCTCCGGGCACTGCTGAGCTCCAGATAACAGAAACCTGTCAGGCCCTGATAATGCTGTCTTCCCCTCCTTTGTCCTCAAGTGGTAACAGGATGTTTAATTATCAAGATCAGGCTGAATATGGAGAGATTACTCATCATTGATCCTGGGTATAAGCTGTTTCCCTTGCAGAATAATTTCTTCTTTTTTCAGAACTTTCCCCCCCCCCTCCTCTGTCCAACTTAATTTCCACCCCGGCCACGAGGCTCAGTAGAAAGTCTTACCATAATCATTTTGAGCTAAATATTCTGAGTAATCAATCAGAGCAGTGGAACCAATTTTGAAACTGTCACTTTTAATTTTTCCAATAAAAAAATAAAATAAAATAAAAATTGAGCATTTCACTCACACTGCTGTTGGGATTTGGGCTCTTAAAGCCTTCACTCCACCGCACCGGTGCTTCAGAGATGTACTTGAGAACCTGAAGAGCTGGCACAATTGCAGAGAAACAAAAACAGATTGATTTTTAGCAGGGAAAAGAAACCTGTTTTTTTAGGTGCCTTTGGACCTGTCTGACCTTTTATTTCTTCCTTCCCTGCCTTCCAGCTCTACAAAAATAAGTAAGAGGTACTGGTGATTTCACACACGCAAAAGGCTGACACTAATCAAAAAGTTGACGACTTATTGAGAGCTCAGTGCACAAACAGATGGCTAACGAGGGCCCAAAGAGCAGACCTGCTTGGTGCAGAGGGCAGGATTTCTTCCTGTCCCTCTCTGGCTCGGGACATCTGCGGGCACATTGGCCACAGAGGCTTACCTGTGGGGGGAGGCAGGAACGGTCTTGGCACAAGCGGGTGGAGAAAGCTGTCCTGGAAAGCGTGTGTCTATTAAATGTAGCAGTGATTGCTCTTTTTGTTCGAGGCATGCGTGGGCTGCATTTCTGCTCAGCGAGGAGCAATCAAATTAGAGGCTTTGTGAGTCTTTCATCAAGCGCACTCTGTGGCTGTAGGGAAGTCAAAGGGAATTTTGCCACTGTCCTGGGTGGAGGCAGTGCACCTGAGCCTCCCCTTCACAATTTATGCCAGCTGTAGCCCGTAAGCTGCCTTTTACCTGTATTTTTAATGGGCTAATGGATGGGGGTGAAGTCATGCCCAGTGAAAACATGGCATGCCTGCGTGTGAGAGAGAAAACAGCAAAAGCAGCAGTGGTGCCCAATTTCAGCTCTCCTTCACACCTCTGGGGCCCCAACATCACACTGAATCCTTGCCATAAAGCTGTACAAGGTCCTAAACCCTCTCACTTCAAAGCTACACCTGGTTGTATGCCAACTTCACGCTGAGATGAGAACGGAGACAACACGGCTTTTTGGTGGCTACTGCTAGCAGCGACTGCCGGGCCCAGCCCCGTGCCAGGTGCCCTGTAGCATGTGAAGAGGGAGAAGAAACCTAAGAAACAGAGAAGTGAATATGTTTTCAGTTTGCAGGAGAGCTTGGAAATGCCACTGATGCTTTATTCATCTCTTTCCCCCCTGGAGGTCAACAGTAATCTGCTTTTTCCTCTCTCAATGTTAAATTTCCTTTACTGAAAGTTAAAAGGGACAGTGGCAAGTTAATTCTATTTTGGAGACGGACTGTTTCTGTCTGGGCCTTTCATAATGCCTCTGGATTATTAAAACAGGATTATTTATTTACTTATTTCAAGAAGTCCAATTTTATTTCCGTGCTGTTCTACTTCAGCGATTTCTCTCTTCTGGAAAAACCCCAATGACTCTTGCCCAGCCCTCTTTTTATTTTATTTTATTTTATTTTATTTTAATTTTATTTTATTTTAATTTTATTTTATTTTATTTTATTTTTCTGGGGATTATGGGCCCTTTTCTCATCAGCTCTTGCTGCTCACCAGAGCTGGGGCAGCACCACCAGTACCAGGACAGAACCTGCCCCCCCAGCCAGACGTGGTCGCATTCCCCAAACAAGCAGGAACGAGACTGCAGCCGAGTGCTTTGACACATGATGGTCTGTTGTATTTTCAGTCCGCTGATACACATTCATTTACCAAATACAAACCAAGTGGAAAGGAAAGCAATCATCAGCAGAAACAAGGGTACAAAACTCAATTCCAGCAGCCTTCACAGAAGGGATAGTCAGTGTTCACAACGGCACCATTGGAAGGCAGAGACGCACGGAGACCTGCACTCACACCTGAAGTGGAAGCTCTCATTTCGGTGATTAGTTTTGCTAGAGACACGATTTAGAAAATAAACAACAATCCCAGAACTGTGACTTCTGTCACTGTTTTTCTCTTTTCCCGAGTGTCAGGAAAAAGTCAGGCAAGTTAATTATTTACATCTAGGACATTTTATGAAAACACGATTGGAGACTAAAACCAGAATAATCACAAAGGTTTGAAAATACAACAAGAGAGCAGGCAGGAAAAGAAAAAAAAAAAGAAACCCAAAGAGGACAGTTGCATTCAGTGGTCTGATACACAGTTTCAGTGTGTGTTCCACTTGGATTTACCTTAATTCTGCACATTTAACTTGATTCACCACCACGATGTTACGCTCCTGGTTTAAACCCCAGTTTTGCAAAGCTCCTGGTTTCAGCAGGATCTCAGCTGTGCAACAGGGATTGCCCACTTGAGCACCCCAAAACGTGTGTGTGCATTCAAGTCCTGCAGCCACCCAAGAGGTGCCAGCCTCGACCACCTGCCTGCTTCGGAGGCTCTTGCTCTCCTCGCCTCGGCCTCCAGCACATCCTGCACACTGCATCCCTCGTGCTGGGCAGGCAGAGGAGCAGCTCGGCAGCTGGCGGCCTCAAATTTGGGTCCTCCCGCTGGGCAGGAGGAGAAGGCAGAGATGTTCAGCTACGGGCCTGTTCGGACGGCTTTCCATGGTCCATAAATGCGGCTGCTGTGCACGGATTGCAAACCCAGGGTGTCCTAGCTATGGGTGCACAGAGCAACTGCTACACTGAAGTAACAGCAAAACAAGTCAGCGTTTGATTGTGCGAGGCTGTTTCCTTGGAAGGAACAAAGGTACTGGAACTCATTGTTAGCTAGGCAAAACCCAAGCTGAGGTCTCCCCCGGGGACAGCACCAGGATTGCAAAATTGTTTGGTGAAACCTGATCAGAAGAACCGAAAACGGAGTGTTTGGGGTTTAATCCAGCAAAGGCGATACCAAGTCGGGTGAACTCGGTGGTGGCTGCCCTGGGTGGGAGGCAGGGTGGCTGAGCAGCACCGGCCAGCTTGGGCTGCTCGTCTTCTGGTTGCGCTGAGCACTTCCACTGGGAAAAGTGATGTCCTGCTGTAATGCCACCAGGCACGCCCTGTGCTCGTGCTAGCCAAAACGTACCTGCTTGGGATAAGAGCTGACAAACGCGCTCGCTAGCTTGGGGACTCTGTTAGCACATCAGTCAGCTGCAAACAAGGTCGGGCCACAGACATCCACGCACGTCCAGCAGCAGCACGCTGAGGCTGAGACCAGGAGCTGAAGCACTCGAGTTGTCTGACAAATTATTTTTAGTAAAATTCTTAACATATGATGACATTTATCCCTCAGTTTTAAACCATGCATCAAGTCCACAGTGAAACATTTATCCAGTCCAACATTTATACAACAGCATCTACATTTTAAAATATGAGAATATTTAAAAACATTAAAAACCAAGGTACGATACCGAGTGTGAGTTCTGAAGTGGCATATATTAAGGAATAAATTAAAAAAAAAAGAAGTGTTGTACTCAGGTTCAACTACAAAATAAAGCCGAAGCCTGGGAAAACATCTCTCATTTCGTACAGTTCTAAGGAATAAATGCCTCAAGAAACACGTCGTGTTTCCAGGCTTGCTAGTGCTTGAACCCACATCGCTCCTTACAGTACTGTGTGGCTGCGAGCCACCCTCTGCAGTCGGAAGGTATGAAAAGCAAAACCCCTCTGGCATTAAGGACTGACAAGTAGTGATTGTTCAGCTGCAGAAATCAACTCTCTCAAGGTGTTAAAACTCACAGGCTTCTTAATATAAGAAACAGAGCTCTTCTGGCTCTCCGAGGAGGGCTGCAGAGGACAGACGGGGCGCTGCCAGCTCTGAGCACGAGGACACGGAGCTGAACATCCGCTGGACATGGACGCAGTGCCATCAGCTGCCCAGGGCACGCAGAGCTGCACTCCGGTACCACCACCGGAGTGACGAAGCCCCAGTAGCTTGCTGCCACCTTAAAAGACAATCTAAGTATAATTTAGCAATTATAAGGAACTTTGCTGATATGGGGACGGGACAATAAGAGCACTTAGAAGCTGACAGGAGCCTCATACTGCAAGGTTCACGTGTACGGGTGGGGGGGTTGAATGCTTCCTTTTCAACTATGACTACAGACCTGTGTGACTTACAATGCTTCTGACAGGCTATAATTGTTTGAAGTTAGCAGCTTTGTTCAAACTAAACCAGCTAAAAACACATCAAGAGACAAAAGCTCTGAACAAGCGCTGATGTGAAATAACAAGACACCTTTGATCTCCGCTGATTGCAAATGGTCCAGGCATGGCATATTGCTCTGGCTCTGCAGGGGGCAACCCCAGGTTGATTTTTTTTTAAGGGAAAAAAATCAAGGGAATGTACTTATCTGCTAGCAGCATGCCGGCCAAAAGCATCAGTCCCTCGGATCAAAGATTATCACACAAACTGCTGCCCATGCACTCCCACCAGGCTAACCAGGCCACAGATTCACCAAACAGAAAGGAATCATTCGCAACTGCATCTACAAAACACAAGCATAAAAAAGTGGGAACTGGAGGAAGTGGCTAAAACTTGGGCTGCCTGGAGGAACACTGCTGTTTGTTGCTTACACAGGCGATGCAGCATGCAGAATTACTCAGTGCCTATTTAGGTTTCTGAAGATAGAAAAGACAATCAGCTAAAATGTGGTGCCAGCTGCTTTTTGAGGACAGCTGGATGACCAGTGTGATTCTTCTCCAGTTAAAAACAGGTGAGACTGGTGGCAGAATCAAAATAGAAAAAAAGAAAGTTGATTATGAACTGAACCAAATGGCAGATCAGCTGGGCTTTTGGCTAAGGAGGGCTGGGCACCCGGAGGAACACAGGTCAGACCTCACCCGAGCCCCTCTAGCGAAGGCAGTCCTTGGCTGCACACACAGCACAGGAGCTCAGCTCCCACTTCTGCAGGTCAGGCTCCCGTTAGGCATTTCTAGCAGCCTGCTCTCGTAGTGTTTGACGTGGTGCCACTGGGGAGCGCCTCTCCCAGCACTGAACATGAAACTGGGAGGCAGAGCTCACTGTGGGACCCAGGACAGCGCCAAGGCCCAGGGTGGCACCCACCAAGCCACGTCCTGGCCCAAGACTGTAGTGTTTTGCCCAGGGATGCCTAATGAAATTGCTGCTTCGCTACACTGTGAGGTGCAAAAAAGCTTGGAAACCGAGTTCCACCTGTATTGAGAAGACATCCTGCATGACCGGGCTCAAGATCGCGGCTGGGGTAATAACAAAGTAAATCAGAAAGGAGGTTTTGCCAAATTCTCCCTTCCCCTTGTGTTTACCAGTCTAGAAGTGATGTGTCAGCTCAGGGTGAGCACAGCTGGCCTGAGGCTTCACCCCTAGCTCCGTGGCCTTTCCCTCCTTGTGAACGGGGAGGGAAAGGAATGGAAAGAAAAGCCTACCTGTGGAATGGCAAACAAATGCATGAGGAAAGGGCCCAGAGCACAGAGCTCAGCATGGCCCGTGCTGGCTTCTGAGTCTCTGTTCCCTACCGCACTCAGCGCCTCGTCCTCCTTCAGCTCCAGAGATCTACAACTTTACTTTAAAACTCGGTTCCCTCTTGAAGAAAGCCTTCAGGCACAGTTTAAACACACCGACGTGTTGCCTTTCTGTAAAGGCCAGAAAATGCCACTGACTCCCAGCACCTTCAGCTCGCTCCACCGAGGCTGCCCTTTGCCAAGGCCCACACGGTGCCCCGCGACGTGTAAGCCATGCTGATTGCTCTAGCGGTGCTAAAAACAGTATTTCCTCCCCACCTGGAGGGGAGGAGAGACCAAAATACTGATTCTGATAAAAGATTGCTCGCGAGTTTCCATCTAAGACGTGAAATGTCTACGCTTGGCAAGCTGAGATGGTCGGACAGCCCACGGCAGCACCAGCAGCACTTGGTGGAGAGCTGCACGAGGGCTCTGGCAGCACACGAGGCGAGGTGCGGGGCTCCGGCGAGCCGATGCACGGGTACCTGACAGCCTGGGGAAGCAGACGCAGCCCACGACTCCTGCGCAGCCACAGCACGATCATGGGACGTATGCAACCACAGCACACAGCTGGCAGTGGTAACAACAGCAGTTGGGATGGGGTTCCTATCCCAGGAAGTGGCCTGCATCCTTAAGGTGCTCAGAATGTGTCTTAGAAGTAACTCCTACAGACAAGAAACTTCTTTTTTTTTTTTTTTGCCATAATTTCCGAGTCTTTCCTCTCCTCTCCTTTGCTAGTGTTGATTTGCTTGCAGTTCCTCCACCAAAATCCTTCAGAAAGGCACAGAGCTTGGTGGAGGTCTTTTTTTGCCGCCCTTCGCAACGAACAGCTTTCAGAAATCACGTATTGTTCATCAGCTTGTCTCTAAAGAACCAGACTCAAAAACGCAAAGCAGTCTGCATCTTCTTAAGTCCACACCTCCATGGGTACCATGGACTCCTTTGTTCCGACGGAGGGCAGCAGGTACTCCTCCTCCAGGAAGCGGAAGGGGAATTGCACCAGAAACCCACGGATCTTCTTCAATTCTTCTGCTGCTTTTGCAGGATCATCACTCGCTAGTTTGGGTTTGTTGATGAAGTCACGCAGCTGGGCTAAATTATTCACCTGGTCACTGGGCAGGCATCGAAACACCTGAGCGAAACAGAAAGAAGGGACAGGTCAGTGCAGGGCACACAGATGAGAGCAACTAAATTAACAGCCTGGAGAGCGAGGAGGGACGAGGTGCCTCTGTGGTACGGCTGCCATCTGTGGCATGGTTGGAGCACACAGAGAGGAAAGCTCAGGGCTTTCTCTGATCACTGCAAAAGATCATTAAAAACCAGCAGTAAAATTTGGTTTTCCTCCTGTTACACTCTGGCCAGCTAGAAGTAAGGAAGTACAGCCGGGTGATGCAAGGATGCACGCAGTCTGGTTTCTTGCTCCCAGCTACAGGATTTCATTTCACCGACCCTGCTTGTTCATTTGACTGACCCCAGGAGCTGGACCTGCTGCCCTGGCCCTCCCGGCCGCGAGGGGACAAGGCATCACCTTATCAAAGATGGTGGCGTTGCGAGCTGCCGTGGAGATCCACACCTCCTTGAAGAATCGCTCACAGACGGGATCCTGGTGGTCTGGATTGAGATCAGAGCCGCCGAGGACAACCCTGAGAAGAGAAGAGGGAGGGACTGATGCCTGCCCAAGGCAAAGCTCCGGGCACTCTCTGTCTTGAGACATGCCCAGAAAGGAAAAGCGTCCTTGGGACTTGCCAAAAGGCAGCCCCGCGTGCTCCTGGCACACCTTCCTGCTGCCACGGCCTCTCAGCCTTAACGCTGCCTGATTTTTCTCCTCTCTTTCTGTGCAGTAACTGTCCAGATGGGAAACAGGGGGAAGGGGGGGAGGAGGAAAAGGTCTTAATGAAAAACCGGCCGTGTTGTCAGCCAGATGGTTGCTCTGAGCGAACAAACTTCCATTAGGAAGAGACGCCACCACCCAAAACCGAGGCAGTGTGAAAACAGGATCTGGAGGCAAAACATCACTGTCTTGTTTATGAGCCCTCCCAGAAAAATCCCTGAGCAAAACGATGTGTAAGTCAAACTGCCGAGCCGAGGACAGAACGGCAGGAGAAAGCCCAACTCCAGAACGCAGCAGCAGAACCCCAGGCTAGATCCCGGCCTGGCAATGCTGCAGCAGAGGCAGCAGCTCCCTTGGCTTTAAAGGCTGCAGCACGCCCTGCCTGGTGCCCGTGCCCCACCTGAAGCAGCGCAGGCGCAGGGACTGGGCGAACTTCCCGGCGCTGTACTGCTCCCCGTCCATCACCGAGGGCACGGTCTCGGTGTCCTGCACGATGATGGCCATCTCGCTGTCCCGCTTGCCCAGCATGCTGCGGTCGTTGATGTTGGCAGAACCTGGGGGTGGGGAACAACCGACGGTGACGCCTCAGTGCTGTGTGAGACCCTCCTGCACGCCCCCCACCGCCCCCCAGCACCCGCACCCTTCGTCTCCATGGGGGCACGGCTGTGGCTTCATTAAATACTGCCTAATTTAGCTGCTTTCCCATCCCAGCACTTCTAATGTAAGCAATAAGCACAAGGACAGCACCAAGGTTACAGCCCCTCCTGTGCCAGGCAAAGGTGGAGGGCTGGACTGAGTTAATTCTGAGTTAATTCCACTGATTTTTGAGAGGAGAGAAAATCAACACAACTGCTTCACAAGCATCTCGCTGCACAGGGCAGGAGCTCTGGCAGTAAGGGACGCCAGAGCTCTCCCCGACCCGAGGGCTTCCTTGCTGGAACAGGACGTGGGGAAAGGCAAGACCACATTTTTGCAGGCATCAGGCTTGGAAGAAGGTTAAATCACAGCCAAGACAAAGCCAACGTTTTCAAAAGCTGAGTTTCTCTGTAACTTCCCAGATGCTTTTGCTGAAGGATATCACAGCTTACAAAGGCCTGGGTTTGGATGACAAGCTCACTGATGCACAACGGGCTCTCTGCGTAAATCCCCTGGTCTTTTGTGATGTAAGGAGGGGAAGTTTCCTATTTGCATTTGGAAGGCAGGAATTTGGGGGGATTTGAGAGCTTACTCACTGACAAGGCAGTAAAGCACCGGCAGTCAGGGGCCTGGAAGCCCCTCTGCCTCTCTAGGCAGGAGCCAGCAGGTCAGTCACCCACGGAAATGACCGAACAACAAAAAATGTCCGGACACGGCCTTGAACTCCGCAAGAGACCCCCAGACACCAGTCAGCCATTTGGCCTTCCCTGTGACTGAGTGTTCTCACGGGGAGTTAACACTGCCAGAAGAAACGCCAGCCAAGCTCCCTCAGTGCTCTAACCTCCCGACAGCCTCTCCTCAGCTTTCTTTCCCTGCACCTCCATCTCTTTTTTAGGTGGAAATGCGGTCGCATTGGCTCCCCATCACCTCACCAGATGGCACAGATATACGTGCGGTAAAAAAATTCAGCCCGCAGGCCTGGAGAACAGAAGAAAGGAGCTGTCTCAGGCCCCTGGGCCATCACGCTGACAGCAGCATTGCTCCTGCTCCAGTAACAAACCCACCCGCAGGACGCTGGGCGTACCAGAGGTGTGAGCTGACCCCTGGGAGGGTAACAGAGGAGCAAACCTCACCACGGGGCATCCGAGACAAGGGCTGAGCTGCTGCTTTGAACGAGGGGAGTATCTCAACTCTTTCAAAGTCTGCTGTGGGATTGTTCTCTGGCATGTTCTCAGTGCCGAGATAACAGATTGGAAAGGGTTCTGTTAAAGAAACAGACTCCAATTCTGCCTTTCTACTGCAATGTGCAATTCGGAGCCCAAGGTCTCCTGTCTTTGCTTCATGGTCTCATAATAAATATGGTAACAGAGCCACGAGGCGATAGCTAGTACTTGCTAGAACCTATTTCCCCATTCTTAGGAAAGGGAGCTGATAAATGACACATGTTGTCCAAACCGTCCAAATTTCACGGCACATTCTGTTCTTTAAGGAACAGATGACAAGTCTCACAAGTCCTCCTGCTAGAGCAGGGTTTGATACAAGACAGATGGACAATATTCCCTGCGCTGGGATTCTCTGAACTGCTACGCGGGGATTTAAAGCCAGTCTAGAAAAACAAATTAAACGACAGCTTTCCAAATCCTTTTCTCCCTCCTACCTACCACCCTCCTGATGAATTTATGAGTTTGTTTTTTAACAGTTAGATGTTTCACAAGGAAGAACTCACAACACAGGAAAGCACACGGCATCGCAGCCCACGCCGGGCACGTGGCTGAGGGAAAAACCCCGGAGGACAGAGCGGTGCAAGGCCCTCCCGCAAGCGCCCCGCTCACCGATGATGACCGTGTTGTCATCAGCAATAAGCAGCTTGCTGTGAACGTAGATGAGCTCGGTGACCAGTTTTCCTTCCAACTCTGCGTATGTTCGGAGCCCACAGAATGAAATGTAGTTGATCCACTTATCTCCAACTGAGAACGAGAGAGAACAACACCAGCGGGACGTGAGGGGGGGAAGGAGAGCAGAAAAAGATCCTCGTAGTGTAAAGCCCTGTTTGAACAGGGCATAGTACTTTTAGCAACTTGGGTTACAAAAGCACGTAAGCTGGTATTGGAGGTATGTTTGTTTAAAAACAGACTTTCAAAAACACCTGTGGGCTCTCTGATCTGCTGCCCACTCCGATACACCCCTTCGGTGAGAAGTAACCCAAGTCTCCCTCGTGCAGCGTGCAAGTTCTCCCAGTTGATACGAGCACCTTCAAATAACTGGACTCTGCGACTGGTTTTCTGCAGGGTCTGCAGGAAGGAGGTTCTAAGCAGGTGTTTTGCCCACGCACAGTATGGAAAACATGTCCTGGTGTAATTGTCTGCAGTGCGGATTTACACAGAGCCCCACAACTAACGAGCATTACGGATGCCTCTTGCATTTGCGATCCCCATTTTTCACGGTGCTGCTTCCCAGCAGAGCACAATCCAGGCGGGTGCCCACGTGGGGAGGAAGCAGCCAGGAAGCAGAGCAGCCATCAGGCAGCTCTGTCCTCAGCAAAACCAGGCCGGGATGTGCTGGGGCAGGGTACAGCTGCGGGCTCGCCGCTCCCAGCAGTGTGGCCCAGCTCGGGATGTTTTCCAACTAACAGCATCCTGAGCAGCTGCAACTGCACCGTGCTCCTCCCTGGGGTCATTCCCTCCTCCGGCTCGGGGCTGCATCCAAATCCAAGGTCTGTAAGCCAGCCAAGGCTCACACGACCTCAGGAACCTCTGCGCTGGGGTGCTGCAGAGGCTGAGACTCACCAGCCCATCACGTGCAGTGCTGCCCACCGGCGTGATGCCTCAACCCAAACCTGACCCCTCGGCTACACCAGCGTGCACCAGGACAAACAACAAGCTGTGCCCGGCCAGGAGCTGCAGCTAGGGCCTCGCTGCCCCATTTATATTTTGCAGGAGGCAGCGAGGCTTTCAGTGTGCCTCTCCCCGTCACTTGGGGTTGCAGTGCTCCCGGCTGCTGCAGGTTACCCAATTCTGTAACGGGAGGATCTCAGCTACAGATTCTGGATGCCTCTATCCAACAGCAGCAGCCTGTGAGCACACCAGAGAGGAACACAGCTCTTACCCTCTGCTTTCAGCTGGCCCAGGATCGAGTTTTCTCCTCGGCACATGGTCCTGGAAAGAAGGTAGGCAGCCGTGAGTGCCACTGTGCCTTGAGGCAACGGCATATGCTGAAGCAGAACCCAGGGAGGTAAATTGCAAACACAGATGCTTTTAAAATACCCCATGCAAGCAGAAGAAACATGGTGCTCACAGAGCGCACGCTCCTTCCACACAAATGGTAACGTATCAAGGACTGCTCGCTTCCTATAGGAGTTGGTACCATCAGCATAGGAACTGGGAAGCATTGCTGCCTTCTGAAGCAGGGCTGCTACAGGTAATGGGTCAGGAATTGGGGTTTTTTGTAGGGGTAGAGGGCAGCCTGCGATGCTGGGATGAGCAACGTGCTGTCCACATCACGGGGAAGGGACAGGGGTGTCCCCGGCGGCGCAGGCAGCGTGTGTACCTGTAGTTGAAGTGCATGATGGCCTGCAGCGCGTTGCCCCCTCCTGTCGAGATGTCGCCTTCAAAGCCAGGCAGCAGCGGGATGACCACGTACACTCGGAAGCGCTTGTTTTCCCTGAAGGGACAGGTTGGGGAAAATATTAGCCTACAACTGGTACCACCTGGTCTCACTTTCTCTGTGTGGACTGGCTTGGTTTCTGTCCGAGGCCACTGGAGAAGCTGTAAGGGAGCAGGAAGCCAACACCCGACCCAAAGTGCCCGCTCCATGCTGGTGTTTAGGTGCCAGAAACACCGTCAGGTGTCAGGAACACCAGAGGGGTGCCGGTGGGTGCTGGCAGCGGGGCTGCACCCACAGAGGCCCCGTGGAGGCCGCCAGGTGGCGAGCAGGGCCCGCCGGGCGCTCACGCAGCCTCCAGGCCTCCGGCCCGACAACACGAGGGGAATTTTATTGCATTTCCCCAGCACTTCCCCGCAGCTGGGTGTCCCACAAGCAGGGCTTCGTTCGGCGGTGCTCCTGGGCCCGGGCGAGGCAGCTTTCCCCACACAAACGGCTGTGGGACCGTGGCTGTCTGCAGCCTTCCCCACAAAGTCTGTCTAAGCCCGGGGTTTGTTAGAGAAATTAAAGATCCACCCATTAAAAAAAAAAGAGGAAGCCCAGAAAAGAACGTTATTAATTGCATCATTACAAAATATTTAGTCTAGAAGAGGAAGAAAAGTATAAGGTTGACTAAAAAAATCTTACTGCAGCATTAAACATCTTTTACCCAGGTGGGACTTTCCAAGCACAAGCACCAAAGAGTGCAACCTCTGAGACTCCAGAGAGCAGCTCCGAGAAAGCAGGCCCCACAGAGCCCTGCACAGCTACCACATGGAAAAAATGCTCATTGCACGGCAGAGCAGCACGTGAGAGGTAAAAGAAAGGAGTTTAGGGAGCTTTTTGTGCATCAGCCCAGCAAGACCAGGACACAGTTTTAGACTACAACATAAACATATCTTAAAGACAGGCTCCAGAGGAGCAACCTTAAGCAAGGCTGCCCAGGATCAAAGCGAAGACAAGCTGCTATCTGTGGTATTCACTTCAGCACGGGGTTAGGCATTCTCATGCACCAGGAGTGCCTAACACGCGGCTGGGTTTGGTCCATCCAGGAACAAGCTGCAGTCCCCTTGCAGTGGCTGCAGGTTGTAAATATCCTCCAGCACTTACCAAAAAATAAGGTTCCAACAACAGCTGAACCCTGCAGTAAAACCCTCGACATGTGTTTGCTTCCCCAGTTTAAAAGCAATCCTCTCTACAGATAACTTAAAGAAGTGGCACATCCCACACGTCCCCGTTCAACCTCCTCACCCACTAACTTGCCCTACCATGCAATCCACGGCCGGTTTGCTCTGCAGCAAGGTGTGACCTTTGCAGAGCACGAAGGCCTTGCTTTTCAAACAAGTTACATCGCTCAAAACACATGTATGTGCATCAGGGTAAGGCAAAACCCAAAAGCTTCCTGGTAGCACGGTAGCACAGAAACCACCGAAGAATCTCTCTGCTGCAAAAGCAAGTCGATGTCTGCCCACACGGGTTGTGTGTTGGAAAAATGATCATAGTGTGGTGTCCATTACGATGTTATTTTGAACCACACTGCAGAAATGCATCCGGCAGGCTTCCACTGTGTTGTTAAGAAGAGGTTACCTGTGTGCTTTAAGAATCCTCTGAGCAATCGCATCGCCAACCTTGTTCCAGACAACTTTGTCATCAGCACAGCTAATAAAGAACTGGTTCTGCAGGAAAAGCAAGCAAAACTACTGTCAGATAATGCCAGTGATGCACAAAATAAATATTTGCATACTTTCAGACAAAGAGCAAGCAAAGATAGCCGTGTGTTGTCTGAACAGATGATTTTTTTTTTAATTAGATGATGTGTGTGTCTGTGCTTGCTTGGGGAATGAATTGGTCCTTATTGATCACTCTGTTCAGAGAGTTCATATAAAGAGCAACCTAACGATAGCTTAATAAAAAAATAAGAAAAGAGGACAATCAGTGTCTCTGGTCAGCCAAGGCTGAGAGTCTCTCCAGCACAGGAGGCTTCTGCAGCTGCAGGGATGCAGGAGCAGCCCCATGCGTGGGGGCTTGGGCATGCACAGGGGCCATGGAGGAGGCAGGACGACTGCTGCACAGGCCACAGAAGTTGCTGGCAGCTTTGCGAAGAGGTTTGTGAAGGAGAGGTGTGCTGCCAGGGTACGTATGCATCAGCTTTGTCTGAACTTGGTGGAAACACTCCCCAAAATTCAGAGCACATTCTGTATTACTATCCACAGGGCTCACAATTCAGAGAAGACCAACCCTCAAAAGAAGTACCACCCTCCTGGTGCCTGCAAGCCCTGCTCAGCGCGTCAGGCTGCTGCTGCTTTCCCCCATTTCCACTCACCTCTATGTAGATGTAGTGCTTGCTGTTCTCGATCACGCTGATGTAAGCGTTGTGGATGGACTCCTCGTGGTATTTAATGCCAGCCGACCAGTCAGCAGCAGAGCGGATCACCTGCAAAGCAAGAGACCAACACCTTCGCCTCAGCCCCAGCCAGGACAGGGCAGCATTGCAACTGAATTACTTCACAGGCACTGCTGCCTCTCAGGATCTCACTAAATAAAGCAAAATGTGCGACATTGACCATTTTTCCTGCATTTGTAATACGCGAAAAGGAAGCTTAAAAATAGAATTAATGCTTAATGATGTTTTGATAGAAACAGAGGTGCCCTGTCATGTTGCTGCTTTACTCCCCTCTCCCAACAAAGCAGCTCTGCATGAATTAGAACTAGCCCAGAAGACCTGCTCCTGCTTAAGGTCTTACAATAAGCTCTTTTTAAAACCATCTGAATTTCCAGGTTTAGGGGTGCACATCTACTCGGTGACCTCTCTTCTTCAGCTGGTTTTAAAGCTGAGGTCTCCAGCCGGGTCAATGCCTTTTCCTACCATAATAATTCCTAATAATACTGCACACAATTATTCAGCCAGCCTGATCATGCCGACCACATCTTTGTCGTGTGCACCTGAGGCCATTTATTTCTCCTACCAAATTCTTGCAACACTTGGCAACGATACGACTCTGACCACTCATTGTCCAGCTGCCCAAACTCATTTATTTATTCGTGCTGGAAATCCACTTCGAAAGCGGATGCTGCAAGGTCCCAGGGCACGTTCTCCTCCTGCAATAGCGCCAACCCAACGTGTGCCAGCTTGTTTGCTCGTGCCCTCAGCCACGTTCAGCCCCTGCCCCACAGCTGCCTCCTGCTCAGCCCGACCAGCAGCAGCGAGGGCATGCCCTGAGCCACGGTCTCCAAGCTGAAAGCGTAGTTTTTAATTACATGTCGGTAGTGTTCAGGGAAAATAATTAGTCTTGATTAACCTCAGTCTTTAAATGTTGTCAAGATAAAAGCATGGGAACAATAGCCTTAAAATACCGTGGAACAGCCATTAGGGCAGCCCAGCAGCTCAGTCATACGCCGGACAAGATCCGAACGGTGCGGACCTGTGAAATGTGTGTCAGTATATGAACAAACTGTCCTTTTTTGGGGTTCAGCCTCATTTTTTCCTGGAAATCCCTCCGGTGGATTTCTCTTCCTTCCCCACATCCAGCTCCAGCTTTGGGTTTGCTCTGTTACCATCCCTGACACCTTTGCCTGGAGCCCTGCTATTACTTCGTGGTCTCCCTCCACCACCACAGGTGTGCTGCAGGCTGGAGCCCAGCTGAAGGTAATTCATTTCCCTAACAGCCGGGGCAGTGACCCAGCGGGGAAGGCTGGGCACGGCAGAGTCAGTGCATCTCTCACTCCTGGAGACCCGTCCTTTCCTAAGGGAGAGCTTTAAATGAACTGCTTTAAACCTGCACTGCTTTGCTCAGGAGAAAGCATCGTGAGCTGCTCACAGCCCTGCCACCGAGAGCTCCATTCTCCTCCCTCTCCTCTCACTGACGTCTCGCACAGCAGTGCCAAGTGCTGTGCTGGATTTGTCATCTCCAGCTCCTCTAACTGACACAAGAGCAATAAATTTTCAGCTTGCTCTGGGCTAATGCATAAATCCTGGACAATGCAAGACTTCAAAGAGGTGTGGTGGGCTTTGGTCACGGACAGAGCACTAAATCCTCACTGCATTTACATCACGAGCTGGATATTGCCTCACCACGCCACGTCTTTGCAGCGCTATCTTTGGCTGATAACTGCAAGGGCTGGAATGGAAATTGAGAAGGGAACAAACCAGCACTGCCTTTGGCAGCTGGCTTCTTGAGTCTTGCAAAACCCGTGTGCAATCACGGCGCTATTGTGAGCAAAGCCCCAAAGTTCAGACACGAGGGGATGAGGTGCTCAGCCCCTCTGCCCACACGGGAGCCCTGCCAGCACCGATCCTGCTCGCCCTGCCTTCTGAAAACCCTCCCTAAAATGCACTTTCCTGCTCCTCTCTGCAAAGGAGAGCAAAGCCAGATGGCACAAGGAGGTCAGAGCCTGTCGATGACAGGTCGGTGGCGCAGCCCAGCAGTACCAGTGCAATCCCCACAGATCCTTTGTGTTCTCTCTGCCTCTGATCTGCCCACAATTTAAGACAGATTTGCAGACAGGCTCAGAAACAAGAAAACCCTCAGCCAGATATTCCACAGACGCCCCACACCCAGGGACACTGCGGGCAGTAACTTCTGGTCTGACACTTGCCTGTACAGCCCCTACCCAGCACCAAGGCAGAGAGAACATGGGCTTGGCTGGCGTCTGAACAAAGGATTCAATATCAGGACCCTGAGGGGCCTCTAAAAGCTGCAACGGGGCATAAATTAGAGATGAGCAAGGTAGTTTCAAATTAATAATTCACAAGACAAACCCGCTCTCTTTTCTCTATTTGCAGCATCACCGAGAGCAGCCCGTAATTTCCTGGAACTGCCAGTCACTCGCCGTGCCCCAAAACGTCGCGGCGAGGATGTGCAGTGCCAGGCAGCACCCAGGGCAGGCAGCAGTCCCTGTGTCAGCACCGGGGGCTCGATGCACGTCTCCTCCTCCTCCACCACGGGCTGATGCACTCAGCCAGCAGCCCTGCGGCACGGGGCCCAAGGAAAGGCAGACCTGGGGCTGTGCTCAGGGTGGGTTCTCCTCTGGGAACTGCTTTGCAATCAGTAGGGTCCAACTTTGGGGCCCATCATTTAAAAGTTGAGGCTTATCTTGAGGTTCAAGTGTGTGCTCCGGGGAAACGAGCCCCCTTGCTTCCATGAGAGCCAAGTTCCCAAAGAAGCCGGTGTCACGGACACAGCTGGGGAGGTACTGCAGCCACATGATGATGCCCGGAGCGAGACCATTTCCCAACAAGCTGCAAACATTGCTTTGGCGTTTGATGTAAAATGCTCAAACCCGTTTGCATGAGACAAGGCTGACACACTCCCGTGCTGGCCACCCCTCACACCACGTGGCGAGGCACAGACAATGCCCTGGCAGCCCACAGCCTCGGAAAAATGCGTCTTGTTCCACCAAGCTTCCCCAAGCGCTGCTGTCATCTGGGTGGACCACTCCTTACGAACAGCGGAGGCATGTGTTTTTCCTGGTTTTGGTCTGAGCCATTTTATTTCATGCAGAGGCACCCCACTGCCTTGCTGCTTCAGCATAACTGTTTTGGCTTTCTGTCCCTCAACGAGTTTCTGTTGGTTAACACTTGTATTCAATATTTGCACCAAAACACAGCTAATAGCTCTTAAATATAGCTCTTTGCTCCTGACTAAGGAACTGTCAGAAACGAGACTGGACTGAGTGTGCAGAGGACCCACAGGACTTAGGGGCTACATAACAGAATGCAGATGAAGTTCAACACAGAAAGCAACGGCCATGAGACTCCTCTTAATCCTGGGCTTTAACTGACCACCAGCCACCAGGACAAGGCATTGGGGGCCTGGCAGATATATCTGAGAAAATCTGGGACAAACACTCAGTGTCCAGCCCTGACCCACTAACCCACCCAGAACACAAAACCAAACGTGGCCATTAGAAGAAGAGCTGCAGAAAACAAACCAGAAAACTACACAGCTCTAAAAGTCATGGTGCTTCCAAAACTTGAGTACCACATGCTGTTTGGCCCTCTTATCCCCAAAGACAGAGGCATGAATTAACGCCTCTCTTTTTAAAGAGTCGCGTTATTTTATCATAACTGAGGACATGACCACCTATGCTGCGAGCTAAATTAAGCAGGAGTTTTTCATTTTATAATTTTAAGTTCGTTTTATAATTTTAAGTGGTGACACCTCCCTCTGGAAAGACGGATAGAGCTCTCCTAGGGGAAGATGAGCAGGAGACCATCAGCACCCACCTGGACCGTGGCATGAACAGCCTCAGGCACCTGGTACTTCAACTCGTTGGCAGTTTGCTGAGTCTTTGGCAACAGGAACGGGTAGGACAGGGATCGGTATTTGGGCTTCATGATCTGCCGGGCGGGAAAAAGAAAAGAAAAAGTCCTTGAAGAGATCGAAGCACAGCAGAGTAACACACAAGACAAAGCAAGCATGCCTGTGGAGGTGGACAAGGCACGTGCCGTGCTGCCAGCAGCGATGCCCCCTCCCCACCTTGGTGAAGTTCCAGCGCTGGATGAAGTGCCGGGCCACGTCGCGCGCCGCTTTGCCGTGCACCACGGAGGAGATGTCGTGCCAGGGCATCCTGGGGGTGGTGTATCTGTCAATGAAGTCTGCGGGACAGGAAAACGCATCGGGATCTCTTCAGACAAAGGGCATGAACAGGGAAAACTGCAGCATCTCCTTCCTGAAACTCAAGCCCTCTGGGATGGGGCACCAGGGGCTGTGCAGATTGATCTGGATTCACCATGCAGTCACCCACAGGCACGTCCAGGGACCATAAGAGCAGAGCTGGCCCTTTCCATGGGAGCTTTGCTGCTGCTTCCCAGCAGCCAAACCCAAACGGTCTCATCTCTTCCAGAGGCACTTACCAGCAAAAGGTTTGTCAAGCTGAACCCAGTCTTTAAAGACGAAGTTGCAGTAGTCTTTGCCATGCCAGAACCTGGTCTCCCCGAGCAGCTCGCCAACGCCCGTCTTCAAGCTGCGGATGGATCCTTTATCTGCCACGGGCAAACAAAACAGAAACACATGCTCCAAAGTCATGGCTGTCCCTCACCCAGCACTGGTGACAGACCCACAGAAAAGCACCGGTGGGACCCAGTCAGCTGAGGCCATTTTCTCCCTAGCCTTTCTGTTGCTTTTAGAGATGCATTTTAGTGTTTCTTCTTCTGTTTAAATATTTGTTATACGATCAGGATAGGCTGTATATATCTGAGTTTGCTATGGAACCAAAATGCTGAATTCTCTCTACACTGGACCTAAAAATTACCCCGTAATTATTTGTCTTTCCACCTAAATGTTACCATGGGGGAGTCCACGCACAGCTGTGACTGACCTTAGTGGCCCTGTGTACAATAATGTCATGTGTATCATCTACCTAATCTGTTTTACAACGTTAACTCCAACTTTTCTGCTAGATGGTTTATGAGTTTGACTCCACAGTGGGGTGTAGCCGTCACCTAATGCATCAGACACTGCTGCCACAATTCCACAGTACCATGCCCATCGCAGAAGTCTTCTCCCCACCCACCCCCATCACCAGTAACCACAGCAAACCCCTTTCGGCATGCAGCAAGCCCGGGGTGCACAAAGCGAGCCCTGCCAGCGCTGTCACAATTGCTGGCGAGCCGAGCAGAGCCATGCCAGGAAGGCCATGCAGCAGGCAAGCACCACGGCCACTGCGGGAAGCACGAGTGCAGTGAGAGTCCAGGTGGAGCTGGGGAATCGCTGCCCCTGCGCACTCCGATGGGATGGATGGGGCATGCTGCCAAGGCAAGGTGTGCTTCACGTCCTGAGCTTTGCTGACTGCTCTTCGACTCGTGAATGAGCATGAGGTGACCGCAGTGGGGACTGCACTCCGCTTCCAGGGGAAGCAAAGGCATCTGTTCCTTGCTACGTGCCGCTGCCTTGTGATAACCATTTGATAATTGGCAGCTCAGGCCTTACAGGGAGATATTAAGAGGAAAACGTTGAAGAGCTGCTCCTCATTCTGTACTGAAACTCAACAGTGTCTGGATGGGGTACTGCATTTGGAAAGCCCTTTAACAGCACCTTTTGTCATCAGTCCAGAGACCAGAGATCAGAACAGGTCAGTGTTCCTGACTACACAACTCCTTTCTCAACCAAGGATGCTTTCACCGGCTTCAGTAAGAGCCAGAACAGGGGCTCAAGTCTTCTTCATCCAAGCATAGGTCTGGCAGCTGCCACCTTGCTGCTTCCTCTCTCTGGGTTTGCCCTCCTGCATTAGGCTCACTTGGAAATATCCAGTGCAGAAGTTCCCAATTCCAGTAACAAGCCCCTTCCTTTATGGGAAGAGAGCTGCTGAAAAAATCATATTCCAGAATCAGAGCTAATTTCTCAGCTGTTCTCTGATACTATTGCAACCTTTAAAAATATTTATTTAAATTTTTTTTTTTTTTTTGTATTATGCTGCAGGTTTTTAAGCACCTGGAGAAGACATTTCTGTGAGGATGTCCTTGGAGGGGTGATGAGGACGAGAACATCAAGCAGCACAGCCTGATCCTGGCACCCAACCTAACTCTCACCGTAGCTACAATGCAGAAACATCAGCAGCTAAAGCCTGAAGGGGGCTGCACCTCTGCCTTCCTCCACTTACCCTCCTGAGGCTCAGTGAGCCCCTGTTTGGACTCAGTGTGGTGATGGAACATTCTCAGGTGGGGCTTTAAACTCTGGATTAAATTCGGTTGACTCCTAGGGGGGTTACAGTAACCTGCAGAAAGTCAAGATGCTCTATTTATGGCAAAAATGCACATCCACTTCTGCTACACTGCGTCCTGCTCCTGCCTTATGACACCTTGCATGACAGAAGTCCAAATGAGCTGTCAGTTTGCTGAAAGTACAAGTGACAACATGCAAAGAACCAAGTTCAAGACCCAGCTGGTTTTAAACCGAACACACAGCAATGACTTTGCTACCTCGGTATACATCCTGAGCAACCAAACAACCCTGTGACCAACCCAAACTGGGCTCCAGCAAAGCCTCCTCCAGCCAGGGGAAGGAGAAAGCACTGCTGGGAGTGACGAAAACTCAGATGAGTTCCCACCTGGAGCATTTACAGCTTCAAGAGTGAAGGACTTCCAGCAACAGATTTCAGGAAGAACTCCATGAGGGAATGAACGTCACTCTGACCCTTCTCATTTTAGCTTTGAAATGACATCCACTTTTTATGTGGGGAATTAAAAGCTGCATTCAAACATTCAATGGTTGAATAGTCTCTCATCTCTATCAAGTGGGTAAATTGGGAATAATTTAAGTGAATGATTTAAACCTAAGTAACCCTAGCCAATGAGAGGGGATAATCATACTCAGAAAATGCTTCAGTTTTCCAAAATAAATACAAACTGGAAAACAAAAGACTCAATTCTCCCTTGCAGGGACAAAAATCTTCCAGCATTACAAACGTTAGGTATCACGCACACCGCATCCCGTCACCTGGCAGCTCATGACAACTGCTAGATGCAAACCCACCTAAAACTTTTTTTGTATATTTTGCAGTGAAACGAATTTACATATTGACTAAACACAGTTATTATTCTGATAGCTAAAGAATTCACCAGCTTTTCTTCTTAACAAAGCACATATTACCCTAGAAATTATGTGAGTCTGCACGTACGCCCACCCACCCACCTCCGCACACACTTTATATATGTCGTTTGGGTAAAGCTGAGATGAAAAACAGCACTTACTTGATTCACTGTCTATGCTGCTGACGCTATCAGCGTGGTGCATGCCATGCTTGTGGAGATGCTTGTAAATACTGAACCTTGAGAACTTCTTGGATTTTCCTATCCCTTTCATTCTTGACGAGTCTGGGACATCATCAGCATTCCTCGGGAACAAACGGCTTTCTGGGGACGGGGCTTGGGACTGCAGGGCGATGTGTTCAGACGACTCCGCTGTGGACTTAAAAGACACAGGACGTTGCTGCAGGTGATGCACAAGCACATTCCCTTTTATTGCAGGTCATCATTCATAGAAATGCTCAGAAACAGCCATCAGCCAAATTTTGCTCTGTGGCAAAATCTGCTTTGGTGGGAGCTATGAATGCCTTTGGAGGAGAGGGTCTGTACAAGGAGCCACCGAGCAGGAAAACCCAGTGATACTGGCAGTGTATTCCTCAATCAATTACCCATAAACTTACTCAGGTTACCACTCCCTTTGTAATTCTCACACACTGAGACCTCTTTATTTATTTATGTATTTTTTAGGAGAGATTTGGTTACATAAATACCCAGGTCAGCAGAAAAGCTCAGCAAGTGAGGCAAATGCTGAGGGCCCCAGCGTCCCAAAGTTCAGAGCACTCTGAGTGCCTACAGTACATTTTTAGCGAGGCTTTACTAAGAGCACAGCCTCCAAATTGTGAGTGCTGCTCCAAGCTCCACAGGAAACCCAGCCCTAGCTGCATTTCCTATCTCCATGCCCTAGCAGGGGCCGGGCAGGACCTACCCCGAGGAGTCATTCGGTGCTCAGACGAATCCCTTCTTCCCACGGCTACTCCTCCTTCATCCTCCCCAACCCAGCCCTGTGCTTTGAAGCAGATGCAGCGTGCTCATCCCCACCAGCAGCCCTTTGTCAGGCAGGTGTCAGCACAGCCTCGGGCTGGAGGCAGCTCACTTACTGCCAGGTTGGCCGTCGACACCGACTTCACCGCCCCCATCCTCTTGACGCTGCCCACGTCGGTCAGGCGGTGCTCGTCGTCGTCCCAGCGGCCGTACGCCAGGTCGATGCCACCCACGAACGCCACCGACTGGTCGACGATGACGAGCTTCTCGTGGTGGGCCCAGAGGTACACGGAGGAGGACACGTGGTCCGGGTGTCTCATCACCTGCGGACAGGAGCAGCACCCATGCTCAGCGCCACTGCCCAGCTGCACCTCCTGCCAGAGCGCTGCCCCGCGTGTTCGGCTGCTCAGGGCAGCAGGAGAGCACTGGACATTTGAGAGATGCGTCCACACAGGCTGCTGGGAATCCTAAATGGGGTATCCCCCTGCAGCAACGCTTAGTGCTGTTGGGATAGGTCACATTTACAGCAGCATCGCTGCGTTCGTAAAAGCATCGTTGTCAAGAAATGTGTTTCTACAAGTAACAGAATGCTCTTGGCACAGCCGTAAGAGCTGAGCTTCCAAATACAGAACCTGATAGGAAAGAAAACAACATATTGGTGATCTGACTCACTTCTTTGGTTGTTGCTGCTACACAAGAGAAATGAGAAGCCGCTTTTTTTTTTTTTTTAAATCAGCACGTTGTTTGACATTTGTTTATGACATTCTTTTGACATTTGTTTATGACAAAGCCACTTCTCTATCTAAGCACGCCGTACGTAGCTTTATTTTTAATGCCAGCAGAGAACCATCAGACTGACATCCTGCGGAAGGTGCTGCGTGGTTCACCTGCCTGCTCCGGGCAGCCAGCACTGCCCTCCCTGCAACATTTTCCTGTTTGGCTGGGAAGATGATGGCGAGTTAAAGCTTTGCTGTGACAACCAACCAAGTGATAATCAATCGATTATTTTAGCAGTTTGTTCATCACCCTTGTGCGTAATATATCTTATTACAACGTATATGTCTCTAATTTAAAGGCACGGGACCCAGCCTTAGCTGCTGGCTCATGTGCCAGTTTGTTTTCTGCTCGGTGGCAGAGCAGCAGCGTGACAGCACATAGCAGGGCAATGATGGGCATTTATGACAGCAGTGTAAACACCCCGTGTTGACTCTCGTCATCTATGCACAAACAGGAGTGCTGATGAGGCAACATTCTCACATCATCATTTTCCATTTGATGTAACCCCATAAACCCGTCCTATGAAATCAGTTTCTCACGAATTACGTGAACAGCTGCCTTGGCACTTGTAAACTAAGCAGTTTTATGTTCAATTATAACCCAAAGAAACGAAGTTGCCATGCTCAGACGTGGTAATCATGGTACGGGTATGTCTTGACAGCCTGTAACAGTGGGAACCTCTGCTCGTCCAATTCACACCCAAACTAGCTGCGAAGCGCAGTCGGACGCTGATGTCCCGCGCACAGCGCCGGGCATGCAGTTACCTTGATGTTTGGGTGGAGATGCATGAGCGTCCGCTTGCTGTACTCGCTGTTGATCCCCAGGGCAAGCTCCACCTCCTTGTACAGCATGACAAAAATCTTCACTCCCTGTTGCTGTCGGAAATAAAGAAGACACACGGGCATGTAGATATTTCAGCGGCACAGCCCATTTCCCAGGTGAGGAAAGGCAGAGGCAGTAGGCACGCTGCTCCTGCAGGCAGCAAGGCAGGCCGAGGTCACTCACTGCTGCTTGCATTCCTGCAGATCCACCCCGAGAGCCCACGGCAGGCAGGGGCCTGCACGGCTCAGGAAAGGCACTCAGCCTCCAGAGGAGGGCTCAGCACTGACTCATGTGCAGGGCTGAGCCACGCCAAAGCCTCCCAATCGCTTTTGCTTACAGCAGCTACTTTTAACCTCCCTTTGAGGCAAAATTTTGCAAACGTGATTCACGCCACGTATTGCAGGTACCCACTGACCTCCAATTTTCCGCTGCTTCGTGCTGCCCTGAGGTTTGCCCGCAGTTAGCAGCACACGCAGGGCGCCAGCAGCAGGGCATCCCACGGACATCGCTCTCCCAAAGGAGATGCAGCCGAGGGGATGCCAGTGATTGAGCTCTTTCTGCTGGCAGGGCTGAGCAAGTTCGTGGAATACAGCGAGCAGGACTCAAAGGCTGGTGCTTTTTGTGACTCTGATGGGATCCACGTGAGGGTTTCTAAGGACGCAGCTATGCTGAAGCACGGGCAGAGCTGCCAAGTACTTCCCAGCCCTCGGCAGGTGGTGGTCACACGCTGGGACAACTTCACCTGCGATAAAGCAGGAGAGCTTCAAACCTTGGAGTTTGCCAGTTTGAACTAAGGGTCAAACCTTTCCACAGCCTTTTAAGTTCCTATTCCCACAAAGCTGCTCCTGAGAGCTTGGGCAGTCTCCAAAGTGCGGCTGATATTCTGCTGTCCAGGGAGCACCACATATGCATAAAAGACAGACAGCCCCATCCCTGCCTAGACAGCAGCCTGCCGACCGCCCTGCTGAATCAAAAGGAGCAGGTAAGCATTTCCAGGAGCTAAGCTTGAGACACTCCTGACTCTTACAAGGTATTTATAGCCACAGGAAAAGCCACGTTGACACGACGAACAAAGCCAAATTCTTCCAGCGAGCATGCCCCGTGGCCACATTTCATTTGCCAAAAAATAAGTCTACTTCCAAATCAGCTCATGTCAGGCACAAACCCCTCTGTTTTTCTAGGAACAGGGGGTGGGTGAGGCCGGGAAGGATGACTGGGTGGGGAGGGGAGGGAGTCAAGGACTATTTGAGCACGTCCACCTGGACTCCTGCCCTTTTACACAGCAACGTTCAAGAATCTTCCTGGCTCTGCCTCCCTTTCTGACTCACTGCTCTTGTGGGGCAAACTACCAGCTCCAGCAGCAGTCTGACCACGGGCTGGGTGAGCAGCAGAAATGCTCACAGACACCTCACACTGATCTTTTCTGCCTGGCTCATTCAGCTCCATAAAACGTGTTCTTTGCAGTCTCCATCCAGATGTGCTCTTTGAAAGCAGAGCACAGCCAACAACAAATAAGAGATGATAATGGGAGTTAAAAAAAATAAAGAAGTAAGCAACCACAGTTAAACCTGGTTTTATTTTTCTCCCCGTGTCTCCAAGTGCTCCACAAAAAAGGGGTGTGAGCACACAGAGCTTTGCACAGGAACCCTTAGAGGGAGTGCCAGGAAAGGCACCAGGTCAGCAGCAGGTCTGAACTGATCTACCCAGGAAGAACAGCAGAGGACAAATAAAAGCAGAGCAACAAAAAAAGAATTATTTGTCTTATCAAGAATTCCAGTTTATACAAGCCTTTGCTTACTGTACACAAGCATGCATTAAGTAGGATAACAGCAGTGCAAATAGCAGGCTCTGAGTCATTTTTATCACCTCCTCCCTTAGAAGCTCAACACCACCGTCCAGCTCTGGGGAGCGTGATGCCATTTGTGTCTGTACACTTCTTTGTAAAACAGCATTCATCCTAATCAAGCCATGTGCTTTGCTGAAGCCCTTTCCTGACATCCCCTCTCCAGAGCAATGCACCAAGACCCTCAGGGCCAGAGCTGCCACATGAGAAGGGGCAGGTAGGGCAGGCACAGCCAATCTTCCTCTTTGTAGCAGCCACAAGAGCGAGGAGAGTATCAAAAGGGGTGGGTAGGAACAAAGAAAAGCAGGAGAGACACTGGTTATATGGCAGCCAGTGTAAGGAAGCAGTGCTTTACTACAGCGAGGAGCGGTGGGAGAACAGTGATGATGTCTGTGCTTCAGTGTTTAGGTGTAGCAAGGACCTATGCAGCATATCAAGTAAGGAAACCAGACGAGAAGGCTGCAGGGAGCTAGCACGAGCTTCTGGACGTTACTGGGCGACTTTGGCTAATGACACCCTCCTGTTCTTGGAAGGCTGCTGGGATCTCCCAGCTTCAGCTCGGAGAGCAGCAGCACACTCAGTAAATACCCTGTGTTGACACACAGGACCTGCACAGCTCCGCAAGGTGCAAACCACCTACCAAGAACCACCAGGGAGTCCTGAGACCTCCCCGTACTCCGAGTTCCGTGTGCCACAAGCAAAACACCGAGCACCAACAGCTCCAACCCTGCCAGGAGCTGGGGCAGCCGCAATGCAAAGCTGAAGCAACATGAGCTTGAGGGCAGGAAGGAGCAATCAGAGGATCTACCCTCCTGCCTCCAAGCTCTTCCGAACCCAAACAAATGGTGCAAACGCCCCAGTCCCAGCAGGACCTTCCCCCGGGGGGGTGCAGGGGCTGAAATGGGGCTGGAGCTCACTTACTGCTTTGCGCTTGAGGATGCAGTCCAGCCGCCAGTGATTCCCTTCAACAACGGGCCGCTTCATGAAGATCTCCGGGCTCAGCCTAAGAAAATACAGGGGTGGAAAAACTCAGCGTGTGTAGTCTGCAAACAAAGGCCTGGCCTAGATGACCAGCTTGGGAAGTAAAGAAATCAGAAAGTTTATCTAAGGGGATGTGAAAGCTCATGTCCCAGAGTGATGCGTTCTCCAATATCAAGCTCTTTGTTTTTTAATAATGGAGCATTACAGGGACAGGGGACATGTCCAGCACATTCATCTTAGTGTTCAGTAACCCAGGGGACCAAATTTTGCAGTGATGTGCCAACAGGGAAACTTGCACCCTATCTATGAAAGAAAAACACAAAGAAAATAACACAGAAGTGAGATTAGAAATAAATGTCTAGATATAAAAAACAAATAAAAGTGTGATTTCAGCTCTCCTGATAACTTAGGCTATCTGAGTAGCATACATCTGTGCTGAATTTTCCTTTCTGCCTAAAGACAAAGCAATATGGTATTGCAACAAGACATTTTGGTGATTCATAGCTTTGAGGGTTACAAGGAAGAATTCAGCATTCCCGTCTAACTCCTGCAAAGGGAGGCAACAAAATTTCACCACTTCTGTGCGGAGCACAGGAACTTGTGCTTGATTAAAGCACGTTGCTACATCCTAAAAGCATTGCTCTGGCAACAGCATTTTTATCTTAACCTCCAAGTTTCAGGTCAGTTTTGCAGTTCCACGGTACGTTAACAATTGGCTGCTGCTGAATAAAATGTTAAGAGACAAAAAGTCTGAAATGCAGTTCTCTTGCCTTGCTACACGGTGTTGCACAGGAGCAAGAGGAGCACTGGGTTTATCTGTGGTCATGTTAGGGAGGTTTAGCCCAGCCAACGCCAACGCTGTGTTTGGTTTTCTCATGACTGCCACCTCAGAACTAATCCCCCACTTCCCACAGGCAGCAGATGAGTGGCAAAAGGGTCATCTTTCAGCTAGAGGAGGAGCACAGTGAGGTGCCCACGGCTGGGGAGGATGCCCGAGCAGCTCCCCAGGGGCCGGGCTGGATCCCCTGACCCACCACAAAGGCAAGGCACAGGCAGCAGCAACTGGTGCTGGCCAAATGGCCCTACCCCGCGGCTGTGCGAGCACGCTTTTTCTGCCTCAAACAGGAACCAGAGCACTGCATAAACAGCCTGAATCACTAGGGAAGAAGTGGGCAGAGCCAGGTCTTCCAGCAGCCGCACAGCTCAGGGAAGGGACTATCAAGATCCGTCTCTGTTACCCGCCCAGCTAAGAGCAGAGCAAAACTGCACCCAGCCCAGTTGCTCTCACCCCTGGTGCAAAGTTGCCCAAAACAGCAAGGAGCAGAAAGGAGGGTCCTCTGCAGGATAAGATGAGAGGAACACTGCCCTCGTCAGGGGTATCTGAGTGTCCGTGTTCCCTTACACCCTGAAAGCCATTCTTGACCCCCAGGTGTACAGCGCCGTGCATTCCTGGTGAAGCCACAGGCACCACAACACTTGCACCTGGAGGTGCCTCCATGAAATTTCAGGCCTTTCCTTGCAAAGAGAGAACCAAGCTGTTGATTTCAAGCATGTGCTTTTGCTGCCAACCCTCCTGAAAAGGTCTTTGAATACAACCCGACGAGATGTTTGGGTGTGCTGCCAAACCATCTGGCCGCACGGCTAGCTGCCATACTGTAAGGCCTCCCAGCACTGCAGCACTGCCGGGAGCGTCCCAAGGGAGACAGCTGGGCAAAATCCAAATATCTAAGTACGCACCACCAATCTGTGATGAAGATCTCTTCTTTAGCAGCTTCCATGGCATTTGCGACATCTTCAAAGTACCACTTGGCATTCACATACCTGTAAAAACATGCAAAGCACAGGGATTTATTTTCCTCTCCACCGTAATCAAACAGAAAGTTCACAGCTGAAGACCAACAGGGTTCTGTGCTAATGCCACTTACGTTCTCTTCCCAAAATCAAACACAAACCTGATTTCAGGAATTAAGACAACATGCGGGGGGGAATTTCAGGCTGCTATTAGCTTAACGGAGCAGCACAATAGCAGATTATTAAGTGCCACTTGGTACTTCTGCCAACCACACAATTTTCCTTGGGTTTCACTCAGTGCACAAGCAGGCACCGCGATACCCTCAGCAGCTCGCCCCCACGTCTCACCACTTGGCCAGCGTGTTCTCCTGCACGGCCGCGTACGACCCGAACCGGTGCTCGGTGAGGAAGTCCTTGCCGTGCTTCCGAATGAATTCGTCTATTCCCTGCCTCCACCACTGGGCATGCCGGTAGCTGGTGCACTTCAGAATCAGCGACCTGTAAAACCAGCGACATATGGGGCAGGTGCTGCAGCCACAGACATTTAACAGGGCAGCTTCTTGCTGTCCAAGCATGCTGCTAAGCGCACCTGTATTGGTCACGTTTTATCAAGCTAAAAGGAGCAGCAAGAGACTTTGCTTTCATGTTTTGTTTGCAAAAAAATACATCGGCACTTATCTGCTCCGAGGGAATATCACAGCATCACGCTGACAATAATAGTAATAATAAAAAAACAGATTTAAATGAATAGCGCCAGCTTAACTTGTGGGGAAGTTGGACATGGCTAATTATGTATTTTTTCCATGATGAATTTATTCTGGATGCTACCATTAAAACATTAAATAGCTCTTTATCCCACCTAACATATCTTTTGTGCAATTCTCTAGCTGGGATGTAACGCAATGCGTCTTTGCTTGGAGCATAAAGGAACAGAGGACCTAGAAAATTACCCTAAGTAATTGCTGAAAAACCAGACTGTGCAGCTCCACGTGCACCATGCCCTCAGGCCTGAGCAAAACCCGGGGACAGGCTGTGAAGCTGAGGCACCAATTCCCTCTTTAAGGCATGGAAACGACCAGCAGGTACAAACCTTGCCAACCCCAGGAGAGGTGCCACCAACTCTTTGTTAAAACAGCAAAAGCAAAGCAAACAAGGTCTGGACTTCTTACCTCGAGAGATTGTCGATCTGCAAGCCGTACTTGGTTTCTGTTTCCTTCTGGCCTATCTTGATGTTGAACTCCTTGTCCACCAGCAGCACGAAGGCAATGGCGCCCGAGTCCGGCTTCATGTAGAGCAGGAAGGAATCCTTCACCACCAGCCACCTGCGGGGCGGAGGGAGGTGAGCGTCTGGTCCCTCCTGCCGGCCGTCAGGCACCAGCCACAAAAACCCAATGAAGGGATAAAGTATTTCTGGCCAAACGAGCACAAAGCATTCAGCAGGGAGAGGAAGGCATGTAAGTGAAGGGTAACATCTCTTATCGGGGCTCTGATCTCCTAAGGGAAGCTGTAAAGCCCAGCGCTCATGTTATGAACTCAGGTAACAAGTCTGGCTCCAATAAAGGATTTTTAGTGACTGCACAACTGCTTCGTGCAGAGGCCTTTGAAAACCCACAGCTAACACACCCAGGGAGATCTCCCTGCTCACAGGTAGACTTCCCAGCCAGGAGCCCAGCAAGGTGAAAGGAGGGCTCCTTGCTTCCCAAATTCACATTCAGGCTGTAAGTCCCTCAAGGCAATGCAGGAACTATTTGACATTTCCAGTGTTACTTATGAAGCCAGGATCGCTCTCACTCCTATCAGAATACGTGAACGAGGCATTTTGGACAGCTTTTATTGCCAAGCAACAGGCCCCCCGCTAGAAGCATGTGACGGGAGATGACCGGCAGCTTTTACAGAAATACCGTTGCCTGAAGGCAGCTCTGGGAAAAACATGTTTTTGCGGTGAGTGGCATTTCTAAATTTTTCTCTTCCTGCCGCGTAGCTGGGGTAACCGGCCCCCTCTGTCCCACACAGGTCTCCACCAGGAGACCCAGTTCTGTGCGCGCTCACAAACAGGCACAGCAACAGCCCCAACTGCAGAACGTGGGAGAGCTCCTACCTTTGAGAAGTCCCAGCTCCTCGGCTAATTCCAGACCCCATTATTTTCCTTTTCTCTCAGTGCCCTGAGTTGTCCCAGCACGACCTCAGACCCAGTGCCAAAACGCCCTCCCTCCCTATTCCCTTGTGGCCCATAACTTCACTCCCAAACCCCTGCTGAGCACAGCTTCAGGCATTTCCCTTTCTGTGTTCCCTGGTATTTTTCACTACTTTCCTCCTCCTACCCAACAAAACGTAGAGGATGTATCTGAGGGTGTACTCTCTATTTGAGAAATCAGGAAATTACTTGTAGAAGTCAGACATAAAAGCAAGTTTTTCCTAAAGTTCTTCACTTCAATAACCCTGCCTTGGCAGTGTAACTGTCCCCTGTTTATTTATTGATGCCCATGCTCTGCCATCCCCCACAGGCTGCGGGAGAGGATTCGGTGCCCTCTTGTGTTACTCTGCGTACAGCCGAGGGACAGTCCTGCTCCAAACTGCCCTCGTCCCATTTGTAGGCTCTAAAGGAGAAACGAGATTCATGGCAAAATTTAATGTGCTACAGCTCCCCTGAATCGTGATCTCTGTATAACAGAACAAAGAGTTAACTGGAAAGGTTTGTTTTTTTCCCCGTAAAGGAGAGAAAAATGGAGCCAACTTAATGATTTGACCTGGAAGAAGGTCAAATCCTTATCTCCTTGTGAAATCACTACAGATAACTTCTGTAAAACTGCATGAAGAAACACTGGAAATACTGCCAAAAAATAAAAATAAAAAGGACCTTTTCTTCACAAGAATGCAGTAAGGTTTTGTTGGGAAAGATTTGGCGTTGTTTAAGATAAGCTAACCCCAGCCCATTGCGGTTCCACAATGCTGAAACCCAAAGGTAGGTGATGATGTGGGGAAGCTGACAAATCACTAAAAGGTGGGTGTGTACGCTTTGGGTTTTCAAGAAGCAAAGCACAGGAAAAGCTGTAGCTTTTCTAAAATGGCAAGAATCTCTCTCATGGTCTTTTGGGGAGAAAACCCCAGGCGGGTTCGTGTGCCAGAGGAGCACGCGGCACAGCGCCCCTCAGGCCCGGCAGCAGCAGTACCTCTTGGACCAGCGGTAGCACATCCTTCCCTGGCCACAGCAGTTCAGGCCCGGTATGCGGTGGCCCCCGGAGCGCTTCATGACCATACCTTCCCTGCAGGGACAGGAGCACAGTCAGGAGGGGTGGCACAGGGGTCAATAGGTTACGGGAGGGCAGGAGAGAATCCCCAGGACCCAGCTGGGGAGCTGCAGCCCCTGCTGTGCAGAGCAGCCTGCTCCCAAGGCTGTTTCCCAAAGTTGTAGCGTTTCCATCTGAGCATTAATACATTTTTATATCCAGATGGTAAAATATTCCCCAGTTATTAGTGAGAAAGGAAAACTATCAGTGTGAAACACTATTTATTTATAAAGCTGTGCTCTTGGTGAACCGTAATTTGGAAAAAAATAGCTCACAACTCACATGCCCTTTGGTCCCAGGTCATGGATGAATGACAGCTGACTTACTCCAATGAACTCCATCTGGGGAAAGAAAAAAAGATTCCTTCATCTTTCGTACTCCAAAATCCACAAACAGTGTGCTTCATCACAGAGCCTTATCGCCAAGAGAGAACACAGGGCAGAGCCCAAGCAGGAGTTACCCTCTGTAACTTAAGCAGCTTCAGGGAGACGAAGAAAATTATTTGCTTGTTGTTTTTTGAACGTGCTTTGGAGAAGGCATTAAAGGCAACCAGGACAAGCAAGATCCCACTTGCCCTAGGGACCCAGTGGTATTTCTGGATGAAAAGAATCGAGTTTGATGCTGTTTGGGGTCTGTGTGAACTTAGCTATCGGCCTGAATCCTCTCCTTTCTCCTGCAAACCACACAGAAAGCCACAAAGGGAACATGCACACATCTTGGGGGTGGGAGGCCTATTCCCTTCAAGTCCCATGTCCCACCACCAGGCACCACGGGGGCGTTCACCAGGTTCACCAGCACAACCCCAGATTCGGATCGCCTGTCTGCTCCCGGCTCCTCCTGCCTCAGCAGAGCTTGCAGAGGAACGTAAAGATAAGCAAAGCTGGACAGAAAGCACACCACGATTACATTCAGCTCTAAAAATAGGACACCAGGCGATTTCGGCCGAGCAGGCTTTTCTTGGCAGAGCAGGACATTCCTGTCGGCCTGCCCCTTGTTAGCCCTGGCCCTGCTAAGGGGGGTGGGTCGCCCCCAGGCACCCCACATTTACCGATATCCTCCTCCAATCTGCACGGCGGGGGCCTGCCTGCACCCCTGGGATTTTGTTTAATCCATTACTGTGTAAAATCATCCAAGGGCAGGGCAGGGCGAGGGCAGGAGCTGCTCTCCCCTTTGGCCAGGCGCCAGGCAGCGAGCCCATGGGAACCCTCTAACCGCATTTTTTGGGGACCAGGCCTGCCGGGAGCGAAGCCCAGCACCCGACCCATGGCCCTGACCCCAAGAGGGACGGGAGGTGGCCGCAGGGCAGCTCCAGGCCGTGCCCACCCGTGCCATGCAGCAGCTCAGACACCAACACCCCGGGAATGACACGGGGTGGGCCCACAAGTCCTGGAGGGGTTTGAAAACACTAAGTCTAACAGAGAATATCAGATAATCTGGGATAAAGCCTGTCCTGCAGGTCCAGTCTATCCTGGCTCAGCCTCCCTTCCCTGCACGACCACTGCTGCCCCACGGAAGCAGCAGCAGGACAGAAAATCCCTCTTTCTCCTCATCCTCTGGTGCCCCCGGACCTCCCCATCCTTCCCACCACATCCACACGGGCACGGAGAAGGATCAAGGATCTGCTGTGCTCCTCCAAGCGGCTCAAGGACAGCAGGTGATCTCTTCTCAGCAGAGCCAAATTCACGCCTCACCCTCTGGTGCTTCAGGCCTGTTTCTAGACGGTGGCTACAAGAAGTCATTCTGTGGCTTCCCCACCAACCTCGCTGTCACCACTCTCCCCACATGTCCTGGGAAAGCACCAGGTGTGACCTGTGCAGGGCTCGTCCCTTTCTGCAGCGACACTCAGGAGAAAGGCAGCGTGTGGAAACACAGCGCATCCCACAGCCTCTTACAAGAGGTCTTAAGCAAAGTTTCAGGCCGGTTCCTTCCCCTGGATCTCATTTCCACTTCTTCAGAAAGCCGCTGGCACTCGCCTTGAGACAAATCAGAAAACTGGACACCTCTCTCATACTGGGCACACAGAAACCAAAGCACACAAACATCAAAACCCTTTGAAAACACTGGCGGTGAGCAGAAAGCTGGCAGCAGCCCGAGGGGCACTGAAAGAGCAGCCCTTGCAGGAGCAGAAGAAGAGCCAGGAGGAGAAAGGACTTGCAGAAACAAAAGCACTGCCCCATGAAAAGGGAAGGAAGGTGGGCTGGCAGCACAGCAACCTGCTCTTCAGCCCATGAGACCTTAAAATGGCCATTAGGGGGACACCCTTAGGTGCCACGCTGGGTGAGGAACACCAAGCACCCCCTTCCACGGTCCTCCTGCACAGCCCCCTTCCTCCTGGTGTCCTCTATCCGTGCAGTTACCCGTGCTCCACGGTTATTTCTATGCAGAGCAGTATCAAGCAGGTCAGGCTTGGTTCAAAAAAAAAAATAAATCTCATCAGTCACAAGGAAAATTCCTCAGTGCAGTGGAAAATACCTGATGAGATGATTTCTTATGACCGCATCAGCTATTTTTACTGTTAAATTGAGGTGCTCATAACTGACCGAAGAACCCCGAGGGGAAGGCAGAGCAGCGAGGCGCTCTCACCTCGCACACAGCTCAGTGCCAGCTGCAGCAGGGTATGCGAGGTATGAGGGCCCAGAGAACGCAGCTTCAATGGCATCGCTGCAGTAATACAATAAATAAACAAGTGATCAGCTGCAGAAAGATAGGCTGTGAAAGGTGGAGAGCCAGCTGCAAGGTGCAGGAGCCACAGCGTTCAGCCACCAACGTCAAGCACGTCTGATTTATTTAAGCTAAACTTTCGTGCAAGTGTCTGCTTTTCAGGCAGAATTCAGCAGCTCCAGGCCGTTTTTTTGAAAAACCCCTATGAGCCTGACCCATAGGCCAAAACTCCCCCAGGGTACGGCACATCCTTGGAGAAGCAGTTTATAAAGCAGTGAGGAACAAACCACAAACACAAAATAAAAGAAGCAAGAAGAGAATCAATTAAATTTGTGCATGCTGGATGTAAAAACGTCTCCGAGGAGATGTGATTAACCCAAGCGGGCTCTTTACTTGAGGTATACATCATGCTGCCCACAGCTCGCCATTGCAGCTCCACGTCTGAATTACAAAGAATTTAGGACTTTAAAAAAAGACGAGCTTCCAGGAGTCAAATTGTGCTCCAAGACCAAAACAGTGGCAGCATTTGTCAGCGGCCAGGCAAAAGACTCCTCTGACCACAGGGAGAGCAAAGTGCTCATTTTGTTCTAAGGAGGACAAGCACAGTTCCAAGGAAAATGCCAGAAATCTTCAGTTCAGGGTCGAGGCAGAGAACGGCGGGGTTTGTTCTCTTGGAAAGGAAACATTTTGCTCCCTGCGCTTTGTCCCGGTGCAGGACCCGCTGCCGTTAGCAGCAAAGTTCTCACTGAGCGCTCTGCTGCAGCCAAACCCAACAAAAGCCAACAATAAACGGGGAATTGATGTGCAAAGGGACATCTGGCTCCGGGGTGGGGACAGAAGGGCGATTCAGCACAGGAGAGGGGACGGCTCCACAGCTGCCCAGGCGAGCACGGCTCATCCTCCCCGCGGCACGCCGCCTCCAGCCCCAGCCGGGGCAGCAGTTCCCCCGTGTTTTTACACGAGCAGCCATTCGCAGAAATTCTGCAAAATATCCGTACAAGCGCCGCCTGCCTCATCCGCCAAGACGGCTAAATAGCGTAGAACAACTCTCCCCCGCTCCGCATATGCTGCTGATCCAAATTGCCAAGTTATCCCAACGTTGCCTCGAGAACAAAGGCTGACTATTTGCGGCGTGCGGAGCGAACAGCTCCTGGCTGCTCTGAGCTTAAACCCTGCTGCCTGTCCCCAGAGGAACCCCTCGGGAACCAGCAGCTCCTCTCAGCCCGCAGGCACAGACCTCCCCTGGCTGCACAGAGCACGCGGGATGGTGCTGGACGAGCTCCTTGCCCCGGGTACCCAACGGTGCTCCGCTCTGCGACAGCAGCCATGCAACACTGGGGCGCAGCTCCCAGCTGCACAAGGTCCTGACGCGACTCAAATCCTGCAAAAAGGCTTAAAGAGCAGAATTTCTGCCCAGCAGACACATAGAAATGGGAAGAACTGGTTGCTTCAGGTGTCCTAAATCTCATCTGTATTTCTGTCTTGTTTTACAACCAAGGGTTCTCAGTTTTCACCTCGCTCAGAAATGTCTCAGGCTTTGCTGGTGATGCAAAGGACGAGTGACACAGTCACTGTGCAGCCAAGAAAGGGGAAATAAATGGCCATCCCAGGGCAATGCTACAGCTGCAGCTGACAGGTGAGGACTACTGAAGAAACATTTGAGGATGAGACTTTCAAATGAAGTATTTTTGCTTATAATAGCCCACGAGTTGGATTTGATATCTCCCATTTCAGAAAGACGACCATTCTGGGGCTGTAAGCCAGCTGCCATCTCTCTTTGGAAGGCACAAAACACCCGTGGAGGTGCATGGGTATCGCTCAGTACCACAGCATCAGGTCCACTGAAACCACACAGAACAGAAACCAGAGAGAAACTTGCCCCCAGGGCCACACACACAGCTCAGACTTAAGAAATAACCACCCCTCCAGTTTGGACTTCTATTATTTATTTAAAACTTGAGCTTATCATCTTAAACTCTTCCCAGAATTAAACAGAAACCCTCTATATTTTACACATGCAATCAGCTTTCTGGCCTGAACTGCCTCCTGCCTTCAGGAGGTTTTCCCTGTGCTGTAAGTGACCTCTCAGTCACCTTTTCACTCTTTTCCTCTGGTTTTCATCATATTGCATGCACGTGGCAGAAATCAGCCAAGCCAAAACACTTGCACAATGGCTGTGGAGTGTTTCTGATAAAGCTGCAGGTGTTCTTTCAACCAGCTACATTTGAAAAGAAGGAGAATATTGTGTTGCCATTGAAGGAAACTAATTTCTACTTACTGTTCCGTGGTAGTTCCTGTACATTGGCATTTTCAGGATCTTTGTCAAGTAGTCTTCCAGCTGCTTCTGCAATTCAAACATTGAAGCATTAGGTGGAATGCAGGAATTTTTGAGATAAAAGAATCCAACTGTCTGGCATCAGGAAGCTATCAGGAAATCAGACCCACTTTTCAGCTTGAATAGATAAATAAATGCATTACCGTGTGCTCACTGAAGATCAGGGCTCAGCAGCATAAACAACTTGATTACAGGTTGTTTATTGTTCGCAGACACGGGCTCATACCTTCCACCAGCTGACCTGCTGCTTTGCACAGCAATTTCAGAGGTCAATTTTCTCGACTGAGCCCAAGTTTCAGAGCAATTTTGAACACAAAAACAGTCCCTGGTGTTTCTGGCCCGCAGGGATTAGCTTCATGGGAAAACACAGCCTCGGCTGCAACCGAGAGCACTTATTTAACCAAATGGGATGACGTGGGGGAGAGGAGAAACCATCACAGGAGAGAGACCTCATGGGAGCTGGACAAAGAAGAGGTTATGCTGCATGGGCCTGGGAAGCCGGGCAGAGTCCTGTGGGGCATGAAACCAACCAGAAGGAAACACCAGTGGGGTTTCCAAGCTTCACAGCACCAGCATCACAGCACGCGACCTTCCCAGGCGTGCCAGAGCGATGTGCGTGCCCTTGGCGAAAGGGAAAAGCACGATAAATAAAAAATGAAAAAGAAAATCTAGAAAACCTTTTTCTTCCTCTTTTCAACCAGCGTCTCTCTCCTAAAACTTCCTGCCCAACAGCGATGCCAGCGCACAGGGAGGGTTATCTGCACCACACAGCCACGAGACAAAACCTCTCGGGGCTGGAGATGGCAGTGGCAGAAAGCCCAGGGGGGAGCCGCCAGCAGGAAAGGGAACGATAAGCACAGGGTGAAGGAACACGTTTCTGCAGGCTCGCCTCTGCAAGCGGTGAAGCTGCAGTGAGGAGGTAGGAAGATATCCACCCTCGTCACTGAGGGGCCCATCTGTTAACATCTGATGGAGTTACACGGAACACGTGTGCCTCGGCTAAAATTACCCATTTCAGCGTCGAGAGCCTGAGCGGCATCTCCTCTTTCAGGGGGGGACAGGACTGAAATCACTCGGATTTTGATGGTGGAGGGGCTGCCTCCATCCATGCAACCCGACTCTATGAGCTGCCTCTTCTATCTTTAAATTGGAGCAGCTGGGAGCGGGGGAACCAGCGCTGTGGGCATCGTGGTGTTCCTCAACTGTGGAGGAGCCTTCGCCCATGTTAACCCTGGGAGCATCCTCCTCCTCGTGGCATGGAGGAGGATTTGGGGTCAAAGCTGGGCTTCTCAAGGCCTAAGCTTGTCAAAATAAAGTCTTCTATGGTAATAAAAGTGTTTTTATTGGGTAGTGGGCACTTACCCTGCGGCTGGAGAAGTGCTCCTCGCGCACCGTGCTCTCCGCCGTGTGCGGCAGGCTCGGCATCTGCCTTGGCTCTCCCCGTTTGATGGATTGTCGTCTCACCGTGTGGCTGCAAGGAAGAACAAGCCCCAGTGTCGAGTCCAAGTGCTGCATCTGCACGCACACCACAGTACACAACCCTTCCCGTGCAAAGCTTTTATTTTTCCCAGGCAACTCTCAAAAAAAATGAAGAGATGAGTGGTCAAGAAAGCAAAAAAAGGAAGTGTGGTTTCGCTAAAGGCAGCAGCGTGCTCCAAGTGGCCCACAAATGAAAACCTAACACAGAAAAATCAGAGTTTGATTTTTCAGGGTCCTCTTTTGCCCTGCTTAGCAAAGGGAACCTAAACCCTCTTTTTAGCATGTGGTGTTCCCCCAGCCCACAACCCCTCATAGTTCTCGCTTCCCCTGCCTCCTCTCCCACATTTCCCTGCAACAGGAGGCTCTTGCTGACCCACACCTCTCCCCACAGCTCTCCTTATGCCTCCCTGAGCACCAGGGTTAGCCCATGCAGGGCTGACCACCCCATGCTGGGGGCCTCCATGCCTGCTGTGTCCATCCGAAGCCAGCAGAAAGCCACATCCTGCCAACAATCTCCACCAGCATTAACATAACCCATCCTCAATTTCAAGAAAAATTCAGCTCAAAAGCCAACGAGCTGGAGCCCAAGTCATCAAAAGATGCTTGCACCATGAGGTTACGGCTGTTAACCACGAACCTCTGCACTCTTTCCCTTGCAGCAGAGCAAATGGGTCTCATGAAGCCTCACCAATATCCTACTGGGAGAAAGAAAATGGCATTTTCTTTTGTACTCACCTCCTGGTAGGGATGGGGATGCGCACGAAGGCTTTGTACCGCAGCAGCTCCCTGTGAAACTCCTGGAAGTGCTTGAACTTCCTTTTCACCTGCCATGTGAACTCCCCGTGGGTCAGCTCGATGGTGTACACGTTGGGGCTTGGCACCTGCGCGGGCAAATGACACAATGCAGTCCCCCTCCTGCAGCTGCCTGTCTGAAGAGACCTCGTTAAGTTTTAGCTAAGCATCACTGTGTCTCACCACTTGTTAGGTTTTAAAACAGACGGGAAACCTTCCCTCCTGAGCGAGCGCACACAAAAATTAAGCTACAAACAGCATTTCAGTACAGCCCCACGGAAATGCCTCATGGAAAAAGACTTTTGGTTAAGTTCTGACCTTCTTCGTGGAGGTGAAGCGCTCCACCTCCAACACGCGCACCCGCACAGGGCATCCCGTCAGGTAGGTCTGCGTGCCCGGCTCCTTGAATCCGCAGGTGTGGTAGATGGCAGAGAAGGGGATGCAGGCTGCAAGGAGCACAGAGCGTTAGCACAGCGCCCCGACGGAGGGCAGCCCACGGCCAGCACCGCGGAGATGCTCCGATACCAAACCCACACAATTGGGAACTCACCAGCACCTTTCGGGTCGTTCAGCACCTCCGAGTCCACCTCCTCCCCCTCGAAGTGGAGCTCCCGGGTGTCCAGGCTCTCGATGATGTTGCTCATGTCTGCGGCGATCCTCTTCAGCGCCGAAGTAGCTGCATGGTTTTCGGGCCTCACGGACATCTCAGAGCGCCACGAGCCGGAGCCACGGGGGGCTGGGGAGGAGGAAGGGGCAGGGCTGTCAGCATCACCCTGATCATGGCACTGCGTCCTGCCCACCCACTGCACACCCCCAGCCCCACAGCCAAAAAGCAAAGGCATCTTTGGGCTACCAACAAATATTTCCTCCAGTGCCACTGACCATGGATACAGACACTTCACTTCTATTTTAAAGTGAAAAATCCACAATATTTCCCGTTCCCACTACAGAAACCTGCAGGGGGTGGTTGGAGGTGACAAGAACTTTCCCATGCTGACTTCAGGCTGAAAGCGAGGAATTTTCAGCACCACCTCCCCTGCATGTTTCAGCCATCTCTAATAACAACGACACACGGGGAGAAGCACAAACCACGTTCACGTCTGGCCACATCCCAGGCCCAATTCCCACAACGCTGCGTTTCCAGTTGCACAGAGGGGAAGCTCACTCAGAAAATCAAATTTTTGTCAAGTGTTGTCCTCCTGAGATTGAGCTGCTGATACAAACTCCTCACATTATTCAGATTTCCTCTATCCCTAGGCACCTTATGTGCTTGCCCCTGGCATCTTTGTGGCATCTCGTGCTTTCTGACAGCTTCTTCAGCTCAGGAGGCTCAACAGCCTGCGTGAAGCATGCCCACTAACGCTGGGGCCAGCTTGCAGTGCTTGTGAGTATTTGCAAAGCAGCTTCTTCCTCCTCCTCCTCCTCCTCCTGCAGGCTCTGCAGCTGGCTGTGGAGCTGCAGACCTGGCTGCCGGTCCCGGCACGAGGCCAAGCTCCAGCTCCTGGGCACCCAAGTGACAAAAAGTCCCCTTGGACTTTGCTCTGCTCAGCAATAAATGGCACAGCCTGACAGCGATGCTGAAAATACATGGATGGGACAGAGTGGCAGCGCTTTGCAGAAGCCAGTACGAGGTCAAGGGCACTCATTTATGCTCAGGAAAGTTCTTGTTGTGTGGAAGAAGCCTGCATGCAGGCTCGAACACAGACAGACCGTGCTGCAGGGATTCATCCCACAGGCTGCGGGGCCGTGCCTAGCTGTAGGGCGAGGGCAAGTCAGGCAGCGCCTTGCTTCACACCTCTCCCACCTGCACTCACCTTTGGAAACGGATCATATTTGACATTATTATCACAAAAAGAATTTGCTTTGAGGAAACTTAACGCGTGCTCCTGAGGAGGAGAGCATCCCAAGCACTTTGTGGGTGCCGTGCCCACGTGGCCGGGTGCTCCCCCTCCCTCCCCGCTGTGCCAGGCACGGCCGGGCTCCTCTCACCGCATTAATTGACCCACGGAGTTAATGTGTAAACAATTAACCAGCGTGTGAAGTGGCTATTTGCTAAAGACCACAGCAGGGCTGCATAACTTCAGGATTTTTATTATTATTATTATTATTTTTTTTTTTATTAAGCTGAGGCTGTTTTCGCAGCTGGTCAGATAAGCCCTGGGTTAGAGCAGAGTCCAAGCGCAGTTGGAGCTGAGTCAGCCCCAGCAGCAAGGCTCTCCCGTGGGGATCACAGCCAGGTTACGGGCTCGAGAGGAAAAATGCCACTTGCCTGCAGCCCAGCCCAAAGCCCAGGAGCAGAGGCGGTGGCACAGGGCACCCCTGGGCATGGAGGGCAGCACAGGAAGGGTGCAAAGCTCCGGGTCCTGCAGAGCTGTTCTGGGCTGCAGCAACCAGCGCTGTCCGTCCTGTGCTGCTGATGGGCTGGAGAAACCACATCTAAAATTTGCCAGTCCTGCCAGCTTTGAGGCTGTAATCGTACGAAGGGCAGAGAGGGAACCCAAAGAATAGCAGAAAATTGCAGAAGGGTGGAGAAACAGGATGAGGTGCCCTGGAAACAAGGGCTATGCACGTGTTTGGCTGCTGCTGGCCGGGCTAGAAAACGGGCAGCAGTTTGTTAAGGAAAAAAAAAAAAGGAGTAAAAGGAAGCCCGAGGGTGTCAGGGGGTCAGGAACCATCCGTGTGACGCAGCAGCAGAGGGGCATGCCAAGAGGCAGTGCCTGGCAGCCAGCGGGGAGGTACGGTGCCGGGTTAGAGCACTTGACCTGTGCAATGTCGGTGTCAGGATGGGGACTTTACCCAAGAAGGAAAAGACCTTGGAAAAAACACGCCAGCGGGCTGCAAACGTGCAGCAGGCTGCTGCCAGCAGGACAGATGGAGCAGAGGCTGGTACGGAGCAGCTCCGAGGGGAGGCCCTGCAGCATCCCCACGGCCCGAGGCTGCAGCACGAAGCTGGGGGAAAACCCAGAGCAAACAGGGGTAAAGGAAAGCTCTGGGGAGAATGAGCCAACAAGGGAACAACGGGGAGACGGCCCTGGGCTGACATAGGGCATGGAAATGAGGGAAAAGGACTCGAGCCACACATTTCCTGCCACGAGCCCGGGTGCCGTGCGGGCACTCAGAGCCCAGGCTGGATGCCAAGGAAATCCTGCGCACCATGCCCTCAGCAGCTCCTGCCTGGTGGTGAAAGGTTTTCCACGTAAACATTTCCCAATTTCTCGCATTTTAAAGCTAAAATTAGCTCTAATGGTGAAATAGTGCCAGGAGGAGCCAGGCTGGCCGGCAGCCCCAGCACAACCCCAGCGCCGCAGCCCAGCCCCATCCCGCTGGTTCCTTCCCTCCTGTCCCAGTTCCCTGGCAGGTGCCAGACCCCGGCCTCGGGGTCCCTCCAGCACCAGCCACTGGGCTCACACAGACAAGCCCCGAACAGGAGCTGAGGCACTGCTGGGAAGATCTCCTGGAGCTGCAGAAGGACTCAGCTGGGGATCGGAATCGACAGCAAGCAGCGTGTTTGGGCACGGTCCCAACCCACACCACGTATCTCCGGCTCATTCCTGATAAAACCCCAAATATTTCCAAACACCGCTTCCAAACCAATTCCTCTCGGCAGGCAGAGCCCCGACGTTTACCAGCAGCCCCTCTGGAGGCAGGAGCCAGTCTGCATTTCCCGTTCGATGCCTGCAGCCCAGCCGTCTGCCTGCGAGTTATTGATCTCCGCCGGCCTTCTCCACGAGGGTTTCTGCCAAGTCCCGAGCCTGACAAAGGAACTACAGGGTGACGGGGACCTGCAGGGCTGGCAGCAGGAGCGGGATGTTTGGAGGGCCCATCAGGAGCACGGGCACCTGCATAAATCCCTGCTGCCTGGGCTGAGAGCCCCGAGCTGCCTCCTGCAGCACCCACGGCGCTTGTGCTGGGGGAAAGGCAACAGGAGAGCAGGGGGAGGTCAAGGGCAGCAGTGAGGTAAGGCAGTGGTCATCCCCGGGGTGACTAACCCTCTGCTGCAGTCCCAAACCCCTCTGCGCGGCAGTTTTCCCCACACCCAGGACCAGCCTAAGCGTCCGGCCCTTCCCAAGGACTGGTTTTTATTTGCTTTGCTGCACGGCGACATGAAAGGGAGAGGGCAGCGCTCGCAGAGGAGCAGGAGCTGATGAGCTCACGCTGATGCACCACCCCACGTACCCCAACCCCAAACCCGCAGCGAGTTTCGCAACCTCTGGTCTCACCATTGGGGCCACGCTGGGGCTTTCAGTCCCGCTGGGTCAACTTTTGCTGGCGGTGATGGGCACGGGTGTCCTGTGCCATGTCCGGGGGCTCCCACCCAGCCCCACCTCAGGCAGTGCCACCTCCGTGGGAAGCCGGCCATCAGGTGTGCCCCATCCCATGGGGTCTGTCCCTGTCACCCCAAGCCCAGCAGCACAGGGTTGGGGCGAGGGGATCAGTGTGCAGCTCCTTCCCAGGGCGGCCAGGCTGGGAGAAAAGGGGCGAAGATAAAATACCTGCTCCGGAGAGCGGAACCGGGAGGGCAAAGGATGCAGAGCGCTGGCTCCTGGCACGAGGACGGGACCAGAACAGCTTTACAAAAATCCTGACACCGAGGCGCTTGCCAGGGCGGCAGCATCACGCAGAGGCCTCTCGGAGTGACAATAAGCAGAGGTGAGGACAGCTGCAGCCGGGCCGCTGAGCATTTCTGCCGCTCCGATATATATAGCCGGGCACGCCACGCGCATGCAGGACATACTCGCATTACCTAAACGTTTACATCCCCGCGGCTGACGTCCCATACAGCCCTCACGGCTATTCTGGTTGCCTCCTTGCCCAGCAACCACCACCTGCCAGAGCGCGTTTCCATGGGGAATTTCGGGGGCTCGGAGCCGGCCCCCCATCCCCGGGCAGGCTCGGGTCACCGCTGATAAATGCGAGCACGCAGAGCCCTTCGCACAGCTCCTCTGCGACGAGCCAAACCCGGGCAGAACGCAGCAGCCTGAGCTTGGGGCTTGGTGCAGTGAAAATTGCACACACAAGTACACAAAGGTGCTTGTTTGGGGAGTTGGTTTTTTTTTTTGACCCTTCCAGTGGCTTGCCCAAAGTAACGAGAGGTTTCCACGGGCATCACAGCACCAGGTACCCCCAGCAGCAGCATGGCTCGCAGGGCATTTTGGAGCAAAGCTTTTGAAGAAGCTGTAGGCACCATGACTGCCAGATCCGAGAGCAAGCTGAGGCCCCCAGCCTCAGTGACTTTCATTCATTACCCCTGAAGCTACAGAGCTCAGCAGCCTCAGCTCCCAATGCCAGCCCAGCACCACGTGCCCAGACACCCCACAAGGCCAGGTGCCGGGGAGGCAGTGATGGAGGCACTCCTGCTCCTGGTTTGCATTTCCCAAGCAGCTGCTTGCCAAAAGCCACAGCCAGCCTCGAGCACCGGCACAGGGGAAACGTCAGCGCTCGGCCTCCCTTCCCCAGCCGCACGTCTCCTCCCGTGCATCAACAGCTCCATGTGCAGGCCTGGGCTCACGCTAACGCCTCCCAAGAACGGCATTTCCCCTCGCCCTGGACAGCTAAAACAAATATTTGAGAACTTGGGAGTTCACAAGAAGAAGAAGGTTGGCGGGGAAATCCCGGAGGGAGCTGTAGGAGACAGCGAGCTGAGCCCCGAGGGCAGGGGCAGCAGCCGGACTTCGCAGGGGGCTTCACAAAGCCACCCATCCCTGGGAGATGTCCAGACCCCACACAGGGTGGTACCAGCACGCAGGACACAGGGAACTCGATGTACTTTTGGGCCAGGACCTGTTGAACCAAGATCAGAAACAGGCGAATTCCACAGATTTTAAGGAACAATCTTTTGTTCCTTAAAAGAAGCAACTCGCAGAAACAGAACAGCAGGAGCAGAGCAGCTCTCCTCTGTTTCTTGCTTAAATACAACTAAACATCTGCAAATTTATGCAAAGCAGCTCATTTACACATATTGACAGCCCTGACAGCTTCCTTAGAATGAAATAGGAACAAAAAAATTCCTCCCCCGAGACGGAGCAGCAGCGCTCACCGGGAGATGCTGCTGAGGGCCGAGCTCCCACCCAGCCCCAGCTCCTCCCTGTCCCCTGTCCCTGAGCTGCCCCAGACCTTCATCCCCTCGTGGAGCAGGACAGCGCTGCTCCAACCATCCTGGGGGATGTCAGAGCACCAAGGTTAGGATGCAGGAGCTCAGCCCGAGCCAGGCAGCACAGTGAGCCACGGGTTCGGTGTTATTTTAACTCGGGTTTTTCCTCGCTGCCTCCCAGAGCAGCATTGCTTCAGAAGGTTTCTGCAGACAGTTGTATTCCTCCTGCACACAAAACAGGCTGTTTGGCAGAAAGAAAAGCAATAGTGTGTGTTTTTTTTTTCAGGGGTGAAAAAAACCCAAGCCCAGCAGGACTCAGACAGCAGCTCCTATCTCGCTGGCTCTTTGTGCCAGGGAACAAAATGGCTCGTTTGCCACAACTGCTGCCAAAACCTCGTGGGATCAGGTCTAACCACAGAAATTCAAGAGGCACCGTGACTCATCCGCCGCTCTGCGCTGCTGAGGCTTACAGCTGGGTGGGACCCCTGCAACAAGTCCGTCTGCAGGAAACTTCTGTCATGGAAAAACACACTTCAGAACATCTCATTGGGACTACAGAAATAGGCATTGAGAAAAAGAGGAATGAGACCAAAATATTCTTTCTGCAAAGCCCACGCCATGCCTGCTCTCCAGATCGCTTCTGCAGCCCTTCGGCTGCACTGGGGTGCAGGCTGGGCTCGCTGCGAGAGCTGGGCAGCACCCAGGAAATACCAAGCTGCACATCCTGCGTGCCAAAGAGCCAAGCACGTCCTACGAGCACGTTTCACTTGAATAAAGAGACAGCGCAGACCCCAACTATCCATTTATTTTACCTTTCTATGTCACGCTCAAAGTTTGTATGAAGAGAACTTGAAAAGATAATGAAAGACAGCAGCCAGGCTGCCAGTTAGCGCGGTGACAACCCACTGCCACGGCCAGCTCGCCCCAAGTTCCCAGCAGTTAGTTAGTGCTGCTGGTTTAATTTTACCATGGGTATCCCTGGAGGCTGCCAGCCAGCATCAGCCCGGCACGCGGTGATGCTGCTGCTGCGAGGGGCCGATGGATGTCTGCAAGAGGGCTTGTCCTGGCTGGGGGAACAATCAGAAGCAAGACTTCCTAATTAAAAAGCAATCTGCCCATTTCGCCAGGCAGAGCTCTGGGAAGCGGCCCCGTGCCAAGTCACTGCTGTGTACCCGTGAGCCACGCAGCCGGAGGCACGGGAAGCCTGGGGACACGCCAGCGGTATGAGAAGCGCCGGAAAGTAGGCTTCTACAGCACGGGGTAGGCAGAAACAACTGGATGTGAATCATCCACTTGCACGGACTTGGACAGAGCACGTCACGGCGCTGATCTGTGGGATATTGTCTGCCTGGTACTGCCTTTTGTGCCTCCGCACCGTGAGGCTCGGCCGGGAGAAACGCGGTGCCGCTGTGCCGGATCCCCCAGGGGCAGCACCGGTCCCAGGGGAGCCCAGGGAAAGCTCCAGCAGCATATCGGTCCCATTCCACCCCAAAAAGCCCCCACCTCACTTTGCACTGGTGGAAGTAAAAAGATAAGGCAGGAATCGGGCCCCCTCGCAGCTGGCTCGGGGAAAACGCAGCCAAGGAAATCACAGCTCGGTTTGTGTCCCACCACCAAAGGTGGGAACAGGAAGAGTAGCTCCCTGCTCCGGGAATATTCAGGGCTGTCAGCACCACACAAACAGGCCTCCACGCCCCAGGAAAAAGCCTCTTTCTGTTGGGTAAACCTGCAGATAGCAAGGAGGTTTTTCATCTTCTCCAGCTCCCCGCTCTGCACCTCCTCTCGCAGACGCTTTCCGTACCAACCCGCAGCCTGCTCAGGGTGGCACACGGAGGGGCAGACGCCCTTCTCTTCCGCGAGCTGCCCACCCCAGCTCTGTTCACATCTCCTTTTTGTTGCATGCTTTCTCCCTAGATAGTCAGCTCCTTATGGCTGCGGACAATTTCTTATTTTATCCACACCTCCTCTGCCAAAAAGAAGGGAAGGAGGAGGCGGAAGAGACGCTACCCTTACACAAGGATAACTAAAGCAAACCGGCTACCTTGCTGGCAGATCCTAGCAGAGGAAGGCACAATTTTATTTGCTGGGGCTCGACCGGGTCAGCGCTGTGTTTCTGGAGCATAAAGGGAGAGCTCTGAGGAAGAAAGGCTGCAGGAAGGAGGAGATCAGGAGGAGAGCAGCGAGGTGTGAACGCTGCACGTGCCCGACGCGGCTCCATGCAGCCATGGGACGTGCACCTGGGAGGTGCTGCTGGGTCTGTGACCCGCGGTGTTCCCATCCAGCCCCACTCTTTGATACATTTTCTTGGCAACACAGCCAGCGCACAACTCGATAGCCACCCCGAGATAGCAATCTTATCTCGATATTAAACACCTGCACCCCTTTCTGGCAATAAATCCTGGCTGCACGCTGCGTTTTCACGCTGGATGGGCACGGCACGCTTGGTGTCACAGCAGCAGCAGGTCCTTGGGTCAATGACTCCCTCTCCTCCCCACCTCTTTGTAGGAAGTTTTGCCTCATCAGCACCAACTCAGACTCGTATGGGCCAGAGCTGGATGTGCACCGCACGCTTTTATCCTTGGAGGTGACGCTCATCTCCCCGCCAGGACCCTAACAATTAGCTTATTATCATGTGGAAACAAAACTCTGAATCCTGAAGGCACAAATATACATATAAAAAAAAATGTATGATCTGCAGACCCATGCGTTTCCCTCCTCCTTGCTCCCCTGGGAGGCAGGGGCTGGGCACGTGTGCCCTACCGCAAGGGCATGGGCTGCCTCCCACCACCTGGACACCATGGCTCGAGTGGGTGGGAGACACAGGCGCAGCACGGTGCGTGTTTTGGAGAGACAAGCTGGGAAACGGAGCCTTTTTCCCCCACTCCCTCTGCTTTCCAGGGTGCCCGCACGCGGGGAGCGGGTACGGGCATCTGGCAGCCACCCACGGGGCCCTGGCAGCAAGCAGCAGGGCAGAGGTGCCCAACCACGTAGCAGTTAAAAACAAACGACGCGCAGATATGTAAGATAATTCATAAAAATTATATAAGGACGTGATTTCTGTCTGCGTGCATCTCCACCCTGCAGCTCGGCGGGGCCAGCTTGTGCCCCCCGGCAGCTGGGCGCACACAGAGCCGCCGGGCTGCGTGCCAGCCCCTCGCACATCCCACCAACCACAGGGACAGCACAGCAAACAGCACCTGAACACCCCCCCCAAAATACCCAAACAGCCTGCTTTTCAGCAAAAAGGTCAGGCAAGGCTTGGGGAAGGGAAGGGGAAAAGAATGAAACTGCGGCTGCCATCAGCCCCAGCCGTGACCGCGTCTCTTTCTGTCTCTGCAGGAGTTTTCACAGCTCAGGACAGGCGAGAGCAAGTTGAACACACACCACGGGTTGTCAGACAATAGGAGGAAATGGCGTGAAGGGCTGGCTCCTGCCCTCCTCGCTCTGCAGAAGCCTCGACAGGCAGCAGGTAACCCCTGCCACAAGGCACTCCAGGAAACCAACACCCCGAGAAGCTCAGATTGCTTCCCGGGGACTGATGTAGGTCCCCGGTACAATGCCGGTTCCCACTCTAACCAGTTTTTAAAACCAACCTTTTCTTTTAAATGGCTTGCTTCAGAACAGCTGTGCTGATGAGGAGTTGGAAAGCCACCTGCCTGCAGCCTGCTGGCTGGGCAGAGCTGGAGGAGCCTGACCCAGGAGGCTGCGTGAGCATCAGTGACTGGCATTTTCTCTGCCGTTCCACTTCCCGGGAATACAATTTGTGGCCGTACTGGCAGCGAGTGTATTTCCCCTGGTATTTCTTCCCCTGAAGGTTTGCTGGCTTGCTTTAAATCAATTACCAGAGAAAGAGTAAGTGGAAAAAACCAAGTTCGGTCCATGCTTAGCAAATAAAGGGGCACAACCGCACTTCTTTGCGGAGTTTTTCAAGGCAGACATTTCTCAAATCACGTCCTGAGAACAGACCCACTGTAAAACACCAGATCCTTCCTCTCCTGCAGACACACCTGCAGTCTAAAGAGCACCTCATAAATTACAGGGGATAACAAAGTCAAGTTGACACAAGCCTTTACAATTTGCTGTTTGCAAAAGTAGTAAAAATTTCCAGCTGAGGCATGTGATTTCAGGCCGCTCCACAACAGAGTGAATTCACCAGCAGAGATCACCTACCTCAGCCTTAGGAATTTGTTCTCCATTTATTTATACGTAAAACCGTCTCCTCAGCAGCTTACAGTGGCGGCTCTGAGCCTGGGAAACTCTTCCCCAGCCACGAGAGCTGCCCGTGTCCCCCTGCCCCCGAGGCTGGGCACTGGGGCTCCTCGCAGCCCCAACAGCACCGGGGAGCCCAGGAGAAGTCCCTGGGGTGGTTTTTTTTTTTCCAGACCTGAACCTTGACACCAACTCAATAGCCCTAAAGGAGGATGGCTGCAATTAAACGTGCACAGGGGTGGTTTAGCGAGACCTTTCAGCCCTTCCTACGTGAGCTGACCCTGGGCAGAGGGGAAGCGCGCTGCGGGGCGATGGGGAGGCTGCCGGGGAGCTGCCAGCTTTGGGACGGGCTGGACATCCCCGGGGATGAACGACCCGGTCACCTGCGAGCCACCCTCGTGGGCACAAGCTACCAAACGCCTCCGGCTGCACGGGGTGGGGAAAGGGGGATTTTTGAGCCTAAAACCCCTTGAATCGGCGTCCCCCCTGCGGGCTGCCCGGGAGCAGGGCGCGGTGGCTCCCCCGATGCGGTGGGCGCCAGCCCCGGCCTCGGGCTGCCCGACCGCGGCCGGGACGAGCCCCGACGGCCCCAAAACCCACTCGTGACCGCGGGGTGGGGGCCGTGACCGGCCTCGGCCGTGTCCCGGGCCCGCTCCGAGGCGTTTCGCGGCTCCAGATGCGCCCCGAGCCGGGGGGGAGCGCGGCGATGCGGGCACGCACCGGAGCTGGAAGCGAGCGCACAGCCACGGTGTCCCCACCCGTGTCCCCACCCGTGTCCCGACCCGTGTCCCGATCCCTGTCTCGCCCCGTGTCCCCACCGCCCCCCGCTGCAACCCCCCCCCCGGCACCAAGCCCCCTCTAAGCCCCGGGAGCGAAGTTTGCAGCCGCGGGGAGACCCCCACGGGCGGCGCCCCCCGGCTTTACCCCCCCTACCCCTTAACCCCCTTCTCCCTTTACCCCCTTTACCCCTTAACACTCCCTCTAACCCCCCTCATTGTCCCCCCCCGGTCCCCACCAACCTCGTGCCCCCGGGGGAGCGGTGGCCTCATGGTGCCCAGTCCCGACTCGGGGCCCGTCCCGGAGAGGGGCCGCGCTGCAGCCCCAAAAAAAAACAAACCCAGCAGCCTCAAAACCCCAAAGCCAGCAGCCCCAAATCCACGGCCGGCTCCCCCCGGGCGGGGCGAGGCGAGCCCCAGCCCCAGCCCCAGCCCCAGCCTATAGCGGCCACTTGCGGGGAAACCACTCCCCGTGCGCCGGGACAGCGCCGGGGGCTGCGGGCACCTCGGGGCGGGGAGACCCCTTGTCATGGGGGGGGATAATTAAAAGGAGAGCTTAATTGGGAAGGGGGGCTGCTTGGGCATTCCCCCCCAGCACGGGGATGCAAAGCTCGCCTTCCTTCTTCCCCTTTCGCAGCCAGTTTGGGCAGGGGAAGGGGGCTCGTCAAGGGGGCCAAGAAAATGGGTTTGGTGTGGGGAGCAAGCAAAAAATGTGTGCACATTGGGGCTGAATTCCTCACGCTGCTCCCAGCCACAAAGCCCTCTGTAATTACAGAAACACTGATTTTGTAGGAAGAGAGAGCAAATCTCTGTGCTCACAGAAGCACCGAGCTGACACGCGGAGCAGCAGAAACCCTCCGTACGCTGGGCAGCCCCACACGCTGCCCAAATCCTGGCTCCCAGCCCTGCAGCTGCACGGGGGGCATCTCGGGGGCTTCTTCCAGGGAACTCAGCGCTCCCACTTCTGTCCCTACGGCAAGGCTCCAGCACGGTTGTGATGCTTTTCTTCCTTAAAGGATTTGTTTCATTGAAGTAGCAAGGAACTGAGCTGTGCCCCTCGCACCCAGGCGGATGAATAACCCAACTGCAGCTGCAGGCAGTGCCCTGGCAGGGCGATATTGAAGCGTTCCCACGTTCCCCAGCACCATTTCCAAGCCCTCCCACCCCACATCTGCTCCGTCTGCCCAGACAGGGTTTGCTGTGGCTCTTTCTGCAAACAGCGTGCCCTTGGCTACAATCACACTCTGAGATCTGAGCTGGGTGCCTGAGAGCACCGCAGGATGGCTCATCTGCTGCCAGGGTGCTGAGCCCAGGCAGGGCTGGATGCAGCTCCTGCAGAGAGCTGTGTGTGAGGGCAGCTACCTGCCGCCAGCCCAGAGCCTGCCTGCCCTCCTTTGGGCACCCGGCATGGCTGCAGCTGGCCGGCTGCATGCTGGTCGAGCCTTGCAAATCCATAAACGGCAGCTCAGTTAATGCACATTTAATTTCGATGCTGTTAGGTTTGCTCTGGCAGCCGCTGTGAGCACGGCAGGACCAGCAGCAGACAGCAGCCCCTCTCCGTGCGCCTTTTGGCACCTCCACACCAAAATTCCTCCGTCCCTGGCACCAGCACGCAGCAGCCCCCTGCCCACAGCCACCCCTCGGACAGGAGAGCTGCGCCCGGCAGCGCCTTGCTGCTCTTCCCAGCGCCTTCCCTGAGCCAGGAGCGCATCCTTGGTGGGGGCCTCCTAAAAGACCCCAAAGAAACGAAGGCATCAGGCGACCGCAGAACAGGCGAGGCTGGGGTTTCTTTGGACTCTGTTCCCACCTGATTTTCGGTCTCCAGAAACTTCCCCGCAGCTCTCTGAGGACGCTGGCTGCCGTCACAGGGGATGCCAGCTTTGCACATCTACCGTGAGCTGCCGGTGCCAGGTCACACAGGGAGCGATGCAGCTGGGTCCTGGAAAACGAAGGTGACAGTGTTGGCAACCTTTTCTTTAATTTTTTTCCTGCATTTTATTCATGTCTGTCCTTCTCTTTAATTTTTTTCCTTGTTGTGCCTAACGAGTTGGCCCGAAGTGGGGATGTGTAAGGCAGAGACATCTGTAGAAAGGCTTTCAAGGACCACTTAGAGCCCACCAAACCCAACCCTCCAGCTGAAAGACTGCCCAGGAACAGGAACGGGGATTATTCCTATTTATTTTTTCAGACAAGGCCCTCATCCCCAGCCTCACTCACTGCTTGGCACCACAACCAACCGTGGTGGCCAACGAGGGGAGGGGAGAGCAGCGGGACAGCAGCGCCAGGCTAGGAAAATGCCAAACACCGGTCCCAGAGCAGGGGGGAGCAAGCTTGCGACAGGAGACAGAAGCCATCCGCTTCTTCAAGCCTCCCAGGCCATATTCTTGCACCTGGAAATGCAGTCTCCCCTTCATCCTATAGCAGTTTTTCCCTAGGGACTGGCACACAGGAGGGTGCCCCGCTCCTCAGCCATTTCGGAGTAGCCCTGCCTGGGACTGCTGTGACTCGGTGAACACAGACACCTCCCCAATACAGGCATTCACCTGCCTCGTTCTTCTCACCAGGTGCTTTCCCCGAGTGAAATGACCACAGCTATACCAGTACGGTCCCCAGAGCCGGGTTATTTATGGTGTTACAAAGCCCAGGGTAGCCGAGCGGCCGCGCTTCAGCTGGAGCCGCTCACAGCAGCCGACACTTTCTTGGTTCAGCAAAGTGTCAAAGCCGGCGAAAACACCCAAACAAAGGAAAAAGCCATCAGTTGCTTGAGCCAAGCACTCTTCCGCCCGTCCTTCTTGGCTGCCAACCACCTGGAGGAGCCTTTTTCCTCCCTGCATTTCCTCCGCAGCTGCACAGAGCTCGCAGGCACCAAGCATGGGGGATGCTGGTGCCGGTGCCGTGCCACGGGTGTCTGCCTTCTCGTGGCCCTGAGCTCAGCTGGGCAGGAACTCAGGGCTCAGGGCCACGTGCCAGCCAGGGGCACCCTGCTCCCCTCTGCCAGCTCGCCTCCTCATGTGTGCTGCAGTCCTTCGGGACACCAGGGTTACTGTGCCTCGCTAGGAGCCGAACCGGGAACTCAAACTGTGTTTTTCAGTGGCCATTTCACAGCAGTGCACCCAAAGGACAGCAGCGTGTCCCCACGAGGTGCTGCGGGACGGAGCAGAAAACAGCCAAGTCCTTTTTTCTTCTCCTCCCCCATCCTCCAGGGAAAACAGCTCTTATCCTAACTTTTGGAGGAAGAGGCAGGGGAGGAAGTTGGAGCACTCAGCCCTGGCAGCCGGCCTTGCCACGGTGCCTCCTGGGAGTTGTAGTCGCATTTTCTGACACTGCAGTGCTGGCCGTGGCAGGGGACAACCAGGGGACAGCAGGAGCCCTGGGCTTTAGCTGCTCTGAGATGGCTCAGAGGCTGCTCAGCATCCCAACATGATCAGGCTTGGCCGGGATATTTCAGTTTCCTTTCACAGCCTCCCCCTCTCGCAGAATTCCCATGGAAACACAAACAAAGCTGGTGCTGTTTGGGTAATTTTTTTTTTTTCTCTCAAGGGGGAAGCGTGAATGAAATTGGTAAAGGGAAAAAAAAGAAGTCGGAAACTTGCTGTGGGGGTCCCGGGGTGCACCACGCAGCCACGGGCACGGCGTGGCCGGGCTGGGAAGCCGGAGCTGTGGTGCGCAGCGCTCCCGGTGTGCGCGGGGGAACGCCGGGCACGTCAGCGTGTGCGGCACGGCGTCTGGAGGCAGGAGGGAGTGAAAGCGAGCGCAGATCAGCTCCGTATGGTATGGTGGTGAGCTACGACGCACGCTGCCTTGCTATTTAAAGCCACGCGGCAGCATGAATGACAGGCTCCGGGGAGCTCAACAAGTCCATCCGAAAACAGCCCGGCCGGGCGCAGCTCCTCCTGCCGCCCTGCTCCCACGCAGCACCACGGGACCCACCTTCCTCCCCTACACACACCACGAGCTGTGCTGGCAGGAGGCAGTGAGAAAAAGCAGGATGCAGCCCGTGGCCAGGGCTTGGGGGATGCAGGTTTGCCCCTGCCTGCATCCATGGCCTGGCTCCTCGTGGGTCCTGAGCTGCGGCCGGTTACACGGGTGAATTCCCCGCGTTATCATTCACCCACCACAGGTTGTCAAGGAGGTGCAGTATTATTGGCAACGAGAAGGGAACCAGCTCGACTGTTCTTAAAGTGTGTAATGAGCACTTGGGTAAGAGTTAAGTAACGAGTGTTTCTTTAGCGACAAATCCAAGCGGGGTACGCTCCACCCATTTAGCTTCCAGACAAAGGCTTATATAAGCCGGGCGTTACGTAAAGCCCGAAAATAGGGAGAACTCCCCCACCTTCGGAGGAGAGCGTGTCCCTGGGGCCACGTTCAGCAGGGTGAGCCTACCCAAAGGGATTGTTGCTGATGGGTAGGAGGGAGTTGGCACACTTAGTGAGCGTGCAAACAGGGCACGATTACGGGGAAGCGTCTCCAGTGCTCTTCCTGTCCCCAGGGATTTGCATGCAAGGGGCTTTCCGAGCCCGAAGCTGCTATCGTGGCACTTCCACAGCCCCCAGCAGCTTTTTCCTTCGGTCATTTGCCCGTTCAGGCTCTGAGTTCACATGGATTTCTGACTTCTGTGATACCGAGCACCACGAAATGCCACCATCTATCACACCGTAATTCTCCGCGGACAAAGCGGGCCGTGTTTTGTAAAATCAACTACAAAATATAGCTGTAGGTAAAGGGCAGGTTGTTGGGGTGCAACCTGTGCATCGGGTCTGGCGTGCCTGAGCACCTGGCAAATCATCTCCAAATGTAAAAAATCCTCGTTCTCCCCAGGCGCCTCACAGAGCCCGATTCCCAGCCGCAGACAATACACCCAGCCCACACCGATGGTTACTTCCAGACACAAAAGCAAAAAAAAAAAAAAGACTCGGAGAAGAGGATTTGCATTTCCCTTCACAACCCAGCACCCGATCCTCCTCCTGCCGCAGACACAGAGGCAGCTTTGTGAGAAGCCGGGGATCCTTATCTGGGGGGGGGAAGGAGGGAGAGACGGCCGGGTTGTTGGCCTGGCAGAGCGAAACGTGTCAGGAGTTACTGTGCTGACTACAAGGCTGCCTTTCACCCCAGCAGCCAGCCTGGCCGTGCTCGCAGGGCCGTGGTGTGGCTCTGCCCGACCCGGCAGCGGGAACAGCGCAGGGGGGATTTTGATGCAGCCCCCCGGCTTCCAGAGCCTCCCCCCATGGCTGCAGCCTCCAGCCTGCAGGGCGGCTTGTTTTACGGCACAGCCAGGCAGAAGGCAGGCGGGCTGGAGCAGAAAAGGATGAAATGAGATGCAAGCTGTCTAGCCACAAAAAAAAAAAAAAAAAAAAAAAAAAAAAAAAAGGCTTTGGTTTCTATCACATTCGTTATCTTCCTTCACAAGTAAATGCAGACGACAGAGGTAAGAGAGGGGTGACCCCTAGTGCCCTCTCCAGCTGCAGCTTCCCCTGTCATCCCCCTGTCACCCTCTGTATCGATAGCCAAGCTAGGCAAGGCACAGCACCTCTCTGCCTCGTTCTTCACCCACAGAGCCTTGCTCTCTCCTTTTTTCAGCAGCAGGATCCAGTTTCCTCCCCCTGTACGAACTCTCTCCCTGCAGAGCATTCGCTGCAGCATCCCTTTTGTTGCTGCTGCCTGGGAGCAGCACCGGACAGACCTAGCAGTGTACCAGCAGCTGGGATTCCCTCGGCTCTCTGTCGCGGCACACTTACACTCGCTGTACTTGCCGGGATAAAGGCGAGCCTGTTCTGCTGGCCCCGAGCTCGCCAGTGGCTCAGAGCGGCCATTCAACCTCCCGAGAAGAGACCTTTGTCTCGTGGAAAGTGGATCTGCAGCACCAAGCCACGACAGGAGCGAGTCTGCCCTGTGACAGGCAGCGGTATGCGCTTTTGTGGGCTTCTTCTTGCAACGTCAAAACCTCATTCCTGTGACTCAGCCGGCACCACAAGTGCCCCGCTCACAGCATCAGGGTGTCCCCAGAGCTCTTACCTCTTCGCACCCTCAGCACTGACCCCTGGGGCTGGTTTAAGCCCATCTCAGAGCAGAAGAAACACCCCAAGGCCCTTGCTGGGCTGCCCTTAGCCCCGAGCTCTGTGTAGGGCACAGCACCACTCGCCCACCCCAAAGGGCTCCTCCTTCCCCTTTCACTTCTCACCAGCCTCTTTCCTCACCAGCAGCAGCTCCCACCTCGCAGCCAGCCCTTCCTCCCCTTTCTCCCTTTCCCACCCGTGCCCTGGCTCTCGTCCTCAACCTTCCTTCCCCTGCAGCCTCTGCACGGGGCAGCTGCACTGCACCCAGCGCTGTGCCCAGCTCGGGGCCAGCCGGGCGTGCTGTAAGGGGAATTGCTGCAAGCATTTGGTCCAGTTTTAGTCCCAGTTCTCGGTCTGTTCCACACCTGGCGTCATTATGTGCCAGCTCCACGGGTCGTTTTTCCCTGCTTTGTTAAAACCAACACGTCTCCGGTTGAAGTTCCTGCTTGTTTCTTTTCCTTTCCTGCTAGTTTCTTTCTTTCTTTTTCTTTCCGTTCCCACCAATGTTTTATTTGTAAAGTAGGTTTCAAAGCGGGGTAGGAAGTGTGCTGGTCATTGCGTAATGTAAGTTGGTTTTATCACGTTAAAATCTCTTTTCTTGCATAGCCACGAGAAAGCCTCCGTGACCCAGCGTGCACACCCCGCGCTGCTCTCCTGCCTCCGGCCCCAGAACTGCTCCAAATTTCCCCAAGTTATTTTCTTTTTTCCTCTGCTTTAATTAATTACATGCAAAATTCTCATCTTCTGAGCCATCATTTGCTTCTTTCCCTAGGTTGCACACTGTTCCTAATGAATTTCTTTTCCTCGTTACCTCTGGTAAAGGCCATCTTCTCTGTATTGCTGTCCTGCCTGCGTATGGTCCTGCACAGACAAGGCACTCCAAAAATCCCTGTAGCGTATTTATCTTCCTATAGATGCCTGTTTTAATATGGAGAAAAAATGTTTCTCCTTTTGCTTGGTGCTCGCTTTGTGCCTTTCAGTTATGCTCTACATTTAGAAATCCTCCTTTGTCGGGATTACCATATGCCTGTAGCTCCTTGCAGCATTAGTTTAGTGTCTCTGAATATTTTTATTTAAACTCTGGCTTCATTCACACCCAATATTAAGATGCTCCAAATTAGCTCCTCACTTGAATTTTTGATTATCACACAGATCAGGCTTTTTGCATAGTTTCGCAATATGCTGCTTTGCTGCATCCTCAGAGCTTTGCTTATGCTATTGGAGTAATTCTTGTGAAGTGAAAACCTGGTCCTGGACGTCAGATGAGCCCTCAGGATGTTGTTAGGACAGGACACGAATGTCAGAGGCCAAAAAAATAAATCCAGCCAGCGGAGCTGTTCATCAGAAGCTGAAGGAGAATCACCATGGCTGAAAATACCTCTAGTAAAGGCTGGAGTTTTTCCTCCCGAAGGCTCGAGGAGACTCCAAATCCCATGGCTTGCCTTTCACAGCAGGTCAGACCAGACGACCAGGATGGCGTATCCCAGCATGTGTGCTCGGAAATATCTGGGCAAACTGCAGCCAGATGTGGTGGCGAGGCCAGACAGACGAGGCAGATGTCACTTCCCATCTCCAGCTCTCGGAACCCGTGCTCAGGGCTGCCCCGCCGCTCACTTCTCCCGCAGCACCTCGCAAGCTGCTTTTCCCTTGCCCTTTGCTTCCCTTCCTACCCCAGCCCTGTTCTAAAACTTTCCCGTTCAACCTTTTCTTGTTGGAAAGCTGCCCTAACGCAGTGAATCACCTCACCTCCACCTTCCTGGGGACGGAGATCCACGGCCAGGGCTATTGTATGGGGTGTCCCCAGCAGCCCTGGGGCTGACTCACCCCAATCGTGGGGTGACTCAGTGCAGGGTGCGCTGTAATGGCAGAGGGGAAGAGGTGCTGAGCTGGAGGCAGCTCGCAGACCTTGCTCCTGAGCACACACATTTAGCGAGCACCTCCTGAAAGCCACGCTGGGGCCAGGCAGCTCAGCAGCAAGGCCAGAGCTCTCTTGGCCACAGCGCAACGCAACCCATACATGAGCCCCAAGCCTGGCTGCATCAAGAATTCGGAGCTGGATGGGGGCCATGAGGGTGACCCTAAGCGTGGCCCCAGTGCAGCAGCAAGCCAAGGGCAGCGTCACAGCAGGCCAAGCAGCACAGCCAGCACAGGCAAATGCAGTGGCTCCAGGCTAACCAGAAAACCTCTGAGAGCAGGAGAGGAGCAGGCACGTCCTGGCTCCCGCGCTGCAAAGCACCCGCTGCTCCGAAACCCCAGGGAGCAACACCCAGGCTGGGGCAGATGCCACCCCAACATATGGCACACTGTAAACACATGTTATTTTCTCTCAGTTATACTCAATATCTATCAGGAAGCATAAAGCTGGTCACAAAGAAGTTATTTTATTCTTTGGCAAGCACACACGCAAAGAGGCTCAATGCAGTGCGCTGCCATTCCAGAGTTCAGTACAAGATAAAGCACACAGCAGCCCCAGCTCGCCAGTGCCCTGCTTCCAGTTTCAGACCCACAGAATCGAGTTTGCTCAAGCAATCCGTTTGCTCAAGCACTCCAGTAAAAACAGTAACATGACTCTCTATTCCTCTTTTCTTTTTGAGAGACAGAAAGTCCCAGTCGTTTTGTACAGCCCAAGTAAAAGAGATCTAAACACAGTCGTTGTCACAGGATGAAAACTGAAAAAGGAAGAACAAGTGCAAAAAGCAATGAAAGGAAAAACCAAAGCCTGCCTGCAACCCCCCAGCAGAGTGCATGCAGGCACTGCTGTTTGTACTCACCCAGCAGGGCAGTCCGAGGGTTGTGTGCTCACCTCCCTTCAGCTCTGCCCGTACCTCTGGGAAGGCCAGAGCACTGGAAATCAGAGCGTGCCTGGCAAAGATGCCAACAACAAGATACTACAGCACAGAGCGAGCTGTCTTCAGCAAGCCGCTGTCTGTTTCACGGAACTAATGGACACAGGTGTTTACCTGAGCGGCGGGATCAATGTGCTGAACTGCCTGGTATTTGCCTAAGTGTGCAGCAACGCCCGTTTACCTAGCTAATTCATCAGGTCCTGTTATAATGCGTGAAATGTTAAAGGAAAAACGTTCAAAATTTTTGCACTTCACCAGATTTTTGCACTCTTTCAGCTGGCAATCAGTGTCCCACTGTAGATTTTTGAAAACTATGAAACAAATATACATATATATATATAAAGAACACTAACAGAGCAGTCAGATGCATACAGCCTTAAAGGTGTCAGTCATTAAATCTTTAAATGAAAGCAGATGCAGAGTGCCAAATTTCCCTGGTTTACCCTCTGCCACCCTTCCAGCAGGAACGCAAAGGCGAAGCAGAGCAGGTTCCTCAGCAGTGAGCACACAGCACGGGCTGATGAACAACGTGAGCACGGTGTTTGGTCGGAGGCAGCTCCTGACATGGAGGCTGTGACTTCCAGCTGAGCACACTGAACATTTGGGAGCTCGTACAAGAAGGGCTGGTACTTGCTTTGAGTCTTCCCATCCGTATTGGTATCTCCCCAGGCAGATTCTTATGCGAAGGACCAGCACTTACTTCTACTTCGCATCAACGTTGACCAAAAAGCTGTTTCAGAAGACACTTGTTCCCAAATCCTTAGGTTCTCCCGGTAGCCAAGCACTGCCAGGCTCGGTGCAGGACTCAGACAGGCAGCTGGGTGAGGCTGCGTGTGTGTATGTGCTGTTGATTTTAGAGCTGAGGGCGGCTGCGAGCAACCTGCCCATCCCAAACCCATGCGGTGCCGCCTCGCCCAACCTCCTGACAGCACGGGGCCTCTTCCCTGAAAAAAACCTCACGCCCACCCTACTGGCCCCGTGCCAGCCGGCACTCACCTGGCTCCCGAGCAGCAGCAAGGCCACCATACACCGTGCTCAGGGGCAGGACACGAGCGGCAGATGTGGCCGCTGCTGGAGCTGCCGGTGGGCAGTGGGTGAAGGCGGGCGGCGAGGCGAGATACACCGCCCAGCCACGCGGCATCGCCCGCCGCCGCCGCGGCTCGCAGCACCGCTTCCTGCTGCCGACGTCACTTCGGCACTGCACCGAAACACCAAAATGCGAGCAGCTCATGGCCTTCCTTTTTTTTTTTTTTTTTTTTTTTCTTTTTTTTTTTTTTCCCCTCCCTCTGGATAACAAGTTCGTTTTTTTCGTGTGCTAAAAGTAGATAGAGGGCACTTTATCGCAAAGTGGTGAAAACAAAATGTACAATACTGCTGCAGCTAGCTCTATTGCTTGCTCTGGCTCAAAACAGCCCCGTCGCAGCAAGCCCATCCGGTATGAAACCACTCTCCTGTTTCAAATTTGCTAAAAACATTCTGACGGGGTCACTTCAATTTTATTTATTTTTTTTTCCTGCTGCTTCTGGTGCCTGCCTGGTGCCAGGCAAGCCGTGACCATGCAGTCCCAGGAGGCTTTCGAAGAATGAGCTGGGGAGAGGAAGTGGAAGGGCACAGCTAGGTACAGCCTGCTGGCTAATTATTTCATGTACACGCTCAGCATTGCACGTGACGTTCGCTGAAATTGCAGCTTTTCAGGGAAGAGGTACGGAAGGTTTGTGTGGTGTTAGGGGCAACCTCACCACCTAACATTTGCTTCGCTAAAATTCAAACACAATGAGGCTTCCCTGCCAGCAGTAATTAGAAACAAGCATTATCTGATTGCTTTCTACAGTAATTGTGCTTCATTATTTTCCTCCTGTGAGAGACAAAGAAATATCACAAGCGGAGGAGGTGCTGGTACCTTTCACAGATACACTCTTGGCAAGCAGGGTTATTTCTTACAAGCTCTTCAGAAGTGGTTGATGTGAAGTTCTTGAAAAGCTTTCTCTTCTTCATTCTGAATCGCTTTTCCTTTCCACCCTCCAGCTCCTGACAGCGCCTTTTGTCAGGCTGTGGTGGCTCAGGGTGGGCTTCTGCCGCAGACCCGCAGTGCCCCGTCCTCCTGCAGCTCCATCAGCAGCAGCCTCGGAGGCTGAGGCTTCCCGGGAGAGGTGCAAGGGATGCCCAGCAGAGCCAGAGCACGTCAGAACATCACAGCAGGCTCCTGTCTGCTGTGTTCACGTTAGTCCTTGTACTGGAGCGAGTGCTCGGGTGAAGGTCAGTGCTCACTTCGGTAAGCTGTTCCGTCACTGAACAGCTTAAGCCCCGGCTGCCTTGTTTTGACTGGCCTCAGACAGGGATTTTTCACTTTTGGAACCAAAATCCCCACTGGGGAGAAAACACTGCTCATTACCCAGTTCCTTTGGCTTGCTGGAAACCAGTCCTGAGCTCTTTGCTCTGCAGATGCCAGACCGGGACCTTTCAGCTCACAGACAACATACTCTGGTAGCCGACTTTCAGAGGCTCCTCCTGACTTCAGCCTCAGCCCTGAGCGATCAGCGCTTTGGGAACAGGGCTTTACAAAGATAATTGTGAAAGGCACAGCCTTGACTTCTGATTTCAGTACCAAAGATGACTTCAGGAGATCGCGGCAAACACGCAAATGAGTTTGTTCGGGGCGGTGCCGCTATCCGTGAGGCGGCGCTCACAGCGGGAGGCGGGAGAAGGGCTGCTTTTAATTGGCAGCACAGCCTTGTTAAGGGACGGAGAGCGGTGCTGAGTCACATCACGTGAAATTGCAAGGAGACTGCTTAGAGCCCCGAAGTTACGTCCTTCCTCCTAAAATCCTGCCCAGGACAGTTCCTGAGGAACTGGGGTCACACCACACGCTGCGGTGTCTGAGTGTCTGACGGCTGAAGAGGAGGAGGAGGAGCAGTGTGCAGGCCCACACATCCTGCAAGGCCTCTACCCTTCTGTCACTCACTGCTGTCTAGCAAGGAGGAAGCCTTTCGAAAGATGTGGCGGAGCCAGCAGGCCTCGTTTCCTGGTCTGGGGAGGATGAGATGTCTTCTGGGAGCTGTAGTTCCCAGCAAAGATGAATTCGCAGCCTTCCTGCCGAGCCATGCCAACAAAGCCAGCGGCCTGGGGAGGCTTCTGCTGCTCTGGTGCCAGGGAAAATAGGTTGAAATGAAAAGAGACATTCGTACAGGCGGCTCTGCTAGCAGGGCCTGGAAAACAGCACACCGCAGTGGGAAAACCTGAACGTGCTTAGGAGCAATAGGACATGAAGGAAGAAACTTTCTGCCTCGATGAGAACAGAAAAGGGGTGGTCGGTTGGGATTCTGCAGCCAAAGGGAAGCCAGCTGTGGGGCTCCTCTGGGGGACCAAAGTCTGCTCGAGGGGAGCACACTGACCTCCCACAGAACCAAGCACAACCAAGCCCTGATGGCTTAAGGGAGAAGAAAATATTCTGTCAGAATCAAAGCAGCTCCTTTTTCACAAAAGGGAGATGGAGAGCTCAGACCTGAACCTCTGCCTGCCAGGCGGAGAGTTCCTCTGAGTGCTGCTTTGGCATAAGGATGAGGCTTCAGAGCAACGTGTGCCACAGAACTGCCAAACAAACTGCAGATACCGCTAAAGCAAGAGCCTGGTGGTACAAAAGAAATACTGACAGAAGTGTACAGCACTTGGTTGTGGTTTACAGAAGCCACCGCAGTGTTTGCGAGCTGGTAGACGTGGAGGAAGTGTTTGTAAGGACGACTGCAAAGAACTGAACGTAGTGTGCAATTTGGGGTGATAAACCAAAGAGGGGACACTGAAGCTTCAAACACTGTTCTTGGAAACCAGGCTTGCTTAGAGGGCTCTGTACACACTGAGCTGTTTGAAAAACAGCACTTACCTACCCTGCCCTCCTCATCTGGGGTATAGCATCAGTGGGAGCATCACACTTACAAACCCTAAATAACTGGAAGTAATAACTCCTGAAGACAGTTCTGAGCTGAGTGGGGCTTTAGGACAAGAAAGGCTGGTTGATGGTAGCTCGTTCTTAACTATTTGCACATGTTGGCAGTAAAGCTGAGTGCTTGGACATTATTTGCCACTTTTACGAGTTGAATTATTATTATTACTATTATTATTATTATTATATGTATATTTTTTTCCTCAAGCAGCACAGTACTAAGTATTTCCTCTGGAGCTTTTTTTCTAGTTAAAGTGGAGAGAATTGTAAAGCAAAAAAAAGCATACCTAAATTAAAAACTTATTTTCTACATGAAATGTAGAATGTATTTGCTAACTGATATTGACAAATACTCTGAAAGGAGCAACCTCTATGTTTAATGCTGTAATTCCTATACTTCTAATCCAGAACACTGATGAACTCTTGGAAGATGGACTTAAATCTGAATCCCCACAGCCATCTGGATTGACCAGGTTGACGTAAGTCTAGACAGTAACAGTAACATTTACTTTTTCAAGAATAAACTGCTTGGTCCTCCTTCCCCACAGCCAGCAGTTTCTCTGGGCTCTTGAGTTTTTGGGAGGAAGACATTTTGAGTTGCAGGAGAGAGATGAACAAAACTGCAGGGAAAGAATGAGAAGGAAGAGAACTGTGGTGATAACGATGAGCCCAGAAGCACCCCTAACTGAAACATCCCCTTTCTTCAGAAACCAGAGCTGCCACCAAGTGTTTGGGTGGCAGCAGCAGCCCGGAGAGACTGGGACAGCTCTGGGCACGTGGGCTGAGCTGCTGCCCAAGCCACAGCTTCAGGACAGCCACAGCTGACCCCAGGATGTCCCTAGGTAAGGGACATGCCAAGGCAGAGACAGCAGCGCCCTGCATGGCCATGAGCCCTGATTGGGGTCTGGGGCTGAGCCTAGGAAGCCACCCATTTGTGCTGATACGGGTTCGTGTCAGTATAAAGGTAATCTTCACGCCATGAAAGCAGCCCAGTGTCTGGCTTCTAGAACAAACTTGTGTTTTTGTTGTTGCTGTTAATTGTACTATTCAAATTGAAAATTATGGACCTGATTTAGTGCTGTTAGGAAATTTGCTGACATTATTAGTCATACCAGCACACAAATGACACAACTGAGTAAAGAATCAGCTATTGCACCAGTAATTCTGCCTGCCTTTCCTAGGAAGAATCTGTGTCACTTATCCCATGACACCGTCCTGTCATGTAGCTTTGCTGGGGTCCTGGATTTCCCAACCCTGCGCCATCTGCCCCCAATTTAAGGTGAATAAAGTGATGCTGGCTGACCAGTGATTCAGCATATCGTCTCAGTGGCAGCATTAAGGTTGGATGGGGTTTCTGCAACCTGATCCAGTGGAGGATATCCCTACCCATGGCAGGGGTTTGGAACGAGATGGTCTTTAAGGTCCTTTACAACCCAAACCATTTTATGATCCCATGATTAATACTTTCACCATTCAACAGAACTAGTGGTGTAATATTCTAAGTGCAAAATGCACCTGAGCCTTCCTAAATCTTCACTAAATCCTTACCAGGGCTTGGGAAAAACAGCCTGAGCAAGGCTCTCTCCTGCATTGGTCTGCTGGAGGGAAGAGATGTATGAGGAACCCCAGAATCCTTTAACAACCTTCAACCAGCTCCTCTCCAACGCGGTCCTTCTCTGCCGTGTCCTGATGGTGCTGAGCAGGAGGAGCCCAGGGACTGGAGATGCTCAGCAGAAATAATTGGGGCTGATCGGTGTGTGGGGAGCTCAGTGCAGCTCTGATGCTGTGGGTCTAAGGTGCGAGAGGACAAGCGCAGGAGTTCGGGCTGACCTCCCAGACACAGCTCACCTCTTTGTCCCAGCAGCTGGCTTACAGCTCGCCTCGCAGAGCACACCTCATCAGGCTGTGAGGGCTCCAAGTGATAATGGTTCCACCGTCCCTGCTCAGGAACCAGCCCACCCAATTACACTTTCTGCTAGGGTTATTCAGCTTTCAAAGCTGAGTATTTCTATTTCAGCCTCTACATGCGGGATCTTGTTATGACTTCCTGAGCAATACAGAAACGCGCTTCCACCATCAGATATCTTTTTCATCTGCAGAGGCTTGGAAACCCTGCTTATACCTGCTGCCTGCGCACCAGGCTGCATCAGTTAACCAATTATTAATCTGTAGCATGCTGAGTTCACAGCACATCATTCAAGGGGGGTGTTTAAACTCAAAGCACTGGTGTGCCCCGTTGGATGGCTGCATGCAGGGTGAGCAGGGCTGAGCTGTGGGACACTTGCCAGTGGCTCGTCCGAGTGGCTCGGGGACAGTGAGCACCCAGGCACAGCAGTTTGTGGTTGTGCCATACAATGAAATTGTCGCCGAAAGGCCCCAGCTCTGCCTTTCTTTGATAAAAAGGCAGCCAGAGAACTGCCCTCTCCCACGAGCCCCAGCGCTCAGCCTATGAGATAATACAGGCTGGCCTTTTCTTTGCAGCTGTATTGTTTTAGTGCTTGGAAAATAGCAGCAGCCTGAGCAATGAGTCATCTGTCACTAGATGGGGTTAAAGTAATTTCCGTTTTCTGTTGCCATGGGGAAATCAACGTCCTAAGATTTGTCCTTTCTCCCACTCAAACATGTGGGAGTAGAAAGCTTGAAACCCAGCCGGGCTAAACAGTATTTAATTTTTTTTATTTATTTTCCCCTTATAAACAAACTTCCCTGCATGGCCTTGCAGCTGTCAGTCTGTTCCCGGAATCGTCCAGTTAACAATGTCATTCCCCTCGGATTGCAAAAAATCCAGAAGCAGAGTTTAAGTAAATATTTGACATAAATATAGGAGCTGCTTCGCTTCGCTTATGTCTCTGCTGCTCCTAAAGTTTGTACGTGTACATTCAAGGGGGTTGTAACCTTGATACTGCAGGAATAAAATATTATTATTGTTATTTTTTTAAGTAAATTCAAGTAGCAGATCCCCAACATCGAGAACAGAGTGAGTAACAGAAACAGGAAAGAGGAAATAGCAGTAAATACCGTTCAGAAGCCTTGCTAATGTATAGCTTATATGAGTAGCAGCACAGCAACATCTAGTGTTGGTCAGGGATATAGCTGCAAGTTCTTGGCGTGCTCATTAATGGCACTTGGATGAAATCCGCACCTGGGCAAGCGGCTTTCCTCGGCCCACCGCAGCACCGCACAGCACAGGCTCAGCTCCACGCCGTCTCCTTCTGCCCCGTGTTTCACACCAAGCCCTTCGTCACGCTCCGTGCCCCCATCTTTGTCTGCCCTGCAGAAGTGTGGTCATCTGGTAATGCTCTCCGTCTGCCCGGAGCGTTAGGAAAATTACTGCGGTTCTATTTAAGAGCCAACGCAGCAGACCTACAGCTTTCAAAGCAGTTCAGTGCAACAACGGTGGCCAAAACTGAAATTTTATGATCTGAACTGAAATTTTAACCCTCGGAACTGGGCTTAAGAGAATAATTCCCACCCGACAGCCGGTCACGTTACCGTATTGTGAAAACTGGGCCCAATTAAACCTCACTGTCAAACGTGTAGAGAAACGAGCATGCAACGCAAGGCTGCAACGCCAAGGCGACGTGTCAGAGTGCTGCATTTTCCCTCCCCATATCACCCTGGGAACGCAGGGATCGCTGTTAGGCACAGCTTACCTGTGGGCAAACTGGGTGAGGGTCACGGGGAACCCAGCGCTGTGTTGCGTGCAGACACTTCTTTACATTTAAAAGGCACCTGCCACTCAAAGTTGAGTTCCTTTATAACTCTTTGTAGATACACATTGTGGAATAGCACTGGTTTTGATTAGTTAAGTTTGGGTAAACTAGGTTTAGCCTCACATTAGTTCAGATTTTTAATTTAATCATTTTTAGTGACTTTGCATTAAACTTCGGTAGTTTTTCCCCATACAAGCAAGCCCTTGTAGGGGAAGGTCACCGATGACTGTAAGTAAAATCATTTGTCTCCTTAGATTACAGCTCTCATTACACGGATTCTGCTTCATCTTCAGGAAAATAACATCCTTTGGGTTTTGTCAAAGAAAACATCCACGAATGGCTGCTTTCCAAATCCAGCTCTGTCTGGCAACACCCTGCAAACAGATTTTTGCCACGTTTAAGTTCATTACATGAGCTAATTAGCATGGCTGTGTAGGTGCGTGGAATGCACTGGGGGAGAGGCAGAGTACAAGACTCCAAAATGCTGTTATATAATTTGTTACGGGGACACACCTAGTGAAGGCAGACCTGGATCGCTCTCAGCATGCTTTTCAGTAGGATTTTGGGAACGAGCAGGGGAAAACGAGGACATTTGAGCAGAGGCAAGGTCGAATGCCACCTTATTTTTGTAACTTAAAAGCACAACTATTTTTTTTTTTCTATACTCACATCTGTTGCTTATATTTCCAGATAAAACAATTCATGAAAAAGTCGGTGACTCAAAGCAAGGACCGCATACTCGTCAGCTCCACTGTGAAACTCATTCCCTAATGAAGAAAGAAGCACAACTTCTCACTAATAACAAGCAAATAGGGATTGTTAGCCGCTCTGACCATGAGAAAGGCATTAGGGTGTCTATTGGAAACACTCAGGCAGAACAGGGATCAGAGCTCTGCTTCATGTTATTAAGACGTTCACACCGCCCGAACCAAATTAAATGGAGAGCTAAGTCCCATAAAGCTATTAGGCTCTCTTTTTTCCTTCTGCATGCATGAAATTACATTTTAAAGCTACGTGTGATCTTTCAGAGCCTCTGAAGGGGTCAGGCACTAGGCACATCTGGCACGCCGATATTTTCATTCAGGAACATGAAGTCATCCTCCAAGCTGCATTCCTGAGTCAGTAATGTGTAATTTTCCACATGTCACTTAACCGACTTGCACACTGAACAGAGATTAATATTAATTCAGTAGAAGCTTGCACATATTTAACAGAATTGAGAGCTCTGCTAATTGTGCTTTAATTAAACTAGAAGGGGAATAATGTTTGATAGAGAGGGTCAGCGTTACTTGACTAAACACACTCCCCACAGGCGGCCACACTATGCCATAAATCAGTTCACCAGCAGGGTGAATTAGGTATTGTGGGATCCTGAGGGGCATAAATTCAACGGTAAAGTCACCATTTGCTAAAATTGCCACTCTCTGCCCCTGCTGTCCGGAGGGGACACCAACACCCAGCAGCCTGGGGAGCCACCAGCATGCCCTTGGGGTGCCAGCTGGCTTACCCCAGATATGAGCAGCTCATCCCAGTCCCTTGTAGCTCCCTGGGGAGAAGCTGGGACGTGTCCCAGGGCACACGGTGGTACCCTGTGCCACCCCACCTGGTGGTAGCCCTCCAGAGGGGCCACAGGTCAGGAAGGAGTGTGCAGAGTGCCTTGGGGACTGCGTGTGATACAGTACACACCACGATTGCTCTGGCTCTTGCAATCAAAACATTTGCTATTGCAGGTAGGGAGAAACAGGATTCCTGCATGATGAGCACGGGGAGGCACCCGCTACTAATCCCTCTGACATAAAGGCCTTCCTGCCACCAGGAGCAGATCTGAGGCCTCCATACGTCCCTGCTACAAACACTTTAACTCCAAAATAACTCCCCCTGGGAAGAAGGCGGTCCTGCTCAGGACATAGCCACGTCCTACTGATGCTGCTGGCACTGAGGGTGCTGGTTTCATGCTGGCTGTGGGCAGGTTCAGGGCTGGTGATCAGCACCCTGGCTGCTGGCAGCAGGTTTCTGCCTCTCCGTGCTGCGAGGTGGTCTGTCGCCCTGTGAAGGCAGGTGAAGGACGAACTCAGAAACCCCAGAATGGGCTTTCTGCAGCCGAAAGCGAAGGGCAATAACTGAGATTAAATAAAATAATAATAATAATAAAATCACATATTCCTGGGGGTGAAGGGGCCTTCTTTAATACACTGCAATACCGCCTGTTTCTGTAGGAACATCTGAAGATAAACAGCACAGTGCTTTCTGGTGCCAGGTAAACAGCTCTCACATGCCATGGCTACAGTCTCTAAGGAGCTTCTGTTTATTAGGAAACGTCCTTGCCTTGGCTTCAGCTGCAAACCCTCGCTGTGAATCCGGCAGGCAGAGGCTCACAATGACAGTGAAGAGCCTGTATGAAGTTACCAGAGGGATACTTATTACCTTTGGGACTATAAGTGTTTTTTTTTTTAATGGAATTTTTGCTTTTTTTCCTGTTTTTTCTTATAAGCCTCTGTTTGTTGGACAGAGTGTTTGCCTCGCCAGTCCCATCTGGAAAGGAGCTTTGGTAGGCAGAACAAAAGCTTTATCAAAGATGTCAGTGATGCTACAGAGACTTAAAAAAATCAACTATGTCTGAATTATTTATTTCTTAGCTCCTGCAAACTCTTTTTAAAGAGAGAAGTGCACGGAATTACCTGAAACTAAAGCGAGAGGCTCCTGGAGGCTCTTGTTAATATGTAAAGCTCCAGCAAATATCGGCGTATTGATTATTACCATGGCCTGCTGATGTTCAGTTTCCATTTACAGAAGCAGTCTGAACTTCCTTATTCTGACCCAAATTCGGATTGTTAAGACTGTCTAAATGTAAATCAACATCTCCAGGGCTATGCTGGTATAACTGAGATCGCTGTTTAGCTCTTTGCTTTGGTTCATTCCCCAAACTTTGGCGTTTCCCAAGTTGTTCTGAGCAACACAACAAGACAAAGACAAGGCTTACGGAGCAGAAGCCGAGGTAGCCACAGAGCTGTGAAATCCTCCAAGAGCACGCCACACACCTGCTGCCTCCTCGTGGGAGCCCTCTGCAAGGTGCCCAAATGGATTTTTTTTTTTTTGTGATGAGGTCCTGGGGCCCCTGTGGCAGTGGGTGAAGCTGGCTCAAAAAGGGGGGTCAAAAGTGATTTAGCCATAGGGTTTTATAGTCATTTATTCCTGCCACACAGCTGGTAAACCACGTACCAGTTTGTTATTTTCTTTTTAACCCAAAAGAAGAAAGCAAAGGCAGTGCTTTCATAGCACTTTCCCTTCTGACATCCCTGATGTGCTCGTATCAAGGATTCGACTACAGCACTTTACGGCCTGCCTACCCTTCCATCAACCTTGGGATGTTTATTTGGCTTCAGACATCGCTGTCTGCAGCATGCTAACAAGAACTGCAGGTCTTTTAGCGCTGCTATTTGTTTACTGAAGACATCAAAGCCTTTTCTTTCCACAAGCAAAAGCCTTCTTTGAGCCGGCGCAATCTGCAAACAGCCACGCAGCACCAAGGTGTGCTTTGTGCAGAGCAAAATAAAACCACGGAGCACTGGAGATATTTCCCCATCTGAGGCTCTAAATTTAGCTCTGCTTCATTTCTCATTCCTCAGCCTGTTTGCTCCTCACCAAGAGCCCTGCAGTCTCAGCAGATCTCCCCACTGCCAGCCTCACGTTGGGCAGCAGAACACAGCTGTGAGCGCGGTCCGTGGCAGATAGCAGCTAATCTAAAACAAATATTTTGTAACATCTATGAGCAAATTCATTTTCCCGTTTCACTTTGCCAGTCAGGATGCTGTGCCACGCTAATAGAAGGCAATTTGTTGCATCAGGTTGTGCTGAGCACAGCAAGCAGCACACCTCCAGCTCCCTGCTCGGACGCAGGCTGCAGAAGTGACAGATGTTGGCAGCAAATCAAATAAAATCTGCTGAAAATAATGCCCAAAGAAATACCAGGGCATGCATTTTATGGCTTTCCTAGATGTGCTGAGGCTATTTTAAGGGCAAATGAACTCCCACTCCTTTGTGTGGTTAGGATTACTCCTTGTATGGAGCACCAGGCACTGCAAACATCGCCTCTTGTGCACCACTGGTATTTGCACTCATACTCCAAACGCTGACTAGCCCCAGATGGGTATCCACCACCAGAGCCTCATGGCAGCTTCCAGAGAGCATTAAGCATTGGCAGCGAGCCACAGGAACCATATTCATGGAGAACAACCTGGAATTTCCCCCTGGAGAAGGACCTGCCAGAGGGTGCCACCAGCCCAGCTCCCTCAGCAGCTATTCCACCAGGCAGACTCCGGCTCGCAGAAGATGAGGGCACCAGGAAAGGAGGCCAGGAGGACTGATGAGGAAGGTTTTCAGCCCACGAGGAAGCTACTCAACACAAGCTGTGCTGGCGGAAGGTTGCAGAGCAGGCAAACGCCCAAGGCTTTCCAGGAATCAGGAACGGCAGCGTGCAGTGTCAGAGATGGTCGGTGATGCAGATCTACGTGGACAAAGTCTATTTAATGAGAAACACTGATCTGCATCTGCTGGGGAGGGAGGTTACTTTGCAATCACCTGGCTGTGGCTGTCAGTACATGTGGTCACAGCTGAGGAGACACCTTGCACAGCCTGCTCCTCGTGGCAGCTTCGGGCAGGCTTGAGACCTGCTGCACGATGCGTGGAGGAGAGCAGAGACAGAGCAGAAAGGTGGCAAGAATATTGATTTCCAACAGCTCTTAACCCTGAAAGCACCAGGAGAAGATGCAAGGGGCAAACACCACACAATCTGCACTAGCTTTAAGCCCAGCGAGCAGTGCTGGTACAACAGGGTGCAGCTGAAGAGGAACACAGCTGTTGAGACCACCTCGCTTGACCTCGGGTGCTGCCAAGCTTGGGTTTGACATCTGGCTTGGCAGGGCTGGGCTCACAGCCTCCCAGGGGTGAGGGAGGCAAGGAGCAGCTGTTCTCCAGGCCTGAGGTCCTCTTGGGTTGGGATCAGGGACACGGCTCCCTCGGTGACACTACCAGGCTGTGCCTCCAGTCCCAGCACTCAGGTGACCCCTGCAGAGCGCTTTTAAAGTCCTGCCTTAAGAAATCAAACAAAATGGCAGAGCCGTAAAAAAATAAAATAAAATAGTTTCAGGCACATCCAAGCTTGGGATTGAGAGTAAAATTTCTTGCCAGAGAATTTAAAACAAACTGGAAACTGATCATCTACTCATTTAAATGATGTGCCTGGAGCTAAACCAGCAAGGCTGAATAATCTCTGTGTTGCTTTCATCCTTCTTCAATTTTTTCTTTGTTCCATCAGCCACATGTGCGTTAAGTGTAAATTGAAGGGCTCTTAGCTGGAAAAGCAGATTGTGAAAAGGGCTTGGCCCTTGTCTTATAATTCAGCTTCAGTATTACAATTACTCTTAATAGCACTCTTATTTTGTTGTATTATTTATTCTGGCTAGAACCCTCTAGGATCCCTTGAAGGCTTTTTTTTTTTCCTGGTGAATTTAGCCAACATCCACTCATGAATCCAGATGTTTCTGCTTTTATCCACGGGAATTTTATGGTATGGATATGCCAAGATTATAACTTTAGGCTCAGCCTCAAGACAAGTATTCTTCAGATTCCCTAAATCATAAATGGAAAGTGCCATGAAAAAAAACCTGGGCCCTGGTGCATTTAGAGTGCCAGAATGGAACTCAAACCACAGGACAACGTTGCTCAAGGTCCTGGATCCGCGCTGATACTCTGCGGCATCGCCCCAGAACTTCCAGCCCCGAGCGTGCCGTTCTCCCTGTCCTCGTACCCAGGCTCTTGCTTTTAGCACATCTTCACTTCTTTCCATTCACCCTCCTGAAATTAGGAGCTAGGATACATGTGGGTCCAAGATGCTTCCACTGGAAAAAAGATTACTCCCTGGAAGCCAGAGCGACTGCTGGTGTATTTAAATGAATGAAAGGCTGCCTGCTTGTGTCAGCCCACCCTAAGAAACGCAGATCCTCGCCCCAGTCAAAACTGGTTCTGAAAGAAGGGCAGGGAAGAAACATGCCCTGCCCCAACGGAGACCTGGTAAGCAACCAAGTCTCTGCCTTTGACAGCACTTTGGGTGATTAACTGAACCCAAATACATTCCTCCTGCAGAGTGTTGACAGCAGCGTGAAGCAAACCTTAAAATAATGCCGATAACCTTCCTTGCTGCGCTGCATTGCATAGGGTTTCTTCAGGCACTCCCGTCTGTGGTGTCCAGGCTCCTTCCCTGCTCCATGTTTTTTTTGGGGGGGTGAGAGCCCTGACCACAGGCACAGTGGTGGTGTCAGTGCCAGCATGGCGGCTCGGCTCCCCAAGGTAGCTCAGGAGCACAGGAATTGCAAACAGAGCTGCACAAAACACTTCTCGTTGGCTTTTTGGCAGCAAATAGCAAACCTCACCTGCCTGTGGCCATGCTGTACACAGAAGCACGTCACAGTATGCCTGTGACCACAAAATGCTGAATTTTAGGTTCTTCTCCAAGGAAGCTCCCAAATGGTCTTGAATGCACACAGCCACAGCCCTGGTCCTGCCTCTGCTGTGCCTGCTCTGAGCACTGGGTGAGCCAAGGGAGCTTTCTGTCCCACTGGTTGGAGGGGTGGCGAGCAGGGGGTGATGCAGAAGGAACACCTCCAGGGGCACCAGGGAGACGCCAGATGGAAGAAGAGAGCTCCCCTCCCAGGAGCAGCCAGTCGGTGCTTGCTCTAAGAGCATTACTTCTGTACCTGCACAGCCGCGGGATCAAAGGAAATTCAAATTATTCCTAAAAGCTCTTCTAAGGCTTCCCCAGCACGGAAAAGCCTCTCGGCTGGCACAGAGGACAGAGCTGGCTCCACAGCAAACCCCTCCAGGGCAGGGACGCGCCAGGACAAGAAGGAGCCACGAGAGGCAGGGTGCCGAGGGCTCAGCGCCCGGCCAAGCTCCCTGTGCGGAGCGGTGGCACGGCTGCACTGAGCCTTGCAGGGAGGTTGTGAGCAGCCAAGCAGCAAAGCTTTTCCACCCCCTAACTCCATACGTGACCTCAGCCATGCCCAAACCCTGCTGGGCAGAGCTGCTCAGGTAGGTGGGAAGTTCAGCACGAGGTGCCAACAGCGGGTGCTCCGCATCCAGGAGGTGGCAAGGACCAAGTGCTCACCGATGGGCGATGCTCCAACATCAGTCCCTGCGTGTAACCACACATTTCCCCCATCCACAGGCTGCTCTTGCCAGTATCCTCATCCTTTTAGCTGACGGAGAGCAGATGTGGAGATGCCTGGTACTTTTATGCTGCTATTCTATATGGTGTCACATGCAGGAGGCAGCAAGGGAACGGCAGAGTTAACATAGGAAATCCATTCAAAGGGAAATGTACTTTTCCTGCTAATATTTTGGATCAAATGTGCTGTGCAGGGCTTCCAGAGGGTGCACATTAAATATCCCAGCAGCGCAGTAGTTCTGCCAGTTTCTATCACATTTTCTGTTTTATAATGAGGAGCTTTATTAGTAGTCAAGCATGCAGCTTAAACTTTAAAGGCCACCCACTGTACTTATGTTATATGACAACTGCATAAGTATACCTGTTCCAATTTATTCTCCTAATATTTTAGTAAAATGTTGTCTCACTGGCTTTACCCTCCCTGTAAAAATCCACATTTTTCATTAATAAGTTCATGACTTTCAAGCTACTAAGTTTTCCTTACCATCACATCAATTTTTGGACACAAAAGAAAGGAATATTAAAAATATAAAACCCAGATATTTTTTTTCCAAGCTGGAAATGAAGAAATACAAATATATTAAGCTCTACTTGAGAAGTTTCAGTGTCTTTTTTTTTTTTTTTTTTTTAATTCTCTCAGCAGGTCACAAAGCGATAAAGTGCTTTTGTCTCCATTTCAGTGGGAGGCCACAGTTTTGCCTTGGGCACACGGAGCACCACAGGCTCCTCAGTGCAATTTGCTGTTGCCATCCCATCTCTTCTCCCTGGCCCGTGCTGCTACTACTCGCTTGCTGGGATCACTGGGACCAACCACCTGGGCAGTCCTGGTCCCATTCCCCTACACGGCCTTCCCAAACCTCTGCGAAGACCCAGCACAGTCAGAGTGGTACCACCTGGCCCTGCAGGTCCTGGACTTGTGCTCAAGTCTGGCTTTATTCTGCACTGCTTCTGCTGTTGAGATCAAGCTCACGATGAGACTGCTCCAACTGGGACACTTAAATGTGAGCATGAGCTGTGATGGGGAAGGGGGGATTGTCCCCATAAAGCTGTAACAGCCAGGAGGGTGACATAGACATGCAAGGACAGATCCTGAATGCATGTGCACCACATCTGCACTTTAGTACCTGCCCTGAAACCACGTGCATCATTCTCAGTTTAAATCACTTTATGAAATAGCAATTTGTCCTTTTTACCCTTTTCACCCCAGCATCATTCCAAATAAAGGGACACGACTGTAGCACACCTAGCTAGGACCTCTGATTTTAAGGGCTGATCAAAGCTTCATGGAAGCAAATTTGCTTTTGACATTAAGGGAATCAGACCCTGAAGATTTGCCTTTCTGCTCTTCCTACGAGCTGAGAGCACAGCACTGGCGTTAACACACAGAGCAGACAGAGCCAGCACCTGCGTGGCAGACAAGGTGCCCAAGCCTGTCACTGCTCAGCACACATCAAGCCGCAGGCAGCAGCATCCTGACAGCCACAGTGGGAGGATAGGAGGTGACAGGAGGAACAGAACCAGGAGGGACAGGAGTTTGGGTGACCCTGAGGAGAGCCAGGACCCACCACCACGCTCCTGCCATGAGGCAGCATCAATCTCCTCTGCCCCACGCAGCTGGAGGACTCGCTGCCGGTTCAGACCTTGACAAGTGCTTCTCTGCTAAGGAAGACCTCACCTTTCACACCTCCAGTCCCTTTTTTTTTTTTTTTTCCCTTTAACCTTTGTTGGGAGCCAGTCTCGAGTCCACTAAAATACCGGTGTTTCCATGCCAACAGCCCAGAAGTGGGCTCCTCTGGGGCACTCGAAGAGGCTGCTGTCAGAATACAGCCAGCGCTTCTTCCCGCTCCAGCTTCATGCCCCACAGCCTCTTCCCATCCGTGCCACAAACCATGGGGCACAGCTGTGTTGTCTGTAGGTGCCAACCTTAACATTGAGAGGTGCTGCTGGCACCCGTCGAGCAGTCAGTGCCACAGCAATGCCCAAGCCAGGCACACAGCAGCCGGGACACCAGTCTGTGGGCAGCAGAGAGGCCGGAGTGTCTGTCTGAAGGACTGGACAGCTGTTGGATTTTGTAATCCCCTCAGCCTTATTAATAATATTCATAATTTTCATGCCCTCCCTGGTATTTTACAGAGAGCATGAAGCGATCCTTTGTTATTAACACAGGCACTGCTTTGCTCCCAATCCACAGCATTTCTCCGCCCGCCCTCCCCACATTTCCACCACCCCTGCACCCCGCTGGCAAAGCCCTGTGACTGCTGAACTCTCCGGTCCCAGCCTGGCAAAACCCTAAAGCCTTGGCCTCACCCAGCCCAGGAGCACCCCCAGCACCCCTCCTGGAGCAGGATATTTGCCATATTGGCCCTTTGCAGGCCAGGCCCAGCACGGCTGGTACCTTGCCCCGAGACTGCCTCCAGCCGAGTGCCCCATTGATCCGCCGCTCTTGAGGCCCTTCCAAAACCCCATCCCTCCCCTGCAGTACTTCTGTCTGCCCTCAGACAGAAGATTTATGAGGGTTACCCACAGATGTGGCTGCAGAAGCAGTCCAAAAGGGTTTGTTGCAGTGCCACAGGCAGCGCTCCTCCAGGCCTGGTCCTCGCTAAGTCGCTCCGAGCGGGACACCACCGCAGAGCGAGCTCCGAAGCGAGACCTGGGGAGGCAGCGTGGATGTCTGCCAACCTGACAATGGGGTTTCATTTAACGAGCACGGATTTAAGTGTGGAAATCAAATATGAAACAGTCGTAGCCAGCATTGTCTGCATTCTTGGAGTGGCACTGAACGAGCAGTGAGAAAAGAAGCGAGACGCTGGCCCAGACATGCTCCAGCTGTCTGAGCCTACCTCTGCCCTCCTCCGCTGAATGCAGCCATTCAGCTTGTTTTCATTTCATTATTGGATGTTATTTTTGCAACCTGGGAAAAGAATAGAAAAAGGAAAAAGGTCCTTAAAACGCTTTGGGGGTTATTTTTTAAGAACTAGCCCCTTTCTTTCCTTTTTATCAGAGCTAAATAGCACGGACTTCACGAAATCCGTGAGGCCAGTGGCATTATCAGCTCTGCACTTGTTTCTCAAACACAGCCCTTTATCTCAGGGGCAGCAGCATTTGCGTTGCTGGGGTTATTCACGTCAGTTGTGCTCACTTAGAGCTGAGCAACGTGCAATTAAATAGCCATATAAAACACCCACTGCACAACCAACAGCTGCCCACAGGTAACCTGAAATTTCACACACACGCCTGCCAAATGTTGCGGCTCTACCCCCGTAAATCCCCCTCTGCACGTGGGAGCAGAGCAGGCCCTTTCCCATCGCTGTGGCTGGGTGAACAGCAGGCACTCCTTCCCCAGCATGGCTCAAGTCAAGATTTTAATGACTTGGTTAAAAGCCTGACACTGCAGATCGCTGCTAGCGGGAGTGCTGCTCCACCAACCCCCGGGGCAGATGTTTCCCCCCTTCTCTTCCCTCCCCTGCCTTTCTCAGTAGCAGAGCCTACTCATTTTTAGTGTTCAGGAATCCACATCCAAGATCCGGTAATTTACTTTCCTCCTTTACATCATCCTTTACAGGTAGATGCCAGCATGTACCTCCTGTGCCCCCCAGCTGGGGACACTGCACCCTACAAAAAGCCAAACCCCTGCCAAAGGAAGGGCAGGATTATATCCCTCCCCCAGAGCAGGGTGGGAGTTCTGTCAGTTTGTGCTGAACTTCCCTAAAAAAATAAATAAGATAGTGCTGATACTGCTTCAGCACAGCAGCAAGTTCTCACTGGTCCTTCACGTCCCTTCCTGAAAAGGGAGAACATCGTGCTTTAACACCTCACCCATCTTTCTTCTGGGGACAATGTCACAAGTGCCAAACCAGAACCCCTGGTTTAGGTCTTGCACATTTGTGGATTATTACTGGCAAGAGAAGGTCAGATGTGCTTTAATATGAATTCTCTCCCCAAGCATCACTTTGCAACAACATTCAGAACAGGGCTGTCATTTGAAATTTGGATCCTTTAAGCTCCAGCATGATCGAGGTGCACATACAATAACCACTCACTACACCCAGACCATTGCTTCCCAGCGAGTGATGTTGCTCTACGTATTTGACTAGACAAGTTCATACCCTGCTTTCACCTTACCCCAGCCCATCCAACACGGGAAGAGCCCCTCCTGCACCAGCCAGACCCGAGCAGGACCCTCACCCCAGGACCTGCAGATCCCACGTGCACCGAGCCAGCCTGTCAGGCAAGCTGGGGCCCTGAGTGCTTTCAAGTGGGTTGGGAGATCAGAGAGGAATTTGGGAATTTTTCTGGAAGTTATGAATGCCATTTTATGGCATTCAAATTAGGTCATTTCCTCTTTCATCCTGGCTTTCACCTTTTTGTAATTTTAAAAGTTTTGTTTAATGAAAATCTGTTCCCCTATTAGAATTGAATTTCCGTTCATTAAGGATAAGAGGATGATTTCAAGCGGTGAGTTTCATAAGTTCTTCCAAAGCCAGAAACCTTAAGGATATGCTCAACACCAAGCCTACAAGCAATCCCATTTACCTTAATAGGAGTGCTTATCTCTAAGCATGTGCATAAGTGGTTTGCTGGCAAAAGCTAGTGCTTATTCCCTTCCAGATGACCCTATTTAATATTTACCAGTATTAATCTGCTCAATAACTATAAACACCAGAAAAAAGCATTGAATTAGCTTGACAAAGAGCTTTTCCAAATAGGACTTTGGCTTCTCCAGGAGGGTCAAACTGTTCCATGCCTGAGCAGCCTGAAAGGGACCGGGGCTGACCCAAAGCCACAGGAACCAGTGAAAGGGTGCTGCCTGCTTCTACCATCCCGGGGATGGGATCCTGCCTGAACAAACACCTTTCTGGTTTTGGCACAGCGACTAGTAGGGATAACAAGGGCTGTATGCTGACATTAAGAGAGTTTGTTTTATTTATTGACATCCTGTTAACCTCCAGCCTCCAGTGCACTTAAAGGAAGCCGTTAATTTAATGGTTGCATCAGAAAGATATGACAAAACATGTACTGCTGAGCAGCGAGGGAAATCTCCAGGCCTAACATCAGCCTTACCACCTGCACAAGGCAGCGGCTGCAGGGAGCTCTGCACAGAGCATGAGGTTAAAGAATTCACCCTTGAAAAGGAAAGTTTGCAAATCAAATTGGTAACACAGACCCTAGAAACAGCCTCTGGTAGAGGCCTCCACTGCAAAAGCTGTCCTCCAGCAGCAAAGCACCTCTAGGTCCCTGTTTCCTTCCAGGGGGATTGATGCAGTATGGCTGGATTAATCCGCTCCCACTGCTTGGAGTTCAAGCTGCACACAGAAATGTGAAGTGTTCTCAGCAGTCCTCGAGAACCAGGAAAGGTTATTCTGCTATGAAGCCTGGGCACAAGCTGATCTCACAGCAAGGCCATTTGAGTATAGGTGGTGTCTACTGCACCAAGACAAACTTCTATCCTGCATATATGCCAAGGAAAAAGGAAAGCAATGGGAAGACTAAATTCAGCAGCTCATTTAGGCAGTAAACTGTAGAAAGATAAAGGCTGTGATTCAACACAATATCTCAGCACATACCTGGCAGACACAAGGATGACAACAGCACTTGTCAGGCTGAGTTCAGTAACTACTTACTTACTACTTCAGTAACTACTGTGCTCATGGCAATCAGGATTCCCTACAAGTTGGATGGGGCGTGAATTACAGCCATGTTGTAAACCTGTTTCATTCCTGGACTGTTTTCCCCTCTCCTCCAGCCATCAGCCCACGTGTTGAAGCACTGCTGAACTTAACCATAGGAGCCAGATCTCAAGACAATACACTTAAAACCATAGATGAAAAGCTTCAAGAGTTTTGAAGTGATGAAGCCATAAGTCTTTCCATTCCCTGCTCAGTCATATTTATACCCCAGAAAGTACTGCCACTTATAAAAGCAAAGCAGGAAGATTTTATTACCTGCATGTCTGTGGCTCAGGCCAGCACTCACACTCAGGTTTAGTCCCTGCTCCCTGACCCACACCTGATGCTTCTACAAACCTGGGCACTGACCTTGCAGGCATGAGGCTGGGCTTGTGTCAAAGTTCTTTAGGATACTCCTGCAACTCCCAGCAGTGCTACAAATGTAGTACAAACTCGGTCACTGATTGTTGGTAGGGCTCAGCTCTGCCTCTCCTGTAAAACAGCCCAGCACCTGCAGCCAGCCAGCCTCCCCAGGTCTCCTGAGCAGCTGCTGCTGTCCTTTCCCTGAGCCTACTCCCTCACTCTTCGGCCCGTGGCTCAGGGTCAGCATCATCCCTCATTCCCTTATCCCGCTGCTCATTTTTCATCCACTAGCTCCTACCAAGAAATGGAAAGTTCCTTACAGCTTCAGCCAACCCAACCTCCTGAAGTCTTTCTGCCCAGAGAGACAATAACCATGGCCCAAGCCAAGATACTATCTCTTCCAGACGAGGGAAGTCTGGCAACCCTGATAGCTAATGGCCTACGTAAGCCCATTACAATTTCACTTTTCATAATTCAACTAGTTTCTTAACTGCATGGAAATGCTATATGGTATTTATGGAAAGTTCAGTGTTACTCAATGTTACTACATTTTTGGAAGCAGCAGTGCTGTTTTTAGTGGTGTTGGTTAACCACAGTCTTGAACTATCACATCCACTTGATAAAGCACGGACACACTTGTGGAGATTTCTACCCAAGTAGACTGGAAAAAATTGTGAGCCACTCCAGAAAATGAAGTCACTTCTGCACACAGGTTCCTCCCCTCACCTGGCTGCACTCAGCACAGGCATCCAGATGCACACAGACAGAATTAAAGCCTGATCCTGTAATCATTAGGCAAAATTACAGCAGGTGATGGTCTGCCCACCTGAATCAGGTGAATGCCTGACAGCAGGTTCCAGGACAGGAGCATGCCAATTACCTTTTTAATCTCTTGGTTTTCTAGTCAGCAGCTCCGTGTGGGCAGCAAGCACATAAAAGGTATTTTTGCTGCAAGTGTTATAGTTTCTATTTCAGTTCAGCAGACTTCCTTATTGAACCGTCATTGCTTACAAATGAGTTTTCCAATTAATACTGCAGCAGATCTAATGAAGGTGCTGTGTGAGATTGCACTACAGCACCTCCAGGAGACCAGGCTGCCACCCTTTTCCAGCTCTTCAGAAACCACGAGGCCACTTTACCAGGACAAATCAGGATCTAAGCTGAACCACCAAGTCATGGGTTGCTTTCCTTGTTTAAAATAATGCCCACAGCACTAGATGCGTCATTCTAGACAATAAAATCCTGTTCATTGAGTTAGGAGCAGCAGCACCCCAGCTTTCTACGGGTCACCTTTACATCTCTGGGCTGTTTGCTTCAGGCTCACTGTTCTCTGGAGACACCTCCTCACCACCAGCTCTGCCCCGCTGCCGACAGCAGCCAGGAAAGCAGAGGGAGCAGCTGCCAGCTCCTGCTGCAGCCATGGCCAAGGAGACCCAGCAGCAGACTAGAACTGCCCTCTGGCTGTCACAGCAGAGCAGGATGGGCTTAGCAGGACAAGGCCTTGTGAGGAGGGCTGGGTCCGACTGCCATGGCACGTGTTCAGTGCACAGGACTGATCCAAGAGCTCCTCACCCAGATGGAGCATGGATCTTTATACAGGAGAAATGCTTAGGATGCTGCAACTACCAAACATGGTGCCTACAGATTTTACAGAAGACTTGGAAACATGGGCTCAAACTGGCAGTTAGGTGGCATATTTAAGCATATGAAGCACAGCTTGCTTCTCAGTGCAAAGGCAGGCTGTGCAAGCTCACGTTGCCCTTTATGAACACACTGCAGTGCCAGGGACATGTACATTTCACCTACACTCCACTGCCTGCCTCAACCATTTGGCTTTGAGCAACTCCTGACACTCCTACCCAAGTTCAAGCTTTTAAGTCTGTCTCACTTTAGGAAACACTGGGCATTAAACCTCCCGTGCAGGTACTAATAACCAAGAAGAAAGCATCATTGAAGTCCCCTTGGCCATTCCCTCCCCAGGCCACCTGGGGAAGATTTATCACTGACACACTCCTTCCTGCTTTAACATCCCACTGCACCAGCAGGCCGGTCAGCAGCTGGGATCAGTTCACCTCCTCATCTTCTGCCTTCGGGGCAGTTAGGGCGAAGGCAAACCACATGAAAGGAGGCTGTGTCTGCCTGCTTTTGCAGCTACACAAAAATCGCCATCTGATATGATCAAAATGCATTTTACTGGCCCTGATAGTTAATGGAAACTAATCCAGGAACAAATAAGCAAGTGGGACACTGTGGAAGACTACAGAAAAGTACAGAAAGATTTTACTGGCAAAGATCAAAGGAAAGGCACTAGTTAATAGCCACGTTTTCTTGAAACAAGCCCTTCCTTTGAAGGCAACAGCTGACGAATAGGAATCTGATGAAGCTGATCCTTACCAAGTGCCTTTGAAACAAGGTGTATGCACCCTGAAAGAAGTAATTTTCACACTGGCAGTATCACACATCCTCTGACAATTCTTTTAGTTACAGTAACTTGTGTGGATGGCCTGCAAGGAGAAAAACATGCACCTGCTCCATAGATTAAACAACCCAACTGCAAAACTGGAAGAACATTTATTTCCTTGCCAGTTACAAGTAACATCCCAGTCCCACTGGGATCTCTTGCTTTGACTTGAGCTAACGCTCTGTGGATTTATGGAAGCTCTGCAACGCCCACATGGCTACTGGGTGCTCACCCTGCCTCCCAGGGGCCATTCCCAACCTCACCACTGAGGTTTGGTTACTGGAGCTGCCACGCAGGGAGGAAGCCTGCTGCTCTCACAATGCCCAGGGCCCCAGACATTGAGCTAGGCAAAAGAAAGCAGCGAGAACAAAGGAGGAAAAGTGGGCCGGGGAAGGAAAAGTTTGAAACCTTGGGTCCCTCCAGGGCTTGAAGACATGGACTGGAGCTTCAGGGTAGTACTGGCTAGAAGGAAAAGCCAAGAAACTGAGAAGCACCCCTCAGGTCCTAGTACAGGGAGAGCAGCTGCTAAATGCTGTTGGTACAGGAGGGAGGAAAGGCCATTTTGGAACACAAGTGCCTCTACCCTTATTCAAATCCTCACTAATGATTGCCTTCACCTCAAAAGTGGTGCAAGGTGAGATTTTTCCACCCTTGAAGTGGCATTGTTCTTATCACAGGATGTCTCATAGCAAGCAGGAGTAAGCTATATGTAAAATTACATCCTACGTGAAAGGACTACCTCGAGGCCTGGCTCAGATGGCTTAAATAGATCTTCCCAGGATTGCTTCAAAATGGGAGTGGGCCTGCAGAAGCTTTTCCACAGTGCCAGCACCAGCTATTGCCTTGCTGTTAGCCTCCCACATCTGGGCTGCAGCTCTGCCCTGGGGAACCCACCCAATGTGTGCTGCTTTCCTTTGCACAGCCCAGACTGACCAAATAAACCCTCAGGAATCCCCTTCATACCCAAAATGAAGGGACCCACCTCAAAGATGACCAAGGATCCCAGACACCTGGCCTCATGGATTTCCAGAGGAACTCCCCTTAGACTGGAAGGTCTGCACTTGCTAAACTTCACTTACCTTCAGTAGACACCCCAGCTGCCTTTTGCAGCCAGATACTGTTACACAGAGCGATTTCTTCAATGCAGAGCTGTTTTTCTGCCACAGCCTTCTGAGCAGGTAGCACTGGAACAGAAATGCTCCACTCTGAGAAAATCCTCAGGGAAAATAAGCCACCAAACAAGGGTGGAGGGTAGCAGAGTTTATTTACCTCACCGGTAACTACTAGTTATAGTAATAACATCGGATTACCTCACTGGTCAGGTTTTACAGTAAAATTCCCAACACAACAGCATGATGGAATGGCAAAAACATCCAGAGAGCTGAAGGATGTGCAGGGACAGGCGGCTGGATAAAACATTGGGTTGTCCTCCAATGGCTTCCTGACAAGGCTGCTGGCCTGGAGACTAAATGGACCCAAGTCACATCAACAGCTGTGTCATGCATGGCACAAGTATTCCCACTGACCCCCTGCAGCCTGCCCAGCCGATCCCTGGGCGAGGTGATTCAGCTCCCAGCCTAACCCAGCACCTTCGTGGGGCTCCCTCCCTGCCCACACCACTGCACAGAGGTACCAGACATGTGGACAGTGGACCAGCTCCAAGACAAACTTGGCTAGCACAAGGAGTGTAATGAGCTAGACAAACAATAGGTACCCAAACACATTTTCCTACCCTCATGGGATTAAAATTGCTCCCCCACGTCTAGTCCTCTGCTCTGAAGCTTATTCCTCTCTGTAGATAGATGTCTGCAGAACAGAGCGCTGCTGTGAGAGCATTCCTCCCTCACCTACCTGCTTTCTCTTGAAGACAACACATTCCCCCAAATCCTGCACAGAACCCTATTTCATTTTACAGTCAGCTTCCAAACCCCACTGGCAGTGAGCTCGGGGTGCTGCCTGGCATACACAGACCTCAGGCAGCCTCCAGCACTTTGTCTCTGGGTATTCTCCAGGCAGATCACCAAGGTTTAGTGATGCTTCTTGTTACTCCCATGCCAGGTGCAAATAGTTTTCTTCCATTTACATCTCAGGGAATGGCAAAGACAAGAAAAGAGCCCCAGACCCCAAAGGGAATTTGAGCTTTACACAGCCACCCCTGCCACTGACCTCTGCCAGGTGGGAGTTTCCAAATTATCACAGCTTGTTTCCCAGGAGGAGGCCCATAGCAAAGCACCTACCCTGCAGTTGGTTTTATTTTACAGCATGCCATTGTCACTTCCCCCCAGGTGGAAGCTTATTTTTACTGGGAGCACATTAAATCTCATTGTTACTGCACAGCTTTCCCTTCCTCTCCTCTATAAGAGCAGGAAGTAGATTTAGCACAGCCTAACAGCCAGGTGATAAATATTATGGACTGGGTGCAGTCAGCTATAGAGGACTAGAAAAGCTTCAGATAAACCTCCAGTGTCAAACATCTGCACCCAATGAGGGGCATTGAGCAATACAGGCTTGGGAAAAAGTGGGTAAAAGAAGTTAAATTTTATTAATCTATACATACAAAGACACCAAAAGAGTCAACTTCTTGTATCTATCTAAAAGCAGACATACAGAAATTAAAGGAATACCTTACAAAATACCAGCAATGAAATGACTGTGTGAATACACCAAGCTCATATCATTAAGCAAGTGCTGTGAAGCTACCAGTAAAACCATTCCCTTGTTTAACTCTCAAGATGGAGAGGTCTTTCCAATTTTCAGAAACCTTGGTCTCTTGGGGACAGTCAGATACAATAACTCAGAATTAACACTGACATTTCTGAATTATGCTAGGCTGCAATTGACAGCAGTGATAAAGAACCACAGATGACATTTATCTATGTTGTTTCTGTTGTCTAGTCATAGTTTTAGGGGAGGCAACATTCAGATTTCAAGAGATGCCAGACAATTCAGAGGCTTCGGTAACTGGACTCTGGGGTAATATTTATAGTACACCTGGGAGCAGCCTAAACACGAATTTCAGCTTCAAACTGCATTCCCATTCTTCCTGCCCACCTCAGCGCTCTCCAGATCATAGCTAAACCATCAGTTTAGATAAAAAAACTCAGAGAAAGTCCTTTCTTCATTTCCCCCCCAGGAACATCAAACACCAGAGCTGACTTTGTTCCATTGTCTCACCACCAAACCTTCCCTGGGTGATTCAGTCTGATGACAAATGGGTGACAGGGCAGCTGGCATGGTGCTGGCTACACCAGGAGCACACTGCCAGCAGCTGAGCCAACAGCACAGCTCACTGAATCCAATGCAGAAGTTTCATTTCCCCCTTTGAATCTACAAAACCACACCTGGTTTGAGATACGGGGCACAACTTGTGACTGCTCTCTGCTGCACAATCCCTGCTCACTTCAGCTCTTTGCCTAAGTACACTGAAACTTAAGAAATTAGTGAAATTAGCAGTGCTGAAAGAAATTCAAGATCTTGGCTGAATAACTGAGATACCTAGATTCCTTTGACAATTAAAAATCCTCAGCACAGAGCAAGCACCAGGAGCTGCTAGCTGAGTGTTCAGCTTCTCTGCTCCCACTCTGGGCAGATAAGGAAGCTGAACTGTTGAGGGCCATGGTATCATGCAGATCCTTAGCAATTATACTGGTGCTTACTAATTCAGCTCACCTCACAGCAATCAGTATTATGACTGCAGAACATCTGAAAGCTGCAGCAATATACTTATCAGAGCTTCAGACAGTAATAAGCTCATTCCTGTCTGTGGCCTCGCTCACACCATACCATGATGGGTCCATGGGTCCTTCACCACTCACAGCTCTGATTTAATGGGATCTGTCCCCACCCGGAGCAGAGCAGCTCCAGCACAGAGGAGCTCAGCACCTGGCAAGCTGGGCCCGACCACCCCCCTGTGGAAGTCTCATCCAGGCTGTGAAATTGAGGCACACAAAGGTGCTTGCCTGCACAGCAGTCTCTGGACACAGTTAAAGTGCGAGCTGTGTTTTGCTGGAGATTACCGTGTTGTTACTGGTTCCCTTGATACCATCAGCTCCAAAGTGTAGATACAGCCAGGGGAATGCTTAAAGAATCCAGATGCACTCCTCAGCCTTAATGTGTTTTCCTTTCCCCCAAATATTGCTATACATTTTCTGCAGTGACAGCCGTGACTCAGATACTTCACTAGAGAAGAGAAGGATCAGTTTCTTTGGTGCATGCTTATGTGTTTCAGCTGAATACCTAAGAACACAAATAGAGCACTCTGCCTTTGAGTCTAATATATCATTTTATGGAAATTACAGAACATGCTACACAGTGGCCTCCTTTCATCAAGATGTAGGCTTCTTAATGTCATAGCAAGGAATATGAAATGGAACAATCTGCATCTTGCCCTGTTAAAGGACTTTACCAAAGACCATAAAACAATTTTCTGAGATGTGACTGGCCTGGTTCAGATCTCTTCCTCAGTACACCTCTCCTTTAAGGACCAGAAATGAGCTTCCACATGAACAAGAGGAGGTTTAGGAAAAATAAACAGACTGGGAGGCATTTATATGAAAAGCACTTAAATAATCTAATCTCTGTAGCTAATTTAAGAACTCCTAGGGAAAGGAAAAGTAGAGATAAGGAATCTTAATGAGGTCAGGCCAAAAATCAACACATGATCAGCAATCAAATGCTTCCTGACTGCCTGTTCATTATATGTGATGAGTCTGACAGTTTCTCAAGAGGAGAGACCATTACAAAAAATAGTAAAACATTCCACTAAAAACCCACTGAGCCAGCATTAAAGTCTTAGTAAATAGTAAAAGCCTAGTAAAGCATTGCTAGTCACTGCTAAAGCATTGCTAAGCAACCCTTTATCCTCCTTAGGACTGGATTAGCTTCATCACAGCAATAACTAACAGTCCTTCATCCTCACTCGCAGTGCTGAGTTTGAAGTGCTATGTAATTTTCTTTGAAATGCCAGTGAGAGCTGCCACTCCAATTCCCAGCCCCTGCTGAGGCAGGGAGAGGCTGTGCTGAGGGAAGCTTGTCTGTAGCCACCAGCAGTCAGAAGCCAGGCTACAGCACATCAACTAATTTACCTTAAAGGGCTTGCAATATTTATTCACCCTTACACTTTAATTCTCTGTGATGGATAATCAGCAGCTGGTATCCCTCTCTAGTACCAGTCTAGAGACACCTAGCATTGCTCTTGCCCGAAGCTCGACTAGCTGCAGTCAGAATTTCTGCTAAAGCACTATTTAACTGCAGAAAAGCCTGAAACCAGGGAACTCCTGGGTGTAGACCTCACTGGACTATTACTGAGGCAGCAGTTTGCTGCTAGGCATTGCCACCATCTTCCACCTCTAATCAGTATTCCAGTTACATTTGTACCACCTTCACAGGCCCTCTAAAGTGCTCTTTCCCTGGATGTTAGTGATAAATCACCTACCAGGGTGTAAAACCAGGCTGATGGTGAGCCAGCCTAGTCTAACCTAGAAGCAAGCTCCAAAGACAAGGGGTAAGGGAGTCAACCAACATCAACCCAATCTGAAACCCAGAGTGATGACAGGTTATTTGGAGACCAGTGCCAATAACTTGATGTTTCAAAAAAAACATGGAGCCTAAGAGAAGCAAGTTAGGAGATTCTTGTGGGTCTCAGTGCCTTCTCCCCTGTGGGAAGAGGTGTTTGGGAAGCAGCATCCAGGGATCCATTTACTTCTCAGGCTATAGCAGAAAGTGGTGAGCTCCCAGCCACCCCCAACCTTTCTTTGTCTCTACCTGAATTTCATTTTTATATCAGCATAGATAGTGAGAACAGCACTCCCCTGCCTACACACAGCTTCAACAAAGGTGCACCCATTGTCATCTTCAGTCTGACAGATGTGAATTGTCACCAGCTGGACTTACAGTGCAGATTTAATGAACACCTAGGATTTACTCACATAGCTATCTACTTTAGTTGATAAGACAAATAAGCTAGTAATTTGCTGTAATCAAGAATTATTCACTCCAAAAGTTACTGCCTGTGCCTACATAAGGTAGTTGCTAACAATAGTTTTTGTAATAGAAGAAAATCAGTTAAGATAGGACTCTTGTTACTTTCAAGTGCAAACAGGGGAACAGCTACAAAAATACGTAGTCTGCTATTATGCCTGTATCAGAATGAGCATTTTACAGCAGAGAAGAGGTAACATGCAAGTCAGAGCCCCTTATTCGTTATCTCTGGTTTATGAAGAACTCAAAAAAACCACAATACCCATTCTCAGGTTCTGAGACAAACAAGGTCAGCTCTGCTACTCACACAGGTGAATAGATGCTCTTCCAGAAGCAGAAGGGCTAGCACCAACCTGGCAGTCTGAGGAACTCCTCCTTGATCCAAGCAATTCATCCTCCAGCTCCTGAGGAAAAGGCACCATTTGCTTTCCTGAAAGACAGTACCCAAACAACCTGAGTAGGTTTCATCACATGCTGGCACAGAGCAAACATGGTACCAGCTGCTCTGTGGTGGAAAGAATCAAGGGCAAGCCCAGCACAGACACTGCCTCCATCCCACAGAGTCTGGGCACAGCAGGCAGAGCCACCACCAGGCCCAGACAAGCAGACCCTGGGCCACCCTTCTCAGGAACAGAAGGAAACAAGGCCATGCATAAAAGGGGCCCTCCAGAATAGATCCAACTCCAGCACAGGCCCAAGGAGGCAGCAGCAAGGCTGAAGACCAACAGCCCAGGAGCTCAAACAGAAATGGGGGCCCTGGGATGAGCTTAAATAGGGCCCAGAGACCATGGGCAGGGCATTGTGAGGCCTCAGGTGAAGTTGCTCAGGGCCATTAAGTGCAGACAGAGCCCTGATGCATGCACCTGCTGAAGATGTTCACTTTATATAGGGTGTATGAAGCTGTACTGGTCTATTCCTGTGTGAGACCAGAAGCAGACATTGCTCGCACAGCAGACCCTCTCCCCAAAACACCCCATGATGAAGCTGGTGGCTCACAGCCTGCTGCCGGCTTAGGCCTCACCCAGGCTGATGAAAGCACTGGGCTGGCAGCATGCTACGGTCACGTTTAAGCTAATTTTTGTCGGAGCTCCCGAATTTCCCGGGTTAATGTCACCTCAGCAAAGGCACATCACTCCTTTTAAAAACCGAGTCCCCTTCACTTGGTTTGACTTCTTCGCACACCAGCACCCCTAGGGCAGAACTCAGAGAGACAAAAATGCCTAGCCTTAAGCAGTTGGATTTGAATAAGCGTACAACAAATTTATTTTCCCTAAGATCCATCATGTAGAGGCAGTGTTGCCCACCCTTCCTTCCACATCTTCCCTGTCTGGGGCCGACTCTTCTTCCTTATCTCCGGCGAGCGGTCCTGACATTCTCCAGACACACACATGAGGTCACGCAGAGACTTTCTGGCCAAGTACACTGCTTATCCACGCCGCTTACCCGCACAGAAGGCTGGGGACATCTCCCCAGATCTGAGCTGGAGGGACAACTTTATCTCTGCAGGAGTCCCACAGACACAATACGGCTGTTTGCCCCAGGCCGTGCCTCTGCCTCACAAGGCCCTCACAGTTTTCAAGGGAACAGATTACGGGGCCGTGCCAAAACTGGCAGCTTCCTGGAGAATTTGCTGTAGGGAACTTTAAACAGGTTGAAGGTAAAGAGGACATCCAGTAACCCATGGGTTGTGGAGTAATGGAGAAAAAAAACAGGAGGAAGAGAGGACTGGGAAAAAACGAGTGCTAAAGAAATGGTTTCTTCCGCAAAGCCAGGCCAGAGCTTCGTGAAAATAGCCCTGGTTGCTAATTAAACTGCTCCTACTCTTTATGTTCCCTTTCCTCAAACTTACTTCTCTCTGGTATAAAGACAATGAAGAACTTTCATTTTTGACTAAAGCTGATGTGCCAAATTGTGAGCTCAGTTAAACTGGTGGAAACGCACACAAAACATTCCCTTAGGGGAATGGGAATCGAGGGGTTCGGAAAGGAGCCCCGGTCGCACAAGTGGAGTTTCATTATTTGGTATGTGAGTTCATTATAAGTGGGCTCAATTATATTTCATCAGCGAGGACATAATAGCCTTTTCATTCAATGTATCTAGTTGAGTTGAATGCTAAGCACATCTGATGCAGCTTTTGGGAAAAAAACAAAACACGAACAGTAGCCATGTGAAAAAACAAACAAAATGACTAAGGCATCTCGGTGCCTCAGCAAGCTCTCTTTTCTCACAGAGCCATCGGATAAAGAAGTGAATGAAGTACAGTAGCTTAACATGCACTGCATGAGGGGGTGCGGTGCCACATTCGCTGATTTACTAACTCGTTTTGTTTGAGGGGCACTTGAAAGGCTTTGACATTTACAGCTCTGTAGTCAAATGTGAAAGGAAAGAATAGATTCTGTATCTCCGAGCTCCCAGCTGCTGGTAAATGTCTACTGAAAGCGCCAGCAAGCCCCATGAGATCAGGAGGCACTGTTAGCCGCAGAGCTTTCCAGGTTTGTCTGCGAACGCTGTTAGAGCAAATACGCCAACAGTCAGGAGGGTTAAAAATGTAAATGTACCTCTCGGAGAGATGTGAAGCCTCTCAATGGAGAGCTGCAATGCCTTTACCACATTTGCTATTCAAACACCGTGCGAGCTGGATTCAGACGGCAGCCTAGAGCCTGTGGTCAGCAGCCATGCATCAGTTCCTGAGCACACACTGGGTAACCTAAGATACTGAAGTCAAAAGGGTTTAGGATGTTTTCCTGGGCTTTAATTGCAAGAACAGTTTTGTTTCTGTGTGAGTCACACACTATACAAATGTTTGCTCTACTGTAGGTCTCCTACTTCACAAGGGCCTCACAGTTTTCAAGGATATAACACACACAAACAGCACCAGGAGCGCAACGAGCAATCTGCTGAAGTTTCCAGTTCTGCAGTAAACCATGCTGTTCTCCCCGACACAAATGTTACATCTGATTTGTCAAGCCTGAAAGCCTTTTGTCTTGCAAGTCAGTCAAGGGAACCCGCTTTTGACAGCGTGGGTGTTTCCAAGCTCTGTAGTTCAGGGTGAGCGGTGTTGGTGTCGGAGCCTTGGGCCCAGCAGCATTTTTTGACTGCCGTGCAGTGCAGCTTTTGTTTGCCTGCTGCTTGCTGACAGGCAACACTGGAAGTCCACAGCTGTCTGTACGTGCAGTTATCCTGCCCGTCCTTCCCACCTGTTTGGAGGACTCTGCCTATGCTGTTAGGATTTTTTGCCTACAGGAGGAGCAGCATGGTAAAAACTGAGGGGAGCAAGGGAAGGAGGAGGGTGGAGCAGGAGATGGAGGAGAGGAAAAGCCAAGATAGCAATGGAGTGGGAAAGCAGCACAGAGATACAAGGGGAATACAAGGATTAAGACCAGCAGGGAAGTGATAACAACTGTTTTCACAAGAGGGATGGGGCGGTGCTGATCATATGTAGACTGGACAGGACGGGAAGCATTGCTGGGCCTGGAGTTTAGACATGGCCTGCTTTAAATATGCTCAGGGTGGACAAGAAATGGGAGGCAGCCCTACGCTGCCTAACTACCTGGAAGCACTGATCTGAAAGAAGTTCGAAAGCCGGTTCCAGAGATCACTGACAATATCCATTCTTGCAGTTACACATTGTCGTCTCCATCATCCCAGAGACTTATCTGGAAAATAAAATCCTTGTTGAAAGCGTATGTGAATTTGCACTCCTCTTCCTCCAGGATGAGCCCAGCTAAACTGCTCGGCTACAAAACACATTGACCCTTCCCTGGACTAGGCATTATTAAGACCTGTTACTTTCTCTTGTGCTCACATCCCCAGTGCCTGGATCAATGCTGGAGGGACGCCACAGGGCAGATGGATAAATGTCTGTTTTCCTTTGCCACATCCTGTGAAGAGGAGTCACTGCATATTGAAACAGCAGAACCCTGATTTTTCTTTTTCAGCGTTGTATTTTGGTTGCCAGTCCCTGCCCATCCTGTGTGCAGTGGCTCTGCAGAAGGAAATTCCACTTTCCCAGCTTCTGGGGAGGCGGCATCAATGGGAAATCCATTCCCTTCCTCAAGGGTGCCGGAACAGCACCTCCTGTTTCCCATCCTCCTGCAGCAAGAGGAGGCAATGAGTGTCCTCACGGAGGTACATGGCTCCTGCAGTGATAAACGCAGCACTGGTGACTTGTTACAGGGAGCAGAAGAGTGGGGTATTCCATTCATGTTTCTATCTAAATGGCATTGTGTAATAAATATGGACAAATTCCCCAGAACTGTCTGCTGAAACACAAATCACACACAGTTCGGATTTCACTTAGAATAATAGATTTGCTTCTCCTTTCAGAGGTTCCTATTTATCACATCTCATGCTCAAAACTTTTTAATTAAGAAACAATGCTGTCAGCATAGACTTTTGTGAACTAAAACAATGCAGTGGAAGAAAGGCTGCTTTGCTCATTTTCTATTGCACATGAATGACTAACAACGCTCTGTGAGAATGCCTTTTGAAGCGCACAGTTGACCACCGCCACCCACCATGCCCGGCTCGGTTCCGATTCCCCCCATGCACAGATCAATTCCTTAGGCTTTATGTTTCTTGAAAATGTGTAGGACATCTTTAGATTGGAGATAAGGTCAGCGCTGTGTTCCTTGTCTCAGCTGATGAGTTTCCAGGCTTGATTCATGTTGACTTCTACCAGGAGAGAATATAAAATCGAATTGTAACTAGCATGTGAGAAAAAATAAATTAACTAAAACAAATCATTCTTTTCATCTGCTCTGATGCTGGCAATAAACATCACTGTAGCTGTGAAATGCAAATGAGTGGGGGCTTTCACTGCCTGACAGCAGCCATCACATCACCGGAGAGATGGCCTTGAGCTCCCTGCCAGTGGCAGGCACAAGCCATCCCTATGGCAACTGAAGCAGTGGCTTGCATGGAAGAGTAAGACTGGGAAAATGCTTACTTAATATGCTCTAGCAGCTGAAAATAAGTCAGCACCACAGAGGCAGCCTGGTTTCTGCAGATCACATCAAGGGCTTCTTCCCCTGCTGGCAGCAGGGACTGCCACCAGGTGCGACTCGGCTGAGCTGTGGGGATGTACCACTGGATGTCCCTGGGTCCTGGTCCCTGCTTATTCTGACCCAATCTGACCATACTTCACAGTGATCCTCATCTGGCGCACACACACAGCTTTCCTCCCCATAAAAACGGGAGTACAGAGGAAGGAGTGGAACTTGGGCACCGAGCAGACAACACACCCAGCTGAGGAGCTGTCTGAGCACTGCAAAACCCACGTTCCTCTGGCCAGACACAGCCAGGGGACTAAAACTGCTTCCAGCACATCCTTTTATAGCCTGCTTTCCACACTGTAGATGGAGGCCTTTGGAGAACAGTGCTAAAAGGCTGAAATGCTCCAGAATCTCAGCAGTGCTTACTGAGCAGGAAGACAGCAGGTGTGGGGGCAAGCAGAGCAACTCAAATCCATCCTGGCCTTCATGTTGACACTAGAGCTTGCTGCCAACAGAACTAGAAGAGTGTTGCCACCATATGATGCCACGACTCAAAGGGAACAAAGGTTTGTCTCATACCTTTGAGCTCTTACAGCCAGTCATTTTTCCATGGATTGCTTTTCTCATGTTGGACAACCGGCACCGACAAGGACCCTTTGTTTTTTCAACACCTACCTCTCCTTCTTCTATCTTTTTTTTTATTAGCAATGATTATAGAGAAAGGAATCATCATTAGTAGGGGTGAGATACCAAAATTTACCTGCTAGAGGCAAAAACAATAGACAAGAATTAATTAAGCACCAATAGGAAAACTGGTTTGTTCTAATTCTAAATAGAGATTTGAATAAGGCAGGAGCTTTAATTTTCAATCATGTTTCCATATAGCTTTCAGTAAATTATAACTGGGAATCCACTAAATAGGGGTAAGACAAGTTTAGTTAGAAGAGAGAAAGGTCTTATTAAAAGAAAAAAAAATAATCAAGCTGAAGGATTTGTAACAATTTCAAATTAAGTGATGAGATGAAAACGTGCCCATTACCGCTCCTCCCCTGCACTCACAGCCGAGCTGCAGCCCCAGCCTGGAAGCAAGCAGCACGAAATCCCTGAGAAATCCTGACCGGCCTGTCATGGGCGGCTGAGAAGAAAGTACTGAGTCAGGTAAGAAGCCCAGACACATCGCAAAAGGAAGCAGAGAAGTAGTGTAAGTAACCTTCTGTGAATCACCAAGCAGAACAATCATGGAAAAAGAGTTTATTATCTGATAGTTACAAGTGTTGGGGAGGGACTGGATCACCAGAGGACATCTGCACAGTGTTTTCATCAGCCTAATTGTGCCAACATTAACATTAGCCAACAGGAACTGAGCTCAGTGTATTAAACAAACTTGCCAGTGTTAACCTGTTAAAACTCTGAGCACTCCATGGAGCCAAGTCCTACCTCAGTCCACCTGGAGCGTGGCACCACCAACCAGACCCATGTCTGTAATCCACGCACTGTGGCAATCTGTAACGAGATGCAGGGGTTTCTGCTGCTTCCAGTTCAGCCCTCACCAGGAGTGGTTTCCAGTCCCCGCTGCCTAATGGGAGGCTTTTCTGAAGCTCTTCCAGTCACTGCTGTGACTTCATTTCCTCGCAGACTTGTGATCGCCACCACGGTTGGCAAACCGGGCGGCAACGATAGCGGAGCCTCTGTGGCCGGATGCACCTCCGAAAGGGAGCAGGCACAAGGGTGAAGTCTCCAGGTCAGTCCTGCAGTCCTGCAGTGATGCAGAAAGTCACTCTGCTGCTGTCTGTGCCATCCCCGTGCTTTTATACCACTGCTCCTCGGAGCATGGGCCCCGCACTTCTTGGAGCATTGCATTCGGAGGAATTTATCAAAGAGAGAGACCATCCATGGGCTGTGCAGCTTTTGGTGCTCATCAGAATTACGCAGAATTATACAAATGCACACAAACAGTTTGTGAGTGCCCTTTTTTTTACTGTTCTGTGATAGCACAGCACTGGCATTTACATCCTGTTCTGCATAGCCAGAGCCTCACTGAATTCAGGTTGCTAACTATTCCTGTCTGTCCCACCAGCAGCAGGTCACCAGCAGCTGAACCTCCACAGACGTTTTGCAGTGCTAGGTCCTTGTAGACTCTTATTTCTAGCAGGACAGCCAGGAATCTCTGTGGTTTTTGTTACATTTACCTAAGGGTGCAGCCTTTGGCTTGTGCCTGAAGCCTCTTGTTTCAGTGAGCAGCTCAGAGAGAGCAGGGAACTGAACTCAATTTTCCTGATTTTTTCCCTTGTCTAATTGTTATTATTGTCCGTAATGAACTTAACAGGGGTATTTCTCCTAAGGCAGGCAGAAGATCTCTGCTGTGAGGTGAGGTAGAGGAAGAAAATGGGGCTTCCTTGGAGCAGAGCGAGTATTTTCCCATGCCACGTGTACCTGTTAAAACCTAGTCCGGCTCCAGGCCTGAACAGCAGTTTGGACAAAAGCAGTTGTCTGAGATGCTTGGTAGAGAAGCAAGTCGACCAGCAGGAGAAGCAAATATTGAATCCAGCTCCAGTGTCCTCTCCCAGGGAAACAGCTTTCTCCTCTGTGACCAGGACTGGCACAGGCAGCTTCCTCCCTCGGCCTTGGTTTTCTTGGCACGTTGTTGATTTTATTGCGTAATTTTTCACCCGATGGGTCCAATCCCTGACTTTTTTCAAAAGTATTTGGCAACCTCTTTCTCATTCCCATTTTGGTCGCCTCTGTGTTCTGGGGCTGCTCAGGGGGTGATGCATTGCTGCTGGGTGACATTTGCAGACACGTTACTGACAGGAACAGAGAGCCACAATGATTTCCTGAGGTGAAACTTCCCGCTAATCTGTGTGTGTCTGTGTTTATGAATGTGTTGTTTCTTATTTTTCCTTGGCTTTCGTGTGATGTCCCAGCTGTACAAATTACATCACCATCACCCTGATATAAATTCCAGTTATTCATGCTCCGGACAGCCCTGCTGCTCGTGTCTCAGGGCTGGGGCTGAGCAGTTTCTCATGGTCTCTTCCCAGATTTCGGACGCTCGATCCAGGCCCATCGAGTCTGGAAATCAAGGGTTATCTTTACAGACCGCTACCAAGTACTGTGGAGGCTCCACACAGATTATTTAGAGTGCTGCAGCAGTCAGAAAAGAGACTTGGTTGATGGGCTTTGGGACCTATATTCCACAATGCACAGGAATCCTCCAGCTTTACAAGGTGGGAGAACTCAGCCTGAGATTTAGGAAGGGAAAAAAAGCTAAGAAGTGATCTGCCTCCTTCCTCAGTGATACCAAACACTTTGATGTTAGTTCACTTGCCATTTGTAAGAACAAATGATGCAGAAGCAGCCGAGCTGACAACGCATTTGCAGGTGACAAGTTTTGGTGCTAATGTAATCACTATAAGTAGGCTTTCAAGATACAGTGTTCACTTTCCTTGAAAAATGCTCCTGAAAGGATGTGTTTCATTCCTGACTCCATCAGGGCTCTGGTGAAACTAGAATGGGATTACAGGAGACTGAGAACAAGGGGCTAAAGCGAAATACTTTACATTGCCTGGTGCTCAGGGCAATGGGGTGAGCACAGAGAGTGGATGTCAGGGGAGCGGTGCTGCTGAGCTGCCAAGCTCTGCTGGAGACACCCTCCCCTAGCAGCTAGCCCACACCAAGGCATTGAACTGGACAAAAGTCTCAGTTCTCAGCAGGAAAAGGAGGCCTCTTTCTGTACGCAATTCACTGGATGGGACTATGAGTGATAAATCAAGCCATTATTATTTTATATTTATATAAACCATGTATTATATGTCTTCATTTTATACGATATCTAATATAAAAAATGCTATTTTTTTATATTTGTAACACAGTAACATTTAACATAATAAACCCCAGTTTCCAATCCTCTGCCCCTTTGCTCCCAAACTCTTCCCATCAAACCCACTAACCCAGACCAGCCCGTGTGGGGGTTTCCCTCCCCACACCCCTTAGTGCTCCCAGCTTGCCCAAGTCTCCTCTTGCCCAACTCTCTGCTGAGCCTTAAGGACGTTGCGTTGGTGGACTGCAAGTGGTGGAGGAAAATGGCAAAGAAGCAGAAGCAGCACATTACCAAGGAGTATAAAACTATTGCCATAGAAAGATTTGATTGAATAAATACTAAAAAGTATTGATGAACAGAAAGAGCAAGCTTGATCACGAAGTAAGATTCAATACGATGTGCATGGGAAGTTATCTTTAGTCTTACCATCACTAACTGCACAGCCAGCACGCTGCAGCACCCTCCTGTGCAGAGCAGTCTCAAAGTACTGTGTCATTAGCAGAAATGACCGTAGGAATAATAAAGCTATTAATACACAACAATAGCTTAAAATAATACAAGGGATTTTTTTCATGTGCTGACAATCTGCTGCGGAATTAGGAAAGTAAGCTGAGACGTCCAAGCCTAGCACAGTGGCTGGTGGCAACAAGCTGGGAGCTAAAAGCGCCCTGGATAAAAGTCCTACGTGCGCCGTGCTGCATTCCACCAGGAGCCCAGGCAGGCTGGGGAGGAGGCAAGAAGGCAGTGTGCAAGCCAACAAGAAGCTGTTGAAACAGAGCTGTTCCGTGACCGTGCTCATTTATAACTGCACTTTCATGGGTTTTGCTGTCTGTAGAGGGACAGTTTTTTTCTATGGAAATAGAACATGCGAGTGGAACCAAAAGCAGGGAGAGCAGCAAATCACACCAAAGTAGTGGGACTGGCTCTTTCAGGATACCAACCACATTTCTGCTTTGGCTGCAGATCAAATTGTGGGTAGAAGCTCTCTCTCTGTCCAGATGAGGCTTCCATTTCCAGCTAGCTGCTCTCCTCGCCATTTCCATCTAACACTTGCTAATACAGCAATGTCCTGTACTGTATTTTAGTCTCCCTGTCATTACTGCCCCTGCAGTTTGTCACTTGCAGTCCATTGCTCCCTTTCCCATTCTAACTGAGAGATTCCTCCTAACAGAGATGAAGTGCTGGATTTGATGGGCCAAATCCTTTTTCTTACAGACAGCTTGTCATGGTCGGATACACAGTGTCACGATCGTCATCCGTTTCTGCTGAGTGTTACAGAAACCCGGGCGTTTCCTCAGCCCCTTCTATGCACTTTGTTTACCCAACCTAAAAACACAACAAGAGTCTCAACACCCTGGGCTGTCATTATGGCAACTGCCCTTTTAATTACCAACAGAGTTCTGTACTGCATCGGCAGGAAAAAAGAAAAAGATTTGTTTTCTTAGTTTGATATGTGGTGTGGGACACCGACCTGTGAATTTAGGCCAATAAACTTTCCTTTTTTGCACGTTGAACTTTCGTTATTTCATTTGCTGGTTATAATTCTTAAAAAATGGAAATATCATAAAGGTAATATTCAAAACAAAAACGCTACCAAAAAAAAGCATAAAGTATAGATTTTTTTAATGCTCTTAATTAGAGTCATAAAATTTCAGAGTAGAAAATTTCCATTTGAATGACTCACGTTATTAAGTACAGGACTGTATGTTCCCATGGCTCAGCAACCTCAGTAAATATATCATTAGTGGTCCACAGAGAGAGAAGGGATAGTTTGGTGTTGGTGTTCTTATTTTCAGCAGCTTAACAAATTAATGATATAACTGTCATTAGTTTTCCATAAATGTTATCGTTACCACTGCCAGAGTGTGATTGGAGATGCGAGGGGAAGTGATTCACATGACAGCCCATGATTCACATTGACTGACTTTCCATAGTCTGTCAAAATCCAATCCACATCATGAAAGGCTGAAAATTATTAATGTATTACATATGCTGTAAGAGCCATCTCAAACAGCCTCCCTGCCATGCTACAATTCCTTGATATTTCCTGCCTTTTTAATGCAACATGCAACCTATCAATGGGAAGAAAAGTAAACGGTGTCGGGTCTCCTGGAACTTTCTCTGTTCAGGAGGAGGATAACATTGCACAGCAGTACTTAAGTCATGGTATTAGCCTTGTGCTGGGTCTCAGAAGCATGACTGTGTGGAGCTGTGCAGTGCTACTTCATGCCTATGCCTGTCTGCAGGTGCTGTGATGCAGTCTGTTGATCTGAGGCCTCATCCTCAGGGCCTGATCCTCATCTACTTGAACATCAACAGTTCAGCTCCTCCAGCCGAGTAGCTGGGGAGGTTACTGCCCCACGTTACCGCTAAGCTGTGGCTGTATAAACTCAAGTACGGATTTATATGACATAGGAAAATGCCACACGGGACAAGACCTGAGAACCCTCTTCCTCTCCCCATCATCCCTCAGCTACTTTGCCATTTATTTGGGGACCATACTGGTCCAGATTATGGCCTGCGGTCCCACCTTGCCCTCAGTCCTGGCTTGTTACCAGGGTTCCAGCTGGTATTTGCTGGACCTGATCCTAACCCTTCCATGTGGACTGACTTCTTGGCCTTGGCTTTGCCTCACTGCCATAATGTGGCATTCTGCTCTGGGCTCTTGGCCGAAGCTGGCTATGATCTGTGGGCCTGTCCTGCTCACCTCTTTCAGATACTGGGGGACTGGGCCCTAGTTTAATGACATAACAGACAATGTGAAGAACAACGTTTGCTAGCTGCTAACTTTGTATGACACCCATTAATTCCTGAAGTGACGTACAATGAGCAATCAGCTCTTGTGCACCTTCTGCATGTCACCTGACACTGTAGGCTTCTGCCACACGATTTCTTCAGTCTCATTTTCTTGGGCTGAAGAGTCATGGTTTACTTATTCCACATATGCATACAGGTATGGAGGCACAAGAACACACGCTCACGTCCCCCTGTTTATTAGTACTGAGCTTAACTAAGAGATGAGAGATGCTCAAGAGCTTGTGCCTTTGTAGCTTAGGTGATTTCGTATCTGAAGGTGTATCTTTGTTGGGCTGGCTTTAAACCCTTGCAGGCTCTGTTATTTAAATCAGACAAAAAAAGTGCAACAACATGACTTATTTAGTGATGTCTTGGCAGACCTGCTGGGCAGCATCACTTGTTTCTGCCTGGTCAATAGGGCTCTCTGTTATGAGATGCTTTGTTCCTTTCTCCTTCTACTATGTAAGTGGCAATAACTTAGAGAAGAAATAGTGCAAAGTCCTCAACATTAATAATTGATCTGTACAATGCAGAATCACTATTTTTCCCAGTAACTGGTTTTGGGTCTCTACAAAGTCTTCTAAATGAAGAACAGATGAGTTATGCAATTAAAACTAAAAAGGGCGTAGATTATATCAGACAAATCAAGCTCAAGTACTATCCCATTATGCTCCAGTATGTACATCAAGGTCAGTTTTTGGAGAACAGAGCACAGCCCAGGCTTTCAAGTTGGATATGGAACCAGTTGCAAAAGGAAGTTACTGCACTGGGAGCTGCTGAATGCTGAGCTCTTGTTGGAGCTTGTCCTTCAAGGATGCCTGTGTGATCTGTGTGGCACACACTGTTCCACCTGAACGTATGCACTGGGAAGGACGTGATGGGAGGGGGGTCAGCATCCACCACTGTGTTCCTCAGGGGGACAGAGAAGGGAGCAGGCAGAGGCAGCACTGAGCTCTCAGCCTGTGCAGCTTGTGTTTTGTACTGAACATCCACTAACGTTCCCATTCCAATAATAAAGAAAAGAAAAAAAAATAAAAAAAAAAATAACAAAAGCCTTTCTGGTTTAGCAAAGAACTTACTGGCAGCTGTAAATGTGGCTTCATGACTGAGCAGTGTCACAACAGCTCAGCAGATGTCAGAACTTGAAGCTGCTGAGAGGTTTTTCTCCGGCCAGCTTATAACGATGTTAGTTAAAGGAACTGCTTCCTACCGCTGCCTCTGCCGTGACCCGCTGCTTCTGACAGGGGTGGGACCTCTCGCCTCCCCCTGCTTTGTGAGCTGCTCCCCTGGTGACTGTGCCTGCTGTTACCACGCCGAGATTAACAGGCTGTCCTGACTAATGGGACACTTCACAGAAAGGAGAAGGAGACCAGCAACTGCTAGCGTGAAAACTGCGCTGGGAAAACAACTGCTTCCTCACCCTGGGAGCGCAGCTGGTGGTGAGATGCTCTGAAGCGAGCCTTGTGGATGTGGCAGAGCTGTTGCTCGCCTGGTCGTGCTGTCTGCAGCATCTGACCAACATCTGTCAGCTCTGTGAGCTCGGTGCCCTGCTGCCACTGCTCGCGGTACTGCATGGCCGAGGGGGGTCAGGGTACGACGCTGGTAGCGAGCTCCTGCTTCTTCCAGCTAGTTGTAGATCTCCCTCGTTATTAGCTACCGGTATAAACACAAAACAGCCTCCATGGCAACCCAGCCTTTTACTTTTCAACTTCTCAAAATACGAATAATTTAACATTTTCCCCCCTCCGTTTTATATATTAGAAGCTTACCCAGGCAAATGCGGGCATGCTGTGGCAATTAACAATCAGCTGAGTCAGAGGTCTTCGAGGGAGCTTGTAATAGAGCACCAGGAAGGATCTTCCTCTTTCATATTTAAGTTCTTGTATCCGAAATGAAATCTGCATTGCTCAGCACAGCAGCTTTGCCTTTTTGGGATATATCAAACAGATCCGTGTGATAGTTTCAAATGAGATGCTTTTCCTGTTGCCTTTGACAGTTAAAAATGAGCTCCCTCGGTTTTTACTAGCAGGAGTGTGAGTTGTGCAAGTCTGAACCGGTGATCCCTGCCCCCAGGGAGTGTTCCTCCAGCCTGCCTCTGTGAGCCCTACGGCTACACCAGCCCAATAAATTTCTGTTTCAGAGTAACTAACAAGCAGAAAGAGCAATTGGGTTATGTTGGGAATAGGAGGTGAATACGTCCTGATGGGTCACCCCAGTTCTCCAAACCCTGTTCTCCTTTCTCAGTCCTTAGGTGGGCGCCTTGGCTGCAAACCAGATCCCTCCAGCAGGAAAATTCAGGCAGAGACATGTCGGGGAAGACTTCTTTGCCAAGGCTCTGCCTCTGCTGCACAGTACCAGGAAAATAAGATTGTGTGACTTGTCCAAATGCAGGACTTGTTCCTATAGACCTTTGTCCATGGCCCTAAATACCCACTTGCAAATGCACGAGTGGAATGGCTGAATGTGATGCAAAAACTGTCACAGTATTAGCACGAGCACCTACACACCCATATTTCATTATTTTTCAGGGTAAAGTACTTGACCTGAAGTCATGATGTGGGGAAAGGGATTCTGAAAACACACAGGCTAAATCTGGGCTCAGGACTTGAGTTGGGCTCTGCCACTTCACTGGCACGAGTCAGGTGAAGGATAGTATGAGCAAGGGCATCGCTTAGCTCAGTAAGCTGACACAGTTCCTTGCAGGCGTTATCATCCCGGCCTCCTTATCTGGTGCCATCTGCTCGATTCCCGTGATATTTTTAGCGTGCATTCATTCACTGTACAGTTTTTCCAGTCTGGCTGCCTGACCCTTCGGTCTCTTAACAATGCAGCTGCAGTGGAAGTGGTGCACAAGCAAAGGCTGTCAGTGAAGTGGGATTTCTTCCAGATCCCAGAATAAGCCCCAAATTTGACCAATCCCGTCCCCTTGGAGCTGTTTTCTAATGACTCAAGCTGGGAGGCTTTTTCTGTAAGGTTCTATTAACCTATAAATGGCTGCAGCTCAGCTTTGAAGTTAACACTTCATTAAGATTAATTGGGGAAGTTCACACCTCTGCTGGGAGTTTGTCTAGCAGACTCAGCGAGACAGAAGTGCGCTGATTTACACGCTGATGCCTGGCTCTGTAGCCACAAAGGCGAGGGTAGTGACTGGCTAAGGAACCGTGCAAGAGCTGAAAAATGGCCCAGCTTCCCTAGGCTTGGCTCCTCCTGAACCTCATAAAGCCAGTGGAAGCTGATGGCAGCGGTCCTGCACTTGCAGCGCAGTTTCAGGTGCTGGTCCCAGGACATTACATGACCAGAGATGCAGATTAAACCTTTCTACTGGTGGCGGATAAACAAAGAGGTAAAATTTTCCATTCTGCTGCTGCTGCCCAGTAGGAGCTGGAGATTATTCGCTGCGAGGAGAAGGGAAGCAGGGCTGGAGCCTGCTGACACAGGCGGTGTCCGGTGCACTGTGTCCATGGGAGAGCTCCCAGGAGGGTGAGGGAGGAGGAAGGCTGTGTAATTCTGTCTCTTCCCCTTGTGTCAGGCCATGTGACGGGAAGGATGAACCCTGCGATGCGTCAAGTCCATCGAGGACTAGGAAAGCCAATGCCCTTCTAGCCTCGGGTGTATCTGGGAGCATGACTGTTGCCTTCAAACCGGTGGTGCTTGCAACAAGCAGAAATCAAAACTGAAAACAAATCAAGTAGGCTTTAAATTTCTTGTTTGGGAGGAAGTTTTTGAAAAGATTTACCTGTCAAAGTCATTTTTATTTTTTAATGGAGATAAGTGTGTGTCAGCATCCTCACAAAAAAGTACAAAACCACTCAACAGCCCCAATGTAACACTTGCAAAGGGAAGAGGCTGAAATCTCCAGCTGCTCTGCTGTCCTCCCTGGCTCTGCTGCTGCCAACTGCCCCCTGCCAGAATCCTGCTGCTCCAGCTCAGTGCAACATCTCTGCAAATTACAGAGAGTTTTGGTTAATGTACCCGACCTTAAACTGTGGTTCAGGCAGGTGTGCTGCCCGCTCTGCTCGAGGCTGTAGCCTTCAGCAGCGAGGCAGCACAAGTCCCTGCAGTTTCCTCAATTTGTCTTTCTCCACGTGATGGTTCTTCCAGCCCAGTAAATCAGCAGTGGCTATTTGAGGTCAGATGGTCATTTCTGTAGGATTTCTACATGATGAGCGTTCAGAGTGTCCCAAGTAAAAGCAACTCTCAAACAAATGGACACTTAACCCATACACCAAGTCGTGAGCAGTTACTGGTTTACGTCTGGGATACACCTGATTCACTGCGGTGTGTTTGTCCTGCTGAGGACAAACAGCTGTGATCAGTAGTATCTTAGAATTGCCATTTTCTGACAGACCCCTACACTGGAAAAGCAGAGGTAATGAGGGTTACGACAGCACTTGGGACGGGCTGCATGGTGAAGCCCTTCTCTCTTGCCAAAGCATGGAGAACTGGAGTATCAAAGCTACGATGGTGTCATGCATGGCATAGTAAATAAGTCAGATCTGAGACTACGTCAAAGTTCACGTGCAGAACAGATCTTGGCTGTAATCAGCTCCCATTCTGAAGAGCCGACGAGCTGTGAAGCCCCACACACCGCTGCACCTAAACCACAGCTGAAGAGGTTTAAGTGACCTCTCCAGGCCAGCAGTGACTACCTTCCCCAGCACGGACAGTGTGGTGCTTTCCATACTACCGGGTCAGCATTTTGGAAGGGTTATGATTAGCTGTGAGATGACAAAATAAACAATGGTGCGTAGTGTTTGCACAACGGCTTTCATACTTACTGCTTTGTGCAAGATAAGCTGGTGGCCTGAAGCTAGGAGAAACATCCCTTGTAGCACAGTCAGCTTCTTTGATACTTCTTTATCTTTTTACTGTGTTTATTGCTGGCAGAAAACAAGAGTAAATGTATAGATAAACTTCAGGGTCTTATCATCTTGGCTAAGGGGATAATCCTGGCTCCATTCATGTAAACAGCTACATTCCTTCTGATTCCATTTGGACCAGGGTTTCATCTCCTTGGGTACTTTTTTTTCTCCCCTCTATTTGCAGTCCTTGAAGTAATTACAGACTGCTGCCTACCACCTGCATTCCACCGGGTGCAGGGATTGCAGCTGAATGCTCAGCAGAGCTCAAAGAGAAATGTCCCCGTCTTAGCTGTTCAGATCTGTAAGTGTTTCTGCGGTGGGGGACCCGTGAACAAGGACAAAAACCCATCTCACAGGAGGGAGCTGCGGGGGGAAAGGGCAGCTCTGACTGCAAACCTGTCCTCTGATGTGGCTGCTAAAATAGGCCTGGTTCCCTGCGCTACCAGCGGAGCACGGAGCCTAATATCTGATGTCAGACGGACAGAAATGAGCATTACATCTTAAAGTTTTAGTATCTCTTTTTGTCTATGGTACTGGAACCTTATTTAAAAAAAATAGATGAAGTTAGCAAGCAGGGATCCACTGCCCTACTTCTGTATATAAACCCGCTGCACGTTGTGCTATCATGGCTTCACAACTTGTGCAGGTATTTCCAGTTCCATTAAATGATCTTTGGTCTCCAGGGCTCACACAGGTGGAAATTCAACATATGCATTTATAATGTGTATTTTTTTCAAAACGTTTCCTATTTTTCTGGACAAATATTTGTAGAAATGAAGGTTAAGACACTGGCTCTACAAAAGCTTGGAATTCCCTACTTGTTTACAGGTCAGATACAGTTCAAGCACCCACAGCACAAACCACCCTGCCACTGACCTCAGCTGGCTGGTGCTCCCAGCCATGATCAATGTAAGGGGACTGGGCTATGTGCAGAAGTTGTCTGTAGGAGTCTGGGCTCTCTTGGTGTAATGAGAGCTTCTGCTTTACCTCCACAGCAACCCAGAGCTCCATGGTAGTTCTAGTTTCTACCTCCTGTGTTATTAACACCTGGAAGGCCAGATTTTAGCTACCTGAGTCTGACTTGAGAGAGCTATATGGCTCTTGAAGGTCACTCATAGTGACTTGCAGGTCAGCCTGTAAAGGATTCACTAGCCCAGGCTGGGCTAACCAAATAAGATCCCTTCTGACCAGAAGACTTCATGCGTAAGGAAGAAATGTCCTGTGTGACATGATCCTCCAGTAAGACAGCACTTCCCCAGACATAATGCCCTTGGTAGCATCTCAGGGGAGCTTTACTTGGACTCTGTGGTGATAACGGCCTGCAGCATTGGTTAGAGGTGCTCCTACCAGGCCAAGAACAGGTGCATTTCTGCTTTCCTTAGTTGCAAAAAGTCTCTTCCTGCTCCTGTCCAGTGGGAAGCAGCACAAGTCCCTTCAAAAAGCTCTGTCAATTTGTGGGGTGACAGCAGAACTCAAATACTGCAGCTGAGTTGATTGCTCCCTCTTGAAGATTGGGAAGTGACCCATGGGATGCAGACAAGAGGAAAAAGCACTGCTTAACTGACGTGATGGGTTGTCCCAGCCGAGTCTTTATACTAAGATAGTTTTAACATTTCCTAATATAAAACCCTCAAACAGTGGTGAAAGACTGGTTTTGTTTGTTTGTTGTTTGTATTTTTTTGGGGGGGGAGATTGGGCATGGGGCAGAATTTATCTAGATCACCCAACCTGAAAATGTACGTCTGTGAAATCAGTCAGGAAAGTAGCCGAATTCCTTGCTACAGCTCTTGGAAATCGTTACAGAAGGAAAGCCAGATTATTTCTATAGAGGCTGTGTTATCATCAGAAATGGTCTGGAAAGAGCATGTTAAGATCTGTGTTTGATTTATTCTAGGACCTGGGGTTCAAGTTCAAATCCAAATCAGGATTAAAGGGGATTAGAGTATTCAGCAGGAGATCTTGGCTTCAAATGACAGAAACAGCGAGAGATCTAGCTGGCTTTGGTGATAGGCCAGGTTCTTAAATCACCTTGATTTTGCACACCTCTTCTTACAGATAATTGAAGCCATATTGTGTTACATATATGTGGCATAAATTTCTATTGATAACATGTGTTTACCTTGAGAAATTATGTTTGTACCCTGTAACGGAGACAAAGAAGCTCCTTTTCTGAGTCCGTGATATCCTCCTTCCAGCTCCTGTCAAACAGTAGAGGCCTAATTTGGATTCCAGTGATGAGGAATAACCTGAGATTTTGCTTACGTTAGGGAATGAAAGGCTAATTCTATACATCAGCTCCACGCTGCATGCTGGTTTGTTGAAGGCATTTTACCACACAGATGGTGAGGGATTTTCAAAAGTACAAGGGAGGCCTGTATATTATTTGTTTTAACTTTTTCTTTCAACTTTTTTTCATGAAGTTCCCAGATGACTGCACACTTCTGAATGCAGCAATCTGTTTAATCGAGTTTTAGCCTTCCTTTTCCTGTTTTGCTGTGTACTTTGTATTCCATGCCAGTAGCTATTGAGGCAACACTGTGGATGCATTATCTGTTTCAGGCCTCTTGGAATATATGTGTTGGCTTTGCTCTGTGTGCATGCATGAGAGAGATGGAATAAACATACATGTGGCCAATTAGTACACTTAAATTAATGAAGAGCAATCTATGAAACTCCTTTTCCTGAGAATTTGGAAATACCGAGAATGTTTGCCATCTAGCCTTCAAAAACTTCAAAAGCAGCTATAAGGTCACAGTCTAATACTCCCTTCTGTATACTTACGCCTTTTCTAAAAATATTTCCCAACTTAATCTTCAGTATATGGAACAGGAGGGCAGAGGGGGGACTGCAGTGTTTACGACCAAAGTGCAAAGACGAGGAGGAAAATTAAACCCACAAAAAGCAAATCTTTTGATCTCTGCCTCATTTTCCTCATTATAAACTTAACAGTACCAACAGTTATGGTTTAACTAAACACTGAGTTTATGGACCCATGACTCTGTCTATAGATAACGGAAGGTCAAGAGGAACTCTATTTCTGCCTTTGCTTTTGCAGCTTTTCCTTGAATTGGGACACCCAAACAAGTCAGTGGGAGCCTAAACAACACCGCTGGTTTGGATGGCTCGCTCCTTGCACTAGGTAGGACACGATCAAAGATGTCTGCTCTGGAAATACGCAATCCTGATAGGAAAGTCTCGGTAGTGCCCAAGCAGTGCCCAATGGACTCCCTGAAGGATTGTTTCAAAATGCCAGCCTCTCACATCGCATCCTCCACGTGCAATGTCTGAAGTCTTCAGGAAGCTCAAGCGTACCAAGAGAGCGGTTTAGGTATGCACTGAGGAGGTCAAAGAAAGATCAGAGCCTCCATAGAAGAAATAAAATATGATCTAGCCTGCAACAGGTACTGGCACCATCCAAAACAAAACAAAGTCTTCTCTGTGCTTTTTCACACAGCACAGAAAAATAATGTAGATTCTCCCTGAAACCCCTCCGAGACATATAAATAATTATGAGCTCAGCACTGGACATCAAGGAGGACTTGTGTTAGGGCAATGCACAGAGGACAACAGCTCGGAGGAGCGTGTCTACTGCAGCAGCAGGCATGTCCCTTATCACTGCCAGTCATTTATAATTTAGGGTCTATGTTCACAACTAGTTCTGAACTGGTTCCAAAAATAAAAGGAAAAGAAAAATAACAGTTCCCGAGAAGTTAGTGTTCTGGCTCTGACTGACGTTGGCTACAAACACGCCTGGGTGAACAGCACGGAGCTGAATCTGGAGTTTAAGCACAGACAGGTCATTTCTGAGAGTCCTGCAGTTAAGCAACACTTTTCACCCTTGGGAAGTCTCCCTTCCAAGCACTTCCATCATTCCACATGGGCTCCTTTCAAAGTAAGCTGTTGGCTGTTGTCAGTGACTTTTTTCTTCATTTTTACTCCTTTTGAAGGTTTGAGGATGTCTGGGGAAGCTGCTGCATTCATTTTCCCAGGCGTTTCAAGTTCACAAATGCTTTCACCTGAAAAGGTTTTATCCTGATGGAGAATTAATTCCAGCTTTATTTGTGGATGAAAGCGAACTGTACACAAAGTGAAGGATGACCGGCTTCTTTTCGAAAGCAGCAATTCAGAACTGAGATCTGTTTGGGCATTCTGGATATCTGCACGTCAGCATGCAGAAAAAGCAAGCAAATGTAAATGAGTGTTCCTGAAAACAGCACTGGAAGGAAAATATTTTGTACACACCCCAAAAAGGCCTGCTTAAAAGGCTTGTGATAGCAAAAGCCTCGTACCAACCCAAATAGAAATACTGAACTTCCACAGCAGGAGGTGAGAACTCACTGGGTTTGGCACCCTTCCCTCCTGGGTCACAGCCGGGCTGGGCACCGTGCTGTCACCTGCTGGTTGTGCCATCAGCACCAGAGGCAGCGTGGTTCACAAATATACAGTCAGAGCTAACACAGAGGAGATGTAATGCTGGCTATCAGCAGAGATTTGTAATTAGACTGACCCTTCGGCTATGAGGGAGAGTTTGGGGGCAGGGGGAAGGATGGATGGATGGGGAGTTTGCCAAGGATCAGGACAAAGACGTTGAGCAGAGGGCTAACAGGCAGCAGAGGAACTAGCAGAGTTCTCAAGGAAAGATAAATAATGGAGAGATGCCACAAAGGCAGAAATACACGGCTTTTGCTGTCTAGAGGCAACAACTATTTACACTAACCATGTGCCTACAAGCTAGACCATCACGACCAGACTCTTCTTGCTTAGATTCCACCAAGACACCTAGCTCAGTGTTTTGTTCCGGCTGCACCTCAGCATCCAAAAGCACTTCAGCTTTAGAAAACTCCTTCAGGTGAAATCAAGGCTGCATAAATCCGAGCTGAAACAAGGCAGCCTTCCTGAACCCCACGCCGTGCGGTTTGCGCACACATGCATGTGAGCGCACGCATGTGCTCGTCAGGGAAACAAAAAGGAGGAACTGAGGCAGCAGACACATGACTCAGGGTGTGGGTGAGATTGGAAACATAACCCCGGGATTGCGGGATTATCAGCAACCTCGGATCTGCGTGCTGCAGCAGCTGGGCCACCTCCCAGCACAAAATGCTGCAGGCAGCGTTTGTGCTCCGGAGCTGGTTATCTATGGGAGCAGGTAGGGGATTAGTGACCTGCTAGGGTTTCGCGTCTGTCAACAGGGTGAACACTGCAGCTACTCAGAAATATTTAATGAGAGGAAATAATGCAGCTTTTTCTGTTCCACACCGCCAGTCCCTGGTATCTGAACTGAAGGGGAATTGTTTCCCTTTGACAGCACGCAGCGTGTGCTGTGCCTGCAGGAGATGTGGCCCTACCTCGTTACCGCATGTGTCGGGCACCTCGTTGCTGCGTGCTGGCTGAACCTCCGGCCTCCATCCCCCTCCTGCCTCCCAACTGCAGCACACCACAACTTGTGCCACTCAGTCTTGTGCCACGTGAAACCAGTCGGAGCTATCTGGCTGGAGGGAAGAAAAAAAAAAACCAGCACATTCTCAGGAATGCTGCTCCTCAGCCAGATCAATTTCCTGACCTGACTCACGGCGCTGATGTGAAAAACAGCAGGGCTGGCACAGCCGGGAGGGCAGCACACAGGGGTAGGAACCAGCAGAGAGGAGCAGCTGTGTCTTAACTCCGAATTGCTGCCGAAGACTTTGCACCATGAAGCTACAGCGGAGCTGCAGTCTGGGGATAAGGCTCAGCCCAACCAAAGGTGTGCTCTGGGCGATGCAGCGATACCGCAGCTCTTTTTTTCCATCTGTCTTTGAAGTGAGGGGCATGAACTTAGGCTTGCATTTTTCACCCAGCGAGATCTTATTATCCCACTGAACAGCTTATTTCCACCAATGTAAGTAATCAGAAGATGGCAAACGCTCACTTTGTTGCATCCCAGGTTTAAAATCCTATTCATCTCCCCGGCCTGTGGAGGCTCTCCCCACACGGCATGTTATGGGCACGCATGTGCTGGGGCTTAGTAAAAGTAACTGATTATTAAAAGTAACTTTTTATAAGTTTTGGATGCATAATTTACAGATTGCAAGAGTTTTCTCTTTTAAATTCATGTAATTATATTAAAATACTCAGGTGCCATTTTTTATCACTAAAACGGAGTCACAAATCAATGAGTGGAAGTGAGCGGTTTTCAGGATCAAGTTCAAGCTTGTAAAGAGATGAGCTATGACAACCTTTATAAAATGTTATCTGTAGCTTAAATCTTTCCCCAACAAGAATAGCTGTGGCTCACTCTCTCCTTTCAATTGTACTGTTATACAAGAAATACAAAGTAAAATATGGGAATATCTTGAGTATTTGTTGAAATTAACATCATTTTTCATTGGAGTTTTCTCTGTGCCAGACAGAACTATACTTTTTCCAAACAATTGTGTCTTGGCCCCTGATCCTACATGTGCTTACCTGGTTATTCTGAATGCTCCAGTGTGCTCTCGTAACTGTCTCACAGAACGAGCAGCCTCGTCTACTTTGAATATTGATCTCCGGGTAAAGTCAAATACACATACACGTACCCCCAGCCCTCTGCAAGACTGATGTGTTTTAGGGTTATGAGGATTTTAGTGCCAGTCAGGAGGAATGATCAATGTATTTTCAGTACTGCTCCCAAGGAGCTGCACGGTTTCAGGGGGTATTTGTGTGAATCCCACTACAGAACTGCTGCAATCCCTATTGTACAGTTACAGGAGAACTGAACCGCCAAAGGACTAAGGGGCTGGTGTGATGACAGTAAAAGTGTCTTTTGGACAGGGATTAAACGTGCTGCCATATGAGACCAAGTATTTACTTGGTCTGAAGTCTTTCTGCCAGCTCCAGTTTATTTAAAAAATTCTGATGGATTAACTCTGGACAGCCAGGCTTCGTGCCAGATCAGGCGCTGTCTGTCACTGCTGTCCCAACTATATCTTTAGTCCCAGAGCAGATGCAGGGGTAGCGCGGAGGTGTCAAGTTGACATGAAGTGTATCATGGGCTCCAACACCCTCAGCAGACATGCCTGCTCCAGTATAAATATGGAGAAGAAATCTCCAGCGTTACTGCTCTTGTAACTGGGGCTTTACAGCCTTGTTTGAGATGGAGCCTGCAGTAAAGGAGGCGGTGGCTCTTGGAGCTTCTTCTCCCTTCCCTGTTCTCAGTCAGCAGCAAGTAGAGCTGGGAGGAACCACAGAGTTTGGTCGGACAGGATGATGTTTAAGGTGCCTTCCAGCCCATTCTATGATCGATTCTGTAAGTTATAAATGAGAAGAACCACAGACTGCGAGGCACTGAGGATGCTCTGAAAGCGGAGCTCCTCGCTGAGGGACAGTATAAAGGAGCAGAGGCACTGAAGGCAGCTAGGGAAAAGACTCGTTAAATGGTTCTCTTTGGAGCATGTCCAAGTGTCTGAGTGTAAAACCCGTCAGAAGCGCAGGCACTTTCACGGTGCCAGGCAGCAACGAGGCCGAGGTCTCGGCTGGGGGCTCACAGTCGTGAGGGCTGCGAAACTCCATCACACGGGATGTGTGCCTGTCACGGAGAGACAGGGTTATCCATGCACACCCAGTTATCTGCCACCTGTTAGTGTTCATATTCAAAGCTATTTTTGATAGAGGCATTTAACAGCCTTGTGTAGGGGGAGGTATAAGGGGTATAAACTTCACTGGGGACTTCCTAAGCCCCTTCTGCTTTGATGTATGGGACAGCACCATGTTGAGACAACTGACAGGAGAAGTCCTAGGCACATCTACTGCCAGGGAAACGATGAGTCTTCCTCCCCGAGAGGCTTTTCATTCATTCTGAAGCGTCTGTTACATGTATTTACTCTTTACTGCATATGGCAGAAGTTTTATAACAGTAGTAATTGGCATTTTATCGCATCTTTGCTCCCTAACAACTCTTTTGTAGATCACAAAGCATTTTTTTAACTAACAATCAGTGAAGCCTCACATAACCATTGCGTGGGTAGCGAAAGATATTGTTTGCTTTTCTGTCACTTCAAGATTTGTTTAAACCATTTGAATCTTCAAGGTTTAAAAGAAAAATGAAAGCAGAAACTTGTGAAGAATCCATTTGCAGTATTTGAACATCCTGCAATCACACCTCCAGCTCCGTGGTTGGCTTTCAAGTGAAACCTAAGTTCATCTTTGACCTATCAGCCATCAAATGACTCAGGACCTACTCATATAAGAGACAATTTCACTTCCATCGCACATCACAGCTGTGGTCTGCAGGATGCATGCAAGAAGACAGGAGCTCGCTGCCTACACTGGCTTGTTCAAAGTGGTTGCTCTTCTCTTAACCAAAACTAATTTGAGGTTGTGTTGATCTGTAGGGCATGCTGCAAGATCTTTATTTTGTTAAAAAACAAAAACAAATAAATAAAGGTGGGTAGAATTTGGGCGTGATTGTGTGAAAGAACATGACCGAGAGTTTAAGCCTGGCTATTTATTGTAGATAAAATAAGTAATGGCAATGTAAAATAAGCATTTTTTTTTAATCATTCTAGCCTAAGGCACAGTTAGCTGAAGGGATTTTTCCAAGGCCATACCAGAACATTTGTATTCCAGACTCCATTATTTATCAACATGAAACAGACACATTATCTCAGGCATCACGTTTTAAGTCTGGAAAAGTTAGCAACTTGGTAAATCATTTTTAAAACTTGACTGCTTTTCAAAGTAACATTTTAAGCATTTTCATGCAGCTTTGGGGAAGCTCTAGGAAAAAAAGTCATTGACTGAGAGGAAGCTAAAAACTGTCTTACATCATCCCATAAGTTCTTTGAGATCACATATTGAAACTCGGTGATCTATTTTTCATAAGTGCCTCACACCTGGCATAAAGGAATGCATTTTCTTGCAAATACATAAAGATTTGGAGGAGCTCTGTCTCCCTTTGGAAATCACACATTTCCAGGTGGCTTTGCGTGTTTGCGTGGATGGGCACCTCCATTCAAAAGCAGTGAGTCCTCTGCCCCCCCACTAATAAACACCTCTTCTGTCCCCCAGGGAACTGGAGATGCTCACTGCTGGGTAGGAAAAAAAAAAAAAGAAAAAAAAAAACAGTAAAAAACACCTTGTCTAGGTGTATTTTTGCTGCACTTGTGACTAAAAATACATTTGGTGAAATCCAGAAAGCAACAGGGAACCTGCAGCTGAAGCACAAGTGCACAGCAAGGTGAGAGGCTCCTCTGGATCTGAAAGTGCTGTGAGGAGGCTGCAGTGAGTTGGGGCTGCTCTGCAACGTCTCGCTGTGATTTATGTTGATCCTGTGATCTGGGGTCTGAGCTGCCATTCCAGCACCAGAGAGTTTTATGACTCCTCTGTTGTTTTAAAGTTACTTGTGCGTTTACTGTACTCTGCTGTGCTGTATTTTTATCTTTGAAAAGCCAAGCTTCTGAGCCACCAGTGCAGCTTGCTAATCATAGGTTTGGAAACTCCTGAACTGTAACTAGCAGTGTTATCTAAGTATTCCTCTTTTTGTTTTTCCCAGGTGCTTTTTAAAATTACTTTTGGGAAAAATCAGTAATAACCTTTGTTTTAAAAGCCTGTATGTGATGTTTTGCTGTTCCAGAGCCAATCTGCTGAGTCACTGATAATAGTTTAATTCAGAACTGGCAACGTTTCTTGTCGATTGCTCTATAGACAAAAATCTCCACGTTGCATATGCATGTAATTAACAGTAGATAAGGCTGCTCTATTTAAAGGCTGTAAAAAGAAGAAAAATCCTTCAAGTTGTACCCCGATTGATTCTAAATGAATATGAATTTTTGACAAAGCACCGTCTGTAAAATGCAGTATAGAGGGAAAGGCATTCATGATACCACTAGAAAAGTCAGAATAAAAAGCAGAAACTACTTAGGAATTAATTAGAAACCTTAGAGGGAGCTGGGAATAAACCCCCCTGTATAGTGCTTCTACTCGGCAAGAAAAATAAATGTTTACTTACGAAAGCGTTTATTTCTAAATTATCAGGTGTGGCTGCCTTCACAGGAAAGCGTGTGCATAACTGGCAAGGAAAAAGAAAAAAAAAATTAACAAGCAAAATAAATTCTGTGAGTAGGAAGGATATACAGCACAGAGGAAAAATACTGTGATAGAAAAGGGCAATGGACCAGCTTTAAGTTTGCTGGTACGTACAGAAATGACAACATCTGAATTTTTTACAGAGGGGAGAAACTATTAAGCATATTTTACGTTACTCCTCCTTGTCTTTTCTCTCCTCTCCCTTTTTCCTTTGTAGTTTTTCTTTTCTTCTTCTTCTTCTTCTTCTTCTTTTTTTTTTTTTTTTTTTTTTTTTTTTTTTTTTTTTTTAATGACAAGAAAGAAGATAAATTACTAGTTGTAAAGAGTGCTGCAGGGGAAACACTGGGGATATAACCACCTAATTATGAATTTCCTGAATGTGCAACATGACCAGGAGCAACTGGACAGGATTAGCATTGTATGTTTCATCTCCAGCTGTTTCATGAATACCAATCTACAAGATCTTCCAAGAAGAACATTTTTTCTGTGGCCCTACTTTTGGCTTTAACAATGCAAGCAACACTGCTTTGTTTTCTTTAGACACCAAACTGAAACAAGAGCTTTCAACAAACAAAACCAAACCAAACCTAAGGAGCCAAAGAACTGCACAGTGTTAAGGAGATTGAGCTGAAATATTTGCAGAGTATCAAAGGAGCACCCTTCTCATTGGCAAAAGTGGAGCTAGCACTGCCGAGATGCATGATTACGAGACAATAAACCAGCCTATTTTCTTCTGGTGCAGTGGTCAGAAGTCATTGTTTTGAATGAGCACAACTGGTGTGTAATCTTCGTGGCAAGCTTCTTGAATTGGTTCAACGCCAATGGTCTTTGGAAGCACTTGGCAGATGGGAACTTATTTAAACTTATAAAACCAACGTAGATGAAAACATGTTAAAAATGTCCTGTGTAAATCCTCAGCTTACAAGCAGATGAATTATGAACACAATGGTGCTTCTTATGGAAGGGGGGGCAACAGGAACATTTTCTTTCCATCATGCCTTTGTAAAGCTTAAGAAACAATTAATAGAATAATATCCCTGACAAACAACTTATTTTGTGGTGTCAGAATCACTTCTGTAGAACAATGGTGCTGGTACACAGAGGGCCTCTTCTAGCTCCCACTGAAGTCACTGGGACTTCGGGGACCTCTTGTAGAGCTCGATTGGGTGTATTTATTGCAGAGCAGTAGTCTGGGAGATTCAAACACCAAACTAAGGACTTTGCCTGTTAAATGGGATAAAAGGACATCCGGTAGATGACTGGTTTTACCACAGACTGATGTGCAGTGCAAACTTACCATGCACCCCAATAAAAAGGGCAGATAATTTTTATTTCAGAATCTTACGGCAATTTGATCTTATCCCAATAATTTTGGATCCTTGATCTTATTCCAATAACAACATTTTGTGATTTAATTTCTGCATGTGTTACTGAGCACAAGAAATACTGACTTGTGTCCTAAAAAGGGGAAAAAACCTGCCAATTAATACCACGAACACAAACTCCTCACCAAACTCAGTACCTGAACGCAGAAGCATGACTATACGCTCAGTGAATAACTGGCATTCATTTCCTCTAAATAGAGAGGTACAGATAGAAATCCTGGTTCGTGCTAGTGTTTACATGCCCTAGTTATTTTAAAAAGTGTCCTGTAGAATTTTGGATTCCCCACAGTAAAAGCAACCATCCCGACCTATGCACTGTGCTTCCCCCGCATCTGGTTCGGGCCATTCTCTACCAGCACTACCTTGACACAAAACACTGTAAAGCCTGAAGGAACTCAACACGTTGTAATCTGTATGATTACCCCAGGAAAGGGGTGCAGGCTGCTCAGGGAGCCTGCTGCAGGGGCAGGCAAATTGTTTCTTGCTGGCTGTGCCCCTTTTCCATCCAAGCTTATGCTGGCCCTGAGCGAGAGGACCTGAACCCAGAGTTCTCACCCTGTGAATGCCCCACGTTGGGCACCACGTCCTGAGCCAGCCCAGAGCCTCCGTGACACGGCTGGGCAGAAAACTCACCCACGGCACACGCCTGTGCTGCGCGGTGTTGCAAATGCCTGCGGGCAGTACACCCCAGGTAAAAAAAAACAGTGCTCAGCAAATAAATCAATCAAAGCGTTCTCTGTGCGCTGTTGAATAGCACTGGTGCCAAGATCTCAGCCTGCTTGCCCTCCAGAATACAGAGCATACAGCTCGCTGGAACTGTAGGAGTTTAACTCAGATCCCATTAGAAACCTGAGGGAAAGTGTCTTGTGAGAATAAAGGCCATCTTCACAGCCTTTACAATGATGTCTGACCTCAAATGCCACGTTCTGGTCATATGGACAGAGTTTCCACAGGCTCCTCTCCGGAATTTTTCACCAAATAGGAGGGGATGGCCGAGGGTGATGACAGCAGAATACAGAATATGGAATTGGTTTGGGTCCAGCCCTGGCCAACAGTGCTGAAATTGTTAATGTGATGGGTAAACACTCCCTGCCTGAAAGGAGTTTGGGGTGTCAGCCTGGTGCCGGTCGAGATTTGTCTAGGGAACGGCTGTCCTGGAGCAGTGTTGCCACCCCTCCTTCCTGCCCCTCTGCGCAGGCACCCGTGGGATGGCGGAAGGGACGCGCTATTGCTCTTCTGGCTCTGCTTGCTTTCTGAGTAAACAGAAAGATCTCACCACGAGAAAAGAAAAATATGCATATTATTGAAAGCATGGACTCAGAAAAACACAGACTCATCAGAATAGGAAAGCTAAGTTCATGTTTTTTTTCTGTATTTGTTTGGACGATCGTTTAGGTCAGTCATTTTCTCCAGTGTGTTTTATCCATCCCTGCTGTGTCACCACATAACCTAGCTCTTTTCCTTTTTCAGTGGCAAAAGACATTTCCTCCTGGTCTGATTAATGCTCTTCCTTGATCAGCTGGCTCAGGGAGTAAGTCATTAAAGAAGCAGTTTAATTTCTTATTTATGTAGGAATTTTCTGAGGAAAAGCAGTCCCTGCTCCCCTCCCGTCCTCTTCCTTGTTTTTTGACACATGTCCAGTTTCTGTTGAACCATTTTACAGTTGCTGTTAACTGGAGCTGGTCGTTGAGTTCATTCGGATGAAGAGGCTGAATAAAAAGTGCTCTGAAGAAAAGGTACGCGTTTGTTCCAGGTGCTGCTAAATTTGCTGTCTTTTTTTGTGTCTGACCAATTCTGTGGTTCCCAGAGAGCCTGGAAACCATGTGAAAATCAAGCAACTGGGCACATTTTTTTCCTCAAGTATGTCCAATGTGGTTACTGCAGATGACTTTCTCTTTGACTTCTGCTCCAATGGTGAAACCAAAGTGAAGTAAGTGTGAACTATAAACGCTTTACGAAATTGCAGGGAAATGTAAACCGCCCTGCTCTTAATGATGGCAGAGGACATCGCTCTGCTTCTGCCGGGGAAGTGACAACTCACCAAATGTCCCTACACCCCGAGCCTGTTTTGATTCTCCAAATGTGAATGTGCTTGGACCTAACCCTCCTCTGACAAAAAAGCTAAAAATCAGCCCTGAGGTTTCATTTCCTTCCTCTCCTGTACTTATTTTCATTTCCCTATCTTTACGTTTGATTTTGTTTACTCTTCAATTTAATCTTTTTGTACGTTTCTAACTCAGGCCAGGGATTTTGTCCTTTCTAAACCAACACGTTCCCTCTTGCCTGCACCACCTCTTTCCCTTTTCTCTATCTTTTCCCTCACAAAACAGCCTGCAGGACCAAGTAAAGGCTTTACCACCCTAGTGAATAATTAATCTCATCTGACCCTGTAACTCAATCCAGGATCATCAAAAAGTCTGCATGTTTTGGGTCACTAATAAAACAAAACATTTTCCTGCTTTTAGATTTTATTCATTACAAAAGTTTTTGCAATTAACAATGAACAATACTTAGTGCTGGCTGGCCATTTCACACCGAAAAATCTTTCCCATGTGAAAATGCTAATTTTCTGTTTTCACAGGAACTATCTATTTCAGATCTTTTTTATTTTTATTTTTTTGCTGTACTTTGGTCAGTTAATATAAAAATAGCCGGCCTGGTTGGGTATGACGTTCGGGTTTTACTGAACTTTTATGTATGAAGTGATGTTTTCCAGTGTGAGTTTCGACAAGAAGAGGTCCCATCAGTCAATCCCCAAGCAAATTAGGGGCATTTTCCTGGAAGCTGGCGGCAATACGGGGAGACACCGCAGGGAGAGGCTCTGGGGAAAGAGGAGATTGAAGAGACTTGTGACGGAGGGAAAGCAGCGTGAAGTTCGGGGGGCGTTTTGAGGCAGAAGGAGCCGATCTGGGGAGCGGGGCCCGGCCCAACAGCCCTGCACAGCGGGGCTGCCATGAGCAGGGGGTGTCGTGAGGCAGGGCCGGGCCGGGCTCCGGGGGCCGGGGAGAGGCAGCGGGGCCGCCCCGGGGAGGAGCGGGGCGGAGCGGGAGGCCCGGGCGCCGCCGCCCGCTCTCGTCAGGCGGCTTTTGGGCGGGAGCCTCTACTCCAGAGCGCTCGGTAGCGTGGGCCGGCCGCGGGCCCCATGTGGTGCCGACATCACTGACATGGCGGCATCCCCGCCGAGCCCTCCTGCCGCTCGCTGCAGCTAGCCGGGACTCACCGCCGGCCCTGCCCTGCCCTGCCCGGCTCGGCTTGGCTCGGCTCGCCCCGCACCAGCACCCCGCTAGGTAAGCACGGCGCCTCCCGGCAGCCCGCCGAGGCTCGGAGCTCCCCGCTCGGGTTTGCTTGAGGCTGGGCAGGGCTCGGGGCAGCCGGGCTGGGCTCGGAGCCGCGTCCCCCGCCGCGGGGAGCCGCGGCCGCCCCGGCCCTTTTGTTCCCCGGTGGGGCGGCGGCCGCGCCCCGCGGGGCTGGGCGGAAAGTTGGGGTCCCCACGGCTCCCCCTGCTCTCCCTGGAGGCTCCCCGGGCAGGTGGAGGAGCCCCGGAGCCCCGGGCACGGCTGGGGACAGCACCCAGCAACTTCGCCCCGTCCCGGCCTTCTCCTTCCCCTCCCTCGGTTCCCTTTCGGGGAGGAAAATGCTGGCGGCTCGGGGCTCGGCTCGCCAGACACCTCTGTAAAATGGCATGCTACCAGCAGGCGGAACGGAAAAAAAAAAAAAAAAAAAAAAAAAGGAGAGAGGCTGTTAAAAGCTTAACCTCTCGTGGGCTAGGAGCACAGCTGCATCCCCGCTCCTTGGCCCGGTTCGCAGAAATGCGCTGTGTAAATAGGGTTTGGTGAAGGGATTTGGGGTGGGAGCTGCTGTGCCGAGCCCTGTACCCCAGCTGTCTGTGAGCCTCGCTCCCTAGCAGTGATTTTTGGGGTTTCGATTGCGTTTCTCCTTGCCCGAGTACCCAAAAGTACCGGCCCAGCGCCTGGCAGTGCGAGTTGCTCCTTCGCGAACAGGGAAGCGAAGCTACAGAAAAATCAAAGTTTCTTTTTCAGCGTTTTTTTGGGCTTTTTGTGCGCGTGGTGTTGGTCGTTGCCGTCTTCCTGCACCCGGTGCCAGGTTTCTGAGCGCGGCACCCGCGTCTGTGCCCGCAGCCCCAGCGGCTCTGTCCCCGGCCACAGAGCCCAGGGCTCAGCGGGGGTAAGGCGTCCGCTCCTGGGAGGCGTTCAACCAGTCTGACCTGAGCTGAGCAACGCTACGTAATGGGATTCCAAACTCACACACATTTTCAGGGCTAGAATGTGATTTCTCAACCTTTTTTCTTCCCCAGCTGGCCTGGCAGAGCGGGCTGGGGCTCAGCCCCGCTGATGGGGGCGAGCTGCTGCCGCCCTGCGCACGGGGTGTGCTGGTGGGGAGCCCTTATCCTTGGACAAATGCATCATTACCTGGATAAATGCATCATTCCCTGGTAAATGCATCACCCCTGGGGGCCTCGGCAGGCACAGACGGGCTGCCCCCCATGAAGGGAAGCACCCTGCCTGCCCTAGCCTCTCCGTCCGTGCTCTCAGCCCTCTGGCACCTGCGTGCAACCGGTGCTACCAATAAGAGAATGATTCTTGGCCGTGCTCCCGGGGTCATGTAGGGTCTCGCACAGAAGCAGTCTGTTAGTGTTTTTCTCCTAATCTTCAGCGCTCTGTGGTTCCCTCTCATTAGTTCTGAAGCGTTTGTGATTGTAGTTGTATCGGGACCCTGCTGTGACAGCAATGCCAACAGCCCCAGAAGCACCATATATTGTTCTTCCCCGCCTAGTGTCTCCCAGCTAGTTTACGCTCATAATGTAGCGCAGGGATGAGTCTATGTGGATGTTAATACATTTTACATTTTTTTTGAGCCATTAGGACTCATCTGGTTTGGGTTTGAGGTCACTGCTGGGACAGCAATGAGGGTTTTTTTTTCATACCATTAGCCTATAGTTGGCTGAAGTCGAAGAAATGAAGAAAGTTAGTGTCCAAAATAAGCTGCTATTCTGCTGTAGCTGAGAAGCTTGGAGCTGTGACTTCGTACTGCAAACATTATATCTATAAGCAGAGGTTGTAACTCCAAGTCTGAATTGCGTTTGTTCTTGTACTTTCATTGTACGTACAACATTTGGTGAACTTGAAGATTCTCACCTAGTGCCTCTTCCTAGCAGAGACACATTTTTTCCTTTTTACTTTGTCAATTCCATTAAGCCCTTTAATGAGGGAGGAGTGGTTAGGGTTAGTTAAACTTTTATGATTGATAAATCTGTGCAAGAAAATATATACAGATCGTGGAGCAGAGTTGTGTGTGGTTGTATTCATGAACTTCCCAATTAGTGTAATGGGCTTTTCCCTCAAAAATGTAGCTTGTCAGTCTGGTGAGCGCTAGTGCAGAAGCAAAGTTTACGGTATGAATCAGTGTGTAGTGTGAGGTTCCTAATTTGTACAAAATACTTGTAATTACATAAAAGTCTCAGAACCCAGATGCAGCTGAGTAAAGCAAATTACTTTCCACAGTGTAGTTAGCTGCTCCTCTCGGCAGAGCAGACGTGAGGAAAACTGGAGTGACCCTGGGAAGCGCGAGGACTGGCAGTCCAGGCTGCCCTGGAAGAGAATCCCGGCCTCTCGACCAAGAATGCCGTGGTAGCAGGCAGCGAGTCTGGAAATCGAGCGTCGCAGCGTATCGGAACATACTGCGAGTTACTGAAGGCTATTATAAACAACTGTGACTTCAGTGTACAGCAAATAAAATAAATAGTGCAGGAAGCCAGCAAACCTCTCTGTAAATCTCAGCTGTGCAGAATACCAGCGGGGCAGAGCTCTGCAAACCCGTTGCAGAGCTAACTTTGCATAGGTGATCTCGTCTGCAGCGCTCAACAGCAGCAGTGGGGAATCCTTCAGAGCCAGGAATATCAAAAGTAATGTTGTTTACGGCCAAGGGTTAGTGTCGCTGTGTGATCTGTCCCTGGAGATGGAAGGTATGTGGGAAGAGGGAAGTTCTTCAAACAACAGTCGAAATAGGAGACGATAGATACACAACGGTAACAGGCCATCTACAGGCAGGAATGTTTGGGTGGTGGAAAACAGATAACTCCGCAAACATTTGCCAGCTGAAATGTGGCAGTTCGCATGTTCACCAATTTGCTCTGAGTGCCTCTGTGCGAAATGAAGGGTGCGTGCCCCTTCTTTATTGGAGAAGAGGCTGCCAGGAAAAAAAAAAAAAAGCACAAACTAATTAAACCTGATTTATTGTGCAATTTGTAAGGGCATTGGAGAAATTAGCTGCCTTGCAGAAGTGCTGCTGCAGATGTTAAATCTGCGCTCTGCTCTGGGTGGAAAACTACGGTGCTATTGAGCGAGTTTGGGAGAAAAGTGTAGTCTGTGTTAAAGTCTGTTCATGAGCAAGAGCGTTCCCCAGTGGGTCCAGGTGATGTGGCTTTGAGTGTGTCTGCGTGGCGTTTCGTGCTGTGGGAGGATGGATCACCTTTTGCATCGAAAAGCTTGGAGGTTAAAACGTGCCGCTTGTTGAGAGATGTGCTGATTGTGTTTGATCTGAGGAATCCTTTATTCACAAGGAAATTGTGTATCAGTGGGTAACGGAGAACAAGCCAACTGCTACACTACGTGCACAGGAGACACTTGGCACTTGGGTTTCTAGCAGTGACAATTCATAATGTGGTATATGGGGGAGGTTACCCTGTGGATACCCCTCTTATTAAAGTGCTGTTATGTATAATGCTCTTTTATTTATGTAGTATGAAGTGAAAAATGATTACTAATGGTGTATGTTTTTATTTATATGTAATGTCTATAAATAAATATTTTTAAAAGAGAACAGAGGTGGCAGTTGGTACAGGTTTGTGGCATTTGCTTGTTCCGGCATCTGCTTCATCACAATGGACTGAGATTGGGATTTCAGCCACTGTTGTTTTTTGATTATTATTTTTAGATTTCGGTTATTCAAAATCAAACCCACAAATTTTCTGGGATCACAGGTGATAGCCTAGAGAAATTACAAACACACCTGCCTCAGCGCATAGCCCTTCTGGGGCAGAGGAGCGCGTACCTTGAGAGCTTCGTACGTAGCTCCTGTAAATGCCTGAAGCGTGACTATGGACGTGGCTATTATTAGGTCCTCGCACAGGGCTCTAATAATAGGACGTGTGTGTATGTATATATTTAAACATGTACTTCATGCTTTCAGAAATGTTTCATATGGAATGTTTTGAAAGGAGAAAAAAGAAATGGCTCTCAAGAGGCTGTTAATAAAAACTCCAGCAAGCAACAATTTTAGATGACCCTCGCCACCCTCAGAGGGCCTCAGAATGTCGGGGACAGCTCTCCCCATGCTTTTCATCTGAGCTAGCAAAACGTCAAACTCATTCTGCTTGGTTTGTAGCATTTGTAGGTTTCTTGGCATGGGCGTGTTGACTTGACGTGGTAGCTCCCTATTCCCTGTAATGCTAACAGACTGTGTCGTAATCTAAATCTCTGTGTTATCTTTTGCCCTCAGTACTTCTGCGTGATTTCTTTCTTCAAGCTTAACACAGAGAAGTACGATGCTGTGACACATGTTGGTTTTTTTTTGTTGTTGTTGTTTTTTTGTTTGTTTTTTGTTTTTTAAATCTCAGTAGCAGAAGCAGCAGAGGAATAGAGAGTTGTCGTCCTAATGTGCTTCAGGATCACCTAACCATTTCTCTTCTAACTGCCAGAACTTATTCCACTTTACTTGTAACCTTTATTGTGGAACCAAATGCCTATTCGATGGCAATTCATATAGCATAAGTGACCTTATGCTCGCTGACACTTGTGCTGGTGGTTATGAAGCATTACACATTGCTTTTTGCTTGTTATTTATTTATTGATGTGGAATAATGCAGCAGAGAAAAAAGATGATAGTGTTTGCAGAGAAGGAGAGCGCTGAATAGGTTTCCTTTTGGTGAGCCTGTATTTATTTTTTTTTATTTTTTGCAGTATCATGTAACATCAAATTACAGTAGAGAATTACTTTTGATGTCTTGATACAAGCAAGTGAGCAAAAGCATCACTTTGTTAGAGTAAATTAGCAGCCGTGACACGATCAGAACTGCAGAGGTTCTAGGTTCTGGGTGTGCAATGCCTGAGCTCAGCAGCCTGAATTTCCCCAGCAACTCTCTGTAAATACTGAGAGAGGTGGTGGGACTGAAAATCAAAGAAAATGAAATGAAAATCAAATGGAAATCAAAAGCGCGCAGCTTGGGCTTCACTTCCTCAAGATGTGTGTGACAGTGTTCTGGTTTGCATGGATGTCAGTACTAAATGCTTCTTGGTACTGTCTTGAAAAAGAGTGAATGGTCTGAAAGTAAGAACAGAGACCTCTCTCGCTGGACAGTACCTGTGTGTTAATTAAAGCAGATGAGAATGGCACACACCAGCCTGTAAACGATGTGGTTCAGTGTGCCAACAAACTGGGAGCGTTCTGTAAGTGCTTGCTGTTTGGTTCTTTCAGGCATGCTAAAAAGGACTGGATTCGTGAGCAGGCTGCTTCTGTTCACATCCTGAAATGGAAAGCCAGACCGGTCTCCCTTTGCTTTGTCTTCAGACTTTGTCTGGGTGCTGGTCAGGTGCTGCAAGGAGACTTACCTGGTGGACCACGAGGGGCTGCGGGTGGCCTTGAAGTGCTTTTGCACCTCTTGCTTCAGGCAGCAGAGTAACTGTGTTTTTCCCAGCACAGCGCTGCCTTTTGCCTGGGTATTTTGCTAGTTCTTTTCTGAAAATGTGTTTTAAATCCTGAAGCACTTACATGTGGGTGAACTTTGCTAAATGGAGCGAGTGATGTGAGCTGGTAACTGTAGGATCACTTTACAGGTCAAAATAAACCCCTGCAAATAAAGATGCGCGAGCACTTTGTCACTGCCCCAGCGCAGCTAATAGCAATGCTTTCGTGACAAGATCAGGCAAATCAGAATATATCTTGTACCTGATGCTGCTAGATCTATTTCAACTCAGAACCAGGCTTGAGACACGGTTAAATAATCGCGTGTGATCGTGGCCCTGTTCTTGTTGTAGGTGAGTAGTTACCTTGTTGGGTTTTGTTTTCTCCTGTGCTTTGAATGGTTTGGCTTGAGCACTAAAACTCTTGGTCTGGTTTCCCCCCATTCTTAATCCACTTTACATATTAATATCCTGTTGCCTTGCGAGATACTCAAAGCTTCAAGGAAATGCTTTGATAGTCTCATTCCAGTAGATACCTTTTTATTAATTGTATTAAAATTGGAAAGAGGGGTAGAAAGCAAGGTGTTTTTCACCAAAACGTGTTGGTGCTGTTCCTCCAATGCACAGCACTGCCTATAACCGGAGGTGGAGTTGAAGCTGTGGGTTTTAAGGTGGGAAGTTTGTTCATACTCGTTTGCACTAGCTGAAGGGTGACAGCAAACTTCTTGAGGGCAGGCTTCCTTGGGGCCATCCTGTGCAGGATTCAGCGGGGAACACTGAGCTGTACCAAGTCTTCTGCACTGACAGGTTGACTAAGAAACCTGCTTTCAAAGCCTGCCTTTATCTTTTATTTTCTTTATTTTCTTGTGCTGGAAAGTTAGAAGATGCAGCATCTCAGTCAAAAAACAAGGAAAAGGAGCAACAGCTTCTTACTCTGGGTTTTCACAGCATCTGCTTCTGCTTTGAGCTCTGCCAGCAGAGGACTTCTGCTTTTTTCAGCGCGCCACTCGCCTCTCCTTTCTTTAGCAAGCTTATTCATTAGCTAACTTTGGTTTCTGATACCAAGATAGGGTTCCCTTTTTAATTATATCTTAGCGTGATTTATATTCCTGTATGGCTGTACAGCAGTCGAAAAGCCACCCTCAGTCACGCAGGGAGCTTACGGGTGCCCTCGTGATGTGGAGCAGGGCTGCGGAGCAGCACGTGGTGCCAAGAGGAAACGTCCCCCTGAGCAGCTGGCGGTGAGTGCACCTGGCAGGCAAGGGAACCAAAGAGAGAGATGCACAGTGCTTTTTGGGCATGCTGCTTGCTGTCTCCTCCAGAGCTCATCAGATGTGGGCGAGGGATGGGTGCAGCAGTGTCGCTGCGGCGCGCTGCCTTCCCGCTGTCCTGCTCCTTCTGCTCCGTGCGCCCCATCACGCCGGGGTGTGACCTGTGGCCCTTGCATGAGTAAAAATGCAGGCATGTGGATACCAGGTTATTTGTGGGGGGAAACGTGTCCTTCCACACGTGCAGTGGGCGTGTGCTCAGCCTCACGGTGAAGGTGGCGAAGTCTTGGCTGTGAAGTGGGTCCAAATGACACAGGAAGGCTGTGGTGTGTGGGCCCTGAGTGCTTCCAGAAGAGCCCAAGTCTGACCCAGCAGGAGCGTGGGGCACTGCTCTCAGCTGTTAGGTTGTGTCACGGTTAATAGCATCCACCAGCCATCCGTGCAGGGAGAAATCCGTGGGTGTCTTCCAGGAGCTGGTTTAGAGAAACGGGCCAGAAGTTTTCTGCTTGTTTGTTAAGGGTGTTTATGGACAAAGAGTTATAGAAAAGAAAATGAGAAATTGGAAACGCACTGAAGTGACCTCGTGTTTTGGCAGTGATGTGTAGGAGGTAGCGCACTGAGACCCAGGGGTGACGAAGATGGGAAGAGTTGAGCTGCCAATGGCTTACAGCACCGTGGATGGTCTGCAGAGAGCTTGGGCCTGGAGAGCAACCCAGATGCAAAAAGTCTGGTGGTATCTGTGATTAAGAGAAAAGGATGCCAAAAAATACTTAATTAAAAATGAGTGATGGATTTCAATTTAACTTGTCTGTTTGCGTTAAGGTCACTCGTTCAGGAGGAAACAATGTATATGCATCCTCAGATCTTCTGTGCTTTGGAGGAGGGAAAAGGGCACTGGTGTTACAGATACTTTGGTCCATGAACTCTGGAGTTTAACAACGTTTGAGATTCTTGATCAGTGCAAAATATCTCGAAACCTAAGAAAGTGACCTTCCACTTGCAGTACGTGCCATGGAACTGCAGGCTTTAAGCTCCCTTCTGAAAAGTTCAAGCTTATCTCTTACCAGGTGGAAATACACATTAGATCTTCTGAGGGGGGAGGATTAATTGCCCTGTTACGCAACTTTGTTTGTATGTTTTCCTCTCGGTTTATTTGTTATAAAACTAAAATGCGTTTCAGTTCAAGAGGACCTCAGTACCGATGAAAACAAACCAACCAGCTAAAAAACAAAACAAAAAACACGCCACAAAAACACCTGGAGGACCAAACCAAAAAGCCTTGATACTTCACCTTCTGGTTAGCTTCAGCTGCCGTTGAGGGAATGGTGTCTTACTGGGAGTCACAAACATCCTATGGATTTATCCACAGGGACACAGCTCATGTCATGCTGCATTATTCTGGCACGGTGCTGGACCACACCAGGCTGCTGGGGAGATAAATGGATCGCTGAGGTGTTTGGCTGCTGTGTGGTATGTTCCAGGTCTCCTTCGTGACCATCTAGGACAGCGCTGTTAATGAACAGCCGGGCTGTAGTGTTAATTATTGGCCGTAAGTGATGAACAGGGAACTTCACGGCTAAGGAGGAAGAAGTCAAATGCTGAGGTTCTCAGCAAAACAGAACTTCTATGAAAGTTGGGCAGAAGTGATCTGAGTTGTCAATGACGCTCGTGTTATTACATGAAACGAGCCTTGCTGCTTCTTCCTTGCGTGTCAGCTTGGAGCAAACTCGACTTGTTTGATTCCGCTCTGCGCGTGTTTGTTTTTGTAACTCCGTATGCTGCTGTAACGGATCTTTATTACTGCTTATTAAGTTCACTGGTGCTTCTGATGACTGCACAAAAGATAAACATCCTCTGACTTTTAGGCGTAGAGAGCAGATCTGTTCCTCTCCGAAGCCTGTCCATGAGGTCGGTGTGTCCTGCTGGGGCAGTGGTTGTCAGCGCACCCCCAGCTGCTAGCACCTCTGCCGTGGAGAGTCTTGGGGCCTAACTCAATTTTCTTCCTTCTGCAGGGTTTCGTGTGCACAGTGTTTGATCTGTACCCTCTCCCCTCTCGGTTAACAGAGCTGGACATTCTTGTCCAGGTCTTCAGCTGCTCGCTCAGTGGGCAGGAAATGGTCCTGGGAGTGGAAATTCTGCAGCTGGACGGAGCGGGGCAAGGAGCGCCGTGCCGCGTGTAACCGCCAGGACCTCTGATCTTTTCCACAGCAGCCATCTCTCTTGGATAAAACACAGCAGTCAAGTCATCCAGATGCTTGTGCAACCACAATCTCTTTAACATACAAGACGGCTACGTTTTAATTTTTCTGCCTCTGAATAGGTTGCTTCAGTGGATGTGTGAGAGCTGCTATGTTACTGGAAAGGCAATATTTGTACATACAAAACACCAAAGTTAGACATCAACAGTTTCACTTCCTTTTGGCATTTCTTGATTATGCAGTCAGACAGAATGATATTATGCTCGAAAAAGTTGCTGTAAAACATTTTTCAGTTTCTCTGACCTTCCAGACTGTTACGGCCTTGTCTCTGCTGGCAGATATCTCGGTCCTTTGCCCTCTCTCTTAGTAACTCCCCATTTGTCTGCTCCCTTTTTCCTCCCATAAATTTTTCTAGTATAAAACTTTGTTTCAGTGCATCCTGAGTTGCTGGGTTAGTATAAGGGGACAAGGAGAAGGCTCTGGAGAGACCTTATGGGTGCCTGCCAGTGCCTAAAGGCAGGGGAACTGGGGAGGGACTGGTGCTCAGGGAATGAAGTGACAGGACAGGGGGGAGCTGCCTTAAACTGAAAGAGGGGAGGTTTAGATTAGACATCAGGAAGAAATTCTTTACTGTGGGCTGCCCCATCCCTGGCAGTGCCCAAGGCCAGGCTGGATGGGCTTCGAGATGTCCCTGCTCATGGCAGGAGGGAGCTGGGGGCCTTGAGGCCCCTTCTGACCCAAACCAGTCTGTGATTCTGGGATTTTTGTACTCAGTCAGAAAGCATATAGGGATGGCGGATTGGATCTGTCAACATTCATTCACTTCTGTCCTTGGGAGAATGCTTTTTTAAAAAAATATAATTAATGGAAAATAAAAGTCTTAATTGTGCTTCAGTGTCCTGGCTCCGCAGCAAGGCCTCACAGGAGTAATCGCTGGCTGTAAATCCGCCAGAGACATAAACAACACAGAGACGTGAAGGACTGCTTAAGCCAAAAGGCAGTTTCAGCGGATGAGTATCTATCATAAAGCTATCAATAAATAAAACACTTCTGCAGAATTTGATCAAAAAACTTAGTCTACAACCAGTCCAGCTGTCCAAGTAGGAGACGTCTTGCAGCCAGCAGGAAGACTTGACTAGTTCTAACACAGAGATTCAAGCACAGCTGTGAAACAATACGTGGCATCAGGAATTTCATGGACGAATAATGAGTGTACAAGTGGAAGACTGGTTTCAGTGAAGTGTGAGGACAGAAAAAGACCTGTCCTGGCATATTATGTGGTGGAAATACTTCACACGTTTGTTGCAACAGCAAAATTAAAAAGCAAAGCAAAATAGTTCTTTAAGGAATTGACATAAGAAAAATGTTTTTTCAGTATACAGCTATGGTCACAGTGGAATTTCATTCCTATATGCTGTTATGGATATTTATTTACTGGTAGAAGATCCTGATGTAGCATAACTTCAGAAGAGGAGAAAAGTAGTTTTCAAAGAGCTTTGAATACCAGGTCAAACGATAAAGGTGTTTTCCAGGACTGCTTTGTGGAAGCAGTGGATCGCTTACCAGAGTAAAGCCCGAAGGTTTGTATCCAAAATTGTACTAATGATAACCTCTAGGAAGGGGCGTTTTAATTTTGGGATAATCACAGACTTCAAAGCAAAATCAGAATACAAGATAAACTTTGTTTATGCTTTGGCTTAGAAAAAAAAATAGAAATAACAAGATCAGTATTTCACAAACGTGACTTTCAGTATTTAAAAATCAAAATATCTGAATCTATATTTGTTGGGAGGTGGAATGTACCCTGAAATACAACGTGAATGTTTAAAGGGGAAAAAATGAAATAGATTAGTGAACAGATGTGCAGTGCTAAAGTAGAAATATTTTCTGCAACATGGAAAGGAGAACTCAAAGTGGGTCACCTGCAACATCGAGAGTAGCTGTACAAACACAACAAATTACTTCTTATGCTTGCACCAGTACTCTGGAAGAAGAAAAATCAGCATGCAGTGAAGCCATCATCTAGCTAATTGCTTGGTAGGTGGACTGAAATTGCTTTAATACTGGCCTGTGCTGTTCCCTTTCTCAGCAGATGTGCTTTTGTCAGGGGGTAGTTAACATTTCTTGGGGAGAGGATCAGGCAGCAAGTCCTTGTGCAGCTTTCGTCTGAGCGTTGCCCTCTTACAAGGGCTCCCGGGAGCGTGTTGGCAGAGCTGCTTTTAGTGCCTGAGCTGAGTTTTGGGGGGTTTTGTTCCAAATAGTCAGGTTTCTCTTTAAATGAGACATATTGATAACATGTAAAATCATGCAACGTGCTTTTATTTATGAGCTACTTGGGGGGGAGTGGAGGGGAAGTTATTTATTTTTGTGTTAATGTGGAAGAATTGGGGGCTTGTTTGCACCCATCAGGGCTGGAGACTTGAAACAAAAGCCCAGCAAACTTGCAGACGGCAGCTCCTGGATGTGAGCTGCTGCCCGGTACAGCTCAGCGAGCCTCCCTCCGTCACCTAGCTGCTGCCAAAACATCTGCCAGACGTGTCCCCTGGAAAGGGGAAGAGGCAGGAGCAGTACCTGGCACGGAGCTGTGGGTGAGACCCTTGTGGCAGAGCAGGAGGTGCTTTGAGAGCTCCCCAGGGCTGCAAGATGCCCCCATCAAGCAGGGGCAGGGGTCTGTGGCCTCTCCAATTTCCATAAGCGGAGGAAATGCTGTTCACTGGATGATCCCATCTACACCCATGGCTCGTCTGTGGGTTTTTGTTTTTATTGTTGTGCCCGGCTCTGATCTGCCTGGCTTCTGTCTGGTTCTTGCTGTTCTGTGGTGTCTGGGACCCCTATCAATCCTGCAGTGCTGCGCTGGTGCTGGTGGCGTGCCGACACCTGTGGTACGGCTCCTTCCCAAACACGCTGCCAGCCCTCGGGTTAAGCCGTGCTCTGTCAGCTGGCCGGTTCTTACTGCACAGGAGGTATTTCATTTAGCTGGAGCAGTGCTAGCTCCTTTATCAGCATGGCCTGGCACTGAGCAGGAGGCAGAGCAGACACGCTAACACAGCTGCCCTTACCCACCGAACGCGTAACCTCCTCACGGAGCGCGCTCGGATTTGTTTGACAGGACCTGTTTTAGTAGAACAATGTTGTCAATTATGTTCCTATCTCCCAGTTCCTTATCGGCAGGAGCCTCCGTTGCCTTCTGATTGTTTTATCTGGAGGCTGTGCCCACTAATGGCATGTAATGGCACCGGGCGTCCCGCTCCCCTCCCAGCCGGTGACATGGGATCAGTGCGTTCTGCCCCAACCCGCTGGGTCCAGGCCTGCTGTCAGTGACAGGGTCATGCCAGGGGCTGGATCAGGCCTGAACCCCAAAATTTGGGGCTGACTTCGTCACTGAGATAACCCATCTCCATGCTACAAGTGTATTCTGTGCCTCTTTCCAAATACCGAGTAGAAAAACTTATTAAATGCTTTGTTTTGAAGCCAGCATCATTAGCTGTATTTTCATGTCTGCTTTGCTGTGGGGTTGTACCACTATTAGATTTCAGGCCTTCCAAATTTATTTTAAAAGCATAGCTTGTCTTCTGGTGTCCTACAAGTTGTGACCATTTTTATTTCTGATTTGTCTTGCCCTCACTCACCAATTTTCTGTAGTTTTAGTTCACTTTGATCACTGTCTGTTCTTCTTTTTCTCCTTTACCCATTTTTATTCTGCATTACATTTAAACTGTCTTCATTTTACCACTGAATCAGGATAGGTTTTTAGCCAAAGTTTCCCTCTTCTTTAAATGAGAGGATCAAACTTTTTCTTTCATAATCCTCTTTTTAAACAAACCAACAGAAGCCTTACATCTATAATGTAGTTAAACCTCAGTTTTCCCCTTTCAATTCTGATCAGTTTTGGGAAATAAGCACCCGTTGTTTTTAAACATAAGGAGCATGCACTAAGTGCTGTGCGTTTCCCAGCCACAATACGTGATGGCTGTGCTGACTGGAAAGCCCTCACGGGGTGACCCTGACGGGCCATGGAGATGAAGGTCCCAGCTGTGGAGAGGGTTGGGTGTGAAGGATCCAGAAGGCTAATAAAACCAAGAGTTTTTTTTTACAGTGCAGGGAAGCCTTTGTTTGCTCTTCAAGCTACGTTTGAAATACGTTTGTGTGGCATAAATTACGTTTGTGTGGCGTAAATCCGATAGCTCTCAGCGCGCTGTAGGCAGTAGGGGAGGAAACTGTTCCACAAGTATTTGCCCTACAGAACTTGAAGGCTCACCTCCCTTAGTTAAACATCGTGGTACAAGGAGGGGAGGTGCTGTGACCCACCTCTGCACGCCTTTGGGTAGATGTACAAAGACGTGCGTGGCCGCGGCCTGTAAGGCCTGCAAGCTGCTGCCACCGCTTCTGCTGTGCTTCAGGGGCACGTGTGGGGTGCTAATGGGGACACACAAATGTCAGAGGTGAGACCTTCTCCAGGTCTCCTCGGTGTTGTGGCACCTTTCTCCTGAGTGTGGAGTTCCTGTAGTCTGCCTTCATAAGCAATAGCTGATTTAAAGAACACTTTGACAAGTTCATTTCTTTTCCTTTTCTTAAAGAGGAGGGGACTGAGTCATTTAGCTACCTGTCAGGATATTGAAATTTCTTCATCCTCCGAAACTGCTTTTTTGTTTTTCAGATTTGATGGGAGGGGCTGTTTTGTCCTCTCTAAGAAAAGGTTTCAGAAAAGCTCTTCCCTCTTTCTCCTAAGCAGCTTTAGGCGGAGATCTTGTCTGTCTTTATATTTACTCAGCGCGAGGAACACTGCACTGCCAGCCACCTCGTCGTCACCGGAGTGCCACGTACGGCAAAAGCAGCAAGAGCCAGGAGCTGAAGAAGCCGTACAAGCTGCAGGCAGGGGCTCTCCCCATCCTGGCTGCTCTTCGGGGCACCCTGGCAGCCCCTGCGCCCAGCAGTTCTCCTGTGCTGTTTCAGGAGAGAGGCTGCTCTTGTGCTCTCCTGTCTTACCCAGGGCTGTCCAGCCGTGGCTGTCAATTTATACGTTTTAACTCTGTGTGGTAAGAGCATCTCCTGATTATTTGCTGCTAAAATGTGGTATTTCATAATGACAACTTCAGGCAAATGGGAAGAAAGCGTTTTGTAGATAAAGCTTGGTCACTGCTTGTTAATTAATGTCTGTCTTTTGTCAGGGATAATTACTGCAGCATTGGTAGGAGATAAAAGTTCAGACAGAACGCAGCTGAGCTGTGATCTGCTTATGTTGAAGCCCGAAATGGTGAAGGGGGGATGTTTGACTTGAAGTGATTGTCCTTGGCTGTCTGACTGCCTCCTCACGGCTCCCCTTTGCTCCAGGCGGAGGAGTGGCATGCTTTGAAGTGCAGGCGCGACTCTAGTGCAAAAACACTGAGCTGTGAATAAATAATAGAGAGAGAGGGATCTATAATAGGTCCATATTTGTGTGTTGGATTCCAGGTTGTGCCCAGAACTATGGGAATTCCTCACAACATTGGCTTTAAGTAATATCCTTCTTTGTTAGAAGCCAGAGCTGATAGAGTGCAACCAAGAAGCACTCTGAGAAACACAGCAACACTTAATGAAGTTCTTCTTGTTGCTTTTTTTAATCTAAGGATGTAGTCCTTAGGTCTTGTTTCTCTATACACGTGTATCCAGAGAGGTCTGCCCTTAAAGTCACGGGGTTAGTGGATTTTGGCTGAGTTGAGGTAGGTTTATTACTGCTGCTACCTTTACTCGCTCAGTGCATTGGGCAACAGGGTCTGCATGCACCAGGGTGGGTGGGACGACTGACATACAGGCACAAGAGAGGTCTGGGATGCTGGATGTTGGATTGGGAAGATCTGTGTAATGCAGAAGGGATTCCAAGCATCTCTGGTTAGTTTTGTTTTGTAGAGTACTGCTAATACGGCTTGATGGGAGTGTATGTATTGACTGCAGCTGAAGGTTTCTCGATTATTTCTAGAAATGGTTCTCTGAATTCTTCCCCAGAATCTTCTTGAGATGCAAGTAATTGGACTTAAGTCAAAACAACTCCATAAAGCCCAGTTTTTTAACTTGTATAGTTTCATTGAACCACTGTGTATGCCTTGACAAATTCTCCAATATTGAATCTATTTTACTCCTAATGAAAGAATTCTGATCTTCTCTCATTTGCTTAGATGGTTGAGACTTTCCTACGGTAGGAACTGATTTATGTGGTGCTTGGCGTTCTGTACTGAAGCTTTTTTTTTTTTTTTTTTTTTTTTTCCCTAACAAAGAAAGGGGAAAGGAAACGTGTAAGGAAAACATATTTGTACAATATTTGCAAATAGTACAAGGACATGCCTATGCAAAACCGCTCCTGTTTGCGGGGAGCACAGAAGGGTTTTGGATGCTACATTTTTGTGACTGAAGTAGAGAAGCCACTTACAGGCCACCTGATGCTGGCTTACAGGTTTTTTGTTTGTTTTTGTTAAAAGTTACAAAGCAGCAACTCAGAAATGGATGCCAGAAACATGCTTACCATTTACTCTGTGAAACTGAATTTGGAAGGAAGTCTGAGGTGCCAGTGCTCAGTTACCTTTTCTCCATCCTTCACTTCCCTGCTGCTGTGTAACTTTGGTAGCAATTTTTCAGGTTGTAACAATATTAGGAATTTGACAAGCCTAGGGGTAGCCTTTTCTCTGATAGAAATCAGCAGAGCTTCATTGTTTTCAGGTATTTGTTCCTGAACCGTGACATTTTTAAGCTGTTAAAATGCCATTGTCGGTGCTCTGATAATCCTCGATGGCTTCCGTTCAGATTGTGAGCTCGCGATTGATAAAGTCAGGCAGATCGCTGCTTATCTGGAGTTATGCTAGGGCGTTACTTGGCCATTTCAGCTAAATACTGAGCTCAAGCTGAGGAGTTTTATTAAAGAGCAGCATAAGGTATTTTGTAATAATGCACGCTCCTTTGTCGTTCCTTGCTCCCCTGCTCTACCCAAATCTAAGGAGCAGAGCATCCTTTTGGAGACGGCACAGGCACCAGAGTTCGGGTGATGGCGGAGTACCAGAGGAGGTTCCCCCTTCCATCACTTTAATTCCCTGTGGGTATTCTTGTTTTTGCGCCTAAAAATGAACTTTGCTGGGTGCCAGCCGCTCGCTGACAATTTATCTGCCAAGCAAGGAGGAAAAATCAGTTTCTAATCTCTGTGGAAATAAAGGGAACGGATACAACAAGGTTGAAATTCCCCTGGTCCGTAGCACTGGAGAGCCATTCGACAGACAAAGCATGCAATGATGGGGGCTGAGGTGTTTGAAGAAATTTCCCCCTGAAGAATTAATACCTGTCGGCACTGGCTTTTCAGTGGGCTTAATGGTTATGTCTGAAGATTGAGATGCTGCTCGGAGAATAAAAGCTGAAGATACAGGAGAGTATCCAATTTATATGAATATTGGAGGAGAACTCAATCTTCTCTCTCTCTTTGTCCTGAAAGGAGTTTTATGGCGTAAAATAGTCATTGAGGTAGCACGGAGGAAGCCTTAAATCTTAGGAATTTGTTTCAAGTTTGTCGCTCAGCGGATTTAACATCTCTTCTAAGAAAGCTGTGATGTTTGTTTATCAGGCATGGACTCTTCAGTGGATGGAAAAGATTTTAGTGCACCTCAGCAGAAAGATCTTTACAATCGCATTGGTTTTGTAAATAACTGGAAAAAAACTTTTTCTTTCCAGTATTACTCAGCAGTGGTGTCTTAATTGGACTGTTTTGATTAAATTAGCAAATAGCATATTTTTCTGGGCCTGCATTGTGCTGTACACTTGAACTGATAGGATATAATTAGACACCTCATTTTGTTTCCATTTGACATCTTTTAACTAATTAGTTCCTTGGATCGCTTTCTTTTGCGTTTCTTTATTTTCGGTTGATTAAGTGCACTTACTTAGCTTCTCCGAGGGTACAAAATTAAGAGCGTGCTAATTGCACAACGCTTCTGGCACGTACGGGCTGCCTCGGTGTCACCTAAGGACAAAGACTTCTCCACCAGCATCACGGGCGCTCCTCCGTGCCCGTGGGCAGGCGCTGCGCCCTGCCAGCCCTCTTCCTCCTCCTCGCCCTGCAGTCTAGTCACAGCTTGCTGGCTAAAATCACCTCCCAGCCATGGGGAGACGGCTTTCAGCTCTTAAATATTCAGGCTCGCTGCTTCGAGGACCTCGGAGTGTCGGTGGTGAGGCGCTGGAGCGCTCTCAGAGGGGTCGGGACCCAGGGTTGTGCCCAAAACCATCGCACTTCATGGAGAGGGGGGGGTTCAGTGGGTTCTGCCACCAATTCCAGCACGCTGTGCTCGCGGGGCGTTGGGCGTCAGAGAAATCATGCTACAGCTGGGAAACTGTGAGTACAACGTTTCTAGAAGTGAGCTTCCCCCAGGCGTTGGGTATGCTGGAATAAATGAGACTATTACAAAACGCTCTGCTTTGTGCACAGATCGAGGCGTAATTTGTTTGGATTCTGGTTTGAACATCGGTTATTGATGTGAGGCACCGAGCAGGATCTGACTTCTGCCTGGTAACAAAGCAAAGCCAACAGAAATGAGAATTTAAAAACCACTGAAATTTTACTTTTATTGCACTGCAGACTGAAGTCTGAGTGCATCCAGGCCTCTGGTGTTGGGACAAGATGCCTGCCTCTTCCTGGAGAGCTGCCTCTCCAGTGAAATTCCACTGCTCTAAGGCAAAACCAAAAAGCTTAACACTTGAGTTGTGATAGTGAATCGGGTCTGAGGAAGTGAATTTTGGTGTAAAAGAACAACAAAGGGCTTAACAGCTAGAGGGCCTGGTGCTTGGCAGGGGCTGCCTTCCAGAGGAAACCCGGTCTCAGCCCCGTGGAGCCGGGGCAGTTCTGCCACGGGTGCTGGTTTGAGAGCAGAGCACAGGCAGCCACCAGGGCGGAAGCTTTGAAGGTCAGCATCCTGCAGTCTGCAGTGTGAAGAAATACATCGATGACAAGATGTCTCGATGTGATAGGCTAATTTGGTGCAAAATAGTCAAAGATAGACGAGGTTTTTTTGTGTCAGGACAAAAACTGACTGGCTCAGGTGGTAAGAGGATCTCCTCAAACCTCCCGAGAGGTGATCTTGTTGTTAGAAACCTCAGGTCTTGGTAAGATCTTTCTTTTTTTTTTTTTTTTTTTTTTTTTTCTTTCTCAACGTTGTCCCATCACGGATCCTACATCTCACCGGTCTCCTTGAAGTGTATCTTAAAGCCGGATTTTGACACTCACACACCCAGAACTTGCTGTGGCTCACGGGTGTCTGAGCCCTGAGCAAGGGGGAATTAAAAGCTGGTGAAGATCAGCTGCACCGATCTCACGTTGATCTCTGCCCCTGCTGCTCCACATCCAGCTGTGGGCTTCGTCTGTCCTCACCACAATAGGAGGCAGCGAGCTGCGTAGGGCCCCTAAAGGGCATGAATCCTGATTTTAAGGCGAGTGATTTTCAGATTGCTCCGCTGTTGGTTAAGAAACAGAAACTACTGACGGCTGAGAAACTGTGTGATGCGAATCAGCCATCGGGGCATTGTTCTGCTGGGGCCCGAAACTGGTCAAGCAAGGCAAAGCTGCACAGTAAGTTAAAACATGGCTATCGCCACCGATTACATCGCAGAGATACTGGGCTTTATTAAAAGCTGCACGTTTCTGTGCAGGCGCTGTTACAACAGCCCCATGAAGAACTTTTTTTCAGCTCCTGGCTGGCCACCCAGGAGCCAGGCTTAGCAACGTGGGTGAGGCACCAGGGACCGCAGCAAGAACTCTGTGCAGGGAGGTAAAGTCTCACCAGGCAACTTGATTTACAGCCTGGGGTCTGTTCCTGTGCCTCTCAGTCCATCCCCGGGGCTGGCTGGGAAGCTGATGAGTGGGAAGTGGAGGTGCCGGCCCCAGCCCTGCCTGCCAGGAGCCCCCTCAGCTGGAATGCGGCTCCTCAGAGAGCCAGGATGTTTGCTTTTGTCGAGTGCCCTTGTTGAGGAAATCGAGTGAAGGGATCTCTTGAAAGGCCAAGCCACCTCCAGAAGATTAGGCCTTCAATTACGCTCTGCAAACCTCATCTTAGAGCACCTTATCAGGAGGGGTTGGGGAGGATGCACTCGGTGCTGGCATTGCTTCTCTTCCCTTCGTGCTGTAACGCAAGGAGTGGCATCGAGTGTGGCGGAGAGGGAACCCTGGAGGAGTTCTTCCACCTGGCGTGGTGGGTAGAGGCTGGACAACGTGCCAAGGAGCCCTTTCCATCTGCCTGAAGGCAGCCCGTGCTGAAAGCTGGCCTTCACGAAGACAGATAAGGAAGAATGCATAATATTTTAAGTATCGTAAGGCTGGATATCCTTCGCTCAGGATATTTCCTGTCCACAGGAATTTATTTTTCAACTGTTTTACTGGCAGAAAATCCACAAAATGGAAGGGGGGAGGGAAACTTGCACATGTCAGCAGAAGATGGGAAGCTTCTAGTTCTGTCACGTTGACTAAGGGAAGAACGAGGAAAGCTTCGGAGAACTGAAAAACTTGGGCCTTTTGTGCTAGCACGCCTTGTTGCATAAGGAATAGGCAGGGTTTTGTATTGACCTCTGTCAACAAAGTACAGCAATTAACCATTAGCTTAAAAAAAAGAAAAAAGGGGGGGAAAAAAAAGGCTTGAGAACATCGTTACTGAAAAGGGGCTGACTTTGGAGGGAGCCAGAGCCTCCGGACAGGCGTTGCTGGTGCAGGGTGTTTCAGGCTGACTTCCACCTGGGTCTTTGGCACACTTTGCCTTCGTGTCCCTAAAGAACTGAAGCCTCAATCATAAAGAAGGGTTTAATTAGCAATTTGTGATCTGGTTAATCCTTTGGTGGAACTCAATTGTAGTTAGCGTTGCTGCTGCTGCCTTCTGTGTCTGCTCGCTTATAGCACCGGGGGAGCAGCAGAGAGGTGCTGGTGGTGTCCTGCTGCACCTCTACCTCCATCAGGCTGCTTGTGCACCCTTCCTGCTGGAACCTGAGGGCAGGATCCATTTAAATGTGGCTGTGTGTGCTGGGATAGCCTCTGCTAGCAAAGGCCTACAGCTACTAAACACGAGGAGCATTTATTGTTTACCATCAGTTTTCCTTTTGTTGCTTTTGTGTCTTGAGCAACGAGCCCTTCCATAAAGGATCCTCTTCCTCTAGACATGGCAATGAGTAACGTGCAGTTAGCAGCTTGGTAAAATTCACAGAAGCTTGAGTAATGAAGGGACATTAACAAAATACCCCTGTTATCATCCGTGTGCTAATAAAAAGAGAGAAAAAATGGTAAATGTATGGAGTCCTAGAGTTTACACCTGGAAGAGGAGGATTGCGGTGTGCATTAGACCTTCTCACCCCATTTCTGTCCACGCTCAGCACCCAAGGAAAGGTTTCCAACACCAACCCCGAGCTCACCGTGCTGAGACTGCATTTTTTCGGCTGTAACGTGTTAAAACAGAAATCCGCGCTGCTGAGAGCGTTTGGGTAGCAGCACAGCAATGGGTTGGAATCCTTGGTATGTGCCAGTGGCAAGAGCCGAATTCCCCGGCCGCTCGCTCTTTTGAAGTGAGCGCTGGCGAGGCTCTGGGGTGCGGGCAGGCTTTGCCTGGGCGCTGAAAGACGCTCTCTGGGGCTACAGGTTTGTGTGGCAGGTTAAATCCAGGAAAATGAGAGGGAGGACTCCAGCCTTTTTTCTCTCTTATCACCGGGCTTTCTAGCAAAAAATATCCCCGCCTTGATTTCTTGAGTAATTCTCTTGGACCCCCTTATTTCTGAGCGTGGTTTAAGCCTTCGGAGGCTCCTGAGATAAAATAAGGAGATGATGCTTCTCTACATAGCACGTGTGTGTGTGCATCATGGCTTAGGCACAGGTCTCACACCTCTGTGACCAGGCTCAGGGCCCTGCTCTCCCCGTCTCTAGCCAGCGGGCGCTGAAGATGCCAGAAGAAGCTGTAGAGGTGTTTATCAGGTGTGTTGTGTTGGCAAATCTTGACACTCCTGTACCCAACAGAGCCACCTTATGGGAGGTGAGGGGACGCTGGTGTTCCTCTGAGTGCCCACGTGTGGGTCTAGCAGTGATTTCCACGGCCCTGCTCTGCATCTTTGGCTTCTCGCCGCTGATACACATACACATGTACATTTATATATGGCCTCTGCCTTGTGTCTGACCGCACATTGAACCAAATTAAGCACAGTCTGAAATAAAGCCTTGGCCCGTTTGCCTGGTGGCAGCTCTCTGGCTGTATCACTGTTATCTGTTTCCGAGTGGGTACGTAAGCCATGACGGAGGCAGGTCCCCGCTGCGGTATCGCTGGCAGATCTGATCTGATGGCTGGGACATCGCGTCGGCCGGCGCTGCCACTGACTCATCTGTTTCCCATGGTGGCTCCTCAGAGAGGGGCAGGGTGACTTCTGCCACGGGTTCAGGCCGCTGGCTGGCCTCCACGCTCTGCTCATCCCCCCCGCTAGGCAGCTCTGCTGCTGGACGCCACCAGGTTGCTGCATTTTGTTCAGTTTTCTGGTAATCTCCAGGAATTTCTAATCCTCTTACGACCCGGGGATAGTTGGGCGTTCATGCTCTGAGCCGAATGCGGTTGGTGGCTGCGCTAAGGCTCTCTGTTTGTTGCTGGTGTAAGTATTTTCTCGGTATCTGACAGGTTCAACCCGCTGGTGTTTGTCAGAAAGAGGAAATTGCTTGTGACAAAATGACTTCTCTTAATTTAATCAATTCCAGAAGTGTTCAAAAATAATCTTCTTGCCCGATGCCTCTCAAAGCATCCTTAATAATAACGGCATTGTAGTCTGCTCGGCTCAGATGAGAACGAGTGTCGTTCATTATTTTTGATCAAGTACCCTTCGGAGAGCTGTGCCATAACGTGTAAGGATGAGCAGGAAGAAAATCAGTGCATTCATCATCTCCTCGGCTACAGGAATCCCAGTTCAAAGACAAAAGCTGGAGCAGGTCGAGCTTCTCATTTAAACGGTGATAAATCTTGTTCTGCTCCTCCCTGGGCAGGGAGGCCACTGGGAGGCAGGTGACTTGCGGTGGTGCTGAATTTCAGAGACAACTGTTGAGTGCTTGTGACTGGAATAAGCAATAAATATTTCTTGCCATGGCAGACGTGCTGGAGTAAGGTACCTGGGGGTGCTGGGGAAGCGTGCCCGGCAGCCTGGGGTGTGGAAGTGAGGGCTCGATTCAGCAGTGCCCAGGAACATGGGACGGGGGTTAGAGGAAAAATCCTATGGTCAAAGTTCCATCTGGGACAGTGGAAAAAATCCGTCAGAATTCATTAGGGATGAGGGAATTTCCTTAATGAGCGGCAGGAGGGGGCCGAGCTGCCGCACAGCTGTTGGGTAGCCGAGGGTTTCCCTGCACCGCGCTGACGTAGCCGCCGGCATCCTGTTTGTCAGAGCTTGGGGGCGAGCTCCTGGGTTGTTTGTACCTTGACCCCAACCCTCCCAAACTGCTTATTTTTTAAGCTGAGGTCACTTTCCCCAACCCCATGTTCTAACCAAGTTGAAGCCCCATTTCTCGAGATTCAGGATTGCTTACAGATCTTTTTTTTTAAGAAGCAAAGCTATTTTTTTTTCCTCTGCCTTTCTTAAGTACTTCCACTTCATGATTCTAGCTAGAATGACAAATGAGATATTTTTGGGAGGGCTTGGTTTTGTCTGATGCTTCTTTCCAGAAAGCTGAAGTGCTGTAGGTCTCACAAAAAACATCTATCAGCAGATGGGTAAGCATGAGCTATCATAACAGTCAAAATGACTCTGTTTAAAAGGACCCAAGGGTAAACTCTGGTTGCCTGTGACTTTGTTTTTAGATACCTGTAGCTAGTCTTCTCCCAGGCTTGTGATCTACCTCACTTAAAGGCAGCAAGCACGCTGCTCGTGCCAGCCTGGGAGATGGCCAAGGCTTCCCTTCTGGAAAGCAGGGGAGGGCAGAACTGCATGGATGTATTAAAATCCACCCGTGTTGGGTAAGCAGACCGAAGTACCTGCCGTCATGCCCGCTTTTGCATGGGTTCCCTCTCCAGAGCAGAGCTTCTTCATTTGGTGGGTTTTTGAAGTTTATTTGCATGTTGGCAGCGGGCTTTTGCACCTCTGAAACTTGGTGTGAGCGAAAATGGAGTGAGTTGTGTGCTGCATGGAGCTGAGAGGTTGCTCTGCTCTCTGCTTCTCGGCCGTTTAATTTTTTCGCTTGAATAGGATCGTGTAATTTAAGGGATGCAGAAAGCTGACTTCACTTTCAAGGGTTGGATTGGCTTTGTTGGAGCCGAATGTGGATGTACCAACAGGGAAGCACAAACAAGCACAACTGTCCCCCTTGTCATTAAATGAGAAGTTTGTATGAATTAAACTATTACAGTGTCACTGTGCAGAAATTCACCTTCCTTCATCTACCTCAATTTCTGTTTCTTAGTGTTGCCTGGTTGTGTCCTCTGTGTTTCAGAAAGCAGCAAGATCTCTGGCTATCCATCTGTGGACCTGCTGTACGAACATAACAAACTTTTTTTCTATTTAATTTCCTCCCCTTCCTTCCCTGAATATTTTCCTACCTTTCAGCCTAAGCTCGCGGTAACAACAAGCCGTGGCAATGTTTTCCCCTTTCTCAGAGCTGGAGGCAGTGAGGTCACAACTGCAGGTAAGGCGTTTGGGATGCTGTTTGGCAATTAAAACGGCAAAGGACCAGAAGCTGAACAGGCTGCACTCAGATTGACCCTTTCAGGGGTTATTTCTGAAGGACCCTGACTGTGCATGCCGCAAGCTGGAGGTGTACTCTTGTTGTTCAGGGCTTCGGAGAGTTCTCGTAAACCTTCCAAAATCTTCCAGGATGTGAAAAATAATCATTATAACGCATGAGAATAATCTTTCAGGACTGCTATCACCTCCTTGCGTTATGCTCACACTGGAAGCTCTGGTATCAGAGCCAGAAGGTGAGATAATTAGGAAATTCTGATGAAGAGACTAGTTCGGGGCACGTTCAGGAGCTCCTCTGCACGGGGACAGTGGCAGCAGCCCTGGCTCCTGGCCACGCGGCCGCCTTTCAGCCAGTGCCGCGGGGCTTGGAGCAGGCTGCGAGTGATGGTCACTTCCAGTTTCGTAACGAAAGCTGCCCGGCACTGCCCCGTGTGCTGGTATCAAGGAGCTGGGCTGATTTATTGCCATCGAGAGTGACTTCCACTGCCCAGACGAAACAGCTGTGGTGCTACCTCTGGCCGTGCTGCCACGGCTTCGCTCCTCCCATCTGCGCTGCAAGCTCCAGGGCCCAGGTGAGGCAGGTAACAAAACCCCAGGGTTTGCCCGCTGAAAACACGTCCCAGGTAACTGGAGCCTTGCAGCTGCCTCGGTTGGCGTACTTAGGGGACGGAGATCCTGCCTTATCTGGCTTTTGCTGGCTCTTGGCATTTGATGTTGCAAACTCCGGTTCTTGCTGCGTGCTGCCTCGGGGTCTCAAACTCTTCTCTTGATTAAAAGCTCCTTTGGCTGCCAGTTGTGCTTTGTCTTTTAGTGTTCCTTAGATGTGGATCGATTCTGTGTGACAGATGATTCCTCTGCCGAGTATAAACGAGCAGGCATTTCACTGAAGTCTGATGCTGCAGTCAAGTAGAACTGACTGGAGATAAGTAGAGACCCCGTGGCTTCCCACCTTAAAACAACCACAAACAAACAAACAAAAAGCCTCGGTCTTTAAAAATGCAGTGTTTCCATTTATCACTCTTAGCTTTTTATCTTTATTTCTATGAAACAGTTCAGGAAAGTAAAAGTTTGTTGCAAACTCTACATCCTATTCAGTGAAACAAAGCTAAAAATTAACTTTTTTTTTCCCCCGATATTGAAAATTTCAGGGAAGTGGGGTCTGGGTGCTGGGTTTTTGCGTTTATTTTTTTTTTTTCTGTTACTTGTGCAGTCTGGGCATTTAGACCCCGCGAGCACGGTGCAAAGAATGGGTTCAGCTTTCCCGATGCATTCGAAACTTCTCCGGCAGCCGTCCAGGGGCGCTCCCTCGCAGCGCCCGCTCCGAGTGAATGCCCGCCGCTGAATGGGGCGTGCTGAATGGGAGAGCTGCTCCCGGTGGTTTCCCACAATAACACAATGAGCTACTTTGTCAGCCTGGAGTCAGGTTAGCGGCGAACGGCTAAAACAAAAACGTTTTGCAGTGCATAAAGGTGTGCTGAAACCTCGCTGGAAATGGAATTCGGTATGCTTGCTTTTCAAGTGCTGCAGATTGATATGATAGATAGCTCTTTTTTTTTTTTTTTTTTTTCTTCTTCAAGGTTTAATTAGTGGTTTTGAAAAAAAGCACAACACAGCATTGATTTCGGTAGATTCTCCCCTGAACAGGAATTCTAGAAGAGATAACCGAGGTCTTTGTGATATTATTCCTCGGGCTTTACTTTGGGAGAGCACAGTTGAAGGGGAGGGTATTTATCACCAACCCTCTCGTGCTTATCACCCTGTAACCGTGATTAATATTTCGGCTATTAAAGGTAGAAGGAGAGCAAACAGATGAAGCAGGCACCTTATCTGTCTCGCACCTTTGCTTAAGAACTTGGTGTAGGGTTTGTGTGTGTGTTCCTGGGCATGTGCACAGGATCACAGCCCGGATCCCGGGGAGTTGAGGACTTTGGCATACCACTCGTATACTTCTAAGGGCTCATGAAGATTTACCCGAGTGCAGTGTTTGTAGGATAGAGGCCCAAACTGCAGGCAGGTGTTGCTCTGGGTTGGAGGGATTTGTTCTTCCTCAAGCAAATAGTTGGAATAACTTGGTATTGACTTGAAACGCCGCTAAAAGGGGATGAATGTGTTCTATGGAATTGTGAATTTAATTTATGAATCGCTTTCGGTGGGGAAAAAGGAGGCCCCATAGAGTGCAGGGAGCCTTAAAAGGGTTATCAGCAGGTGTGGGAGGGGTGGGGAGGATGAACTGGAGCTTGGTTGCTTGAATTTGTGAACATGTAACGTGTTCATTGGGAAAGACACCCTCTGGGATGTGGTTTGATGTCTCCTTGGGATGCCGAGGGCCACTGGTAGTGCATCCTATAGCTGAGCGGCACGCAGAGCTGGGTGCTTGGGTGGCTGAGAGGGTGGATGAGCAGGAGGAGCAAATGGGGCTGCAACCCTGATAGGGCTCCTGCTCGTGGAACTGCATAAATCAACTTCCCTTTTAAAAAAATATATATGATGTTTAAAGTAGATGCTATTAAAAGCAAACTGTGCCAGAGCAAATTTTGTAATGAGATGTGTTTAAGTGTAAAGAAATCAAGTTTGAAATGTAAAAATAATTTGTGGGGGAAGAAATTGGCCACTGTTGTGCAAGAAGCAAACCTCAGTTACCAAACTGCTGCCGTAAGGAGGTGGGATGAGGCACTGGGAGAGTCAGGTGTCTGAAACCCTCTGTTTTAGCAGCTGGATCCCTTGGTCCAGGCCAGGGGGTAGCCACAAATTTTTTGTGTATTTGTGAGTCCCATGTAGCTGCTGTGAGTGATAGGAGGAAGATGAAGCAGGAATAAATGTGTACAGCCTTTGAAGAAGAGAAGCAGTATAAATTGCAGCAGAATCACTGGGCTGTTGACTTTTACCTTGGAGAAAAGGCACAAAAAAAATGATAATGGTGAGAAAGAGTTGTAAGTTTTCTTTTTATTTGTAGTTTGCTGCTATATCAGCAGCACGAGCTGCAGCCCCTGGGTGTCTGGGTGCCTCAGGACCGCTTCTGAGCAGCAGGCTGCTTTGCTGTCATAATGTGCAGAAGTGAGACTGCTGGGAAGTCACTGGAGTAGCTTTTGTGCTTGAGGTTTCTGCTCAGGTGTAGCTAATACAAGCTTAACAAAATCACTGGATGTTTATTTCAGATTTGTTGTGCTTTATTCGCTCAAATTCAGTGCCATTATCTGGCTACAAGTGCCTTTGGGGCGCGTTGGACTCCAGCCCTGTACAGGCAGCGCAGGAGCGTGGGCTGGCTCCTTTGAGAGGTTTTCGTAAGATTCCCTGCTGGAAAACCAGGGGAAAGCTAGTTGTCCTCAGTAAAAGGCTCCTTTGTGCATCAGCTCGCTCGCTTTATTCTGCTATTTCATCAGAGCTATTACAAGCTGATGAGTTGTGCTGGCCCGACGAAATGAGATGCTCCCGCCTGATGCTGTCTGACCTCAGCTCGGTCCCAGCGCTCTCCCCGGTGTGCCTTTGAAGTTTTGATGCTCGTAGATGGCCAGCCTGGTCCCTGGGCCCTCTGTTCTTGGTGTAATTTTGTTATAGGCTGGCCGGCTCCTTGTTTTGGCCTGGTATTTAGTGTGACAAAGCAGAGCAAGCACGTCACTCGTGCACAGAGTGGCACGGATGCCATTGTGCACCCAGTTGTGCTTTTGGCCAGGTGGGTAAAAGACATCATGGTATGAAACGCCTGTCTGTCACTCAGAAAGGACCTGCCTAGGCACAGGTAGGAAAATGCCTAATGTTTAAGGCCATATTTCGTTATTCCAGTTCATCCCCCAGCTGAGGGAGGATCCATTTTGATAGTTGGTCTGTTCCGAAATTACAAACGTACCCACCGTGTGCGCTGCTGGTTGGATTGCGAAATGGATCTGCCTAAAATAGTGGAGACTTGAAAAATGTGAGGTCAAATTATAGGCCCACAGAACTGCAAACCTGCAGAAATTTCATCATAGCATTACACAGCGTTATGAATCTCACCCTAGTTTGGGGAAAAACTCCATTGACTTCCCTCCATCTCCTCCTATGAAGTCGACTACTTCTGATGATCCCGTCTTCCAAGGTGGAGCTGAACGTGAAATCGCATTGCTGTTTCAAATAAAAATAAACCAGAGGGGAAACCCGCTGGTTAATTCCAGCGGTTAAGTTTTGGGAGGATGTTTATGCTTCCCAGCCTGCTGGAGGTGGGCTGCAGCTGGTGGTAGCCGCGCTGCGAGCCAGGGGGCAGGCGGCCGTCGCTCTGTGCCACCCAGCTCCGGAGGCAGGCGTTCTCTGTAATTTTTTCTCTGCTGTACTAGATCCTTCAAATCGCATGTATTTCCTCCAAACTGTTACGAATGAGCCCGTCTGGCTGCTTTCAGATTAATCTACCGTGTTTGCAATTAAACGCAGAAAGAATGCTTTTACGTTTAAATGGCTCCTCAGACGGATGTGAGTTAACTAAACTAATGAACACACATCAGACAAGACAAATTCCAGACCGTTAGTGCCTTGACCAACCATCTGTGTGCATACCTCCAGGTACTGCTCATGTCTCAAGAGGCTTTTCTACATGAACAATTATTACCACTCCTTTCTGAATTCGAGTGGCAAGCCATGGCAAGAGCCTCTTGAAAGCAGCTATATTTACTGCAGCACTTCCACCGCTTTTCAGTGCGAACATAATGGTGCTATGTGTGCTTTAATTAATCTGAAATTTCAACATGTGCTGCATGAAATACAACAATAGCCGGCTGGGGCTGTGTGGAAGCCCTTTCATCCCTTGCATGCAAGCCCCAGCGCTAATAATGGCACGCACACGAAGCGCGTCCCATTAGCAGCCTTCCTCGTGGGTCACACACTCATTTCAAAGGCCGAGCGTCTGAGTATGGCCCTAAATAAACAAGTCTGTGGGTGTGTGTGTACATGCTCTGTCTGGACATACAGAAACACACATGCAGTTTTTTCCTTATCTGTTTCTCTCGGGGGGAGGTGGGTCGAAGCCTCCCTGGAAGAAGCTCCGCTTCCTTCAGCTGTACCCGGGTCAGCAGCAGTGGGATGTGCCACGCCAGCCTGTGACAGGGATCTTCAGTTCCACAAACAGGCTTCTGGAAAATAGCAAATGGTTCCGTGAATGCTTCCTTTTTAAGGAGGTGCAGGTAATGGCTGCTGTGAATGCCAAAGGATTTCCTTATTTTCTACATTTCACTTTCTTACTTCTAGAAATGCTTGAGCCTTCCCGCTTTCCAGAGGCTGTCTGGCATCGTGGTGGGGCTACGTGGGACTCCCTCTCACACCAGGCCACGATGCCACACAGTTTTTTAATCATGGCAAAGCTGTCTTAAACAATTCCTTCTTGCTCTTACCCGGGCTACAACAGCACAAGTATTTTGGGTTGATGCAGCAAAGAGGGCTGAGGAACCGGCGTTGTGCTCAGCCCTACTGTGCAAACTGAGGTGGAGGGCTGGGGCTGGCCGAGTGATGAGGGTGCAGATAAGATAGCAGGAATGCTTGCGTCCTGTGCTCATGTGAATGTCAGCTTCTGAACGTGCTTCTTGGAGAGTCTGGTGCGCCCCAGGGCAGGCAGAAGGGGAAAAAATGGGAAAAACAGCTGGTGCAGGCAGAAACAGACACTTTTAAGGGACTGCTGGCCGCTGGATCAGTTGTAGCATCCAGAGACTGGATTTTGACATCACACCTGGGCTAGCTGGTCCCCGTCCCTGTAAGGTACCAAGGGCGTTTGTGCTGCATTGGGTTGCTTCTCATCAAGTGCTGGGCAAAAGGAGGTCACTGATCCCGTGAGAGTGGGAGAAAAGGGCCTGGGAGAGGGGCTTGTATGAAAGTAACTCGCATGTGTGATAACATTTAGATTTAATTTAACACACACACATAAATAAATATGTATTTATATTTATTGTGGTGGCAAGGAGCTCACGTTAGCCTATATAACCTGATGCTCTAGACCCAAACAAACTGGGTTCTGGCACTTTTGCCTCCGCTTCTGTCCCCAACGTCACCAGGGTGTGTTTTACAGTTCTGAATAATTAGTTGAGAAAACTTGTTTCAAGAAAACTGTTTTGTATCTTTGGTAACTTGAGGGGATTCTGATAAAAAGATTCTTGATTCAGCAGCTTGTACTGGCCTGTACCATAAAAGCAATCTGGCCTTTACAGAAGGCGGTTTCAGGGCTCGATATTTAGAATTCCTCATGGTTTTGCCAGATTTTCTTGAATTAGTTTGCCTTAGCTGGAAGAGCTTCTTTCTCTTTGTAAAAGAGAAAAGGTGGAAAAGAAATCACGCGAAGAAAAATGTGCTTGACTGCTACCCCCACTAATTGCACGGGCAAAACCTTCTAGGAAAAGTTGGTCGTGGTTATCTTCCTGCGGCTCAATCTGCTTCGGAATTTAAGGCTAATGCTGACGTAACGCCGTGGGTCATATTAATTCGCCTTACATGGAAATTGGGTTCAGATAGTTACACTTTGTTCTGCTCTGTTTTTTTCTAATTTTTTCTCTGTTGCCATGTGTAGCTAATTTATGCCTTGCTAATTCACATATTGAATTAATTTAGCAAACAGAGTCATCTCGCCGATCCGTGGAGGACTGCAGCATTGGGTCGAAAAATCAGGTCTGCAGCGGTGACTTGCAGCCACCCAAAGGTTTGGAAGCTCGGTTTGGGGACAGAAACTGGAAGCTGGGTGTTTGTTTCCACTTCCCTGCTCTAGAAGTGGCTCAGGCCACGCTGTGATTTCCGTGTTCCTGGAGGGAGCAGACGGGGAAATGCAGCCTCTGGCCGAGCGCTGGCGTTTCTGAGCTCCGTCCCAGCCAAAGCTAGGGAATGTAGACGCACAGGAAATATCTTTTTTAAATTTAAATATAGTCAGCTTTCTAGACAAAACCCCAAATTTGAGTTAGTACCTGAAAAAAAAAAGGTTGTGGGTTAGGATTTGGCAGTTCATATTTTAACTAAGGAAGAGTTCTCATATCCTGAAATGCGACCTGGCCCTTTGAGCCCTTGTCTGGGGTTTTCTTCCAGTGATGTTCCTGAATTTACAGGAAAAAAAAAAAAGTGCCTGTGTTCAAACCTCTTCTTTGTATGAATGAAGCTTGGTTATCTGAGCAGCTCCCGAGGTGGGGCGAACTCCAGCTTTTAGGAGGGCTGTGAATGCACGGGGAATAAATCTGCGTTGAGCGGAGTGTGTGAGAGAACAAGCTAAAAAACCATGGGAAGCAGCTTCCAAAGCTGTTGGCTTTGACATGAAGCCTGCCAGTCAGCCCCACGGTAGGTGTTTCAGCCCTTTCTGATCTCACTCTGTATGGAGCACCTCTGTGTGAAACTGCTTACAGAAAAATAAAAATAAAATAAAAGCTCAGAAGCCTGTGGGCAGTGCGTGTTGCAGCCAGCACTGTCGCTGGCGGAGCTGTACCAGACCTGACAACTGAAGGAAGCTGTTCTCAGTTTGTCCTTTTTTTTCTTTTTTTTTTTCTCCCCCACCAAAGCGAGGCAAGTGTAGACATGGCTGTGGTGACAAACCATTAATAAAGCAAAAGGAATGCAGCTGTAAAACTTGAAATAATGACATATAGCAAATAAATGTCAACATATTGGTTGTTGTGCCTGGAATGGAAATATTACTCGGAAAATATGTAGCTTCCAGCTACAGTCTGGCTTTTTTTTTCTTTAAGAAAATAGACATGGCGTGACGCTCGCAGGCGCGGGGCTGTCGGGTTGGGCCTAGCTGCATGTGTCATTTGCTTGGGGGCTGGGAATTGCTCGCCACGCGGTTGACAGAGTTCCTCTTCAGCTTTCATTCTTTTAAAATCACATTACTTATTCATATACGAATATATATCCCTATAGTTGTGTGTATATATACACAAATCCTATATATAACCGATGGAGGTGAAGGTACAAGTAGTGACTAAATGAATCTGTTTCCACTGAAAGCAGTGAGCTCCTGTTCTCACTGTGTTCACTATCAACCTTTTGCAGTGCTTTTCTTAACCCCAAGCATTTCAGAAATGATTCAGAAGCTCACATTCTCGTATTCATCATTAAAAACAAGCAAGTAAACAAACAACATAACCCCAAACCAACCAACCCAAACCCCACCCAACACACTGCTCCTCTTCCCCGCCTCCCTCCAGCAATCGCCTGAAGGACTCCAAATCTATAATTTTTAGTTGTGAGCTTGAATCTTTCTCAAAATTAAAACCTGAGGCTTTGAGGTAATGAAAACCAAAAGGTTGAGGAGGAAGCTCCAAATACTGCAACGCTTAAGGATGGAAAATGGGCCGGGCAGGCTGCTGGAGCTGGGGCTGCGAGCCCTGGGCTACTAAAGGCAGGGGGAGTTTGCCACCAAGATTCAAGCAGGGTCGAGGTCTGATCCTGTCTGGGAACACGTGGTGGCTGTCCTTGGGTGTGTGGTGGGACGAGTTGCTCAGGACAGTGGTGCTGGGTGAGGTCCCGACCCTGCCAGGCTCTGCGGGAGTGACTTGATGTGAGTAGGGCCGGGTGTCTGCATGGCTCCTGAAAAACAACCGTGCTGCTAGCCCCGGTACCGCGTGGGTGTAAAGGGGGCAGCCATAGGGGCTGGAGGGTGTGAGTGGTAGGGTGCCAGCTCCACAACATTTGTCTCACGTGCAGGGTTTTGCCTGTTGCTCGCTGCCAGAAATTCCCCTCTTTATGTTCTGGAGGTCCTGTCCTGGGAGGACTTTGCGAATCTCTGGTGAGAGAGAATAAGGCAGCTGTGTGACCGCTATGAGACCATCAGGTTGGCTTGTGTAGGTTTTGTGCAGAAGTCTACATAAGGTGTGGGGTTAGATCATCCATCTTAGTCAGTAAAGAGTTGGATTATTGCCCCATAAAACAGTATGATGGGGCATACCGTTAATGGGGAGCTATTAATGCGGGATTAAGGCTTGTTTTTACAGAGCATTGGTTTTGGTAAGTTTAAATAACACAGCAGCAAGCTGTTGGGAGGGAGGGAGCGCTGAAAGCAGTTCCCTGCAGATCCTGAAGTGGGATCTTGCACTGTGCTCTGTTGCCCTCTGTAGAGTACGAGGTGCTCAGTGGGGAAGGTGCTCAGGAACCCTTCTCCTTTGCCTCGTGGTTAAGTGAAAGTCTGCTCTTGGTTTTACAGGCATTGCTTCACACAGCTATAGGGCCTGGAGAGAAAATAACGCTGTTTGGCTCTGAACCATGGGTATTGAGTGACACTGATGGGTTTTAAGTGAAACGCATCCTGACTGTGCAGGCTGTGTGTTCTGCAGAGCCGGGGCAGCGAGCAGGATGCTGATCTGTAGGAAGGAGCAAAGCAAATCTCCCTGCAAGCATCTCGGCACTTGTCCGTGTCAGCTCTGAGAGGGGGGCTCAGGTTTGCAATCATGGGAAAGGGTGGGAAGTTGTTGAAACTGGCTAATATGTCTTTGGAAACCTCACACAGAAACTTGACTTGCCCGTGATCTTGATCTAACATTTAAAACCTTCTGATTTCTTCAGTGCCTCCTGTGTGCGTCCTATTAACCACAGGAGGTGTCCTGCTTGGGTTGCCACCTTAACGGCGAAATCCACGAAAGCACAGGAGGGTTTTGCAGAGTCTCTAACCGGTGCTTCTCTTGCAGGAAGCCCGTCGAGGAAAATTCTCCATGAATGTACGTCACAATGATGATGACCGACCAAATCCCGCTGGAGCTGCCGCCGTTGCTGAACGGGGAGGTAGCCATGATGCCGCACATCGTGAACGGCGATGGATCACAGCAGGTCAGTGCGCCCTGCAGAGCTTGTCGTTGTCTTCTCACAGCCCGGAGGTTCAAGCTGGTGGTTGGTAAATTCCCAGGCTTGTCATCTTCCTCTTCGTAGCACATCTGCCCAAGCAATTTTTCTGTGTTATCCATTTTAGTTCCCTCCTCATTTGAGGCATTTCCACAAGGTATTTTAAACGAGATGGGAATACACTCTCCTTCATGAACCAGTATAAAACGTCATTTTGTTACCTCTCCTTCCCTTGATCATTTCTTCTTCTCTCCAAACTTATTTTGAGTTACACTAACCACAAAGGACGAATGACTTCCCCTTTTCTTCCTAGTCTGTTTGCTTATCTGGATGTGCAAAACAAGGCAGAATTTTCAGTGCTGTGATTTTTTGGAAGTTTATTTCTGCACGGTGTGCTGCATCTTGGGAAAAATGAAGCGAGCCTGTAATGGCTCTATTTGTCGAGTCCATTATTAATATGCTTGAGTGAAGGAATGGTTTTATTGCTATCAAGTACCATAATTATTCCTTAGATGGGCCCTTTCCTCCTTGCTGGAAACCATTTACCAGGGCGCGCTGTCTGGTGGGTCCTTGTGCATTACCGAAGGAATAAATGCAGTTTGCTTTGAGGTGGGGCTCTAAGTCAAACTTTGAATTTCCCCATCAGTAATGATTCAGCAGCCTCACTTGGCAGATACTTCCATTGCCTTTAAACCAGCTTCTCATCTAAGGATTTGGAGAAAAAAAGTGCTGATGTAGTGCAATTGCACAAAGTGTGCTGCACAACGTGAGTCAGCAGAAGGGCTCTGGGTCAGGTTCCTCTTCCACACGTGTGTTTGTTGGGTGATGGCTGTAGACCTGAAGTGAGAATAGCTCCTATCTTGTTACTTTGAGTACTTGTAGATGGAATACAAGTTTTCTGTCAAGTTGTTTTTTTTTTTTTGTTTTGTTTTGTTTTTTGTGATTGTAGCCTGGATGTGCCCTCATAAGTTGCACTGCTTAGCTGCCTTTATTTACCATTTTCGCCCTGCTCCTGAAGCTTTAGGTAATGTTTTCACTTTTAAAAATTGTAGTTCTAAAATTGAATGAAATTGGAATTAAATGCTTTGCTTGATCTTTGCATAATGTGGCAGCACATGGACTGCATCAGCTGCTTTTAACATATTTCAGATGTTGATGTTTATTGAAGGAGCTATCTCAGTTACTTGTAAGGCAGGAAGAGCCCTCAGATCTGTTCCACGTAAGAACTATTTCCTTAATAAAGATGCTTATGGTGCTCCATAAATAGGTGCAAATTTGACAGGGACATGTGCTTGCCCAGGGGTGTAATTACAGGCTGTTAGAAGCTGTGGCAGAAAGCAGCATAGCCCAGCTGGTGAGAGGCAGGGCACGCTGACTTTTTGAGACTGCAGCGGGGCTGATACACAGGTTTGTGCCTCCTCTCCGAACCTGACAGTGCCCTTACTGCTCCTGCTGAGGTGCTCTGGGTGCGCTCGCTGTTGCTTTATTGGATCAGTGAGCCTCAGCCACGCCAGCACAACAATTTGCAGGGCTGTGCTGTTGCTGTACTTAGGGACTCTGAGCTTCAGAGAGATTTTTCTCAAAAGACCAGTCCCTGAATGCGTAGAAAAGAGCAGACTGAGGCTGGTAAAATCCCGTAGCTGTTACCAGCAGCCAGATGGAGAGTGCTGCAGGAGGGAGTTCTGCCAGTAATCCCTGCTGTAGCGTAAGACAATTGCACAGGAGCATTTAATTTAATTTTTTTATCTTCCTGGGGGTAAGTGCTGCATAGCTGTACAGGGCAGAGCTGAGACTGTCTCTGCCTGCTTGACAGCAATCCCTCTTCCCTATGCTACCCAAAATGGCATTGGTATCACCTGCTTTTTTTTTTTTTTTTTCTAGTTTCGTATACTTAATTTCCACTTCTGCTGACTGTATTTAATGCTCTCACGTCCCTTCCAGAGCTGCTGCTTCCTCTCTCTGCTTCTAAGCCACTTGTCGCTCCCGTGGGCAGTCTGGCAGTTGCAATCCATCTTTTGGGCCGAGCAGTTCAGCCGTTCCCTGTAGGTTCCCCGCTGCTTGTCCAAAAATGCTCGGGGCGTGAGGTCGAGGGGTGGAGAGCCGTGCCACAGCACGTCTGTGCAAAAGTCACTGCCACTGATTTTTGGGCGGTTTTATTTTGTAAGTGAACAGCAGCTCTGTGAGGTGGGTGCGTGCCCAGGGACCTGATTAGGCAGCGTCTTCTTTGTGTGTGACCATTCACCCACTGTGTCCCCAACTTTATATTCCTGAGCCTGAGCTTCAAGCCCGTGCTGGATGCAGGTGGCAGGTCCCTGCGCCTCTTCCCCCATCCCATAACGTGGGAATCGGTGGCAGGAGCAAGGGCGATGCTGGGCTTGAACTGAAAACACAGTCTGGACACAGCAATGACTGCCAAACCGGGCACGTGTGTTAGTATAAATATTTGTGCAGCTTCATACCATCAATCAGTGTTAACAAATGTGGCTGCTTAAATGAAACACGTGGCGTTCTCAAATGCAAAATGCATGGAGGCGTCACGCAGATAGCAAGCTTTCTGTGGTGATGCTACAGCCGAGGCTGGGCTTCCACGTGGGGTGGATTTACCAAATGAATGAGTACTTCGGAGGGAAAAGAGAGAGATGGGGACCGTGCTGCTGGCACAGGTGGAGCTGTGTGCGGAGAAAGCCGTGGGGCTGGAGCTCGCTGACCCATCCGGAGCCACTGGGAAACCTCAAGGACATGGGGCAATAAAGATCCTGCATCTTTTCACTGAAATAAAGATGTAATCCTTAGACTTTTTTCTTTTTTTTATTATTTTCCTCAGATTTTAATGAAAAGTTTCAGAAACAAGGCATGCTCTTGAAGATCCCTCGCATGGAGGAGGAACTGGGGTAGAGGAGCTGCAGCCCTCCTGTCTTAGGCTCCTTAATAAGGGATGGGCTTTAGAGCTGCTAACATATAATGCAAATGAGCTAAATAAATATTGTTAATGAATCTCTGCCTCTGTGTTCAGGTTGCTTTTAAACTTTTTTTTAAAGCTGAGTGGCTCTGCCCTACTTGTGAGCAGATGCCTGTGTCCTGTCGTGTCGTGTGGCCGCTCGCAGCAAAAGAGCCCTTCGGTGCTGTCACTGAGACGCCGGTTTTTGGGAGATCGGGGCTGGGATGGCTTTGTGCCTCTTATCTGCTCTCAACCATTCATTGTGGTCTGGCTGCTGGATGGGGTCCACCCCGATCAGCCTTCTGAGAAATTATTGTTTCAGACAAAATAATGGCTTTCGTATGTCGCTCCTCTGATTTCCAGCTTTGTGCTTTAAAAATGTTCCTGCAGTAATGGGTTTCTGTAGGATTACTGCAATTCAGAAGGTCACGCAGGCAATAATTACCCTATGCATTTAGTGTAAGGGCTTCAGAAACACAGCGCTAATTCGCATTCTGTCATCCCAGGCTGAATGATTAGATTCTGCATGCAGGTGTCTCAGCATATAAAGACTAGACCGAAATTTTGAGAGAGATCTCACAAAAAGATGTAGATCTCTATTTTCCATGTGTACCAAGTTTAATTCCGATATTGAATCATTTTCTAGCAATGCAAAGCTAACGGGAGTACGTTTAAAATCTTTGAATAAGTTTTACAACCAGCAAGAGCATGGGAAGAATTGGATCGCTTGCCCCCAGTGAAACCCTTCATTAAGGAAATGAGTCTAAACAGTAAATTTTCAGACCACTCCCCCTCCTGACTTTAGGCACCTGAAAATTAAAAAAGAGGAGTGCAGCTTGCACTGAGCTTTGCGTGGTGCTCGGTAAGTGGAGCCCAGAAGCCCTCCTGCTCTGCAGCTGCTGGGTCCTCCGCGTTGCTTTGGTGCCCCCGGGGCCATCAGGATCAGGCCCCAATTAGCTGTGGGTTGAAATGAAGACAGGCAGCCTCACCTTGTCCTCAGGATGCTGTACAAGGTCTTGGGGTATAAATGTGCTTTTGCAGTCTCGCAGCAGCTTGTGCTAAGCTCACCCCCTGCAAACTAAGAGTAAGACAAGAGTAAGGGTGACACGAAGGGTGTGGGGGCCGTGTTTTGACACTTTGTGGTCTGGTAGCGTTGCTATCTGCAGAATTGAGCAATGGGAGACAAGGCGTGATCCTTGGATTTTGTTATTATTATATTGTGTGTTACACAGTTTATTAATTAGTTCTGTGTGCAATGTTGAACTGTGTGTCTATGGCTTTTGTCTAATTAAGATTTGTTATGTGTGGGACTGGAGAATAAAATCAAAAAACTGCAGTGGATCAATTCCCATTGTACTGCCAGGGACTTGTGTTGCTGTGAACTTGATACCATGGCATGGCCTGATAATTCCTGCTGCAGTCTGAAGCCTAAGTGTAAAGATTTATGTCCTTCTACCAGCATTTAGCCAGGTTAAACACGCTGTCAGGGGTTTTGTGGTAGAACCTGAAGCTGCAATTCTCACCTCTGCACAACTTAGTTAAATTTTTAATTCAGCTCCTGAAATTTAAAGGAGTAGGCAAGCTTTAACTCTCCACTGGTTCCTGGACCCTGCTGGTACCCGAGTTTGGTCTGTTCCTCTCCCCACCGTCCCACATGGCTTCTGACGTACTGGTAACACACCTTGGCTTGAAGAATTAGTGAAACAAATGTGTTTTTCTTTTGGCAGGTCTTTTTGGTTCAAGTTAATCCAGGTGAAACCTTTACAATAAGGGCTGAAGATGGAACCCTGCAGTGCATTCAAGGTAAGAGGATGCTGGAACATGCAGATGAACATTTGCTTGTGTTGTGGAAAAACTTGGGTTCTAACCTCTACAAAAATGTCATATGCATTCTGGAAATACCACCAAGCACTTAAGAGCGAGAAGCTGCAGACATGACTGCACACTGATATATGGTATAGGATTTCAGTGTCTCAGAAATGAGTCATGAACTTCTTGCAAGTTCAGGAGATCTCTCTTCTTCTTTAGCTCATTTATCAGCATTTTCATAAATACGTATATTTCCTGATAACCAAACGGTAAATACAAACAGTTACCGAGTTAAATTCAAAGCTAGTAACAATTAAATGCATATCGACAACCATACAGAAGCAATTTTGTTCTCACCCAGGCATCAGGAGTGACAAAAAGTCAACAGAGAAGTGCAGACATGGCAGAGTGCTTGGAGAAGTCAATTGGCTTTAAGCAGAATTTCTAATTGGTTCTTTAAAACCAGAGCTGGTTAATTATGTGGTGTTGAATAAAAACATTTAAGCAGTCTTTTGATTGCTGTTTTTTCTTCTCTGTAAAGTTGTGTAAATATGATAAATTGTGTTTCTCTCCTTTATAAGAGGGACCGCACAAAATCTTTTAACCGGTCTGAAGGGAGAATTGACAAAAGACCTTTCAGATTGTGTAGTAAGTACTATGAAAAAGAGGTTTCTAGCTAGTAGCAAATACAGCTTTGAAGGGAATCATATAATTCCTTAGTTATAATGCTGTCTACAGTAAATACAGGCAGGTTAAATGAATGTTTAAAGAGAATAGACTTTGCACACTGTTCTCAGTGTTTTTTCTGAGCTTATAACACTGGCTTTTATTTTGAGAAGGGTGGTGTTGCCTCCCCTGTCCTTTCCAGCTCTTAGGTCACGAAGCAGCAACCTCACTGGGCTACTCATTCAAAAACCTTTCCTAAAAAAATAATAGAAATGGGTGAGAAAGAGTCAATCTAATGACAACTGTCTAGCTAGCAAATTCCCCCTGTGTTTTGACTGTGGAATTCAAATGCACACAAGACAGACTGTTTCTTGGACTGCATTGAATCCTGAAGTCGAACTACTCAAGGATAATTACACTTTTTATTAAAATTTAGATTAGAAGGGGCCTCCGGAGGTCACCTTACCCAACCATCTGCTATTAAAGCAGGGATAGCATCGGAGTTGGACCAGTGGTGTCCTCTGCGTGTGTTTGAACCTCACATGGCATGCTCTTGAGCCTCTGGAGGAACATCTCCCTCACATCTCTTGTTGCTAGCGGTGGGTGGGAGTCTCAGGAAGGGATGGATGCCTCTGCATCTGGGTGGCACTGTGCGGAGTGGCAACCTGTGTCTAAAAGATGCCTTACATTTCTCCAAAGGTTAACCTAATGCTGTGGCCTGAAAGACTGGGGAGAAAATCCTACTAAAATCTATGCAAAACATCCTCCCTGTGTTTTGGGTGTACCTCAGTTTTAAAAATGTCAAAATAAATATGAATATGCCTTTTTTATTTGTTGGTTTTCTAAATACTTAAACCAAACAAAACCTGCAACAACAAACAAACGGCCATGGATCGACATCTTCAGGAAATGTTTTTTGGGATAAGGTCACCCAAGGGAACAGGATGTGTGTGTCCATGAGCTGTCTGGATGTACCTAAGAGCTGGATATTTTTGTTACGTGAAATTTCATCCCCATGGAAATAAGGAATTAATAGCTGTTTGAGATAGATATTACAGAAGCTCCTCTGAACACCATCCAGGATTATTCAGCCTGGATGAGCAATAATAGCAGCAATTTAAAACTACTTGTTGAGATTTATAGCCAACATGCTGTGTGGTAAGAAATTGGTCCTCGTGGCAATTAACAGAGCAATAAAGCCAGGTACTTTTATTTGAAATGAATGCTTTTATATTGGCTAGTACATTATTCTTTTTCCATTAGAAATATAATTATGACAACATTTATGTATATTTTTTCACGTTTGAAGTCTTGTTCAGGCAGCATATTTAAATGAACACAACTTGAAACCTCTTTATTCTGTATTTCCCATAATTTAACATATTTGTGCCAGCAGGGCTTGTTTGGTGCTCATCAGCGGTCTTTGATAAAAGTAATTTAGAATTCATGGTGTAAACTTGTCTCCTGGTTTTGGGTAGAGCTGTCATATTGGTTGCAAAGCCACACGTTTATTTGTATGTGCTGTTAAATTCTCGCTGAAAATTCCTCCACTCTTTAGGCTAGAGTGTAGTGAACTATTTATGTTGCTGAACTAAATACGTGCTTCAAACGTGGCATGTGATCGGACTGTATGTAATGCATCAGAAGAGCATTACCTGCTGCATTACTTACAAACACAGCACAGTTTGGGCATAGCTTGGGGCAGTGGAGTTTTACCCTAGCATCCCTGAGTGCTTTTTGCCCTGGAAGGCAGCAATGCCAAGATGTCACATGCAGCGCGCAGTGGGATGAATAATATGGACAAAATGAGTATTCTGGCACAACCTGAATTTGCTTGTCAAGCACATGTAGAAAATGCACGTCCAGAGACCTTGATGGAGACTGAATAACACTTCTATCTATTGATTCCACAGAATTGCTCAATTATTGCTAAATGTATTTTGTGTTGCTATCAATCTAAATGATAGGCAAGCTGGGTATTATTTTCTACCACGAATGAAGCAGACAAAGTTTGCTGTTCTGTAATTTTCTGTATGTATGCATAGTATGCGAAAAGCTGTGACAAAGAGGAAAGGCTAGAACATGTAGGGAAATAACACCTGGCATGATTAATGAATATAATTCCTGGGTGTATTATATCTAGCCTGGGCTGTTGGAAATATGTGCTTGAAACTTATCTGCAGCCTGTGATTGTTCAATATCACAGCCTGGATTGGAATACTGAAACACAAAAATAACAAAACAAAACAAAAAAAAAAACAGTGAAAGGAAATTGTGCTTCAATCCTAGCGTTGCATGGGCCAACAAGACTGCATTGAATGAGATTTTGTTTTGTGATGTTTTTAGGACCAAGGCGTAAATTTGCTGTGGAATGGAAGGGTTTAATATGTTTAAGCGTGAACATCCGAGTAAATGAAGCGTTTGGGTGGCGTGTGGAGTGGCTACATTGTGTAATGAAAAAGGGCTAATAAGCACACACAGCTTACTAATATTGTTGTTTGTTTCGACTGATATTTCAAGCGTTTTGCTGAATGTGAAGCACTACGGGGCCTTTCTTTGTTCTTATCTTGTAAAACCAAGAATGCATGAATTTCGGTGCTGCTTTTTCCATCGCTCTAAAAGCAAAGCAGCTCAAGAGGAAGGCAAGAAGTATGCTAAAAATCTAGCAGTGGTTTCTCAAATGAAAGATTTTCTGGAATTATTACTCCTTTAATTCGTGTGGGTGGGTTTCTGCAAATAAATGATGAAAATTGATACTAGCTCAGAATTGTCTTTTTTAAACAAGTTTTTAACAAAAAAGGATTTTCACCAGCAGATCTGGTGAAAATGAGAAGAAATAGAGAATATTAAGGACTAAAGATTTATGTAGGAGGAATGTGCATGTAAGAGAAAGAAGGCTGTTAGTGTCCAGTTTAGTCTGAGCAAACCAAAAAAAGTCCTTTATTTTTCCTTTTAGTATGAGATTGGAAATAAGGAAGTGACTCAGTTTCTTGGAGGAAAGGAAAAAGTTGAAAATAGATGGGACATCATGTAAGCAAATGACTGATAGTTGCTGGGTGGAGGCAGGGGAGGCCGAGATTAGAGCAGGGAAGGGAATACCCGAGGGAGCTGGAGGATGGAGGGCCAAAGACTGGGGATGAAAGAAGCCTTGAGGAGGTGGAACACAACATGCAGATCCAGACAGCTGGCGTTTCCCAAACTCTGCAAATTTGGAGTAAGCTGTGAGAATCGATCTACCTGTTGCATCAGCTGCTGAAGGCATTGCCCTTGCTCTGCAGGTGTGGAGGCAGCTGGTGAACCAGCAAACCTCTCTTACTGCCAGTATGCGCCGAAATAGCAGCAGCTCCTGAAGTTGTGTCGCTTTGAGAGGCTTCCAGAAGGCTGGAAGGGTGCTTGTGGTGGGAGAGCCGTGCTGGTTAGCTGACTCGGGCAGGCCAGGGGCTGGTTTTGGAAGGGGGAAGAAGTAAAAGGTTTGTCTGAAGTTCTGGCTGGCGGGTTGCTCTGTTGGTGTTGCCTTTTGTTTTCTTCTTTCTTGCAGTATCTGCAGGGTTCTGAGAAGCTGGTCCTGGGTAAAATTGAAAGAAATTGTTACAAGTGTTTTCAGAATAAGCTGCATTAATACAGAATTCTGCAAAGCAGGAAGAAACGCTGTCTTTCTTTATCTTTTACAGTGAGGGCCCTTTTCACCCTGGTATCTTTTAAAGCACAGCTCTTACTATTCATTTACGTTATCTCACTTGATTTGTGGTACTTGGCGTTTAGATTTTATATTTGATGGAAAAGTCAGGCCTCCAGTACTCACTGGCCTCCTTAGCATGCCAACACATTTAAATAAGTTTTTGATTTATTAGCATATTTTCCATCAGTGGACAAAAGAGGGCTTATCTGCACAAGTCTCTTCCAGAAAAAAAAAAAAAAAAAAAAAAAAAACTATTGTGGAGGGCTACAATTTGGAAGAATCACATGGTGCTGTTTTTTAATTCCTATCTAAGCAATCTTTGCTGGATTTAGTCAAAACATTTCTTCTATCCCTAGAGCCAGCAGCATCCCGCAGAGGTGCTGTGTCCCACCTGCTAGCTCCGGCGTGTAGCACTGCCGTGCCCAGGCTGTGGTTCAGTCCTGGCCCTTCTGCTGGGATGCTCTCCATGTAGATTTTCCAAGGCACAGCTATAAATCACCAGTTCTTATATCTACCCGTGTAATTGGCATTGTTAGCTTAGTGTTTTCTGTCTGTTTTCTCATTGGTGCCCCGTTATGAGCCAGATAATAATTGTGGTGCAGCCTGTTATCCTCCGTGCTCCTGGTCGTTATTCTGTTGTTTTTCAGCTCTGGGCATTTTGGCCTTTTAGCTTTTGGTCACCTTGGGATAGTGAGGTTGTGCTTGTGTCATTTCCATAACTTGTGCTGAAATCTGTGAGAAGGGAGAGGAAGGAGATGCTAACTTGATCAGAATGGATTTTTTCCTTGCTGTCAGTGAGCTCGTAGCACCAATCTCCTTTCATCTCATAGGTTTTGTTTTTAGCACACTAGAATAAAGCATAGGAAACTGTGTAAGAAGCCAAAAGTAAACAATAGGATGCTTTGTTTACTGTGAGCATAATCTTAGCTTCTCCCCTTTACATCTGATAATGCTAAGAATAATCGTGGGGGGTTTCTTTGGATGCGTGTGGAATAAATCTCGAGTAAGATGCACCTGCAGTGGGTATGGTGTACGGGATGTCTGGTCCCTTAAAAATCCCTTGCAATGCAGTATAGTGAATGAATGGCTGATACAAGACAAAAATAAAAAAGAAACTCAAACACACGAGATTTTTGAGTTGGTTAATCCTTCCCCAGTGTTAGTATGAATGTCCTAGGAGTGGAAGGAGAGCAGTGCTGCGTGTGACACGCAGAGGAACGTGGGGTCTCAGAGCATCTCGTAGGAGCTCGGCAGTGACCCGCACAGGCGTGCTGGGAGGGGAGAGCCTTTCCCCAGCCTCTGCGGCTGCGGGCTGCCTGCTGCAGACAGCCGGGATGTGACCTGGCACCAGCGCACGTCCTGCTGACGTGGCCTCGGCGGGAGTGCGAGCAGGGCTGCGGGAGAAGGGCCGGCAGGCTCCAACTCTGCGAGCTTACAAGGAAGGGAAAGCAAGGCAGCCTGCTGCACAGCAGAGCAACACGTGGGCGAGCAGAGTGCACGCAGAAAGTTTGTCCTTGGATATAGCAAAAGAAAGCGTGGATCTTTTGTATTTTTCGCTTCCTAGGAATCTGCTGCTGGGAAATGCATTTATCCATAAAATTAGGACAGCAGACTGCAAAGACAAACGCTGGCCCAATGGGCTACGATTTCCAGCTTTTTTGGTTTTGTAAACCTGTAGGCCTTGTCTTTGAGGCTTGTGTTTTCTTTGTTTTACGTGTATATACCTACACCCTAGAGGATCAGCAGGTGTGATACATTTAAACTGATTTGAAGGGATGCTTTTAAAAGCAGTGTGTCATAACAGCATGCTGTATTTTTTTTTTGCGTCTCCCAATATCTGTGTATTTCTCCCCAAAACACAGAGAATCTGTGTGTCTGTCTCAGTAAAAAACAAACCCAGCTCTGCAGGAATGCTTAAATTGTCTGTGTAGGTCCTGCTCAAATGAAAATAGTCCTTCAGCTGCAGAACCAGTACATTCCAATCAATGGTGTCAGTCTGTTAAAATCCAAGATCCACATTCTTTACCCAGTCTACTCAGCCTGCAGACATTGCAAACACATTAGTCAGTGCTTTCAGTCTTTTTAAAGTGCATTAGTGCAGCTACAGTTTTAAGTTAGTAAAGCAATTATAAGCAGCCTCCTTAATCTGAAGCAGTTATATTTCTTGGCCAGAAGAGTCAAGAAATAATTCTATCAGCCTTATTAAATTCCATTGCTACTCCTCACAGACAAATGTTTGGTTTCCTATCCTTTTTATTCGTTGGCCTTTTGATTTTGGTTCATGTTTGTTTCACATACGCAATGAAAAATTCTTCATGGTACAACACAATTTGCAGAGTTAGCTAAAGAGCAGAGTTTATCTGATAAAAGCCAGCGTGAGCTGTTATAACCAGAAGGAGCTATTTGTCAGAAAAGTCTCTTGGAGAGAGGATAAAAAAAAAAAAGTGGAAGGGAACTGAACATCAAGAAGGTGGACAAATGCACAGGTGTGCTGGCTTCACTATAGCATCATCCGTCTTAGATACGAGATCTGGTAAGTCCTCGTGCATTTGATGTGATGTTGTGACACCCCTCTCAACAGGCTGTGAGAAGAATGCTGGTAACTGAAGCCCTGCCTGCTCTTGCCAAAACCAGAAGTAGCTGTTGTGGCAGCTGGCATTAACCTTGATTTAAAGGGAATCTATCATCCAAGTGCAAGGAAGCTTTAACCCTCTGTGTCAGCTCTGCCACGGGCTCGTCCTACAGAGCTTGTGCAGTGCATTGCTGGCTGCCACCCTGAATAGACCTTGCATCCTCAAATCACTTTGAGGAAGACCTTGGGATTTGTTGCTTTTAACCTATTCTTCGGTTCAGACTTTTTGGTGGAGAAGACATCACCTCTGTTCCATCAGCATTTTCCTTGGATTCTGCTCACTTCTAAGGACTTTCAGTGTATATTTGGCGAATGAGATCTTTAATCACAACTGTCTGAGGCTGCAAAACAATTTGCTAGAAGCAAAGCAGTGCTGCTGCTGGCTCTAATGATATGCTTTCTGTATTTTAGAGTGTCAAGAACTATTTCTTGCAGGAAAGAAATTTTATGTTCTCCGCAAAGCAAGTTTGCCAATTTTATAGCTTTTATTAATTTCATGTGATCCATTGTGACTGCCTGAAATTGGCATAGCGGATATATTTGATATTTATAAAATGGCTAAGGCAGTCATTTCCTTCCATGTAGTCAGACTGCTAACCCAGGAAGACAGACATTTAGCAGCAGGCTTTAAATGCAGACTTCTTTTGAGTTGCCCATTTGAAGGACGAAGGGGGGAAAATCAAAGAGGCTTGGTGGCAGATTCCAAATGCTTACACCTGGAACTTCACTTAGGAATTGCTGATGAAGTTCCCTCCCTGAGGGAGCCTGAAGACACTGTGTTCACGTCTGTGGCAGCAAGGCAAGTAGTCTGTCAATTGTAAAACTAAGGTAGGAGACGTGGATTGGGGATCCGGAGGAAGCACATAGTCACTCAGAAGTGTTACTGGGCCTTTTATCATCCTGGTGTTTCTTTTTTCTAATTATACAACAACAAAACAAACCAAAAAAACAACAGCGAGAAAAACAACTCAAATACATAGTAGTAGTTAATTGAATTGACTTTAAATGTTGTGGTGGTAAAGAATGTAAAGTGGATTGTTTGTTGGTTTTGCTGAACTTTAAATTGCATTTGTGCCTACCATAAAAAGAGAAATCTGTAGTGGCTGTACGTGATCCAGCTGTTGACCCCGCTGTTGGACTTCTTGTCAGACTTCTGGGTTGGAGAGCTTTCCCTCTGCAAGTCTAACCTGGTCTATATTTAGATATAGTATGTATGATCATATCCTTAAGAGGTTTATTTGTTCCTTCTGCACATTGTTTTCTCACAGGCACCGAGTCCGTGATATTGCAGTGATTGTCCTTACAGTGGCTGCATCCCTGACTTAAAGAAGAAAACTAAGAGGGGAAAAAAAAACACCATTCAACAACACTATCTGTTTTGAAATTGCGTAATTCTGGACAGCCTTAAAGTAGTATCATTAATATTTATCGAAAAAATAAATCTTGAATATGACTTTTTATTCTAAAATATTCAACATTTAAATAACGTCCATACAGCTTTCAGACAAAGTTGCATAAGTAACCATATGGGCTATGTTTACCCAAATGTCCACTTCTAAGTGATGCACCTCTTCAGCAAGGCTATACTCTAGGTTATTTATAAAAATCCAGCCTAAAATTCTTAGAAACGTGCATGCTTTTGCTTGCCGCCTACCCCTGCTAAGGACCAGCCTCTTCAGGTGCCGTCTTGGCTAGGCCGCTGCGGATGAACTTGCTGTAACAGCATAAAGCATTATTTTTATCTCAGCAGAAGATATTATCTCATAATAACATTTTTGAACGTTTCTAGCTGAATTGTTCTGAGTGCTGGAGCTGTGCCTGGAGAGGGGACCGAAACACAATGCCAGCCATTCTCAATTGTGAGGGCAAGGAGCTCCGAGCGTGGCGAAGAGACTGTGAGGAGTCGGGCGGGAGCGCAAGGGGCCTTCTGTCCTGGGCCCTGCTGACAGCACGAGGCTCACAGCAGCGCCAGCATTTGGCTGATTCCTAAATGTTGATACACTCAGATATGTAAAAATAGCATTAAATATGGCCCCTGCATTGCCTTATAGCTGGTAGTCAGTGATCGGAGCGTGGTGGAAGTGTTCATGGCCTCTGGAAGTGGCAAGCAAGCACTGCCGGTGATCCGCCCGCAGGGCTTTCACAGAGGGTGCATTACGTTTCCTTCACAAGGTAGACGTGCCTTGCCTCCCTTGGGGGAGAATTCTGATATTTTGAATGTTTATCAGCCATCTGCGAAATGGAATGAGCATAATTGGTGGCTAATTGTTTGAAAGAACTGCGAAATACAATTACGAAGAGTTAAGCTGAAACAAATTGTGTTTATGAAATCTAGCATAAGAAATACTATATTAATCCTGCCTCGATACCAGGAAACAAAATTAGTATAATTAAGACTATCATATTGTAATTTTCTTGGCGACTAGATGCTTCGGCTGCTGCCTTTCTATTTTAATGCGGTTGGAGCAGACTGGCTTCCTGTCAGGTGGTGCCTCCTGCCGCCGCTGCCAGAGTCCTCATAAAATTACTTTGTTTACTCCTGTCATTGGACGTAGGAGATGCTACTGTTGTTGACTGGAAAAAGTGCTCTAAATTGTGCATTTTGGCTATTTTGTTGTGGCCACAGAGTAATTTTGCAGGCTTTGTTAGGCCACGCTTTGCCAGTCCAGCTGGAAGCCCCGTTTACGCAGGGAGCTCAGGCTCTGAGATGCCTTCTCCGTGGCTGCTGCTCGCTGAACCCTGGTCTCCATCTCCATGCTAAGGAAAAGGTTTGGGACTTCAGTAGTGTTTTGTGAACTTACAGATTGCTACCTGGAATTTCGCTGAAGGAACTCTTCAGGTTGCAAATCGCCTTCCTGCAGCTGCCACTCGTGTCAGCAAGGAGAAAGCTCAACAGCAAAAACCTACAACTTCTGCTTAGCAGCGTGCGAGAAGCTCTGCACTCTGTCTCATTATTTTGTAGGTTGTATTGGCCTCTTTAATAGGTGAGACAGTGCTGGAGAGATACTGCCACGTCAGCAAATAGTTGTAGTTAGGGTAGATGAATAGAGGAGGTGAATATTGCAATGTTAACAAGAATCCAGTTACACGCTGTATGATGAAAAGTAAATCAAGTAACTTGGCTATTTATATTTAAGTAAACTTAAGCACATTTAAAAAGATCATAGAAGTAGCAATCATAGCTATTTCAATGCCAGGAGGGAGAAACGTAAGGAAAGCAGTTACAGATTGGCACTTTTCAATTAGTTTATTGTTGCACGTTTCTGGCTGATGAGATGGTGGATTTGTTGTGCAGTGTGCTCAGGTCAGAAAAAATGAGTATGTAACGGAGCTGTTATTGTTGCAGTTTGTATGTCACTATTGTGAACGCATTCAATTAAGGGATAATTAGCATAATGCCTGCTTTGATCTCTTCTTAATGGTTTAATTGCTTCTCTGAGTTAAACAAACACTATGCTTATTTTACAAAATTTTCCCTTGGGAGCTTGTCACATGGAAGTGTATGTGCATGTATTTATTTTTTAAGCACCAAGAATAATCATTTATTTAATTAAGCTTCTCCTGGAATTCTCTTTTGGGATATTCTTGGTTCATAAGAGCTGCCTGAATAGCTAATGTGTCACAATAGGCTAGGTAGGAGTGATAATGGAATTGTCAACTGGAAAACAACTGTGTATGCTAATGATCCGATTATTATTCCAGGGTCATCTGGCTGTCTGGCTTTGTGGAAATAAGTACCAGCATACATTTCCCTGTACTTTGTGGAATGCTTTCACAGATTCAAAGCCCTGTGACAGCTCCAGATGTGAGCGCTTGCCCTCTGTCCGTGAGGATTGCCCCAGCAGTAGCACATTGGGCAGCATGTAGCTGCAGACCAGAGATCTCCTCCTCCTCCTCATGCACTCAGCTACTCGCCAGGTCCGTGCCCCTCTTCCCTCTGCCCCATGAAGTCCTGGGGCTGGCAGGGCAGAGCTTCCCAGCTCGGCTGGCTTGGTGTCTGCAGGGACTTGTCGCTGCAATGGTCCTGAGCTGGTAGGCTGCCCTGCAGCACACCCGCAGCTTCCAGAGGTAGCGATATACTCACAGGGCAGTAGGAAACTGTACTGTCTGGTTCTTTTCATCCTTTTCCTGTATTTTTTAATTTTCATTCCTTACTGTTTTTTAGTGACACGTTCTTTCTGTACACGTCACGTAACAGCATGCCTATCAGAGCTTCCTGGAGATTGCAGAAAATAACAGAAGGAATGGCCATATAATGTTTAAAAACCTTTTCTGGCATGGGTGAGCTTTTACAAAGAAGCATACTTGTAAGAGATGTTCAGTGTCTTCTTTTTGCTTGCCTGCACTTCCAGAAGCCATCTACTCTGCCAGGGTACTAGAATTCATCATGTGTTTTATCAGGATTTGCTTCTTACAGAAGCTCTAAGCAACATGCAGCCTCACCAGCTGGCTCCTTTGCAGTGTGGTGTCCCCTGTTTAGCAGTGACATTATTTAGTACAGGAATTGAACGTTTTCCAGAGAGCTCCCCAGCCAAGGAATCTTGGCTCCCAAAATCCTTCAGGGGAGGGTACAGTTACTACATCAACGGGTTCTCCCTTTCCTGCACATGGGGTATTTGCCACGTTTCCTTCAGATGGTTTTAACTGCCGAGTTAATTCATGCGCTGGTTAAAATCTCATTTAAATAAAACTGTCTTAACTGTGTGTTACTTGCCTAGTAGTGAAATGCTAACTCTGGCTTCCAGATGTAGCCCACTTCACAATGGAGTTTGGAAATAACACATTAAACAACTTACCTGGTGCTGTTTGGAGACTGATTGCAATGATAAACTCTTATGGGAATAATCTCCTTCATGGAGGCTATGAAAATACACGTGTGTGGGTGGCGGTGGTGTGTGAGTGAGTTTTAGTTTATGACCAGAAGGGTACACGGAGAAACTTTTTACTCTGGTAGATATTAGCGTGCTGCTTTTGATGAGCATATAAGCGGTAGCAGAACTTTTATCAAACTGTAAGTTTCAAGTTGTTGTTGGAAACTCACAGTTGTATTTCTTCAGCACATGGCGAGATACTAAATTGAAAGAAGAACTTGTGGTGAGGCATGTGGAAGTGATAGACATAATTATGGCTGTAAATGCAAGTAGTGTAACAGTAGTTCCAATCAAGCAGAAATATTTGTCATGCAGAACATATGGAAGCATCCTGAGTGTGCTTTAGTGTAAGCCATGTGTTGTTGTTTTTTTTTTTTAAAAAAAAAAAAAAAAACACACAAAGCCCCCCAAACTAGTCTCAGTCCTGCTGTTTTGCTGAATTTTTCTGCTCCTCTCCACTGCAGCAGTTGCTCCGCAAGTGGAGCAAACTCCTCCAAAGGGCAGGGTGTGCCCAAAGGTTTTGCAGTTTCTTTATTAATGCCTTCTCTGTTTGAACTGTGGCCTTTTATGTCTTCAAATGGCATAAGCTTGCATTTTTCTCAAGGTGAATCTAAGACTAACATTTTGTTGACAAGCCCAGCAAATTGAATAAATTAAATTGAATTTCCATTTTCAGGGCATCCTGAGTAGCCGAACATCAAATTTGGGTGAGCTGTTTTATATTACGTAGTACACACAAAAATAAAGAAATGAAGTTTTACAAGGAGATATCTGGCATTTGCTAAGTGCTGCTCATGGACGTAGCTATTGCCATTCTATACATAGAAAAAAAAAAAAGAAAAGAAAGGTTATACACAAAATGGGTTAAGTGAATTAGCCAGTTATTCGAGCCAGCTGCTCTGCTAGAAATAGAAGTATAGCTATTTTCTAACCCCAAGCTGTGTAGTTGCTCTTCAGTACTACTGCGTCTCCTGTGTTTTGACCTTTTTAAAGCCCTTCTTTTGTCAATCGAGAAGGTACATTTCAAATACCAATTGCAGTATCCAGCTTGGAGCATTATTTTTCTTGCTTTATTTTTACTTTAAGATGGATGTGCCCGGCAGACGACGTGGCTAGTCTTATCTGCCTAAGTCCAGCGAGTTGCTAAATGCAGTTTGTGAAAACGTCTAGGCGTTTTTACAGGGAACTTCTTGTGATCTGCAGTGTAGTGAGTAAAGCAGGAGTAATTCTGATTTAAGTACAAATGCGGTTGGAGGCTGAGAATTATTCTTCATGCTAATTGGCCTTTAAAAGCACCCAGCAGTGATGCTGATAGGGAATGCACGCCTGATTTTAAGCGGCGTACACGTCCCCATGGCTGTCACCGAGGCTGTTGGTGTTCTCAGCAGCTCCATAGCAGAGGTTTCTCTCCCCACATCTCCACCCCGAGCACGAAGCGACCCTTTGGTGCATGTTTGTCGCTGCTGTGTATGGGCCCGGCGTGTCGGCACCTCATCCTTCTCCTCAACGAGACGTGCCTGTGAAACGTGGCCAGCACAGGGCGGGAGCCTGGGCCTGTCTGCAGGGAGGCCAAGCTGAAGTTTCTCAACAGCCGGTGCTGCAAACGTGGCCCCTTCAGAAGGGCCTTCAGGGCACCAGAGTTCAGTTCTGCTGGGTTTGGGTTTCGGGCCTTTCAGCGCTTTGTGCAGAAGGGACGTGCTCCAAAGGTAAGAGATCCTGCTTGAAAACTTGAGTTGTGTTTTCCTGCATTGCATTTCTGGACAGAGGTAACAGCGTCAATAGTTAATTCCTTATTTCCATTTTGTTTGCCAGCATCCGCCAACACAGTTTCATCGTACGAAAGAAACTAAACCCCTTTTGCCCCTCTCTGGTGTTTTTTCTTTAGCATTTATCTGCAGGTTACTCATCTCCCCCCGACCTGGGAAGCCGGGCGCTGCTTGCCCCGCGCTGCAGAGATTTCAGAGCGGTGCTCGCTGCTCGGCTCGCAGCGCCACGTAATTGTTCCTCTGGCTTCTGCTGCTCCCCAGCAGTTCCCTTCCCTGTCCTTTTGTGCGAGTGGAGGAGAGCAAAGCCTTCGCTGATAAAAGCAGCAGTTGTTTTGGACGCTGTAAAAGTAGCTGTTTGTTACAGCTGACCTGACCTGACCTGACGGATAGCTGCTGCTGAAAGACATGACCTTACCATGTTCTCTCCACCCCTCACGTCATCTCCCACTGCTTCCTTTGCCTCTCGCTGGTATTTGCCTGACCTGCTAGCCTGTTCAGGGAGGGAAAACCGATCCCGTAACAAAATGAATAGCTTGTCTGGCACTTTGACTCATCGAACAGCTCCCACAGCTCAGGAGGAGAGGAGGAGGAGATGAGGAGGCACTCGCTCACAAACCCAAGTCACCGTTTATGCACCCTGGTTGGAAAATAGCGTGAGTTAGGAGCATGAGCCGCCTGTTACAGCGGTTTGAAGGCAGGAAAGGTATCTGCTGAACTCCGTTCATCTCAACACACAATTTAAGCTCGTGGAAGCTCCGGCCGGCAGCAGCGGAGCAGTCTGGGGCTCGGCACTGCTTTGGCTTGCGCTCTTACGGTGGGCTTTTGAAATGCTGCCCGTGAAGAAACCATCAATTATGCTCGAGGTAACCTTGGGCTTCTGTCTCCTGCAAACCCTATTGAATGTTTGCTAAGCTGCCCAGAAAGAAGTGGAAATTTTAAATGCCCAAGGGGAACTTGAGCAAAGGAGGTACCGGGCAGTCAGCTGTCACGTTGGTTGTATGGAGAGCTGCTGGGAGAGCAGTGCCTTCTCTTTGATTTATCTGCGAACAGTTTAATTTATTCTCAAGGAATATTGAGCAGACGTGTCACGGACCAGTGAGCTGTAAGCAGCACACAAAGAGGCCGTCCTCAACCTCCCTGCCCCGAGTCAGGAATTCTTTCACAAAAGAATGTTGCATCAAGAGAAAATTCCTCCTTAATTTCAGAGCAATATAAATTCTTCAGTTCACAAGCAGTAGTCTCTCTTTCTATTGTTTGTTTTGTTCTTCTCTCCAAATACCAGGAGCACAAGGGCTCCTTTTGGACTTAGGAGAGCTTGGCACATCTTATTTGAAATTCAGCAAAGGACTGGTTTGTCCTGCTTGATCTTCATGACTTGCTCACAACTTGATCTGCATGTCTTGCGTTTTGTTGCTTCAGTTCCCCCACTCCACGGGACACAGTTGTGACTCAGTTAACAGCCTGACACTGCGACGGGCAGCTCTAACCCCGAGCAGCCCCAGGAGTTGGGGAGAAGAACCTTTAGGGTGGCGTGCTTTTTGTGTCTCAGCTCTTCATCGTGCTGTGGCTCCAGTGCAACAACAGGAATTCTCCTGATCAACTCAGAATTTTGGCACTTCGGGGATGCCATAATATGGAATGGTGTTTTTTTTTGTTTGTTTTGGGGATTTTCCTGGTTTTGTTTTGTAACGTCGTCGTTGCACCCATGGGATGGGTGGCGTTGCAGGAAAATGCGACTTGGTATGTACTACTTCTCCTAAAGCCGTGGTTGCTTCTGGACAGCCTCCAAAGCCTCTTGAAGTAGCCAGTTTTCATCGAAGGAAAATGGTTCTTGGCATCGTCCTCCTGAACTGATGCTTTACTGAGATATGGATTTGCTTTTCAGTGGTTCTCCAAAATGTTTTTCCTAAAGAATCAGCTGACAGCAGCTCATCCATACAGCTGTTGTGGTGTTGCACTGCCAGTTTACATGCTTAAATCTCCAACAAATTGAGACTAATTCTACCAAATGTTTTTGAGGTTCCTGATTTTACAAGTTCAAGAGATAAAATTCATGCCCTCTTTCTTGCTACGGGGATCTTGATAAAATCTGATGTCTTCATTGCTAGAGGAGCTAAAGAACGGTGATTGACTTCGGCTCCACTTTTGTTCCTGGAGTGGAAAGAGGATAAATTGCTGCCATGAGATTACTGTATGTTCAGGCAGGGCCTCCCTTAGTTTATATTGATAAAATTGGAATTTTTTTTGGTTTCACAGTGGCTCAGGCAGATGCTAATATTGGTTCTGTGTAGCGTGCTCCCAAACCCTTCCTTACCTTGCAGTATCCCATGCAGAGCTCACAAGAAGTTACAAACAAACCTCAGTGTGGAAGAGTGGTGCCTGCTGAGCAAATCCTTCAGGACCAGAAGTCGCTTGCTTCCCGTGGAGCAGGAGGGTGGCAGAGCAGAGAGACAGCCCAACGCATCGCCGTTAGGCGTAATGCACGGGCTGTCTGTGCACGTGTGAATTTTCACCCAAGAGCTTCGCTCGCATTTGTAAAGGAGAAATTTTGTCCGTCGGATGTTTCTGCTTGACCTTGAGTTATGGTGGTGAATGAGAGAGCCTGAAAAACACCCCGAGGGAAGGTTTGTGCATCTGGGAGTTTATTTTCCTCGCCCATGGGCTGCTTCCCTCTCCGCCTTTTTTACATTTCTGTACTGCCTTAAAGCTCAATCTTCTTGCTGGCCTCTTGAAACACGTATTTTGTCTCATCACCAGCTTTATTTGAGTGGTGCAGACGCTTTGCTAAGGCCGGCCGTTTCAGCGGACCTGCTGGAAGAGGAGCTCTGGCTGCCTGGAGACAAAGCGCGGCGCTGCCTGCCCGCAGCGGGACCCGGCTCCCACCTGCAGCGGGCACACAAAGGGGCTCTGTGCTGGCTCCGCGGGGCTTTACAAAGTTTGAAAACTGAGCTCTGTGGGGAAAATAGACACAAGTTCCCTGCTCAGATTGTGATTCAGGTATTTCAAAGGGAAGCAGCGGTGCACCTGCTACCTGCTTGGAGATGTTATCGCACAGTTACCATCACAGTGGAATTAGGGCTTACTATTTCTTGTTCAAAATGACTTTCTAAGAGGGGATGCGTTTGTTGTAGCATCTCTCTCTGGTGTTAAAGGGGATCGTAGGCAAAAACTATAACCTAGAGCACTGAGTTGCTCCTCTGGCTTTCAGTTAGGGTATGTGAGCAGCGATGGTAAGTTCTTCTCAGGCGGGGATTTATCACGGAGAAGGAGAGGATTCTGACATTTTCCTTTAGCTGGGGCTCGAGTTGAAGCATGTGGTGGTGGTAACTTGGCAGTCCTGTGTGTCCTCATACTAAAACCTAGGCAAGCACTGATCTGCTCTCAGCTTCAGCTGGACGAGCGCTTGGCACTTCGTTATGTTTTGCCAGTGGGCAGCTGCCTTAGTGCCAGGACACATTTGGATTTAAAGTGAAAAACACCTCCATGGCAGGGAGAAATGATTTCTTTTGACATTCCTTGAAGCAGAAACAGCTGCGTTCAACTTTTTCTTTTTTTTTTAAAAGCACCGTGGCATCTCCCTTGATAATCAGAATTACAGCTGAGCGTGAACAGCAGGGCATACTTTTGTGCGGAGTCACTCGGCGAAGTGTTGCAACACGGATTATCCGACGTGAAACAGCTGTACTCGCTGCTAATAGAGACAATTTGACAAAGCACCAGCATGGATTTTTCCCACAGTAACAGATGTGCAGTCGCTTGCCACCTCCCTCCCCATATTGCCCCCATCTGCGCGGAGCTCCCGCAGCCCGGTAGGTGCGGCGCAGCGCAGCCCCCCGAAGGGCTGCGCTTCTCTCAGCTGTGGGATGAAATAGTTGTCTTGTGACTAACCCTGAGCCGTCAGCTGGGAAATTTTAATGATTTGGAAGAGAGCGTTTCTGCTTTGCTCTCCTTTCTAAATCGTAATGGCTGGTAGATGCAAATGTGCCTTAGGTTCCCAACGTGCACCAAGGACAGCTAAGTAAAATTCCCTCGTGTTGGGGTTAACAGACAATAAATTCATAACTCATTGAACCCCTCCCAGGTCCTCCCTGACAGTGCAACCAGTGCTTTCCTTGCACATGGGGGAAATCTATCTTACAGCAAAATAGCACGGGGCTCTGGACAGCGCGAATCCATTTCCCTTCCTTCTCCACCTGCACAAGTCAATCTGTTATTCCGTGTTTAATTTCTCAGTGGAAGCACCTGTGATTACAATTACCTGTTTATAATTAAACTAGTTTATAATAGAGACCACCTAAATATATTAAATAGGACCAGAACGAGTTTTGCCTTGGGGAAATCATTGACCTTTGAAGTAAGAGGAAAGGGAGAGGGAGGGAGAGCAGGAACTGTGTGGGGCGCATGACTTCAGCACGTGTTTTGATTTATTTCTGGTTGTTTTCTTTTTCAAATAGCAGACAGTCCTCCTTGTTGAAATGCAAGATACTGAATAGCAGAATGTGATCACAGTTGCTTTTTAAAGACACAAAAATACTTCTATCCGAACACCAAGAAGCAGGGACAATTTCATTTCCAATATCCGTGAAGTAATGTTTTTCTCAGCTGACTAACAAGCTGAAACTTGCTCAATTTTTCATATTTTTGTTTTTTTGGACAGCTTTCTCAGATACTCTGTCTCCATGCCTTTAGAACAAACACAGTGAGGCAAATAACTTTAAAATCTTGTTTTTGTATTAGCTTACCAATCACCACTGAAAGCTTTACTGGAAATGTGTTTGTGGGAAAGAAATCAGGAGAGCAGGAGGTAAGAAATATATGGAATCAGAAAAATCCTGGGGGTTTCAGGAGGCCTAAACTTAAACAATAACTTGATGATGTTGCTTGACTTGGAGCATAACCTAGTAATGAGATTATTTAATCACAAAATAAATTTTAAAAATAAGGAAACTAGACTACAGCTTTTAACTCCTCTGCTGTTGTTTTTTGGCGGATGTTTCTTTACATTAGCAATGTGGGATTCTTTAGGTGCATCTCTGAAGGGACTTTCTCTGAAAGAGCTTGGTGGCGTTGGTTTCTGTGACTTTTTCACGTTTCCTTGAGGCTGTGTCCTGACAGCCGATTGCCACCTGCATCTCTGGCATGGCATCAGCTCCAAATAAGAAGTGGAAAGCTCAGTCGCGTGGTCAGAGGTTCGTGCAAGTATTACAAATCAAGGATCGTGGTTTACATTGAAGGAAAATGCATCCTGTCAACTCCAACTTCAGAATACCAGACGCTCGCTTTTTACTGCATTTGTGGTTTTATTTACGTCTTTGATTTTTCTTTTCCTTCAGGAAGCTTGCTATAACCTGGAAAAAAAAATTCCCAACTGTGTGCCAACAAATACTTTCTGTAACAGACTGACCTAAGGCATTAGACCCAGAGACTGGGACACGAGGGAGCAGCCCGCTGCCAGCTCCTCAGTTGGTTTGTCCTTTGCTTCAGGGTCTCTGGGTTTTGTGACTGAAAGCCAGAAGGAAATACAGCCATGTCAGTAATGTGCACGCGGTATGCGGTGGGCAGATGAGTGTGCCATGAGGTCAGTTAGGCACATTTAGGAGACAACATATAAAATCGTTGTAATATACTGTAATATACCCAACCATTCCCTTTAACGGACTGGCATCAGACCTTGGGGTTGAACTCTGGTTTCTCTTTAACACCTCAAATGCTTCACAATGTTTTAAGCAAGACGAAGATACCTTTCGTTTTTGTAGTTTCCTGTATGTACTATGCACACATGCATATATTATTGTATTACCTATAGTGCTAATCGGGATTTTGGTGTTATAGACCCTAATCATTCTATTTTTAAAAATCGCTTCTTTTGTTAGACTTGTGCTGAGTGGTTTTGGTTCCTATGGGGATTCACTTCACTGGTGTAAGGGGAAAGACCAAGATTTGGGTACCCCTTACTTACATAAGTAAAAGATTTACAGAAAGTATTTATGTATGGAACCCTTCTATCTTCAGTAATGCTTTTAGTTTGAATGAGGAGTGCTAGATTCCTGTACAAACAATGTAAAGTAATCAGGAGTAATATTCAACCTTGCTCAATTAGGAAAAAGAATACTTTGGAAAAAGTATTGAAAGTTTTGATGGCTTCTTCTCCACTTCCTTTTTGTATTAGTCTTATTTATTATTATTATTATTATTATTATTTTTAGTTTTCAAATTTGATTTAAACCTCAGGCTCTTCCTTCAGTTTTGTAACTGTGCAGTAGTGAGCAACGATAAATAAAAATATCTGCTCCTCATCTGCTAAGTCACTGCGATTGCTGGGGAAACTGTTTATAAAATTCACAAAAACTTGTTTATGTCAACTTAGGATGACTCCAGAAATAGTACGTGGATCCTGTCCGCGTGCTACAGTCCCTGCCGTGCTGGTGGGGTGAGGCTGCGGGCTGCTTGGTCTTGCAGTTCAATTTGTGTGAGGACGTGAAGTCAAACACCAGAAGTGTCCAGCTGCACCTGTTCAAATGGGTGGAGTACTTGGAATGACGTTCTGCAGAGGTACGTCGGCAGGTTTGTTCGCACTCCCTGAAATTCAAACTGATGATTAGATAACCTGCCTAGGCAAGGCAGGTTAAAGTGTAATTTTTAGCTGCCGACTGCTTTATCGGCGTGTGACCCAGAAACACCAGCTGAGATGACACGCTTACTGCTTTTGTGTGTTGTCTTGGTAATGATGAGTGTAGCATCATCCTTATAGCTCTTCGCCCTGTCACAGCGTTTTTGGGTTCAGAAGAGTGCTTGTAATATTCTCACTGTGTGTAGTAGCAAATATTAAATGTGCCTATAACCATTTACGTATGTATCATATATATGCACAGTACATATTTAGAACATTGTGAAATTATTGCATCAACCTAATTAAGTCAAGGGGAAGCTTTACCAGCAATTAGACTCTGAAGACTTTAGTTTTGAATAAGGGTTCTTTTCGTACACTCTCATTACCCAAGGTATGGTGTTGCTGGAAGGCTGCTGGCCTGCCAGCGCTGCATCTCGGGGAGCTGACCGACTGCAGAAGGCATTTCCAGTGCGTCATTAAGACTCGTAAGAGATTGTGTTTAACGCCACAAGTCCTACCCAGCCCAGTGGCACAACAGGGAATACAGCTTGGGGCTCCCCAGCTCCCTTCCAGTTTTCCCTTCCATTAAGCGCTGCTTCCTGTAAGTAATAAAGCACGAAGGATGATGCATTATGCCTCAGAACAGCTTGCGTGTGTCTATATGGATTTTTTTTCTCCTTAGTGGGTTGGTAAAGTTCACTTGCAGACAATTCATCCCAAATGCAGAGTGGAACCACCTCGGCTGCTTCCGCTGCTCTCCAGCTAGACGCTGCACTGCGCCTGCAGCCTCGGGGTGTTGCGCTGCTGGTACACAGGGCCCGTGAGTCATCTTCTGGCCGCCGACCTGTGCTGCAGAAGGCCAAAACGAAAATCTCCACCCTGGGTTGAAGAAAAGAATGGAGCTAAAACAGCAGTTTCTGGTTCTCCATGAGACTATCGAAATATCATAGCTGTCTGGGAGCTTCATTTGTGCCCTGCCCCTTGGTTTTTCTGTGATAATTTTCTCCGTGTCTCACTGACCTTTTAACTGTAACTCAGAGTAGAAGTGTTTTCCCTAATTTTCACTAGGCTGGGGCATTTGGGCTCCAAACTAAAGGGATCTGAGCTGCTGAGAGCTCCCAGCCCCTCCTAGCGTGGAGCTGGCCTCAGGTCCTTCACTTCACAAGGGGATGAGGAACAACTTGCCCCAAAAGGTGCCAAGACCTCATTTCCCCTGTCTGGGAGCAGTTTGGGGATGATGGAGCCAACATTATTGGAGAAAACAGAAATAGCTGGTGAATGGTCAGAAATAATGCTCTGTCACAGCGAGGAAGGGAATGGCCGAGGAAAATGCAGGGCACGTTCGTCTCTGCTTCCAGATGGGTCGCTGGTCACAGCAGAAAACAAGGTAGCTGCAGGCTTTCCACAGAACTAATAGCCGATGTGAGAATTAATGCAGATCCAAGCTCTAATTAATAGAGGAGAGCTTTCCACTCAGTTTTCTTTGTTATTTTGCTGTGAAATGGGATCTGTTGATTTGGAAGCCTTTCAGACCATCCTTATTTCATAACGTTTTTATCTAGAAAGCTGCCACACACCATTATTCTTGCAGGAGGTTTTAGACAACCCTAATTGGAGTTTTAGTTACTGTTGCCCTGATGCCAAAATGATGGCGCTCAGGAATCCGAGGAATTCTAAACACCGGCTGGGTAGGGTTCCTAGGAACTGAGGACTCTTGCACTTATTTTCTGTAACAGCAAGAATTCCCTTGATATTTGCACAGCTATCATGAATGCAAATCCAAACCAAAATCTGAAATTAGCTTTTAAGAAAATAAATGTAAAATACCCTTCTGTTTGCAAAAGAGAAAAGGTGTTTGGTAAATGTTCTGCGGAGCTACAGAGGGGCATTGGAATGAGGCTGCTGAATATTTAATTTGTTTAATGCACAGCTGTCATTGTTAATAGCTTTGACACAACTAAAAGCTTTGCTCACTCAAAAGGCAGCAATTAATAAACAAGATTAATTTTTAAATACAAGGAGAAAAACCTCCGGAGTTCTTTTTTTGAAGTTTGTAGATAGCTTTCTCTCCATCATGTGTCTGTGCAAAAGTGAGCAGGCATGTCTAGAAAAAGTGCTTGCATGTTTATTCTTATTTTAAGAAAGTAACAATAATTTAAATGGATTATCAGGGCATGATGTAGCTTTAAATCACTTTCCTGTATGAAGAGATGTTTTGGGTATTCTCTGGTGCATGTGTAGGAGCTGTGCTGCTTAGAGGGAAAGGACTGAAAATCAAGCTGTTCATTGCTTCTTAGGTTTGAAAAAGGTGTAATTGCTTCTAGCTATTTTCTCTGGGTAAAACCCTTGGATAATTTATTTTCACTGGAGGTTTTCATGTATTTATATATATATCTTTATGTAAAAGTAGAAAAGAGAAACATTTAAAGAATTCAAATTGTGGATCTTTAGCAGCTGGCAGGGAAGTTGAGGGTAAATGCAGCCACAAGTACTACAGGTCTCTTATTTATTTCTTTTGCAAGCAATCCTGTCGGATACCAGTACAAGCAGGTGTGTGTGCTGGTATTCTGCAGTGCCCCTTTTAGGGGGAATCAAGGGAAGAGCAGAAGAGGCGCTGCCCGGTGGCTGGCGGGGCTGCGGGTGCGGAGGAAGCCCTGCCGAGGGGTAGCCCTGCGGCTGCCCGCCCCTCGCCCCTCTGCCTGGCCCGCTGCAGGCAGCCTTTCACAGAGATGCCTCCGGTCTCCAACAGCTTCCCCAGCTCCCGTGGTTCTCGTGTCTTTCTGTGTCATGCTCTGCCAGTTTGTTTTGGACATGCGCCTGCTGCTGCGTGCGCAAGGTTATTGAAAGCCAGTCTCTCGCATGTCTCGGTAAAACCCAGGAAACTAGGAGAAGAGTTTTATGAGAACTTGAGTTGTGTTTTTTTCAGGCGCATGAGATATTCTTGCTGAGCAAAAATGTGTTCATATAACTGCTCTGTGAGCTGCTGTAGGGATGCTAGCAGTTTCACAGTGAGTACGAGGCAGCAGGCTGGTGCTAAGCCACGGCAGAGGTGGTAATTGCAGGTTTTTATGGGGCATCACTAAAAGAAGCAGTCACCTGTAAGATAGCTCTCTGATGGAGCAGCGATTGGATTATTTCTTTCCTTAACACAAAGAAACGATAATCCTGTGCGGGCCATGGACAGAAAAGGCTTGAGCTCTGCGAGAAACTGCTGATCAAAGGCTGGGATCCAAATTTGTTGCTGTGCTGTGCTGATTTCTTGCTACTTGAGAGCATGGTGAGTCTGTCGGTGTGGCTGGAGGTCTGAATGCCTCGTTTATTTAGTAACCACTGACCTATTTAAGATTCATCGTCCTCAAATGAAACGTATGCATGCCCCTTCTGCAGGCGTAAGCTGCGTCTGCTGCCTTGCAGAGCTGGGGCTGTGCCGTGCTCCTCTGAACAGAGGGGACCTGGCCCAGCCAGCACGTCTTGCGAGCCTGATTTTGGAGTCACCTGGAGCACGTCTTCTTCCAAAGTTACAGGCGTCTGCAGTGGCTCGTAATGTTCACCATGTTATCACAGAAGTAAATTTCATGAAAATTAAGCCGAGGGTAATTAACACATTATTCCACTGGGCTGAATTTGGATTGCTTGTGTTGGAAACGCTCCCAAACATTAGGAAACTTGGGTATGGAAAAATACCTCTTTATATACGGGAGTGATCTAACAAATGCTCTTTGGGTCAGTCTCAAGGTGGTTGGCTTTACAGATGGAGCAGCGCCAAACTCCTAAAGCCTCCCATCTCCTGAGTCCGGTCCCTGTTCCATCGCCCCAAGTGGTGTTCCTTGCAGGTTGTCAGGCTGCTCTCCTCCAGTTGTTGGGAACTCCATCAGCAGCAAAATATTTCTGAGGAGCAATAAACCTTTAGGTGAATTGGCAGAGAAAATCCCCATCGTTGAGAGGAGCAGAAAAGACTTCTGGAAGGGGTTTTAGGATAACCCCAAAGAAAGATTCACTGGCAAATCTCAGCAGATGCTCGCCGTTTCCATGTCTTGCGGGATGGTTTCTGTGTGTGCAGGGGCTGCTGGTGCCATGGGATGGGCAGAGCTTGGGGCCTCCTGGGTGTATTTTCAGGCTGGTATGTAGCAGAGCATGGTCTGTAAGATGAGCTTCACTCATTCTATAAAACAAATTCCTACAGCATCAGTCAAGTTGTGTTTGATTTATTCCAGTGTGGTCGGTCCCCAGATGGTAGAGCATGGTTCCCTAAAGCCCCCAAATTATCTGATTATAGCGATTTTAATGCTGATCATGAGTAGCAGTGGTACAAAGTATCCAACTATACTGTTGGGAGCTTAAAAAACTCTTTCTTAATAGGCTTTCTTAATGGCAGCCTTAAAATTTAATAAAGCAAAAACAATTTAACCATTCAAAGATGAAGGCAGGCCAGGTAATTTTTATCCAATGGACTTCGTTAAATAATTGTGCGGTGTTTGATTGTATCAACAGTGACGTGCCAGATTTAGGAGCTCTTGTTAATGGCATCAAGTATTTAACAGCCATGCTTTCAAGAGAAAAGCTGCTTTACCCTTGGCGTTGCCTATATAAGAGAAAAAACTAATTGGTAGCAGGATTAAGCTTCCAAAAATGAAGTCTCAATTTTTTTTTTTTTTACAAGACTTGCTTGGTACTCTTACGGATTTCTATTTTTTTTTACGTAAATAATTTACACAGTATTAATAAGTGTTGAAACAAATTGTGGCAGAAACCATTTCCAGGTGTTGTCTACCTGGTAGGCTCTGCATTCTTTTCATGCCTGGTGCATTCATAAGGAAAGTGCTGCCGTGAAGCGGAGTAATTAACAGGACATAACTCACTTAACAGAAGTGAGTAGACACCGTGGATTGTGTAAACTCTGTGGGTTGGTTAATATGATACATTTTGTACTGTTTATGTCTTTGGTTTTTATTTCTGTATTTTTAAAAAGACCTTCTAAATAACGCTTCCAACGCCCGTGTTCAGCGTTAAAACTAAATGATGTTTAAAAGCTAGACCATAAAATCAGAGCAACGGAGGTTAGATGGATCTCCAAGGCCGGGTGGTCCAGCCGCCTCCATAAGGCTGGTCTGACTGGAGCAGGTTGTCCAGGGGCTTCTCCAGCTGAGTCCTGAACACCTCAAGGGATGCACTGTTACAGCATTTGATCACCCTCGTGATAAAAATGCTTTTCCTTACGTCTCATTACGATTCCCTGTGTTGCAATTGTGCATGCTGCCTCCTATTGTGTTGCTGTGCACCTCTAGAAAGGGTCTGCCTCTGTCTACTCTGAGTCCTCACTATCCTCCATAGAAAGGGATTTTCTTTTAGTTACGAAAGCTATTTCATACACCTGGACAAAGGCATAGCTTGTAGTTAAAGGCTGGTTGTATTTCCTTGAAGACCTTGCTGAAGGCATACATCACAAACTCCCTGTTCTGCAGGCTGGGGTCAGAACGTAGGTGTTTTTCCCTTCCAGGTACAGATATTTCTATCTGTAAATATTCACAACTTCCATTCAATAATATTTTTTTTAGTGTTTCCACCTAGAAGCATTGTGTGCTTTTTTTCATGTTCTCAAACTCTTCATGTGACAAGTCAAATTCAGACGTCTACACAGGATGGAGTTCCTGTGATGAGCTTGCACAAATTTTTTCTGCTGTGCATCGCTTGGAGGAGCAGGTAGGGGCGGTGGCTGCCCTGGGGAGGCTGCTACTTGTGGCTGTGGAGGATGAAGGTGAAGGTTTCCAAAGGTTCATCAAACGTCACGTACTTTTCAAGAGACTGCACCATTCTTTTAAGCAAGCTGTGTTCATAGCTTCCATCCCGAAGATGCAGGACTTTGGACAAAGTCCAGCTGTGTGTGGCCTGCATCCCACTTGACCCCCAGGGCTTGTCCACATCTCTGCAGAGGAATAAGTTTCAGTGTGTGCATGAAACCTGGCTCTGTCTAGTAGCAGGAGGTTACTGGTGGAAACAGAATGAAAAAAAGCACTGCCATGGCCTCACTCTTTGAGTTCTGCATGGCAGAAAACGTGTAAAATGTTTGTGACTTCACTCAACAGCACTGGCTTGATAAACTGAGCCTAGAGGAATGCTTCAGAGCCCGCATCCAGAGGGAGAACTTGGGCTTCCAGAGCTAACACTGCACTTCTGGGACTCAGTGTTTTTAAGTTACAATTAGGATGTGTAATTCCATACTCACAGGATGCTGAGCGTGCCCTGTGAGTCGCTCAGGTTTCTAGAGTCTGAGAGTTACATGTGTTAAGCATCTTGCTGGATCAGGCTAATTGTATATATTTATGTAAGTAGATTGACAGGTTCACTTAGCATGCTAAAAATAATGAGGCTGCCTTAATTTATTCAGCAGGAAACTTGATGTTCCTTTTCAAAAGAAGGGCAATGATTTTGTTTAAAAAAGAACTGTGACGGCGTGTTATTACTTGTGGGTATGTTTTTATAAGTCTGAGTTGTGCAGCTTGCAACTTTTCTTTAGATCACTTACATCCTTTATCCAGGCACTGGAAGGTATGTGCCGTCTTGGATTCTGTATTGGAATTCCCCCAAATAAATTTCACCCAGTAATTTCAAACAATTTATAGTATCTTTCCTGCTTTGAATGTTGCTTTCCTATTGTTCTTTGTTAAGCAGCTCTTGCCTGTAAACCCAGAGTCAGTTTTATCTCAGTAGATTATCGCATACGTGTGCCTGGACCACACATCACTTCGTGGCAGTATGTGTATGGTAAATGACACGGCTTCCTCCTCTGCCCTCTCTCTTCGTTTGGGAAAGAAATTTTGCATTTCTGAGCGGTTTTTGAAAGCCGTTTTTTTTGGAGATGGGGCATTAGGCAGTTGATTTTAGCACGTTCTTTTTAACCAGGCGCTGACTTCTGGGATCTCAGCATCTTTGCAGGGATGAAGAACAGTTCGATACAAGACACTATTGACTCCTGTGCTAGAAATTAGAAATGTGGCCTCAGGTTCTGAGAATTTGACATCTCCAGGGCCAAAAAAGATCACTCAGTGCTGCCAGAGTTCTCTTCTTTCATATGCAAAGCTCCTTTCTTACTTGAAGCCAGTAGCACCTAGGTGCAGATGACAGATAATTTAGGTGTTTGCGTATGCATCTAAGTGCCCAGATCTGCCCTAGAGTAAATTCTTAGTGTTCAGTGTTGAGGTATGTTAATCTAGGCTCGGTGCCTAGCACAACTTCACATTTGGAAAAGAGGTGAGTTAAACGGGATGGAAAAAGATATCAGGAGGAGAGGAACTAGGTAACCTTGCCTGCGAGGCAGGTTATTAATGCAGAATCATTTGGATTTTTGCCACCTTTCCCGTTTCCATCCAGTTGTGTGATAATGAAGGGCTTTTCCCAGAATTACTTTCTGTTTAACGTCAGTGTGGAGATTAAAGGTATTTGGTTCCCGTTGGGTTAGTAAGCCTAAATCCAGACCTTGAGGTTAGGTCAATTAAGATCCTGTAGAGGAAAAATCAGCTCTCTACTTGGTAATCTACCCAACACCCTCAGATTTCAAGTTTAAATAAAATGCTGCCTCTGCTACAAATGATGTCAGTATAGCCTGAGGTTTGTTTAAGCAGAAAGCTGAAGTCAGCTTGAACCAAACTTGGCAAAAGTGGGCTGTTTTCTTCATGTGGATGGTTTGAATAATGTTCCAGAATTTCTGTGGTATAATTTTGTTGCATTTTATGCTTAGAGAGACCCCGACCCCCCTCATTTAGAGGGCGCTCTTTGGTTGGGCTTCATTTTCAGGCTTCTGGTGAGTGGTATATTATTGCACTGTAAATAGAGACTTTTTCCATGCGTACAAGGGAAAGTACTCTCCTAATGCTCATGGAGCTCAGCTTCCTGCTGGGCACTGTGGAGGGCTGTACCTGTGAGAAGCTGCCAGCGTGCGATCTTGGGAATTAGGAGACTAATGCAAAAATCCCACAAGTTTAAGGCTCCCACTTACCTTCCCCTCCCACTCATCTTCACTCCGTACAATGCCTTTTGAAGGTTTAGAGAGGGAATTTGTCCCTTCCATTGAATATGGGCACGTCAAGGAATTCATTAGGACATGCACTGGCGTGTACACGGCTTTGGGTCCTCTCTGCTTCTGCTCTTGGTTTCCCATCCCCAACCTCTTCTCCCCTGTGGTCCGTTTGCCCTGTAGCTGTGCCCTGCTGTCCCTGCTGTAAGCCTGGCATGCTTGCAGGCTAATCCAGGGAGGGTGACGGAGTCTGTTTGTTTTCCAGTCTGTTTGATGCTTGATTTTTATTTGCTGCTTTAGAAACATTAAAAAAAAACATAGTCTTAAGAAGCAGATGAGCACCCACAGACGGATTTGCAATATCGTCCCGAAGTTTAGGCTGCTCAGCATGCACTTAAATACAATTCCATGGAATTTCCTCTCTGTTTTTCAGCTTTTTAATATTTTTTTGGATCCAATTCTAAAGCCGAGAGAAAAGAGCGAGCTTTTTTTTTTTTTTTCTTTTTTTCTTTTCTTTCTCAAGCTGCTGTGCCCGTTGACTCCGAAGCACGGCACAAAGGCAGTTTTGTTCGGGACCAAACCTGCTGGGGCGCGAGCGGCGGGCCGGCGGTGCTGCTTGCCGCGGTGGCAGGAGCGCCGCTGTTTGCTGAGCGGATGGCTGTGCTTGCTGTCCAAACACCGCGCTGTTTGCCAACGTCGAGCATATTGCAGCCTCTGTGAGGCACTCCATCGCGGCCTGAATAGCTCCTCTTGTGCTCGGGCTTTCTGAATACAAGGGAGAGAAATATTTCTTTCAGCCTTCTGCCGTCGCAGAAAGCCTTCAGTGACCAGATGAGGATCTCGCTCTTGGTTCTTAGTGCAGGGCTTCGGAAAGGGAAGGAAGTGGAAAAGAAGGGACAGGATTTCTACCATTTGTTGCCATGTTTTTAAATTTAACCTTTTTTTTTTTTTTTTTAGTATAAAATGTTGCTATATCTACAACTTCTTGGAAAAAAAAAAGTACGTTTTCAGTATACCATTCAGTTTATTCTGAAAATTGTTTGCTGTCACTAACAAGTCAATTGTAACTCTTTTCTAAGCCTCGAAAAAATAATTCTTTTCATCTTCTAACCCTTTGTTTGTAGTTTGTAATCATATTCTTGTATTGGAAAACTTACAACAATAACGTGTGATTCTCCAGCAGAATTTGCACAAACTGCTCTGTTACCTGGGAAGGTTCATCTAATGATAGAAGACTTTATGCAAGTGTAACTTTATCCAACTCCTACTCCACTGGAGTACAGCTAACTTGCTGACAGGTATGATAAGACTTGGTTGAACTGACCAGCTGCAGGGCTTGGTGTTGTCAGGCTCTTTGCAGCACAAGGAGAATTTTACCCGTGCTCCTCGCCCTCCCCCAAGAAAAGCTCTCCCGTTCCCTAACTATATTTATATCCAACCTAGATAAACGGGGATTATAAGTCCTTTAATTGCACTGCTCATCTATTTTTGTTTCCAAAACGCTTCACAAGCAATTTTGCAATTCCAAAGTGAGAGCTTTCTGTATGGGAGGAAAAGCTGGTACTAAGAGCACGAGTTGCTGCAAGTCAAAAATACTTCTTAAATTGAAATGAAAAATCTTGAGCTTGCACAGTTCCGCTCGGGACTTTGCAGTGTGCACACGCTATGGAAGAAGTAACAAGAAAGTGTTTGTTACTGGGCTTTTGTGCAGAGGGCAGGGAGGAAGGGCTGGGCTGCGACAGCTCCCCTGTTCTATACCCACAGCTCCTGCTCCAGGCAGTATTGACATAAGCTGTAGTCAATCATTGATGGTGAGAAAACTTAAAGAATGAGCCACATCCGAGTGTTTGTCAGCTCTTCACGGTATATTATTAATTGTAGGTGGAAGTTGATTCATTCTCTGAGGTTTGAATAGCTTACTGCTCTATAAGATGCTGATAAAATGCCTTGATAAGGTGCCCGGTTCTATAACATATCCATAAATGGCTCTGGTTAGTAGTGGAGTATAGTATGAAATTTGTTTTCACTTAAAGTGGATGAGTCAAATGGCGGTAGCAGTTTTTACAAAGCGATCCCTTTTTAATGCTCAAAAATCATTTAAATGAAACGGGGCAATAAGGTTTATGTTTTAACCAGCTGGTTCATCAAGGCTGCTGTGCTGGACGCAGCCCTTGACCTCACTGGCACAGGTTCTTCTGCAGCCACAAGGACCAAAGCTGCGATGCAGAATTTTACATTTTAGATATATATGTATATATATTTAATAATGCACTATATACATTCTGAGCTGCCACTTCCCTCCCTTTATGCCTCTGAGAAAGCTATAGTATTGAGTTTGGGCATTTCACTTACTCTGATACTGGAGATTTTAGATGTGGACAACGGAGATGAAGAGCTTAATCCTACCCTGTTCTGTCATCTGGTGCGCTTGGGATTGTTTACCTGGGGACACAGGAAAATAAGAATTCAAGGCTTATGATGATGCTTGTTTTTGGAAGGTTGTAATGCAGTCATTGGCCTGGAGGCATGCTTTAAAAGACTACTCAGCTACGTGCTCCTTGCACCAGCTCAGCTTTGAGATAAGAAAGGAAGTGAAAGCAAGGGGAGGACGACAGGGCCCTTCACACACAGCCTGGCAAGTCACAGCCTTCCCCTTCCCCATCCCCTTCCTTTTTCATAGGGTACTCTGCTTGAGGCTTCTCTGCTGCAGGTGTAGCTTGTTATTCAGCTTTTAATTCTTAATGAGCTGCTATTCCCGTTTCTTGTTGCTAACCAGTAAATACAACTTGTCATGACTTCTGCTTCACTTGTGTCCATGATGTGCACCTGGAAATGGGGATATTGCAAAGGGGCAGCACAAACAGATGGTGGCAGGTGAGGGTTTCTTAGCGTGCACTGGGTTTCTAGACCTTGGCTGATGGCAGAGCTCCTGGAGAAAGCAGACTGCTGCGTTTGGGTTTCTCACTTAGCTGCTGTTACAGCTCTGCTCGGATTCGCATCCCTCACCCAAAGCTGTTGATGATTTTCCTTCTCTCCCCATGCGATAAAGCATGCGTGTCTGTGACAGGTGGGTATTAATTGCCACGCTTTTGATGAGTACATTAAACAGCGAGTTTAAAATGATTCACCAGAGTCCAGGATCCAGACTTGTCAGGAACAAAACTCGCCGTGGTTGTTGTTGGTGCTGTTCTGTCAGCACTGCCAGGGCTGAAGGATTGAACGTTGACGTTGGCTTTTGCTGTCTCCGTGATGCTGCTCGCTGTGGGTGGACAAGCAGAGAATAGCCATCACCTAATTGCTGCCTCGCTGGGGGCACAAGACACCACGGTATTGTTGGCTGGGTATTGGATCTGTTGCTGACTGTACAGTCATTCTGGAGTTGCCATGGAAATGTAATAATTATATTATGAATAATTGGAGCATCTTCTTTTGCTGCCGCAGAAAACTGATGTTGTATAATTATCATTATCTTTAATGAAAGTCGCACTCAAAGCTGATTGTTTAGCACTTGTAGAAACCTGTGACAGAACAAAACTTCCTGCAAGCGAATGCCACTTCGTAAATGTGCCAGAAAACTAACACAGGCACACACCCCCCCAAAAAAATCATTTACATCATTAGAATGTACTGAAAAGCTGTTGGAAAAGAGCAAAGGCAAAGTAATGCCCATAGCTGAACTTCCATCCCTTGTGATGCTCTCCTGGCTTGGTGTTTGTCCTTCTATAAATAAATAATCTCCATCGATACCAGGCAAATAGTGCTGTATGGTATGTAAATGGCAATGTTGTTAATGATTGGTGTAGAAATCAAACTGTTTTCATTCGACATCCGCTCCCTAATGGTGAGGCGAGGGGTTGCGTGGTGGGTGTACAGGTCTGGGGAAGTTCTCTGTGGGTGCAGCCAGAAGGTGTTGATCCTTCGCTGTTCAAAGCTGTGGCACTGCAGAAACTTGAAACGTGAGAGTTTTGATCCCAAAGGGAAGCCTGATGCTGAGTGGGGGCTCATCTTTTGTCTGGATTGCCCACAGTTTCTTGATGAGTTTCCCTGTCTTTGAATTCAGCTTCATGCTCTGCGTGTCTCAGACCGCCCTGCGAAGGGCAGGCTGCAGTTTTCCGTGCAACTTCTCTTCATCTCGCCCTGCTTGTGTTTCTAGCATAAAACAAATAGGTATGCAAAAGAAGAAAAAGGGCAGCAGATCTGAAGAGGACCTTTCTTCTCTAAATAGATCATGAGATACCCATTTCTGTGCCATAAGAGATCCCTTACCCATCTAAAAGTCCCAAGACTCGTTCAGTCTTAAGTGTTGTCTTATGACTTACACCGTGTCCTCGATTCGTGTCCAGTTGCGTTCCCACAGACTTCCTGTGTGACCCTGAACCAGTCGTTTCGTTCCTTTGTCTCAGTTTGACTCGTGGAGTAAGGAGAATAACAACCGCGCTCCACGCAGATGTTCGGGGAGAGCTCCGTGAGCCCTGCTGGGGGAGCTTGGGGCTGGGTCAAAGAAACGCTTTTGTGTTCCTGCTTCAGATGTCAGGACGTCATCTTGGGCTCATATTCATCACATAATGAATGTCCCTACAGTTTCAGGTTATTGTGTTGTGGCTTGTGTGCTAATGGATTAATTTCAGATGTTTTCAACGTAGTTGTTTCTTCTCTTTGTTTCCAAAGTAGTCCTAATTTATTTAACAGTATTTGCCATTCAAGCTAACTGATTTTAGACAGATGTTTGTCTCTTGTGTTTTAGTCTAGACATCTATGATTTACAATCTGTAACCCATCTGGTGAATTGCCATGGGAGTATGCTTATTTTCAATGCTTGAAGTATTGCAACATACTCTTTGCAAGTGTTTTTGCAGTAGCGGCTGATGAGCCAACCAGCAGAAAAGGTTTATTTTAGCAAAAGAATCTGACTTGTTTATTCGGATTAGGGCAGCAAAATGTTCTGGTTCTATTTAAAAAAAAAATCCACTCAAAAATATTAATTTGTCCCTAAATTGAAACTCTACAAGAATATATGGGCCAATTAAAAAAAAAATAATAATAATAATAAAAAGGAACAAAGAAAACCCACCTGGGAATGTAGAATAGCAAGAGACCTGAAGAAGTCATCTTCACCAACTCTCTGTGGCAGAGTATGTATACTTGTCTAACCTTTTATGAACATTTTGATGATCTTTGTACTTCAAAAGCTTCTTGTTGTCACTGCTGCTGGCTCCTGCACCAGCGTGGGGTGGCTGCATGTGGACCAAGTGCTTGTCCCCAGGAGGACAAGTGGGACAGCCCTTCACGCTCAGGATGAGTATCTCAAAATAACAGCACACATTTCATGTTTGAAACATCAGCCATTTGATGTTTGGAAATTTAGTAATTCATACCTTTGTGAGGGATGAAAATGAATATTTGAACTAGCTTCCCCTTCAAATTTAGACGTGATACTGCCTCTGCATAGCAGCTTGGGGTAGTGCGGTAGCTTTAGGCACAGCATGTTCAGTGCAACTGATACGCTGGAGCTCATTTCTCGTTCTTATGAGTTACTTTAGTATTTCTAGAATATGCCCCAAATTAGAATACCACATCTGGGAGACACACAGAGCAAAATTGTTGCATAGAAATCTCGTGATTCTTGCTTTAAAGAATAAAGTGCAGTTGTTTACCTACAAGTCTAACGTACTTGAGCCTCCCTCCGTGTGGAGCAGGTCAAGTGGCTAACACAGGTAAAATAAACCACTTCTAAGAGTCTCCAGTGTAAACAGCAAAGGTGCTGTCATGTAAATAAGCCAGAAAAAGCTCTGTGAGCTGTCTGCTTTTGGCACACGTTTCTGAGCATTTTAATTTGATATTTGGTTGAGTAAGTGTGTCTACACATGTTGAAAACAGCAGTCCAAGTCCTGTAAGATCCAAGTGCTATGCGTGTAGTTCATAGCTACATGATTCACTCTTTAATGGTAGTAACAATAATACACTGAAACTATGAGGGACCATTTTGTTTTTAAACTTGATTTTTGGTATGCTTCTGACAAATTAATTTGGTAATTTGCGTAGGGGGATGCGTAAAGGATTGTTATAATTTGTAACTCCTAATAGTCACAAGATTTAGAAAGCATATTGAGAAAAAAATAAAGGTGGGAGGAGGGGGCCATGGAAGTTGCAGAGGAGTTTAAGGAGTGTAGTTGCCCTACACAAAAGTATTCAACCTCCCCTGTTAATGTCTGTGTTTGCACGTACAGATTGAGGTAACTGTTCAATGGTTAAGCTGTGCAGATGCAGCAGGCTTCAGCCTGATATTAATTTTCGATGTTTCGCGCACATTTATTTGAAGTCATTTGATGTTGGATCCAAAATCCATGCACGCGAACAAGATCCCCTCTTCTGCCCCCTAATTAATCACGGAAAATTGTTTAGCAGCTTTGGCAATCTGAGAAATGCTACAAGCATGTACTAGGCAGCCTTTTATTCATCTCCTTAACTGCTGATGAGGTTGTCTTGAGAAAATGGACAAATACCTATGCATAAGCAGTTTGAAACTTCCTATATGCAGCTGCCTTTGTGTATGAGCCCCATGGCGATGGCCAAACTCTGGGTGCTTTCACTAACCCTGCGTTTGATACTGGTCTTTCTGTACCTTCCCCTGCTCCACCTCCAGTAGGTTGAATGCAGCATAGCTGGGATTTTTCCAGCATTCCAGACCTCTCCAAAGGTTTTTGAACAGCTGTCATTTTACCCCCTCAGGCACTTAATCTTGTAAAAGCTGCTCCTTCTTTTGTCCCTAACGAGGAGTAGTTTCAGTCCACAAATTTGTTCTCATCTAGGAACAAAATATTCTGGTCTTGGTCACAGCAGACTTACGACCCCGTGTCTTAGTAACTTCAGCAGGCACATGGGAGTTGACTCTTCCACTGCCTTTAACCACATGTGAGTAGAGTAAGTAAATGGTACCACTATCTTCCTAAAACCCGTTATACCTATTTTAATGGATGAAAATGTTCATATCACAGCTGGAGGGCGTGCAGGGTTTCAGCCATCACCGCCACAGCCTGGCAAGTAGCATCTATAGCATCCGAGCTAGCTCCTGGCTAGGAGGGGCTGCACCTCAAAGCTATGGTGATATTTATAGGTGGAAACTCTTGAGATGCTGCTTGAAAGGTGTAGGACTCTATAAAGGGATCTGACACGCTCGTGGCCACCTGTGCTTAGTGAGCAGGTTTGCTGTGTGGCCTGCAGGCCGGGCAGAGCGCTCAGCACCACTGCTGTGAGGGGGGGGACAGGCCTGTGGAGCTTGTTGTTTTCAGTGTCACCACCTGATTTGGGTGCTTTGAGAATAACCAAGTGGGAAGGGAAGCCGTGTGTGCCTGACAGTGAAAGGGAGCCTGTTTGTGCTTATTTCATTGAGGAAATTGTTCCGGAACAGCTGCTCGGCCATGTGAAAATGCAGAACCCTGGGTCCCTGCCAAGGGCAGCGAGGCCTGGGTCATTTGTTTTAGCAAAGCAGGCCAATTTGCCCTTTAATTATCTTTCCTTTTCGTTCGGTCACAGCTCTTGCTCAACAGATTCACTTCCTGAGATGCACCCTGTGTGTTGAAAGTCACGGTACCAGTTTTGCTGTGAACATAGCGGTTTTCCATGGATTAATTATAACTGTTAAGCTCTATAAAATACAGGGAGGGCATTTACCTGCCTGGGTTTCATTTTCTGCTTAACGGGTGCAGTAGGTTCATTGTAGTAAAATGTAGAAGATTCTTCAATTTCAAAGTAAAGCCCTGCCCAAATTACTCTATCTCATATAGTTTCTGTGCTAATGTGGATGTTATAGGATGAAATTGTAGGTCAGTACATATTTGCTATAAACAGTGCTGAGATTTCGCTGAGCTGTTCATGAACTTCAGCTTTCAGTAATTGGTCAGGATGTGAACTTCATCCTGAAACCAGGAGGGGTTTGGGTCTTAGGAACAAGGTCTGCAGCATGGCCAGTGCAAACATCTAGTAAAACGTGGGGGCTGGAACTGGATGTGAATGATATTCTGCAGTGGACATGGTTTAGCAAGAGAGAAATTCAATGCATTTATCTGTAGCAGTCAGGAAAGGAAAACAGTGAAGTGCAATGACCTCTTTGCCCTATAATGTTGCGTGGAAAGGAAGAAACAGGCAAGATGCATTGCTACAGCCAGAGGAATTGAAATGACAGATTTTGGCTTCTGTAATTAAAAGAAGAAAACTAATTAAGCTAAAGAAACCTTTAATGTATCCATAAAAGGTCGCTCAGAAAAAAAGAGCAAAACAATACTGATTACAAAACTGCTTTTATACAAGAATTTTGCAAGTGTCGTGGACTGAAACTGAGGCTGTAGTTAGCCTTGAAAACCTTAGGGCAAAAATTCCTCAAGCAGATTGTGACATGATTCCCGAAAGAATCAAAAGGGACAAAAGAGCTGGCAGTCCCCATGGCAGAGCAGCCTCCTTGGCAGGGTCAGTACAAGGAAGAAAATTGAGGTAGACTTGGGTTCATCTGCAGCTTCATATAAAATGCCGCAGTACAAGAAGGAATAGAGTAATTGTTATTTTTGTTGTACTGGATGTGCAGCTGGTTTTTTCTTTTTTCTTTTTCCTTTTTCTTTTTTTTTAAGCCAGAGATTTGGTAAATGTTTTTGTCATCTAGAAATGGTCACAATATTTAGCTCCCACACCGCGAGCTGAGTGACAGAGCAGCAGCGAGGAGGCAGCGTGTAGCTGTAGGAGGAGGACAGGCTCTCACCAAGGCATCAAACTATTAATTAGCTCTGCCACGCTATGAAGCTGAGTTGCTCTTGTGCTGTCCCTTGATTACAAATGTGCTGGGAAAATGAACCCTTGATGCTCTCACGGTTCGGGCGAAGCGTGCTCTGTCCCCGGCCTGGGGAGACTCCAGCGCCTGCAGCCCGCGAGCTGCCGAGCAGGGCAAGGGGTTCCTTGCACCTGTGTTTCGGAGGCAGCCAGCCCTCCAGCAGCTGGTGGAGGTGCTCTCTGTTTACGATGTTGGAGCTCAGAGTGGAATTTGGACTCTGGCTTTGTGAGCAGAGGTGGCCAAATCTCTTCTGGCTCGGTTTCATTGTGAACTCAGGAGACAGCCTTCGTTTGTTAACAGGCTCAAAAACTGTTAAAGCAAGCTCATTGCAGTGTACAGCATCCAGGTCAGAGCAGAATGACTTTTCCTCAGGTCAGTTAAAGTTTGTGTTGAACCATGAGCTTCAATTAAAACTTGCAAGGCTCTAAAATACCCTAGGGGAAACTTATATCCTTCCTATAACTAATTGAGGAACATCCTTTTCTAAATATTTACTTTTTAACAGTTAAACATATTAAACAAATTATAAATAAATAAAGCACCCTCACCACCACCACCACAAAAAATGGTTTGATTTTGTTTTAACGTTAAACGGGGAAGTGGGGAGTGGTCTCACTGCAAGAACAATCTTTAGTAATTCTGAGTCTTGTCGTGCCACAGAGATGGGCCCTGTATATTACGCACTGCCACTTGAAGTTGTTTTGATACCATTGATGAGAGAGATGAAATAATGTATGCTAAAGTCATTTGGCTAGCCTTGAAATCAAAGCACTGGAAACAAAACCTCACTGCAAATCACTAGGCTGTCATTCTTTTAAAACCTGTTTTCCAAATGACTTTAACAGTTTGTGGGTCGTGCGCAAGGTTAAGGATCATCTTGCACGGTGCACGTTTTGATGATAAAACACAATCTTTTTTTATTGGAATGGAAGTGTTACAGTCAACAGTATCAGTGTGGGAGTTTGATTTCTTCCTGCCAGTAGATTGCTACTCCATATGAGCAATTGGCAAAAGATTTTGCAGGACAGATGATGAGCTGTGCCGAGTTAAGTGATTCTCAAGTTAGTTGTCGTATAGTGACTAGCTGATCTATACGTAGAAATTCCAAAACTCTTCCATTTTGGAATGTATTTCCAACGTATTTTTGAGAGAGACCAGCTAGGGCAGTGGTGACCATATGTAGACAGAATTTTGGTTTGGGCTTGAAACAGATTAAAGGCTTTATTCTCTTAGGTATTATCCACTTGTAGTAACATCTGAATTGTTCTACTTAAATGTTGGGTTCATTTTTTTCATCTTACGAAGATGCTTTTCTCTCAGTTTTTCAGGTTTGAGAAACCCCTGAGAAGGAATGGGTTGTGTAACAATGCTAATCATCCATCTCACCCATTCTCAGGCACGTTTCATCCTGAGGAACTGACCAGCACTTGATAATGTCGTGTGTTTTGAACTCCCATGACAAAGTGTTGTCTTGTGTGTGCCCATGTGGGCTGTTACGTGTGGCTGTGTATTGCCCAACTAACGGCGGCGTGAAACTTGGCAGTGTGTGGAACCAGAGGTTCAGAGGGAAGTATAAAAACGCATTCCTCAACAGAGATTTGTAAAGATTTTTTCTGATAGGAAAAATACATTTACTCAAATACTACTTCTGAAAAGCTCCCTCTGAACCAATTGTCACTTCATATTTTTTTATGGGTTTAAACAGAGCCATTTAACCGATAACTTCACCCTGCCAGTAATTGCTTGCTGCTCATGCTGTTGGTTTTTTCCATGCCTACTGAAATTGTTGACTACGGGAGCTTTATCTGGGGAGACAACATTGAAAGGGCTATAGAATGAGGTGGGAAAAAAAAGAAAAAGGAGTAATAAAGCCTTTTTTTCCTAGTGGGGCTGTAATATGGGTGAAGTTCCCTACGTAGTTAAGTGCAGGAAAGCCTTAAGAGCAGCAGAACCACATGCTTGTAATGACTTCTGAAAGAATAAAAATTTAAACTTCAGGAGTTTTCACGTGCTTAATACACTTGATAAATTATCATATTTCAAATGTAGTTGTGACTGGTAGAAACCATATGTGCTGATCAGGCTATAAATAACCGGGTAGAGAAAATGAGCCAGCATCAGAGAGATGCAAATGGCACAGGTGGGTTCCTGTGCGCAGCGTGCGCTTTGCGAGGGTGAGGAGAGAGCTGCTCGCTGTGCCGTGCACAGCCTGAAGACTACAAAGATACACGTGGATAGGGGACAGCTTCTCTGTCCTTTAATGCAGACTGGTTTTGCTGATACCAGAAAACAAGCCGTGGCTCGCTTTGTTTCTGGAGATTTCACTGGACCTGTCTGGGCGTTTGGAGCGGTCACTGCTGTGCTGATAGGCAAAGCCCCAGCCGTGACATCCCACGTATGGCTGGAGCCTCTTGGCTTCCTTTTCTAGAATAATTTGGAGATGCCTGATGTCCGAGAAGGACGTCCAAGAAGGTTGTGGGTTTTTTTTTATAGTATTGGTCAAAACTAAAATTCCATTCACGGTTACAAAGCGCAGAGCTCTCCCTGAGCTCTTCTTAAGAGTTTGACCATGGATATTTTCACAGGCTGTGGCAAATGCTAGATGAACGGATTAGTATAAACATTTGCATGCGTAATAAGAAAGTAATTAAATTAACTTTTCAAAACAGTAAATTCTCACAGCAAACATCTGTCTGGTGCTTGGGGGTTTCTTTTTATTGACTGTTCTGGGTGATGTTTCTGGTCTTAATGGCTAAATCAACCAGCAACTGAGTCAACTGTTTCCATTTTATCTGGACGCTTTCTTGTAGCTGTGAGGCTGTGTTTGCAAAGTTGAATGATTATGGCACTTGCTTTGTTATACTTGTACTCAGTGCCTCCAAAGGGAACTGGCACGCTCAGGGCTGGATTTCGGAGTGGAAACCATAAGCTTCTTGCTTGTATAACCACATTCCAAGGTTAGTCTGAATAGCTGAGATAATGAATTTGGTCTTTGTGCATTCTTAAATAGATAGATAGCTTTTCGCATATGTGATTTTTGGTACAATTGGACGCTTTCCTTGGGAGCTGCCTAATTCCAGGCCGCACAGTTTCTGCTTTGTTCTGAGCTTCCATGCCTTCAGCAAGAATAACTTAACCAGATTTCAATATAGGAATTGTGGGCTGCTAAAGGACATATTGTGTTACTGCTTAATGCAGTATAAGTTGATCAGTGGGTAATATAAAGCCTGTGTTTTAGCTGTTTTATGATGAAAATATTATTTCAGCAGAATATATGTTAAAGTCATTGAACAATGATCTTATTCTCAGTGTGATGGCACAAGGCATTTTCCACACACCAGAAATGACTGGAGCTGATCATTTTGTTATTGTAGGCTTCTAAAATAAATCTATTTTTAACCTTTTTTTGAGCAATTGTGCAATTTCTTTTAACTGAAAAATAAATCTTTTTTTCTCCTTTTTTATTAGGGCCAGCGGAGGTTCCCATGATGTCACCCAATGGATCCATTCCCCCTATTCATGTGCCTCCCGGTTATATCTCACAGGTATGCTTCTGGAAGAATTAAAGTGTAGATAAAAGCAATAGCATTGATCATATAGAGAAGTCTACCTGGTTGAAGTGTAATTTAAAATATTAATGAAAGTTATCCCTTTTCATAGTCTTCTTCTTTACTGACAGTACACACATACTTGAACACGAGCATACATGTGCATTTGCACACACTATGTATGATTTAATTATCTGTTTTGTATTTATGGAAAAAAGGTGGAAAAAGCTTTTTACAAAGGTGTTAGGTTTTAGAGCTCTTGAGCAGCTACTTTAGATGACCTGATCATTTGTTCTCCTTTCATCTTCTGCAAAGCTTAGAGGCTTTCTATAGTTTTTTTGTTTTTTGTTTTTTGTTTTTTTTTTTAAAAAAAAAGCAAAAAAAAAAAAGCAGAGGAAGTGCAAATAATACAGTAAGTCTGATCATTTTTTCAGTTTCATTGAGCTGTGTACTAGACCGAGAGTTTTATTAAAAATATGCAAAGCATTTCGTATCTCATTGATGGATAACATAAGAGCTTTGGATGCATACATCTTGACATCTCGTTAAGCAGAAAATGTATGGTGTCCTGGAATCCCTTCCCCTCCCCAAGAAACATGTGAGGTTGTCTAATTCTGAAAAATTGTGGATGGCGTCATGCTGAAATCCCACAAAATACTGCAATCACTCTGTGGTATTTTAACTCGCCTCAGTGAAAACATGCCTCAAGTACGGAGGACGTTGTTAACCTTCTGTCTCTTAAAAAGCATAGCCTGAAAGGCTCAGCCGAAGGCTGGACCCTGGGCTAGGAGCAAGCACACGTAGGACAGCAGGGTGCCTGCTCCCAGCCTGCCCCTAGCTGGTTGCACCTTGAGACAGCATTTGCAATGCTTTTAGTGCTCGTCATGGGCTCACCTAATTTAACAGAGAGCCCACATTGTGCAGATATCCAAGGGACGACTACAGTGTATGAGAAATGCCGAAATTCTAAGAACCTCTGCAGGATTCCAAGAGTGCACCTCCATTTGAATGCATAGCTGGGAGATTGTCTTATATTTTGGCTGCTCCTGGATGTTTGAGTAGCAGCTGCAAGAAGGAAGCATGGTTTTGCTTTGCTCTGTATCCAGCAGGTGGAAGGAGTGCTGCCCGGGGAAGCAGCTAAGTCACGCCATCCCTCCGGAGGTCTTCAAAAAATGTGTAGATGTAGAGCTTAGTGACATGGTGACTTGGCAGTGCTAGGTTAAAGGTTGGACTAGGTGATCTTAGAGGTGGAACAGTGAAATTGTGTTTACTCCCCGTGCGTGTTTCATAGCACATGGGGCTCCTCTTCACGAGTGGTACCTACAACAACGTACAGGACTTGTACTGCAGGCTGACTTCTCTGTTCCTCATGTTTTAATAGATGAGAACCCATTTGGTTTTATTTTTTAAAGGATTTGCTCTTCCTATGAAATAACTTTAACACCTTTTTGTTATTAAAGTGCTTAGACCTCTCAGTTCCTGTACTAAGACAAGTGGCTGAGTATGGCTGAAATGCTTTCAACCACGCGATCGAAGTCTTACAGCTGTACCTTTGTCTGAACTTGGTTCCTCTTGTCTGCTTTTTGTGATTCACCCTAATAGTCCCACTAAATAAACCCTCAAGTACTTAACCAATAAAAATAAAAAGCCTCCTCTGGAAAAAAAAAAATCCAGGTAACTGGAAATATGCTGTTAAGTTTAGGAGAAAACAGTGTATTCGGTGCTTTTCAGCAGCAGAGTGCATGTTCTGCTGTGTGGAGAGTGAACCTCTTGCCTTTCAGATTGCTTCATATTAAATAATGGTTGAAAGTGTGTAGTAATCAAATTAGTTCTTATTGTAATAAAATCTTCGTGCCTTATTTGCTCTTGTTGCTTTGTTGTCTCATAGTTTAAAGCACCATTTCATGATGAACAATAAGAGCACAACTTCAATTTAAAGTGGCATGGGAAAGGCTATAAAAAAGCAAATTAAAGCTCTCTGAGATATGAATCAAAACACATTTGATTTTTAGTTTGATTTGTCCCCAAAGCGTGTAGGCAGAAAGCAGATACCCCAGCGGAGAAGTAGCAGTGCTATTCAGAAAAGACATGAAATCTTTTTTCCGTTTTGCTATGCCAAGCCTGTTGGAACTGTGAGCATTAGCCTTAAATTTTACGTTAGTTAGAATGATACATCGGTACCTCTTTGGTACTGTGGAAGTGATCAGCAAAAGGAGCTGGCAGGAGGCTGCGTGCCCTGCGAGATCAGCTCTGTCGGAAGCTGGCGGAAATGGAGATCGATTCTATTTCTAGACTTCAAGGACCATATTAGTAGTCATGATTGGAAGCTGGGTTTGATGAAGTTACGGAGATGTTTTTGATGATGAGGCTTTGCCAGGGTGGAAAAAAACAGTAGAAAGCAAATACACACACCCCATACAGATCTTCCACGGGATGGTTTTTCTTTCAAAGGCAGGCAAAGTGCAGCCACTTACTCTGCATTTGCTTTTGAGCAAAGCTCTGTGCACCTCAGGCAGGTATGAACTATGATATCAGAGTGGATGTCTCTGCAAATATTTGTTGCATAAGGGTTAATAAAATACAGAAGAGAAAAAGTTCCCTACTGTGCTGTAGGTAGACAGTATTGCTGCTGTACAAGTCAGTCGTGGAAGCTGGCAATGTAGAGAAATTTGTATTAAATTAGTGCGACATCAACGACTTTGGCTGTAGCTGTTGAATTGTGGAAGAGAAGGGAGCAACTCCTATGGCATGCCAGGAGCTGGGCACAAGCTCCTAATCCCAGGCCTGGCTCTGAGCTGCGGATGGAGCTGCTTCCCTGCTGCACGGCGAGGCAGGCAGGGAGCAAGCCCTGTGCTGGGACGTGGGTGTGAGGCTGCCTTCCCTTGGGCTGGCGGCCCAGTGCCTCCTCCTGGCTCCCGGGGCACTCCGGCCTCCCCACATCAGCACAGACCAAAGGTTGAGGTCGTCATTTGGATGCTGAGCATCCAAATTTGGGGACATCCTCCTGCATTTTTATTTCTGCTTTTCATGGTGTGTGTTAGGGAGGAGGGAAGGGGGTTTGGGGTGTTCTGATGGGAACTTGAAAAATGGAAATATCATATCAAAAGCCATGATCGTGAACTTGCTTGCTTAGGGCTATTGGCTGAGGACTGCTCGCACTTAAGTAAATCTGGAGTAATTCCACGGAGTTTGAGGAATTACTCATATGTAGTTGGACATGAAAAGTTGGCATGAAACTCCACTTTTGGTTTTATTTACGGAGTTGTTAATATGCAGTCTCCGCCGCAGATATTTTAAGGCTAAAGCACTCAGGGAGTGATCCGAGTGTGAAGTGTGCACAGTGCTGATAAGGCTGCTCTGGTCAGGAGGCAGCGCCGGGGTCGCGTGGGCTCCACTGCACAGCTCGAGCCATCGTCCTGCGGCTCGGCATTCCTGCATCGAGCACACGGCATTGATGGAAGCAGACCGTGACTTCTAGAAGGAGGGGAGTCTTTAAATGACATTTGAAGTGGTAGAAAATCCATCACAACCTCGGGATTTGGTTTCTGGTAAATTCTCACGTGGTGCTTAGGGGCATGGTTTAGCGGCTGATATTGGTGGCAGGGGGATGGTTGGACCAGATGATCTTGGAGGGCTTTTCCAACCTTAATGATTCACTGATTCTCTGCACTGGGAGGTATTCTCATCCAAACTGAATTCATCTAGCATAAGCTTTTAGCCACAGGCTCTGTTTCTGTATGGCTTAGTGCTCACAGAGCTGCTCTTTGTATGTTGGGGGCTGCGATCAGTCGAGTCACCCTTGAACAAGATGATCCTCGCTAACACTGAACCTCAGGAGGGTTTTGCAGATCTCATACTTAACAGAGCGAGCCATAAAGTGATGAGCCTTTTCAGTTCAAGACTACTGGCCCTGGAAGTGTGTATCATTCTAGATTTAAAATATGCTAGCGTTTTTTCCAGTGTTATGGATGTTCACCCATGCTTTCCAAGTTGAAAGTGCAGATGTAACACTGGTGTTTGTACTCAATGGATGACAAAGGTAGCGACGCCAAACTTGTCGGAACTGGCATGATCTTGGATTGGCATCCTTAAAAAATTAAGTGAATAAATAAATTGTTGACATCTGAGTTCCTTGCAGATGAGCTCATTCTGTACTGTTTTCTGGTACAGATTGATTTATGAGCGAAGGTTCAACTTAGTTTATGAAATTCCCGAAGTACTGGTCATGGTCTGCCCAGTGGCCATGCTCCAGATGTCCTTGCTGAATCTTGCACACTAGGTTTAATGAAATAAGAATAGATTTTTGAAAGGGAGTGGAGGTGTATTCCATATTGCTGCACTGTGCCCGTTCAGTTGATGTGTTACAGAAGACGATGACTGTATTCCTTTAACCAGAATTTAGGAAAACACCGGTACAGCTTACCTGTACAAAATGAACCTGCCTCTGTGTTTCCTGGGGATGTAACACTAAGTTTCAGTGGAGAAAAGTAGAGAACTTGGAGGAGTGATATACTTAGAAGATGTGAATTATCTCATTTAGATGGAGTTTACATTGCTACGGTGAGATATTTAATGTAAAACAAATAATATTAAAAATACTATCCTCAAAACACGGCAACCAACAGGGGAGGCAACTTTATTGTGTAGGAGAGATGTTCATCCAGGTTCTCCTTAAAGATCATGCACCCAACTTAGTAATTAGGCTTCTGAAAATGTGGCAATAACCGCACAGAACTACACTGTAATGGTACTGTTATTGAAGTTGCGTGCCTGTTACACCAGCAAGCACAAAAAGGATAATTGCAAAAGACAATTTAACTAGTAACTGTTTGAAGAGCACAAAATAATGACAATTTGGCTCTAAGTGCCAAATGCTCAGAAATACTTGCTTTCTGTAGATGCAAACTGCTAAAATTAATACTAACAATTACTTTGAATACTGCAGTTATATCTGGAGACCTCAGCATTGCTTCTGGGCACTGACTTAGAGGCAGCTTGGTAGGCAGTGCGTTTCCTGACAAATTTATGGTCTTCATGACACCGTTTGAAGCAGATGCAAAGAACTGCAAATTTCTTCTTTAAGTAGCAAATTTTAAGCCCTCTGCTAAGTTATGTTATTTACATTAATGGTTGAAAACTCATTTACTCTGTATTTGATAAATGGAAAAAGTGTCATCTCCCAGAATGGTGCTGCTAAAATTTACACACTGCAGGTTTTATAAATCAGGAGGTATCTGCATTCTTAACCAGTCCTGGTTTTCTAGTTACTTAATGCATATAAAACCTAATCCATTGGATTGCCAGTTTTATGACCTGTTAAGGACAGAATATCATATTTAAAGGTTGAATGCGAATCTTCAGAAATTTACATATCTATCTATAAATCCTAGTTTAGAGAGGAAATGTCCTGTAGGGCAAGGAAATAAAGTAGCTTCTTGCAAGATCCCCTGTGTCTCTGCGTTCACTGGAACACATGCACATGAAGTAATAAGCATGCCGTAAGCATTTGTGGCCTGGAGGAAACAAAAGACATCAGTCTCTCAGCTTCTTGACGAAAGTCATTTGGAAGGCTGGCTCATCCCCGGCTCTCTGGCTTTTCTCTCACTGCTGCTGATGTTCTGCAGCTTCAGCAGCAGCAGAATTTCATCAAAAAGGCCATCAAAGAGGCTTTGAGGCTTCCTCCCTGCTTTCTAGAAGATACTTCAGGAAGAGAAATTATAATAATTCAAGTATCGGTTTACATGAGGTGCTGCTACACAGTACAGGCTTTCTGTCTAAGTCTGCTTTTTAACATATTCATCTTTCATCTAGGTCACAAAATCCATATGTAGTCTGCTCTAGATGCACAGATAGGGGCTTGAACCTCTCTGGAACACCGAAATCATCTCTGGGGCTTAGCCTGGTGCAAGCCAGGACGAAAACTTCACAGGTCAGAATGCAGGAACTGTGCTATCTCAGCTAAGTTAGGAGATGATGAAAGTCTGAGAGGGTTTCTGCATTTTCATACAGAGTCTTAAATAAATTGCTTTACTTTTCAGTAAGTACAGATTGCCCCATTCTCTGAATTGGAGTGCAGCCCCGATACATGGACGAGGGCAGTGGAGGTTGAGCAGAACCTGGTAAGGGAGATCAGAGGCCTGAAAACTCAGCGGGCAAAATGGAGTGCTGGTCTGTCACTGGCATTCAGCTGTCTTTTGAGGACTCTTCAGCATCTTTGAAATTTAAAGCTAGGAGATGACAAATTGCTAGCTTAGGTTGTAAAGTTAGAAGTTAGGAAAAGTACTTTAAGCTAAACAATTCCTATTCTGGTTATTCGGCATAGCGAGCAACGCATTTTTTAATGTGAAACATCAATTACAAGTGACTGAATGGCTTTCTGGAGAAAATTTCCTTCTGTAAGGAAGCCAGCTAGCCCTCAGAGTGTCCATGTCTGTGGTCTCAGCCCATAGCTGACCGGCATAAATTCACATAGCCCTGGGACACAACAGGCGTCAGTGAAGAACTGGGTCAGCTAATGCTGGTTGAGTCTTACCCTGTGCAAATTGCTCAGATGATGCCTGAGACATGGGCTTGTGTTTGCTGGAGCATTGCTGCTCACGGCTCTGGCACTGTGTATTAAACAAGGCTCGTCACCCTGCAAGAGTCAGCAGAAACAATTGTGTGCCCATGCCACGATTGCTTCAGCTCAGGGTATATCAGCGTAAATGATTTCTTGTGGTTTCGGCTAAGACACGATGATGTTACTGGAGTCAGTGGGGCGTGGGAATCCTTCACAGGTTTTCTTCTGCTGATGCGGCTGGCGAGGTTGGATGTCTCCAGCAAATGTGGTGGCAAACGGCTGAAAGTGGCAGCATCTTCTGGCAGATGCTTAAAATGTGCTAGACTTCCCCTGCCAAAACCTTAGCATGGGTTGTCTTCATCAACACGTCAGCAAGCTTTGTTCTTTGCCCTTTTGTCTGTGCTGCCAATGATGGGACCCTAAGGTGTGCCGTTCACTTCTCTCACACATCCCATACGTTATTTATTCCCCGTGTGTCATCAATCAGTTTAGAAAAAACATTTTGTGACCAGCCTGTTGGTTGTCTGAAACTAGAGTATTGCTTCCTTCATGTTTTTCTACCTTATGCGTTTCTACACATGGAATCAAAGTAATATTAACTGTTCTATGTGGCTGTATTGTGAAGTTCCAGAAATGGCAGAGGTTTTTTTGAATAAGCTTCAAGAAAAGCTTGGCTCGTAGGTCTGGACCGAAATTGGGCTGGTTGACTGTTCTCCAGAAATACAGCTCTGGAAAAAATATAAGCTGAAAAACTATTTTCAGCCTAAGCACATTTCCACCTTCCTACATCTGTTTTTACATGCTTTGACTATGGTCTTCGGGGCCAAGCTATGCATATTTGAGGGTAGATTTGCATGGACATATAGACGAGCTCTCTAGCAGAAGAAAACTTCTACCCTGTGGTTTGCTTTTAACAGATACCTGTTGTGAACAGCGCGAGTCTTTTGAAAAAGGGTGTCAACACAACACATTCCTGCAGCTTACAGCTCTGTGCACACACAATAGCAATGCCAGTTAATTTCCAGCTGTTCCTTACCCTGTACTCCCTCAAATAGCCCTGTCCAAATCAGCAGTAGGAATTTGATGTGCAGAAGGTAAGATTGGTCCTAATGAGTACTCTTATTTTGGTGCTTTCTATTCCTTTCTTAATTGCTTTGCTCTCTAAACACGGGGTATTTATGTTGTCCCTTACCCACATAGTTATCACTGGCAATAATTAGTCTCCCAGTGATGAGTGTGGCTATCTGTGCCTCCAAAAAAAAGCCACATCACCGCTATGGTTGCTTGTGCTGATAGTAATTTTAGAAATGTGCTTATGAATAAACCGGAGGCCCAACCATTTTCTAACAGGAGAACAAACCACAACCAGTGCTGTTTGCAAACTGTGCTGCATAACGTGAGCTCCTTTCCCTGCCTTCCCTTGCAGGTGATAGAAGACAACACCGGCGTTCGGAGGGTGGTGGTTACCCCGCAGTCTCCGGAGTGTTACCCGCCCAGCTACCCCTCGGCCATCTCTCCCACCCACCACTTACCTCCGTACCTGGCGCACCATCCCCACTTCATTCACAACTCTCATACAGCGTTTTATCCTCCTGTCACTGGACCCGGGGACATGCCACCACAGTTTTTCCCACAGCATCATCTTCCCCCTACAATATACGGAGAACAAGGTGAGTTGGGAGGAGGTACTGGCGTTTCACACCTGTTTTCAGGGGGATCTAAGGGGTAGTGTAACCAAGAGTGGCAAATGGATTAGAGAATTTAGGGAGAGGTTTTCCCTGCAGGGATTCTTCTTCAAGTGTCAGGGTGTGTCACCACCCCAAGTCCAGCAAGGCAAGACAATCCAATGTTGCAACTCTAGGTTGCAGACACAAAGAAAATTTTAACTTAATTTGTAAATACAGTGGAAACAATCCTCATCCTGTGTTCCAAACGAGAGCGGTGAGTCACGCTGATTGTTCTGCGTTGTCACGATGCAGCTTTGTACAGAAAAGCCAAAGACAAAATTTGTCAGTCCTGGCTTGGGAATGGGGGTGGAAAAGGAGGGCTAGATCTGAGCAGGACTTGCCACAGTCATTTCCAGTGGGAAAAGCTGAATACCGCTTCCTGTTGGCAGCAGTGTGCTTTCTGCCCCCCAGCAGGTCACAGCCACAGAGGTTTTCCAAGAAACAACAGGCATTTGCTGATTGTTGTTCTGGTTGAGACTGGGCAGTCAGTCACCAAAAAGCAGCGTCTGATACCAGAGGGTAGCATGGCAACCCTCATCAGGCCATAAGTGAATAATGGCAATAAAAGGAGAGAAAGCAGCATGTTTCTGGCTGAACTAGCACTGTTGTGTCCCTTCCATCCTGGAAATAAGTCTTGGTGTAACCTGAAAGAGGGCATTAACCAAAAAAGTAATCAGCAAAGGTACTTGAGATGCTTAACGTGGAAATCAGTTCTGGATTCATGATTTTACTGCCAAAATACATGGAGTTATTACACTTTGTAAAGAATATGCAAATGCCTTATCACCAGAAGTAAGGCTTTTTTGGTACGGGGAGGAAGAGGCAGAAAGAGACGTATCTAGTGATGCTGATCTTTGAAGTTTCTGTTGAACAACAGACCTCAACTTCTAAAAGGGAATGGACATTACAGCTGATAGTTAACTTCCTTTTCCTGAGGGAAGGGAATGGGAAAGTACCACTGCAGCCCATCAGATAAACAGGTGAGGAGTTTTTCTCTTGTGAAAGGAGCAGTGCACTTTGTCAGGGAGTTTAACAAAGTGTTGTGTGCAAGCATTGGAGCGTGTTAGGTAAACACAAGGGCTTTCAGCTACTAGCAAAGTAGATGTTGAATATTTCTATAGCCTTCGGATAGTAAGAGGCTGTTTCAACTTAAACATAAATTAAGAAAATAAATAAATCTTTGTTTGCCTTGCTGGAATGACCTATACTTGTGACACTAAAATAATTGAAGTGGTGACTATTGTACTCATGAGTATTAATCCACCATTTCCCACTTGCCCAATGGCTTGTACTATAAACAGAAATGTATTTATTTGTATCACGCTGTTCTTAACCAGGTAGTTGGTGTGAGAATCTAAATATGATTGTGTAACCAGAAAAGGAAAGGTAAAGGACCAGACAGCAGAGGAATAGAAAAGAAAGAATCTAGCTAGTTGAAACGACTTGGAGAGTTATAATACAGTACACACGGTGATCTCAGCTTAAAACAAGGCTACTGATACTGGGTGGGATGCCTGCTTGCTGCACAAGTGTTCGTGATAACGCATGAATGGGTGTAGCAAGATTGTAAAGAACATATTGAGGTGGGGAACGTATTTAATGTTTATCTGAAGTATGTGTGTAATATCTGTGGTATTTTTCAAGCTTTTTTAGATAGTTTATCTTTTTCTGCTCCCGTTGTAAAACCCAAAGCTTTCACTTCAGGCTGCACTTCCATTCCTCTCCTCGGGCAGGTGGGACTGACACGATTGCAGCTGGACACCAGGGCATCTCAGCTTATTCTGTCCAGTCAAGTTCTGGGGAAGAATCTGCTGGATTGCTTAATGAATTTAGGAAGGCTTTTTTCCAAAGCATTAGTCTCCCTGGACTTTTCCTTGAAATCTGATTGCCCCAATTACTGTATTTTACTTTTAGATACACATTCATCCAAAGAATTACAAAATCTCAATCAGCAAGTGAGCACACTTAATATGATGAAAAAAATACATCAGTTCTGCAGAAGAGCTTTCTTAGAAGAAAAAATAAATGGTTTGTTGTAAAAGTGATAAGGAAACTCTGGTATTTAATTTGGAGATGGTCAGGAATCTGCTTTTCTGAAGAATTTTGTTGCTGTTCTGACTTAATGTGGGCGAATTCTTTCGTTTCAGAAATCATACCACTATATGGGATGTCCAGCTATATTACCAGGGAAGATCAGTACAGCAAACCACAGCACAAAAAACTCAAAGACAGGCAGATCGATCGCCAAAACCGTCTGAATAGTCCTCCTTCATCCATCTACAAAAGCCATATAGGCAGCTGCACAACTGTATATAATGGTTATGCAAAGAGCCACAATGGAGCAAGCAGTGGAGGCGGCGGGGGGGCACCAGGAGTAAAGAAGCCAGAGCGCAGAGCAAGAAGCAGCCCAAAGTCTAATGAACAAGAGCCACATGGTAAAGACAGTTTTATTTATTTTTAATTCCTTTTTATTGCACCTTTCCGGCTTACGACCGGCCGCCTGTATATGGATCTAGTAACTATGCCAAAAAAACACTGCCACCCACACATAAAGACACATAAGACAGTGTTAATACAGTGTGAACTTAAACATAAACGTTGAGTTTGCTCTGCTATATTTGTTTTGTAAGATGAACCCATTGCCTTCTTATCTTTCATGACTATTCCCTGGTAGCTGTAGCATCATTCCCTTTTTATCTGTTAGAAACGAGAGCTGTTTTGGCTTGCACTCTGTGTGTGTGTGGATTCAAGTCTGCCATTAGTTAAAAATTTGATGATGCTGTGTTGCTGCTTCCAAAACTGCAGAGTACCCTGGAAAAACTATAAAAGGTATATCATACTTAAAGAATAAGAGTCTTGATTTGGAAAACCAGACTAACCAAAAACCTCTTGAGAGGCACATAGGAATGTATGAATTCAGAGTAAAACTTGGAGAAAGGTGCAGGAGAACTGAAGGCGATCGGTTCCTTCACAAGAATTTGTTAGCTGAGGTTCAGCTGTGTTTTATAGCTTATTGTTCCTACCAGGTCAGCGTGCACGTGGGGTGGCAGCTGGCAGGTCTTTTGTGTGTGCTCGGGTGTCAGAGCGACCTGGTGAGCCAGCTTGGGACTGGGGCAGGCCAGCAGCTGCCTGGCAGGGTGACCAGGATCCCTGCATGTTGCTGGAGCAGGAGCTTGCTCACTGAGTTAGAAGTTTGCCTCTTGCTGCAGTTAGTAGAAACCACGTTGGATCGCCAGATTGTGCTACCACTCAGCAGCTTCAGCCCTCCAGGAGCTTAGCAGCCGGCCCTGGGCATCGTGGCATTGCTGGATGGGGCTGTGCCATGCCCTCGCAGCACTGTGGGCACGCTCCTCTGCTGGCACCTGGCAGTGGACAACAGGCATTTTTGCTCCTGGGTCTGGTACCGTGTGTCTGAGTAACACGCTGCCCAAGCATCGTTTCTCGGCAGCAATTTCTTGCAGGGCTGTGTTGCTTCTTGCTAGGCACCTCGAAGCAATCTCTGTTATGACTACAGCAAGGTTATTGCACGGTGCTGTAAGAATAATACTGGAGAAAATGTTCATCATACCACACAAGGACAACTTTACTTTTTCCAGATTACGGGACATGAGATATTTAAGTTAATGACGTACTTTTCCATCAAAATACCCACTAATTGCGTGTATTATGCACGTAAGTGCTTCTGGAACATTCTGCCTTGTGTCAATGCCTTGCTGCTTCCTGATGATGCTCAAGGAACCAGGATTTTTCCAAAGAGCTGGTTCAGCACTGGTGCAATAAATGGGGTGACAGCATCATCAGTAGTGCTAAAGTTGAGTAAGTGAATGATGCTGGAATATGTAAATGACGTGCGTTTCCTCTGGCCTTTTTCAATGACAGCATTGTGTCTTGCTTTTGGGAGCCAGAGTTGAAATTAAGATTTTTGGCTTGTGCTGTATGCTAGAAATATGCCATTGTAGAATTTAAAAAAGAAACGAAAACCAGTGGCTTCTCATTGAAAGGTTAGCAACTATTCTGTGTGTTTGTTGTGGTAGGATGGACAGTGTCTTGTGCAGATAGAGGGCTTGGAGGCCTGGTGTAGGGGTTCTGATTTGCAATCCATGCTGCTGCTTTTCTGCAGAGCTGGTTTAAAACCTGACCGGGAGTGGAGGCATTGGCTGTTTTTTTCCTTTTTTTTTTTTTTTTTTTTTTTTGAAAGGAGCCTTGCCATGTAAAAGAGCTGTAAGCGGAAATCCTGTCCCATTCATGCTGTCCTTTATGAATTTCAGTCTGAGTCACTTCCTTCGCGTGCACTCGGTGGTTCGCTCCTTGGTCGTGGAATGATCTGCTAGCTGGGAAGCTTTGTGTGCGACCGCAAGCGCGGTGGGAACAGAGCAGTTTTAAGCATTCTTATGATGCTTTTGCCTCTGTGCTACTAAAACATTTTTTCTTTCAGATCAGATAAAATCTTTTTTTAGCTCTCACTGAAGTTTTCAGAACCTAAGATAGGCAGAACTACAGCACTCCCATGAGCAGGAGTGGGAAGCGGGAGGTGGAGCCGGTGAGTGCATCCTGCCCGTCCACGGGGTGGGCTCTGGGGCACGGCTGCCAGCACAAACAACATGAGTGGGCTGCGGGCAGGCAGCTTCACCAGCACCTGAACGTACACCTGGCTTGCAGAAGTTGCCTCTACCCATTCTCTGCCCTAGAACAACGGAGGGACAGTAGATGGATCATGAGCCTTTGTAATGCCGTTATCGTATGTGTACAACCAGCCTAAAACCACAAAGGTGGTGCTTTCCTAGAGCTGAGGTTTTGCATGTCTGTGCACTGAAGCACACTTGAGGTGTTCCCAAAGGTGAAAACCATTGCTTACATCCATCCCTGCCTGCATTGCTGCTGGACGTTTGTCAGGAGATACAGCTACCTCCGTGTGCTCATTTGGTTGAGGTGAATGTGTCAGGAACGCTTGGAAAATGGGCTTAGCAAGAGACCTTTCCAACTAGGGTGGTTTTACTTTGCAAACACCTTAAAAGTACTGAACTCAGCAAAAAAGAAGTACTTAAGCAAATCTTTCTTAATACTGATCTCTTTTCTTGCTTCCTAATCTGCTGGTTACATTTTTTTTCCTTTTTCCAACGTGCACGAGGCTGACGTTTCCATACAGAAAGCCTTGTGCTCCAGCTCCATCAGAAGCTGCTGACACAGAGGTAAAGTTGGCTGGAGCTGTCAGCCTGGGTGGATGCTCGCGAGAACCACTGTCAGCAAGTGTCCTCGAGCCATGTGGAATATGCTCAGGAAGCTGCTGGGACGTCATGCAGGGTGGATGACAACATAGGAAATAAATGGAGCTGGCAGGGATCTTGGTTCAAGCCCATCCTGATCTCCATTTGCTTTGTAACATTTAAATATATTTAGAAAAAGGGTGGGGGTTTATTTATTTTTTTAGTTTGTTCTTTAATTGTGTCAAGTTTGACGACTCCAGAGCCTGTGAATTAAAGGGAAATTGAGGGAGATGTGATTCAGTGTGGACAGGAACCAGGCGAAGTTCCTCCACTTACTCATTCTGGATCCTGCCAATTCTTTTCTATTCTAGTCCTGAATCGGTTTTGCAAGTTTATTGGGCCGTGTATGTATCTGTACCTGCAAGTTCTACAGATTTAACAGCTTAAAAGAGTAGTTTCTTTATTTCTGGTCCCTGAAAGCACTGGGGCTGAGGAACACTGCGGCAATATATATAATGTTTATGTTCTCTTAGCCAGGAATTGATGAATGGAGTGAGGAACAGGCAGCGAGTGTAGTGACAGGACAAGGAGTAACAGTTTTGAACGGAGAGGGGAGGTTTAGATTAGACATTAGGAAGAAATTCTTTGCTATGAGGGAGGTGAGGCACTGCCCACCCTGCCCCATGACTCTGGGGCTGCCCCATCCCTGGCAGTGCCCAGGGCCAGGCTGGGTGGGATTTGGGCAGCCCGGGCTGCTACAAGGGGGCCCTGCCCATGGTAGGGTCTGGGACTGGGTGGGCTTTGAGGTCCCTTCTGATCTAAACCAGTCTGGGATTTTGTACATACTGGTGATGACAGCTGTTATACCCGCGTAGAAATGTTCTGCGGACAGAATTTATCATAAATGGTTCTGCTGCAGACATACGGGATACCCCTGCGTACGTGCAGCTTCCTCTGTTTCCTTAAATCAGTGTAAAATTGTATAAAATACGGAGATTTAACAAGATTGTCTCCTGAAGACAAGATGTCAAAACTGACACAGTGATTTTATTGGTAGCATGGCACAAAAAGAAACACTCCAAAGACTAAAATGCATTTGTCAGGATACGTGAATTTTAGAGCTGTACTGAGTAATGAAATATGAAGCGGTATTTACTGGAAATGGAAACATTTTGGATCTTGTGAGGGTAGATCATCACATATGAGATCTGAATCGTGCTACTGCTCTTGCTGTGTTTTTTACAGTTTCAGCAAACAACATTACCTGACTGAATCGTTTAGATTCATATCTAATTAGGAATATGTTTCGTGTTGTGTGTGCATTTTTTTTTTGTATTTTTAATAAGCAAGAGGAAATATGATGCATTAATTAGGGCACTCATCTGACCTTGAGAAGCCATGGTTAATTTGTGGCACCAGGGAATTAGCAGTGTGATATTCTTGTGCCTCTGCCTCATCTCCTGCATCATGACACAGCTTGTGTTCTTCTTTCTTCTTATTTGGATGTATGGATACTTCTTAAATAGTCTTTTTGTATTTTTTCCAAGGTAATAGGGTGTGAAATTGTTTGTCCAGTCAGAAAGCGAAATGGTTTTGAGTTTCTGACATGCCGAGTACACCTTTGTGCACCAGAGCCAGGTCTGCTAGCTGGGCTGCACAGCTCCTGCACCGCTTAATGCTTTGTAGCAATCACCTAACTGTCCACTTCAGCGAGCTCCTACTGACTGATGAGTGTATTAGAAGCGCTGACATCATGCAGAGTTCAAGCAAAGTACATTCCCACGTTCATGTCAATCTGTTTGCATGCAAGAATTTATCCAGATCAGACTTAATTTATGGCTTTTCTTCAGCAAAAAGAATCTCTGAGATGTTTATCCAGTTTCACCGAGAAAGACACTGTATGGAGGGAGAAAAGATCAATCTGTTCCCTCTTCAGCCTTGAGATTTGACTTACCTTTCTCTATCAAAGTCCCATGATGTAAAACCTAAACATCACAAGACCAGTGATACTGAAAAGCAAGTCCAAGCCCTGTGCTAATTTATTCTTTCCCTCGGCCATGAAAGAACCAGCTTCATAACCTAGGCACTAGAATTTGTTGGTAACGCTCCTATTTAGATGATAATCTCTTGCCTTTTAATTTATTTTCATGATGCTTTTCATCTTGAATCTAAACTACTTTTAAAGGTGAACGTAAACACATTAAATTTGGTTTCATCCAGACTTTCTGTACCTGAAAATACAAACAAAACATCTGGTAGCCGTGGACATTTTCACTTGGCATGCTTGTAAGCTGCTCCACGCTGGGCTCCTGGGCTTCCATGGCTCTGAGACATAACTAGGGGAGAGTGGGTGACCATGGTTCTGGTTACATTTTCAGTGCCATTGCAGAAGCTCAGACAAAATAAACCTTAACTGCAGCTTCCTAATCTTAATAAGCAAGCTAGCCTGTTAGAAACGCAGCTCAGAGTCCATCTAGGTAAGTATACAGTAAAGAGGGGGGAAGTCAGGAGCCAGAGCTCTCATTTGACCTCACTAGTGACTTAAAAATCCTTGTTTTATTTTTTCCCCAAGGCTGTTTTTTCACAATCCTCACCAGCTTCTTCAGACCCTGATATTATTTGTCCCATCTGCTTTCATCCCTCCCTTGTCTCGTGTTACCACTGCCAAGGGGAGCTGGATAAGCTATCTGCTCCATGATTTATCAGGAAGTTGGTGCTGAATGACGTAAGGCACAACCTCTTCCCCCAAAGGATCTTCATATTATCTCAAGAATTTGCAGCTTCTGCTGCAGCCGACAGTCAAATCCAGAAGAGTGAAATCTGAGTCTGAGACTTTCTCCTAGGAGTTTACGTAATTTATAGATAGCTAACCAACAGAAAAAAAATATATCAAGCACATTTTCATCCTGCTTAAATGCTCGGTGACTAAATCCCTGCGCTGGGGAGAAGTTACATAAAGGTCACAGAGCTTCAGAACAAGATAAACAGTGTATTCTCACCAGTTAGCAGGAGATAATGTGGACCACCGACAAAGGAAGGGAAACAAATTTCCCTTATTTGGACATATCTGGGACATTGAGCCAGAAGGGAGAGGGTATTTAGAGAGGGTATTTATTAGTGAAGAGGTAGAACATTTCCTCCCTCCAGAGCATAAAAAATAAAACACCTAATAATTTAATGAACCCTATTTGTATACCCAGATGTTCTGAACAATGTCTGTTTGTATATTCATTTGGATTTACAAAGTCAATGAATTGAAATTTCACGTCCCACTGAAGCTAATGGGTTTTGTTTATCTACATCTCTTAGGCTGGGCTACAAAGCCAATCACTGAGTTTCCTTTTCTGAAGAAGGGTGGAATTTGATTCCTAAAATTTTGAGTATTGCAATTAAAAAATGGATAAACTTTCTTTTAGAATAAAGCAGTCATTTCCATTTTCTCCAAGGTTTATTATAAAATATTTTGTCCTGAAGCTTGGGGCTTTGTTTTTTGTTTATTTTTTTCTGCAAGGAGCTGTGCTTAGAAGCAGCTGCTTTGATTTACTGATTCATGTGACTGTTGTCTGAATTTCATCTCAGCAATGAAATCCAGATCAAGTTGAAATTCCTGTAGCTTTGCTGAAGCCTTCCCAGTGAGCTGTAATCAGGTGGATATTTCTGAGAAATATTTTGAATATTTCAAAGTGGTGAAAATGATTGAAGTATCTGAGGTTGTATATTGTCTGTATCCCATGCAGTACTGCTGTTTGCACAGACAATTCTTCCAACTTAATTATAGCTATTCGGTGTGGACACACAGACCAGGGATTTTGACTTATGTCAGAGACATGGGAGGGTACTTAATATCATCATGGAAGCCTTTTTTATTTGAAAAAAAATGTGTTGAAGGAATTTAGCACCTGCCAGTGAAATGGATTTATGCTGGGTTCACTTGAGACACATGTTTAAAAATTGTTCCTGGTAGCGGACGAGCCGTCAGGCTGAGCAGAGTGCATGATTCTCATGCTCCGGCGTGCACAGGAGTTGTGCGAGGGGCCTGGGGGCACAGCTGGGGAGCAGACGGAAAGCCAACGGCTGCAAAGCTGCACGCAGCCCTAAGCCAAAGTTTGTACAAAAACAACTTGCTGCCTCGCAAAACTCACTTTGCTTTCTCCTTCGGAAATGATAGCGTTGGTCACGTTTGCTCTTTATGAAATGTTATTTAATATGCTTCTAGTTGAAGTCGTCGTAGGCTGGTCATCATTCAGATTTGACTGCAAAATAATTTAGGCTGGGGTTATTTGAGTGAGTTGCTTGTCCTCCGTCATTAGGAAGACAGTTTATTTCTGTTCTGCTGTCAAACTGTCGGTGTGCGAGTTGATTTAGAGGGCAGTGGAAGCTCCTCAGCTTCCCCATCGCTGAGGTGTAGTGGCTTGGCTCAGTGGAATGCCAAAAATGTTCATTCTTTTCTTGGGTTATTGTCATGTCCCCCCAGCTGCCTGCAATCTGGTTATCGCGTTGCTTTCATCTGGAAAAAGAGGTTAATAATGTCATTTGTAACAGAACAGCTAGGATGGGGTTCGCTCAGAAGGCATCGTGACTCTGTAGCCATTCACCTGGTTTGGCAGTGGAAAATCCCAGTGCAGGTTCCACGAAAACTCTTCGTATTTCAAATTTGGAGTGATTTTTCTGCGATTCCACAGGAAAAGTCTGCTTTTAATTTTTTTTAAACATGCAGATACTGTAAATAGTGCATGGAAATAAAATTTCTACTTCAGTGTAAACGTTAAAATCAAGTACAGTGAATACATATATGTCGTGTCCTGCTTTAGATGAAGTTTTGCCTGCTTGCTTTCTTGGGGAAGATGAATGACTCTGACTCTTTCCAAGAGCTTAAAAAAAAGAAAAAGCGATTATTCTTAAAATATAGTATCTCTTTCCATTGTCTGCAACGAAGTCTAAAGGTGTTTCTCCATTTCTCTTCTGATTCAAATGAGGCTGAGTGGTTGTGGCTGAGGGCAGAATTAGGCCTGCAGTTATTTTCTTAAAGCTGCTTAGCCTCTGAGGGGCACCCCTACGCGTCTACCCTCGGGAAGTGCTCTGCTGCCTTCGCATTGTTGTAGCAGACCGGTGGCTTTACCGCGCTCACTGCCAAGGGGATTGTTAATTTTGGCTGAGGAGCAGTGTTTAATCCAGACCACGTTTGGAGCTCCTATGGAGTTTGTTTCAGCTGTGCTGTCTGATTGTTTTCCTGTGCAAATATGGAGATTTGCAGGCTATTTTGCTAGTTTTTTGTTTGATCAGAAAAACGCTATTATTGTGCGTAAGGGGCAGATCATCAAAGGCCCTTTTTCGTATGGTCGTATTGAGGGTTAAGAAAAGGCAAGCTTGTTTTAGGTTCAATTCTGATCCCATTGTCTCCCTGCATTGGAGACGGTATTTCGGAGAAAGCTGTTTCCATTGGCATGGGGCTGCAGTCACAGGGCTGGAAAACCTCTCGCTTCAGTGCCGCCTGGGCTGGTAATGCTGGAGGCCTGTCAGAGGCTGTGTTTGACAGGAATTGTGTTTCCCACTCACATCTTAGAGGGCTCAGGGATCACCTCGGATATGGATGGACCTGTGTGTTGGCTGTCTCAGCAAGAAGGACCATGGAGCGAAAGTATGATGGAGACAAATGTATGCTAGTGAAGTCTGCTGCATCTCAGGCTGGCGGTGGTATGCAGCAGAGCTGCTGCTGACTGGCCCGTGAGGAGAAGATTGTAATTTTTGTGCTGTCAAACTCGTGCTTTCTATCAATGTAGAGCTCAGCTGGGAGGAGAAGTGGTGAGACTGCCTCTCCTTGTTCGGATCCGTGACTTTCTGGCCCTCACATTGCCCAGCTGCTGAGAAGTCAGTTGCCGTGACTGAAGGGAACCTTTTATTTCCGAGAGGAAATCTCGCGTCTGTAAATTCCAGATAACGTCACTTCACAGCTGGCAGCAGCCAGGCCTCCTTTTGAGTCGCTGTCGAGGCCTTTCACAACGTGAGGAGCATCAAAAACTGCGAGGCGCGGTTGGGCCTCCACTCCTCCTCCTCCCTTGGACTGGGGATACCTGTGGGGCCTCTTCGACCACCTCGTTTGTGGCAGCCTGGAGTAATAATAGTAGTAATGTGGTGATCTGGGCAGAAGTTACTTCTGCTTTTGAATGACCGCTCAGTTCCTCAGACTTGGAGGGCTGCCCGGGCTGCCCTGCCAGGTTGGACCGTGGCTCTTGAATACTGATGAAGGCGAGACAGACAGGCAGTCATGGGCTGAAGTGACAGGAAATAAGGAGAACCGAGAGAGGGAAGGCATGGAACAGCACGCAAATAAATGGAAGGAATTAGGGATGAGGCGATGCCACACATTCCAGCTGTCGTAGAAACCCATGAGATGCTTGAAGAACTTCATTGTTCTAAAAAAAGGCTACCGTTTGCCGGCAAAGCTTGTAGCTGAAATGAAGCATCAGATTTTTACCCAGAAGTTGTGAGTCAGGAGCTCCGGGAGAATTTGAAGCAGCCCTTTCAGTCTCCTTCTCAAATGAGAACATTTTCTGGTAGTTTCAAATGAAAGGCATTAATGCTAACTGCAAGTAGTCTACTTAAAAACTTCTAAAAGAATAAGTAGAAGAGTGTTTTGCAAAGATATATTGAATAATTATAGCTGCTATAAATCCAACCAAATCACAAATGATGCAGAAAAGGAAGAAATTCAAAAAAGAAGAGAGGTAATGCTTGTTTAAAACAAACACACACTAATAAACTCACATCATAGCAGTTCTTTCAGTAGTCAAAATTGGGCGAAGAGCAGGAAGGGACAATGATTTAAACCATTGGAAAGGATTGTTGGTCTAATTTTAAAAAAAAATATTTTCCAAGCCTGCCTGTATGATCTGACCAGTGAGGTACATAGAGCACCGAGCTGCAGCTCTCCCTGGTGCCCCTTCAGCACGCAGCCCGTGCAGCAGAGCCGCCTGTCCCCTCCTTGGCCAGAAGGCAGACGTGCTGCGTCTCTCAGCTGATGACAGCCGTAGGGCTTTATGTCCAGCTGCAGAGACTCACATTTTCAGCTGCAAAGATCCTTTGTCGAACCCTATTAATAGCTTTCACCCATGAGAATTTGCCAGCATGAGTAGGAATTAGCATGTGTGGCATATCTTTACCTGTCTTGCACATGTGGATGCTTGCCTGCCTGCTCAGGCAGGGGGTTTTGCCTATGCCAGCACAACTTAGGGGAGTGTTTTTAAATTGCAGCCTGAAGCACTTAAATTATGCTAGTAAAAAACAACAGTATATAACATGGTTATTCTTGGTTAGCTATGTTTCTATGAATCAGCTAAGCCGTTCTTCAGTGCTCCTCACAGAAGGGAAGACTGGTGGCCACTGCATGTGGCAGCTGGTGCAGTCAGCCTGTGTTTGGCTGCAGATTCCTGTCTTCTCAAACCCACATGGCATGCAGGCTGCTGTTGTGTAAGAGCAAAAGAAACGATACCTAAAATAACAATAAAACCAAAACAACCCCCCCTACTTTGATATAGAAAACAAGCTAAAGCAAGTCAAAAGTAGCAAAGAGCTCTCCAAGAAGAGGTCCTGTGTGTGAGTGGAGTTTGTTGTTAGAGCAGATTGAGCTTGTGCTCTCTCTGTTTCTGTGGGTTAAGTCATTGTTTGATTTGATGTTTCTTCAAAACCAGCCAGCTGCAGCCATATGTAGTGCACTGCATCTGTTATCTTCCTTGTAATTTGTACAAAGTGCTTTCTTAAGAAGCAATATGTATGTTATATAGATGGGGCGGTTGCTATATTTTCCTAAGAAAGCCCTTTTCTGCCTTCTAATGGACTGACTGCGTGTTCACAGTAGGAATTCACTCAGATCTTCCGCCAGTAAAGCAGAAGTTGTTATTACTGTGTCCCAGCAGTAGCAACAAAGAAGCAGAGAAAAACAAATCCAACATGTCACTTACGCTCCATTTGTCCCTTGCATCCAGCATTTCATTTCCCTTGTAGGTGCAGCTGATGTTATTTTCCTTGATGCGTCCCCAAAAAAAATACGCATCAAAACAATATTGGAGGACAGGGAGGATTGAATGCAATTAACTTATATTTTTAAAACAATTTTTAGCAGAAGTGACTTTGTTACATACAGCTGAGTGCTTCTACATCAGCTTGATGTGAAAACATCTGATGCTTGTCGAAGTGATAGCAGATATCTTTGGTTAGAGTTGCAGAATACTGACGTGAAACAGAGGGATAAACCACATGAACTGAACTTGCACTCTAGATATTTTAAAGTATCCTGCCCCATTGGTGGTAGGATACTTACAGCAGTTGAGGTAAAACTATCAAATTGATAGATATGAACTATGGCCAAGAGATCATTTAAAGTAGAAAATATACGCATAAATTACAATGGTGCAGAGGCATACATTTCAGTGAGTGAGGATGGCTAGAGGTTTTTTTCTTTTCCTTACTAAGGTCATAAAGCAGATTTCTGCAGATTTCTCATACACTGCAGTTTTTATTTTTTATTTTTAAGAATGGAAACACTTCAATGGTTGGATCTTTTCTTGAAGTTGGACAATGCCAAGCCCTCTATGTTAGATATGGAAGCTGCAGTCATGTTCTTACTAATGTTTTTGTTAGCTTTTTCATGTCATTAGCAGAATATTTGAAATACTAAGTATTTAGAATTGAAAGCTTATCCTGATACTTTTAGGCTTAATTAGTAATCCTCCTTCGTGTACTATATTTTAGCATGGTATGTTTGACTCTTTTGGAAATAGACTTTTTTCCCAAGTTCTGGATTCTTGGACTCACAAAGTTTTGTCCATTGTGGAAGTGGTGCTGCGAAGAGTTGCATAAAGCCATGTGTGTTCAGTATGGACTGAATTTGCTCTGCTCTATTGCAGCCATTTGCTAGCACATATCCTTACTGTTTATCCATGGCACTGTCCTGGACTGGACAAGCTGGCAAGATGAATCAAATTATATTCAGCAGCAATCTGTCCTAGGTCTTACTTTATTCAATATTTTCATTAAGGAATTGAGGGCTGGAATAAAGATTGATTCTTATTAAATTAAAGCCCATATCAGGCTGGGGTAGGGTTGGCATTGCTCGATGGATTAAGACAGGGGGAAGGAGGACGCAACAGGACATGAGTCAAACTCAATTGGCTTTGAAAGAAAAACAGTTTGATAGAGGCAAGAACAAAGTACTCCGTTTTAGCCAGTTCTTCTCAAACCTGCATTATTTTTAGTTTAGTTTAGTTTTAGTTTAGTTTACTATACAGTAGTTCTGCAAAGTAGTTCTGGGAGATAGAGTAGGCTACCAAAACAAAAATCTCAAGTTGCCCTGTAGATGATGAGAAGCAGCAACCCCAAAGCGAGCTGTGTAACCAGGTCCTGCAGGGAGCTCGGCTGCAGTGCCGTGGCCAGTGCTGGTGCCACTTCTTCAGAAGGCTGGCGAGCAGTTTAAAAAGCATCCCAGAGGAAAGCAGTAAGTGGGATCTGTGATCTAGTGAATAGAGTTTATAAAAGAAATGAGCTTGGTCAGTTTGAAAAGCAAAATGTCTTCAAATATGTGAAAGGCTGGAACAAGAATAGTGGGGATGAACTCCTCTGCAGTGGGTATGCAGGAAAGGAGTGGTAGGATTAAGCTGCGGCAGGGAAAGTCTAGGAGATAACCTTTGTGATGAGGAGGAGAGTTATGTTCTGTGGTAGATTTGCCCAATTTAGGATCATTGTGAGATTGCCACAGTCATGATTTGTTTGTTTTATTACATTTTTTTAAATTAAAAGCATTAGAAATCTCTCGTGTGGTTGTGTTTCAGTGTGGGATGACAGACTCGATGACTGTGTGACATCCCCGGTGGTCCTCGTTTCTGTGACTCAGCTGCCGCGTGGCATCTGAAGTTTTTGCTTTGTCCTAGTATGAAGAGTTTTTAAATTTCTACAATAATCTGAAAAGAAAAAGTCTGTTTGTGTCTCAAACTTTGACACCAGTAGGCAGTTCGCAAAGGAGTTGTGCTGCGTTTTGAAGAGTTTGTTTTCTTGCAGGTTGTGCTGTACGTGACTGATAAAAGATCTTTCCTACCATTAAAGCTGGTCACAGCCCCAATAAATCTGGAACAAATTCTGAGAAAGCATGTCATGTTATGACTGGCATATCTGTGAGCATGGAGCTCTGCTTGAGAATTAGACTAAAAGTTTGTGAAGTGCTAGTGCTGATGTCATGCCTCTGGAATGGGAAGGCTGTTGAAACAGTAAATACTCTCTGTGGCCAGAAGCTAAGTATTGAGCTGGACCTCTTCCTTTCTGTGAAGGAAAGAATGCAGAACAAACCTAAAATCTGTATTTGCAATGGGAAAATGTTAATTAGTTTAGAGCTTGTAGCTATTTCAAACCATTTACATACACAGCTGCTGTTCATGCAAACATGAAAACTATTCATGGAAACTTCAAACTTACCTTGAAATGAAAAGATTTTTTTTCCCGGTTTTTAAAGCTGTTCTTGGATTTCAGAAGTGTTGTTGGAAAGGTCTGAAAATTATATTTGTACTGTACGTGCAGAAAGGAACATAGATGCAGGCTAACAGAAGCGTATAATGAAAGGCTTTAGTTCAGCAAGAATTAGCATTGAAACCCGTTAGCACCAAACAGCTGCTGGGAAAGTGTTCCTTAATTTGGGGGGCATTTACTCCTGGTTATATCTGTGAAGCTTTGGTAATGACCCAAAACTTTGAAAAAAGAGAGATGATCAAAATATAAACTTAGATATAATCCAGGTCTTACAGCTGGGATATTGGATCCAACTGACCCACAACTTGGGAATGAGAACCTCGTTTTGTACCTCGGGACAGCTCTAATATCTGTTAGACACTGGGAACTGCAGGATAACTCAGCTTTTGGTTCTGTCCCTCGGAGGACTCCATGAGCATTCACAAGGATTTTATCCCCACCCCCATCTTCCTCCTAGGATGAAGAGTTGCCATGGCAGATGTAGGGAACAGATGTTGAGGGGAAAAGTTATAACGGGACAATGACCTGAAGTGTTAGTTGGGTTCTTCCATAAAATGGCTGAAATTCCTTGCCCAGTGTCAAGAAAGGAAAGCAAAAGGGACCTCACGGCCCCTCTCTTCCTCCTCCTGTTCTTCTCCACCTTTCTACCACTGCACCTGTGTGTGTGAGCGTACACTCCTCATCCCGAAATACGCCCGTGAGCTCATCGTGTAGAAGACTCATCAACACGTAATGGTTATCAACAGCCACGGGGTAGGTGTTATTGCAGGAAAAAGGCTTTTCAGCCGTTCTGTATTAACGCTGCAGAATATATAAGATGTTTTTTGTCTCATTTTCTTTTTCCAAATGATTTCTGCTCCTAGTTGGCGTGGGAGAAGGATGTTGAGCTTGATGCCTAATGTGTTATGAGAGGGGCTGGCAGGTGAGGCCAGCTTCCTGCTGAGGGAAGGATTCCTGACAAGTCTTGTTCTCCTTAGCTTAGTCTAGCTCAGGAGACTGTGAATAATTACATTTGTTACTGAAAGGAGATCAACCATCCATAGCGGCCTGAGAACTTTTATGGCTCATAAAATGGGAAACTAACTGAAAGACTAGGAGACTGTGACAATTGTCTGCTACTTTCTCTCTCAAAGCTGGTAGCTTCTGTTTTGTTAAGTGCTTCCCTGGGACAAAGTTACACTGGTGTTTTGTGGTTTTTTTTCTTACTTTGAGGCAGAGGATGGGCTAGATCACCTCCTGGGTCCCCTTCCAACCTGAGCTATTCTCTGCTCTTATGTGTCATTAATGTGCATATCTGTTGCTTTCTGCCTTTTATTTTACACTTGTGCTATTTTCACATGGCATTATCTATTAATCTTTTTTTGTTTTAGTTCAGTGCAGAGCTCTAAGGCACACATCTTTCTTTCCGTATGGTATAGTGCTTTCAAAGCTAGTGATGAAAGGGCAATTTTTATGATAAACTTTTCATTCTTTGTTGTTGCTTTTGTAAAATGGTTCATGGTACCAGCAAATCATCAATGTAGGGTATATCTGATGTAACACCTGCCCATATATGTATTATTCTAGTCTTTGATAGTTGTGGCAAGCTGTCTGGGCCATGAGGATCAACTTCAGCTCTTAATTTCTTCGTGCTCACATTGTCACCTTAGGTTTGTGTATGTCCCATTCCCTCTCCCCATAATCTTTGAAGAAAACTTCCCATCTCCAGTTTCTGTATATACTCTTGGGGACATAAATGTCCGCATTATGCACATAAATGTGCGCGTGTCCTTATTAATGCAAGGCTTCAGTGTGCCTGATACTCAGGGCTTCATTGTGAACACACTACATACTTAGGGAGGTAATAGCAAAAAATTTGGACTCTTCGTGGAGAAGTCTGAGGTACCTTTTTTTTTTTTTAATTATTATTATTTATTTGCTGAGTATACCCAGTTCCCTTAGGTCTTAAAGTCAGCTCCGGTATTTTGAACAATTTGAACCTTCAGCCCTGACCTGGCAGGGTCAGAGGACTTCATTACTGTACAAAGTGATCATTTTTCACAGGAGAGAGAAGTGAGATTTCTTTGGGCTCCGGGGTTTATTTTCTTCTCCTGCTTAGTGTGCCACAGATAGCATCCTTGCTAGAAAGCAGAGAGAGGGAAGAAAATTCAGTCCACATGTTTGGGATTTAAGGTTGAGAATGATTCACGCTTAGCTTCTGGGGGTTGTAATTAAGGGTGACATAATAACCATAAACTTTCAATAGAATAGTAGCAGCATTTTTGTTGCATTCTGTAGCTGCAGAAGCTGCTTCTTATTAACATCCCTTCGAGATAAGCCTACAGGACCTCCAGAGTTTCCAGACCTGGATCCAGCCTTTTGTGGCACAGTTCTGCATCTGTAATAATGCTAAAAGGAAGCCTGAGTCCTGAGCCCCCTCAATTTAGATGACGTTTTCACTTGGACCAGCATCTCAAACTTTTCCTTAGCAATTTAGTCCGTCTGTGTAGTCAGTATTATCTTATGCTGGCTAAACCCTGATGGTTTATGCACTTTATAATACACTCTAAGGGTTATCTACTATGGAAAAAAGCAATCATGCTATCCTCCTCTTATTCTGAATTATTACTATTATTTTCTTTTCCAAATGGCTGAGACCAAAAGGAATCCAGGAATACATGGAGCAGCAGATCTGTCATTGCCTCTCTGCACCAAGGTGCATTCTTGTAGGAGAGATGGGCATTTACACTGGAGCCTTGCCATCAGCGTTCAGCCAATTTTATTTTTTGGCAGCCAGGCGGATGGAATTTTTAAAAAGAAGATGTACTTTTTTAAAGCAGGTCACAGACAAAAATAAAGACGCATTCTTGGGCTACAAGAAGTAGGTCAGGCTTTGGGGGAATCAGTTGGGAAGGCTGTTGAAGTGATCTTACCCATTTTTCTTTAATAATATTTTTTTTTGCTTCCTACGCCAAATTTTGTGTCTTTTTTTTTTTTGTTTGGGGGTTGGGGAATATATTCTTCTGCTTTGGCTAGCAAACCTTTAACATTAACATTTGAAAAAAAGAAAAGAAAAAGAAAAAAAAATGTGTTCCTAGTTTTCCATTTGAGAACAGTGTAGTGGAAAGCGAGGCCTCTCAGTGCTGCGGTCCAAAAGGAATAAAGCTGCTTCGTGTCACCTCATTACTCTAAGCTGATGCTTTACCTCAAGGCTTTTTCGGGGAAAAGGTGAGGGGAATATTGATTCCACAGCCCAGATGATCACTGTTGTGTCACTTTCTGTGCTTAATTAATGCATCTAATCTGGGAGAAATGCTTCCCGCCCAGTCCTGCGGCCCCCCACGAGAGCTGCCGTGCCAGTCGCCTGGCTGGACATGGTTAATCTGAAAGGAGAAGCCGCTGCCAGAGCTGTGCCCACCAGACTCTGCCAGCACTTTTAAAGCTCAGGGCGAGGAGATGACATCTCTGTCAGAGGCCTGGTGTCGCAGGGCCTTGTGGCTGCGGGAGGATGCCGGGAGCGACATTTGGGTGTCACACCGGGGCTGGGCTCAGCAGCACCGGGGCTGTGGAAAGCCCAGGCCTCTTCCACAGGCAGTCCTTGGAACGAGGGTGTTCCTGCTCTGTGAAACCAAAGCCCTTAATAACATTGTGGAGGACACCTCTAGAAATAATCCTAACCTTTCCATTTCCTCCTTTTTCTCTGTTAAAACTAGTATTTATGCAGCTGCATACCTTAAATTCACACGAGCAAAGCAGCTGATGCCCATGTGCAGGTAACCTGCCTGTCCTGTTCACAGCTTCCTGAGGGATGGTTGATGTAGCTGACACTTCTGTTTCGTTTCAGTGATTTATTTTTCTTCCTGTGTCCATGTTCTCTGTTTTTCAGAATATGATTCAGAAACAAAAAGGGTTCAAGACATTCTTTCTGGAATGGAGAAGCCACAGGTACGTGATCCAAAATTCCAGAATTACCACATACCAAGTACAAAAATAGCAAATACGATAAGTAGATTGTGTCATAACATACTGGGGATTTCAAATTTCTCTGAATTTTTACCTCACAGATTGTTGCCTCTATATATATCTATCTCATTTTACAGGGATATGGTCAGTGGGAATAAATTTTAAGCATCTTTTATGCTTGAGGGTATTTGTAGGAATTGCACCAGTCGCTCTCTGCAGGGAGCTCCCAGTATTAACAGTGTCATGGGGAATCCAGCACATTGTGGTGATTTACACAGCTCTTACTCCCTTTCCCCTGGGTTTAATTTTATTTGTCATGAGCAATTTATATCTATGATCATGATTAAATTAATCTAATTCTATTGTTCAATGGTAATTACTATACACTAAGTTTCTCTTAACCATAAAAGCACATGAATTGTAATGGAAATTGAATCACTGTGTAAATAACCGTGATGTTGGGTGTGACCACGGTCAGGTAAGGTTGTTAATAAATCTGGTTGTAAGGCCTTTTAATGTGATGTTTTTCTAATTTGGTGTGTCAAATGAGAAACCAGAAGGGTACTGTGGGTCTAAATAAAGACCCACGATATGTAATTAGATTTATGGCAGCCAGAGCACTTAAGTAGAGAAGAGCAAAAAAGTACCAATAGACAAAAATTAATTTTCCTCAAATAATTTCAAAACTAGGAACCTTTAAAATAAATCTAAAATATGACATCCTAGTTCAATGTTAATGACATGTAATGAAAGAATGCTGGGAATTATCTATTACTTTCTCTCTAACTTAGACATTTGTGAGTAATTAAACTCAGAGGAATACCACAAGCCATTAATTGCTATGAATGATTATGTGTGCACATAATCAATATTATATCTGAAAGAAATGTATCATTATGCATAAATATTAAACTGGGCCATGTTTTCTGGTGAGCTTTATACATATGTGAACGGGAAAGAAAGTGTATATAGAAAAGCAACTGTTCTGAAAGAAATGGCACAATTTAAAGAAGGATACAGAGCAGTAAATTAGTGGCACGCAGAGGGGTGCTGTGTCTGCAGCATATATGGCTGTGGTACATCCACTCCATCAGCCATCTCAGGTATGAGCAGCGGTGAAGTCATCCAGAGGGATAGGCTGTTGGAGCAAATCCTGAGGATGCTCAGCGCCTGCAGGGGACTCATGGCCATGCTGTCACTTAAAGCCATCTCTAATCTAGCTTGCCTAGGTGTCCCTATGTGCTGCACCTTTCTGAGCACAACGTAAACAAGCTTTTTAAATGAGTGATTTCTTAAAAACACACAAAAAGCAGCCTGTTTTCAATAGTAGAAACATTTCATGTTTTTATTTATCTCTTTCATGTTTTTATTTTAACTCATGCTGTGGTAGACAAGCAAGCACTCTCTGAAGCAAACACCTTGCTGAGGGAAGGGAAACCTGAACCCACACTCAGAAGTGGGGCAGAGAGGCTGGGAAGCTGCTCAGGACACAGCACCTCCCAGGGCATAGGGGCAGGGCTGCAGCAGCAGGGAATCAGGGTTCAAGCAGTGTCTGGCTTTCCAAAGGGCAGCCTTCTCCTGCTGACTTCTGCACTGAAACTCATATTTAATTTTAGAGGTTTTTGCCTAAAATTGCAGGATTAGGCCCATAGTCAAAAAGCGAAATCTCGACCCAGTAATAACCGTGCATTCATTTGACCCCCAAGTCTTTCAAACATTGCCCTCAAGGGAGTAAATGAATGTTGCTTTCAGTGTAGTTCTCACACACACAATAAAACCCCAAACCACACGATGCCTGTGAATGCTAACCCGGAATTTGAAAGATAATGAAAGTTGTACAGAAACATTGTTCATTACCTGAAAGACTGGAAGGGCTGATATTCATCAGTCTTGTAACCTTATTAAAGCAGTGCAGGAGTTGGGATTCTTTCCCAGGGGCTTTTATCAAATAATTATTTACACCACCGAGTTTTGATAGTGTATAAAGCGTGCATTTACTGTGTAAACCGAGAAGTTTTCAGAAACTAATTAACTCTGCTTTTCACGAGATATACAAAACGCCTTGTGGGAGAATCTTTTGTTACTTCTCAGCTAGAAGGCAAAGCCAGAAGAGCTGAATGCTGTGAATTTAGGGATGAGATTCAGGGTGCGGTACCTCGAAAAAAGCCGTGTTTCCTGCCCAGCCTCTGACAAGGTGCTCTGTTATTTGTATTTCGGTAGGATGGATTTAGGGCAGCAGTAGAAGTGAACAGTAAACTGTTTCCTACTTCAGGTTTTTATGTCTGCAGGTTCAATAGGGACCTAGCCCCAGCAGTGTGACATGAGCTGTCCTGTTCCTTACAGCATCAAAAAGTGCTGCTCCGGTTCTGCTCAGCTGCTCAGTACCTTCCAAAAGGTGCTTGTTTCCCCAGGGGTAGGCAAGAAAAAAGGAGGTTAGAGCTACTGAGCTGGCCTGCCAGAGCCTGCTTGTTATTTTCAGCATACCATAACCCCATTTCTTTAACCTGCCCTTTTTCATAGCAAAACGAGTGTTTCTTGCTCCACGTAGGAGTTAGGTGAAGTGGTGGCTTTGGCCATTAAATCAGATACTGAGGTGATACACCCTCGGTTGGTAAACATGATATGATACTGAGCCTGTTAGTCCGTGAGCAGCAGATAGGTTTATCTCACGCCATGCAAATAAATCTGTTCCCAGCGCTCACTCTGACTGTGCTGCCTTATATACCCAGGGAGTTTATAGATTTGCCTTCTCTGACTTTATCGTACAGACAAACTCTCTCTTGCTTTACTCCGCTTGCTTTGTGTACCCAGTGCAGCTAAGGATTGTATTTCAAGATTGCCATCAGCGGTAGGTGTGGACTTAATGCCACCAAAGCAGGGCAGCAGAACGGAGCAGTGAGAAGTTGCAGGTATCTGGAGGAGCACTGTGCTTAGGAGCTGGCTTTGGAAACTGCATGGGAATGTGTGCACACTGCCTTCAGAATACAAGTCTTAATGTTTTCTAGTGGTTAGTCCACAATGCACTTTCTCTTATTTTAAGAAACTTCTAAAAGACCTAACTGTTTTCAGATTGCTAAAGTTCATGAAAGGCCAGAGTTTTTAACCATATGCAGAATATATACGTGTGTCCTTGAGAGTAGTCATAGAGAAAAACATTTCAACAGAACATTGGCAGGATATCATTCCTCAAGCTCCAAGTCCGTCTGAATTTTTGAAAAACAATTATGCAAGCGTATTTCCATAATAATAAAAGAAACTTTGTGTTGATGGGTTGAGCTGGTGTAGTAGTAATGTATGTTTATGACCTATTCAAAATTATTTGAAATACAGACTTTCAGCTCTAAATCCCTTTTGTCATAATTCACTTACAAATTTATATTGAATATTTAATTTGCTTGTCTTATTTGATGCATTCAAGATTTTTATATGCTGTCTAATCCGGTATCAGTTTTCATTGGTCCAAGTTTTTGAAGTAAACATTGATTTCATAGCATCAGAAAAATTTGACAAGTCCAATGAAAATTCATATAAGAATGCACAATCTTTTTTTATTTACCAAAAAAAAAGGTTGATGCTACTTAAAACTTGTTGCTTTACAGCTTGTTTTTCACATTATGTTCCACAAAGGTTTTCTTTCTGGCAAGACTAAATGTGTTGCTGTAAATGAAAATCTTTAACCTCTGAGTGTCAGGTTTGGAAACAAACAGGCCTTGAACCCTGATACTCCATCCCATTCCTGGGGGTGTTCAGACAGAATCCAAACTTGAGTCTGAGCTGTTTCATTGGAAGCCCACTTACACAGCAAATTAATGTTAATGCTTCGTTACCACATCATTTATGGGTAAGGTGTTCAGAACCTTTAAGAAAAGAGTAGGAAATGTGTAACTGGGCACCTGCCTCATTCCTCTCACACCTTCTGAAATAGTGCTTTGCTTTGTGTATTGAGTCCCTTAAAATGATAAAACCAATGAAATGTGTATAAGAAATAAATAAATGATATAAAAACTCACGTTTTACTATCCTAAAAAACATCTTTACATTTGACAGTACAGAAAGAAAAGGCTGTCATTTTCATTGTGAAAATTGGAGAGCTAGTGGCAGAGAGCTTGAGGCTGCAGAGCATCTTCTCTGGACGTTTTTCAGAAGATGCACATTAATGGTTTGTGCTGTCTTTCTGAGATAGCCAGTTGTCTGCTTGGAGGCTCCTGCACCCAGTGATGACCACAGATCATAAATGCAGCCTTTGTCAGGACTTACAGTGATCGATTTGTGATACAATTTTAAATTGATGGGCTAAACTTCTGTTACGATAATCCCCAGGATTACCCTGTTTTTGAGTCAGGGTAATTTTGCAGATTTAATATTTTTTTTAATTATTTGCAGTTGAATTATTGCCATTTCAAATTGTGAGAAGGAACATGACGACTGAAAATGCCACTGGAGTTTTATTAGAGAATCTCACTAACAAAAACTTTAGAAAAATGATTATAAAATGATCTATAGGATGATGTCTTTGTTCCTCTGAGTCCTACTTGCCTTCTAGTAGTGGCCACAGCAGCAGGGACTTCAGAAGTGGTGCAAGGAGTCCTCTGACGGATGCTCAGATGATAACTAGCCAGTTCACTCTGTCTTCCTCATCTGTTAGAGATTAGTTTATGAACCTGTATTTTTCTTTGTGTTGTTGATGACCATTTTTGACTTTACACCTCTAGCTCTGAAATTTCATGTTTACAAGAAATTGACTGTAAAGATGCGAACAAAAGGCAAATGCTTAGAGGGTGGTGTTTTTCTTGGAATTCAGAGTAACTTCTTTTTCTTTTGTAGGTAACAAATATTCAAGCAAGAACAGTTTTACTTTCCTGGTCACCTCCCACCGGCCTTTTAAATGCAGATAGACACAACAATGGTTTGCCTTACACCTGTACTTACGAGGTTGCCTTATCAGATAAAGGGAGAGATGGAAAATACAAGATAATTTACAGGTAATAGTATCATTTTTACACTTGTGCACCTCTCAATTTGTGTTTTCAATAGATATAAGTTCTCTCAGCCTTTCAGGGTATATCTTGGCATGCCCGTCAGTTGCACAAAAGGGCACATTTGCAGCAGCCTCTCATTTCTTCTCCATCCCGTCAAACCCCCTTGCTGTGAAGGAGCCTGCAGCTGGAGGCTGATCTGGTGGAGTTCCTGTCCCAAGCCCCTCATTGCCTCCCCTTTCTGCCTCCCCAGCACGCTGCAGATCTTGCATGCCTTGCTGTCTCACCCATTAGCGATGAAAAGGTTACTTCTGTGGTAAATGTCAAAACCCTTTCATGTACACCATTCAAATGGGGTAGCTGCCTTCCTAATGGACTGGATTTCTGTGGACTTGCAGAATTCAGAACATTAAAGGCTATTTTTAAAGTTAACAAGCGAAAGTTGAGTTCTCTGCTGCTTCATGTTGTCTTAACTCAGTTGAGGAAAGAGCACGGCAATGAGCTGGCTACATCAGTCCACAGAAAAATCTGGAATGCTTGGCTTTTAGCAGTCTTAAGTAAAAATTCTGAGGGATTTCTCTGTCTCCACTTTCAGTGATCCTCTGAGCTCATTTTGTGATCAAGTACATATGGTGTTACGCCTTTCTTTCTTTTGCTCTTAATGATGACTAGGATAGAAAGTTTTGAGATGTGACCTTGGTTATTGTGAAATAGCTAATCCTTCACAAATGTCATTAAATAGAGTCCAGGTGGTACAGCATTTGTGGAATTCCCTCTTGAGACCAAACTATCTCCTTTCTTCAGATGTCCTGTGAATTAGGGTATTCTTCCTGGTGTGCTGCATGGACTGTCTTGGGGAATATAAACAGAGAATATTAATCAGGGAAATGCTGCCTGATTGTTTCTGATATTTACACTGGCTGTTTGTGAGTTATCTCAATATGTTAATGTATTCTGCTGAGCTCCTAAAATGGAAAGGATACTTTCAAGTACTTTTTGTGCTCGCTGCTGGGATGGCTGCGCATTTTCTCCTGGTTATGAAATGTTGTGCATCTGTTTTAAAGCTGCTAGTAGTAATCTGTCTCCTGCTGCTGGCCAGAGTACAGCCATCAGCTTAATGCACTATACTCCGTCATGACCAACAGTGATCGTTAGTACTATAGGCAAAAGAAAGTCCTGCAATATGTTGGATACATTCTCTTTGCAAAGAGGTGCACTCGTTTCAGAGGGAAAAAAAAAAATGAATTTGCAGAGAATTGGACTATATTTAAAAAGGAAAAAAAAAAAAGGAGGATTTTTGCTGGATTTCTGGCAGCCCAGCAAGCGCGTGCTTTTTGGCTGATTTTGTTCTCGTGTTTTTGAGATATATCCCTATATATCCCTATATCCCTATCCATAACTATTTGTGGAATATTTCTTTGTGCTAAATTGAGAGTTTTCTTGTTTCCTGTATTTTAATAAAATTGTGAATAAGCCAAGCACTTACATGAGATGCTTATTACTTACTAAGCACTGGCCCATGCCATACTTAACAGAATCGGCAACGTATGACCAAGCGTAGTGTTCATTTACTAGCAAATGAACCAAAAGGAAAAATAATGTGTTTTTTTGTTGGTTAGATTTAAAATTAACAATTTATATGCTGTTTTTTTCCTTAAATGCCTGAAACTTTGTTCTTGTAATATTCTTGTTGTTGAAAGAGATCTGGATATCTGGCTGTTAGAGCATTAATTAAACCTCTCCTTGGCACGGTCCTCGCAGAGAGTGTGGCTCTGGAAAAGAAAGCAATGATAATCAGTGAAGCAGTTGTGTGAGAAACAACCTTTTCATCTGAAGCCACTGGCTCACACTTTTTTAAAAGTATTTTGAATTAATACATGTGCAAGAAGTACAAAAGTAATGTTGTATTGATTGCACCCCTTCAGCCCTGGGAGGGCTGAAAAACACAGCAAGCTTTATCTAAATGTCAGCAAAATCTAAGGATAGCATTGAAATAAGCCAATATAGTTAGGTTACTTTACAAATTGGGATGATAACTACTGTTCTGTTACATATACAGAGCTTTATCAAGTTTTGAAGAAACATGAAGTGTGTTGACAAATTGTTCGTGTATTGTTTACTGCTGTTGTTCTGTGCTGGGATTTTTGTTTCTTCTTTCAAGTAATAATATGCTCGAGTCACTAGTCACTGGAAAATCAGGAGATCTGCTAAGTGTGATGCCCCTTTTCATAATTAATTGATTATTTTTTTCTTTCTTTTCTGCAGTGGAGAAGAATTAGAATATAACCTAAAAGACCTTAGGCCAGCAACAGATTATCATGTCAGGTGAGTTAGTGTGACTATGAATGTCATTTAAATATAATCTGATCAATTAAATAAACATGGAAGTTGTTTTTTTTGTCTAACTTTAAAGTGTAGCTCAAGATTCTCGTGGTTACCTCTGAAGGTGTTTTTTCAGAGGCTCCTAAATATTTTCTGATGCGTTTTATCTCAGATTTGAAGTTATGAGAGTGCTTTTTGAACAATACAATTTCTGTCATATCATTGTCACGGCTGAAGTAAGAGGAAAAAAGACACCTACATGTGTATTTCCATATGTATGTGTAACGGGCCTTGAAGTGCTTCTGTAGAAAATGGGACACCTCAACCTTGTTCAAAATTTGACTAAAGCAAGTGGCATTTGGCCATTTTTATTGCAACATAGATGTGCTAGGAAACCTGAAAGTGCTCCGGTATATTTTTTCATAAATATTCTGTGCTTTGTAAAGTAAATCTGCTGATTACAAATCCATCTGACCATAGTAATTTCAGAATTTATTCCCGAAAATGGGTTCACCCTGTCCCATATTGATATTTTTAGACCGTATTTCTCTTTGTTTCTAAAATTGTGCTTGTTGCCCAATTACTAACACATTCTCAGTTTTGCTTCCTGCTGTTTTTAACGCTATCTGCTCATACTGCATTTTTAAAGGCTTTACTTACAAACCAGTGCTTAAAATTCACATCCTGTTCACTTATGCTCGGTATCCTTAAAAAAACTCCTTTCACTCCTGTCTATTGTTTCCTTCTGTTTTTCTAGACCAGGGCCATGTTTGGCATGCTTTTTCCCATTAAGGCTGTTACCATTTGTTAAGCTTTAGAACAAGCACTTCACTTCTGAGCAAAAAGAGAGAAAAATCAACCCAAATGAGTCTTTCTTCCTCTGATACTACAGCTTTTTTTTTTTTTTCTTTAGGGTTATTTTCTAATAGAGCTCTAATATGAACTTCTCAAGGCCATAAGTAACTTCTTCTAACTAAATAAACCGCTCGGGCTCCCAGGCCGGGCAGAAGTCCCAGCCATAGTAGCAGATGGATGGTAGCAAGAAGAAAGTTGTAAAACACTGCTGAGCTTCCTGCTGTAAGCAATTGAACAGAAGTTTTAAAGCAAGCTTCAAGCAGCAAAGTGGTAGTCATGCAAAGTGGAGTGTTGAGATCTCATGCGATTTTTAAGGGCGTTGGGGGGTATTTGCCCCCGTATCCTGGCCAACGTCCAAACCAATTCATTCTGCCTACCTACAGTTCCCTGCGTTTTCCTGCATTTTTGCCAAATTATAAATCATTTGTGAACAGTTAGCTGTAACTTTTGTTTAAAAAGAATAAGTGACTGCCAAACACAAAAGTCAGACTTAAAAAAACAGCAGCATGTGTTTGTAGTGGAGGAAACCAATGTTTAAAAGCAGACTGCTTTCTACAACATTTTTTTTTGTTCGCTGAAACCGCGTTATGTATTAACAACTATGAAGAAGTAAATCTGCTAAGTAAAGAAATTTATGTGACCAGCAATTACTCAGCACGTCATCTTGGGTCTCCTTAACCTTGGCAGCATCTCTAAGGGCTTCTGTTTTCACACAGATAGATGCTGTATTAGGCCCTGGGCACCTAGAACAGCTTGTTTCATTCTGAATCTGTATCCTGCATTTCTTCAAGTATTACCTTGTTGGTAGTTTTAAAGATGACGGTGCTCTCTTTTTTGAGGGCCTGTCAGTCTCTTTTATGGCTAAAGTGGATGAGAATGAAGTCTTTAATCACACAAAGAGCCTCTGCCTTAGAAATTCCAGAGCCACCTAATTCGACAACCCTCATTTTTCTTTCTTTCATCTTCCAAGAGCTGACGTTACACCTGGTAGTAGGTGGTAGGTTTTACAGCAGGGGGCTTATGGACAGGGACACCTCAGCTGCTGAGCACAACTGGCAAACTCAAATGCAGTTTTTCAATGACTTGCAGAAAAAGCTCGTTAAACTCACTTTCATTCGGTTGTATTCCCCATTTGATTCTCAGCTATGCTGATTTCCGGCACACATGCACAGAGTTGCCAGATGCAGACGCAATTAATTAATTGCATTTGTTTTCACTCCTGACTGCTAACAGGTGATCTGTAAAGCAGCGCTACAGCAGTTCTCGTGAACTTCCCCTAAAGGTTTGATTCTATGTAGGTGGCCATTGTACAGAAATTGCTCTTATCTACTGAAAACAAATTTAGAAATTGCCCTTTCTTAAACTCTGCATTCAAGCACACAATAGCACAGCCAGTCCGGAGGTCATTGTCTGGTCAGGGTTTGAACTTTTTCTGCGTTGACTTCCAATTTGCACTTTTGCTCCACGGAAAATGTGAAAGGGAAAAATAACATAATTAATTTTTCAGAGAAAAGCACCACAAGGAGGTGCTCAGATGTGTTCTACTTGTTTTCCCATGTATTTGTAACGTATATCCCCCTTTAAGCTGATACGTATAGAGAATTGCTTGAAATCAAATTCACATCTAAGATTTTTAGTTTGTCAGAGCAATGTTTCTGAGCTGTGTTTGTCCCTATTATTGTGTCAGCTTTAATCCATAAAGCTCACCAAGTACTGACACTGCAGCTGTGTAGGAGAAGCTTGCAGTCATGGAAGGAGACTAGCAGTTACCACCACTGAATGCAGTATGTGTGAGTCAAGTGTAAGCAGGGCATTAAAGTTCATACCTTTTTCTATGACTTCATGGTTTCTGTTGTATTCTGAAGAGGATTTTAACACAGTGTTTGAAAGGCTGCCAATGGCCAAGGAAACAGTTGCTTGTGGTGGAAAGAAAAGGTGATGGTAACTCGGTGGGCTAGGGGAGCATGTGCACAAAGTGCTGTAATGCTCCTCTTCTGCTGTGAATCTTTTTTTTTTTTTTTGCATACCTGTACCAAGTGAAGTAGAGTAACGATAGCCACTGTTCTGTGAGTAATCTGTCATTAACCGACTGTATCATGGATGCTTTGGTAGTCAAATATTGTGGCTAAGGCTGTGCTTTCTCATCTTGTAACTGTCAGCAAACTTATAACCCATGTCAATGTGTCTATTTGCAGGGTATATGCAATGTACAATTCAGTAAAGGGATCCTGCTCAGAGCCAGTAAGCTTCACCACTCACAGCTCAGCACCGGAGTGTCCCTTCCCACCCAAACCCTCGCACAGGACCAAAAGCTCCTTAACCTTACAGTGGAAGGTGGGTAACACTTGGATCAGATTGGGCACACAACAAAACAGAAGAATACCAGCTGGCCAACAATGAACATAACTGTAGCCAGTAACTGAAAGCTGAGAGGGTCATTTTTCAGTAAGGGACTTGAACTTGCTGTATGCTGACAAATCCCTCCCTGTGCACTGACTTGACTTTTAAAATGTATGTGTTTCATTACATTCAGCTTCTTCTCGTTACTTGTTAAGAGGTTGCCAAGCTGTGTGCAAACCCCAAGCTTTGGTTTCACTTTAAACTGTAGTCATTTGCCTAGGGGGGAAAAAGTAGTTTTCTCTTCTTCCCAAAACCACCTTCTGTTTATTTTTGTTTGTAGGCACCCATTGATAATGGTTCAAAAATCACCAGCTACCTTCTAGAGTGGGATGAGGTAAGTAGTAACTAGTTGAAATAAATACATAAATAAATGGCACTCAGACTTTACAAGGATTTTCTGAGTAAAGAAAAATAATTAAATACAGGGGAAACTAGAAGTAGGAAAATGAAATCCTGGTGGCGTTAGGTGGAGAGCTGGGAGGGTAAAAGGGACAGTGGGGGGAATACTTCTCGTTCAGTGTGTTTTATGCAGAGACAGTACTCTGCTTCTGTACTCTTGAAATTTAACTTTTATTGCTTGTTTGGTGTGCCTAATTTGTTAATTAGGATTACTTATTATTACTTGCTTTTTGATGTGTCTTAGAAGTCTGTTCATGATCACGTTCTCCTGGATGCTAAATGCAGAATAACACTGTTTCTGCCTCAAAGGAGATAAGGCATGATCGTGCAGCCCTTTGTGCAGAAAATATATTCAGGGTTAAAATAATGGTGCCCTCTACATGGTGGCAATTAGTCTTCTTACAGACACAAAGGGAAATAAGTTCTATCTCCCAATGGTCTTACACTGTTAGTGAGTATCATGCTGTTGGGGAGGGTGCCAAAAGCCAGATGTGGAGTGTTGCTGGAGAGGTGGGTTCTAGTTGTGACTTCTCCCTCCTTCCCCTAATTCCTTTATGCCTCCTTTCCATTGCACAAGACATATTTCTGCAGAAAGCATGAGTCAGTGATTATCATCTTTAAGGGAAAAAATGTGTTGGGTGGCAAAAGGCTTGGGTAACATGTTAAGAAAAAATAAAATAAAATGTGATGAGTCAGGAAATGAAGAGTGTGAAAGGGTGTTTCGTTGTACAGTCTGAGAAACATATCTTGGGGTTTTTAATATTCTAAAAATAATATTCTAAAGGGAATAGTACATTATGAATTGTTTTCCATCATTTCACTGGTAACATGTTCCCAGATCATTCTGCTACATTTGACATTTGGAACCATTCACTGTGCAAACATTTACTGTATGTACTATCACAGCAAGTGGGACTTCCATGATGAGAAACCCTCTGAACTGAACTAAAATTAAACAATAACTTCAGAATGGCTTGCTGCCCCCCTCTGCATAGTGGAAGGGGAAAGGTTGTCAGTGAAGAAGAAAAAATGATGGAGTGTGAGGTCCGGGAAAGGAAATAAAATAACATTTCTCCAAAAGGATGGGCCAGGATAATTCCATTATACCTTCTGTGATGTCTTGGATCTGCAGTTTTGATCCCTTGCAAGGCTTCCATTAACTGGGAAGCCATGGGAACATAACAGTACAGAGGAATGAAGTAGTGGAAACACATGGATGATTCCAGCCTGCAAAGGGAAGGGAAGCAACAGAAGGTTTGTCAGAAGGACCAACAACAGAGCATTTATACAGTGCACCTACTTTCAATGTGGATTTTGTCTGTGTGGCTCCTAGTCTTAATTTTTGATACCTGTCAGAGAATCCTACAATACCCTTGTCCTTTAAACCTTTTAATACGGAGCATATAGCTAGAAAGAGTGCTCATGTCAATTTTCTTTCACAGACCAAAAGCTGCTTTTTTTCGGCTAGCTTATGTACCGATGGCCAAAAAAAAGAAGCAACCCTGATTGCCTATCTCTTTTGATTACTTTTTTTCAGTAACAATCCTGAAATCTGAGATCCCAGTGGATAGCTAGCCAGCACAGATGAAAAAATGACAGCCCAATGTCATCTCCAGTGGTTTGACGTGCCTCGTGATGTGCTTGTCCAGTTGTGAGACAGTTAAAGCCACAGGTGTAGCTCATCTGAAAACAATTTTTACTCTGATATGAGCCAGAAATGCAATTTTGAGTTGATAAATTAAAATTTGATGTTAAGGCTTGTTAATGAAAACATCTGAAAATGCAGCAGGGTGTGCCAGAGGGCTCTTTTTGCAGGAGCCTGAGCTACCAGCTCGGTGAGATGGGCAAGCTGCTCTGCACACCTTTCCAAGTTGTGTCCCCGATGCAGTGACGTGAACTCCCAAAGTTACAGCACCCAAGTACAGAAGATAAGTCACTTGTGAAGTCCTGTACCCTCTCACTGGGCCATGTAAATGCCACATGAGCAAAACCACTGAGTTTGTTACAATGCCCCACTGTGTCCTGGTGAAATCAATAAATAAATACATGGGGGAAGAAGAGAACGCACACCAGGCAACAGCAAAAGCTATGCCAGAGCTCAGCTAGAGCAACATTCATTAGCTACGGGGCACAGAATAAAATATAAACAGAGGAAAATCAGTGATGAGAAGGAAATTAAAATGTGACGGCAAAGTAGAGAGGGTTTTGCATGACTGGAGAACAAGAAATCCATCCACTAATAAAGCTAGAGTCTTAGTAAGTGGAGTCGCTTCATAACGAGGGAGGGGATGAGAGTGAGCCATGAAAAACCCTCACTGCACATGTCCTGGGAACAGCACTGACAGGCTTCACCCCCAGTTTATAGGAATAAAACCAGTGTCAGGCATGGGAGGGGAGCGGGAGCAGCTGTGGGGTGAGCGAGCAGGGCCCTGTGCCCCCAGGACTGGTCCCTGTGCCCCAGCTCCCCCCAGCTGGGTTGGTTCGAGCCCTGCAGCCTGCCATGTGCAGCATCTCAGGCCTCACGTCTGGCCGAGGCAGTTAAAGTGGTGGTTTATAGCATCGAAAATGCAGCCAGGAGTGTAGATGGCATCGCTCCCCTATGCAAAAAATAAACCGTTGCTGTAAGATGATAGCAGAAGCGTCATGTTGCTGTACAGGGCTAGGATTAGGTGGGGCTGTAAATTGCAGCAAGAGGACAGCACCTAATCCCTCCTGCAGCTGCCAGGCCCTCCGGGGCTGCAGCACCACGTTCCAGCTCGGCACTGGGGCATCTGCCTGGAACCGCGGGTGCCGCACTCCTCGGCGAGCCTCGTGCAGGGAGCTGCTTGGAGCAGGCTCTTACTGTAGTTTCCTGATGCAGTGCTCTCCCCGTTCTCTGGCGTAGCTTTCTGTTCCCGTACACGTTTCAGAAATCTTCTTTTGTGCCACTGTGTTTTAGGGGGATGAGCTTTAGATGAAACCTAAATGAATTGCTTTTGTTTCTTTGTTGGAATTAGGTTTGTTGTTTTCTGACCTACTTGCAGGAAGAGAACGCTGTCCTGCTTCATACGTCGTTGGGCTGGTCCTGCCCAAATTCCTCTGGTTCTTCTGTTTAGTCCTAAATAATTATTATTTTTTTCCTGACTTGCAGACTGGAAAATAAAACAGTAGATGGGCAAAGCTAATCCTGTTATTTCACCTTGTTCCCTCCCAGTTTGGATTACTTCATTTGCATGTTACCTGTTGCTCAGAACAGGCAAACACTTTCTTTCCCAGTACTGCCACAGTTCTTTGAATTGTAATTGTAATGCTTCACTAATCAATTTATAACTTCGTGCCGGAATTGATCGTTCAGGGTAAGCAAAAGGCTGATCTCAAAAGTTATGTTAAAAATCTACCTAACGGAAAGCATCGCTGCAGCAGGGCTGATGCTTTCTCCTGCTGCCAGCGTTCATCAACCTCAGTAACTGCAGTGAAAAATGCCTCTGGCAGTGCTGTAAGAATCAGGCCTTTGTTGCTAATTAGATGTGAAATGATCGTTCTGTGATTAAGTGGTAGTAAATAAATGTTTCTCTTGTGCATATGGGTAGTGGTAGTATCCTATTCATTCTCTATGGGGAAGTGGAGGACTGTTCCTGAGCCAGAGACAAGGACATCTCTCATGCAGTGTGTGATGCTGCTGTAATTCTGATCCCCAAAGCGTTGTGATTTAACTGGCACAGAACAGAGACAGGTACAATACTGAGCAATTTAATGATTTGTTGATGAGGAGTTGATTATTAAGTTTATGTACAGATAAAGGGAGATCATTTTGTTCTACCAAAAAGTTTCAAATTTCATGAGGTAGCTAGCTGGCAGAGATACATGTATATGAATTTATACTACCTGACACTGGTCTGTGCATCTCAGTGATGATCCACCAGAATTCGGGTACACAGCTCCATTCCCATGCTTGGGCTCGTGTTTGCTCACCCTCCTGCCCTCTGGGTCTGTTTTGTGCCCGTGTCACTGCAGGTACACGTGCCACAGCATAGTCTTGGATAAAATTGTTCATTACACACCTATTTGAGGGATGTTCCCTAAGTCCTGTACTGTTTTCTAAACGCTTGTGTATACAGAAAATGCAGCCCCTCGCAGAAGAGCCTGCATAACAAATGCATCGCAGAGATATTAGGGTAAGTTTGTAATAACTGTTGACAGTTTGCATTGCAGCCTCGTGCCAGATTGAGGATCAGTCTGTTGCTTTTTATTGCCAGTGTGAACCAAACACAGAAGATAACGCTAGCGTGGCCTGCAACAGATTGGTGCCGTGCCTCCTGGTTGCAGAGCTGCTGCTGGCAGCTTTTGTTCGGTCTTTTGCTTCGAGGTCTTGGAAAGGACTGTGCTCGGTTTCTACATCCACCCTACCTGCAGTGGTTCATCTTCTTTTGTGTTTACTCTGTCTGCTGCAGGGAATGCAGTCAACAAAACTTGTTTAAATTCTCATAGCTGGCATCTCAGTAAACTCTGAGCTCCACAAGAAACTTCAGCGCCCTGTTTTAATTGAATGCGTAGCTTTAAATGGAGCTGAAATAGCAGGCAAAACTTGTAAATTTGTGTTAATGTGCTGTGTTATGGCAGTGTGCGAATTCTAATGGATTTGTACAACTGAATTGTTCTGGTTTGCTCAGATGGACTCTGCTGCCCAGCACATTATGGGATGGCGCTGTGAAGAACAGGGAACATAGGCTGGAGAAAGGAGAGCTAGTGAAGAAGTCAGCCAGTGTCTGTTCTCCCTCTGAAATCTGTGGATTAGAAATATTTGCGGAAATGATACAGTATATTTTAAGCAACTTATGAAACATTATTGAGAGGATTAAAACTTGGATGCTGAGCGTACAAAGAATAGGAGAAGGATTCTGGGAAAGCTGCGAGGCTCTTGGGTGGCAGCCAGTACCAGCCTGCCAGTTGTGCTTGTCTATAATTATGCCAGCATTAGAGCTTTCATAAATCTTGGGAGAGAAGGAGCGGAGAGACTATTTCCAGGCTATTAATGCCAGGATAATTAGAAATATCGGCCAGCCTCTCCAATTAGTGCCAATAGAAGGCAAAATACCAGCCAGTCTGAGTGATTTGAATACCAGTCAGTCTCTGAGCGAGTCTGGGGAATGTACAGTACCGGGTCTAGAAGAAAAATGTATATGATATCAGAATTTTTACTCCTGCAAGACTGATGATAACTTTAGTGTTTGGCAGTCTTTGTAAAGTTTTAACCCACCAGTTAGTCAAACTGGGGTTTCTGTGGTCCACTGCTCTCAGTTCAGGCATTGTGCTACAGGTGAGACTTCCCTTTTCAGCCAGCCACCACTGTACATCTGTTTATTTAATTGCATGCTTAGCGTTTGGCCACTCTGCTTCTCTAGGAGAAGAAGCAGAGGAAAATGATGGAAAAATGTACACCTGTAAGCATAAAAACAGGGAAGTCAGGATGATTTTAAACAGTTAAAGAAAACTTTGTTCAAGGCATCTGAATCTGCAAAAGTTTGCACAGGAAAAAAAAAAATCCATTCTTAGTAGTCCTGCACTGATATAATATACTATATTATATTAACTATATTAACTATATAATGGATATTTTATTAAAACATAGGATTAGTAATTAGGTTTTGTGTAGTCTGGATATTAAACAGGTTATCATTGAGCTGGGAAACACTGAGACCTCTTATTTTTGTTGAAAATAATTTTTATCATGCAACTGTATGTCTAGGGATTTAGATTTGAAAAAGTGCTCTCACTTACGAGGGACTTTGGCTTTAGGATTCACGATTTTCTTCCAGTTCCAGCCCTTAATTTAGTTGATCTGTACTGTAATGTTGCAGCCAGAGCAGGTGGGTGAAGTTGAGGAAGATTGCGGATAAAACCAAGTTGTACAGCAAGTGTGGAACAGCACTGGGGAAATAAAAGTAAGTTACAGTTGTTTACCAGTGTGCTAAATGTCCCTTTAGTGTCTCCAAATGGTTGTGCAGCGCTGGAGGTCTGCACGATTGTTTCTAGTTTGGTAAACACATTTCAGAGATTTACTACAAACATTTTATGGACTTCTTGCTTCTGTGTTGCAATCCGAATGAGAAGAGGTGGGAATTGATAGAGGCTGGAGAATGGTGTCAGGGAAAAATGTCTGTCCCACTCGGGCACTTTGGAAATCTTCAGTGATGAAGTAATGTATCAAGCATGGAAGAAGAACAGTGCCTGGAAAGAAAGACGGAGCCCAAGGAGGAGGTTGGGATGGTTGGGAGTTAACTGCATGGAGAGATGCGTGTATTATTAATTTTCCTGATAGTTTGCTTGCGTCTAGAAACATCGAGTCTTCTGTCAAGCTGTGAACTATGTAGTCTCATCTATGGGCAGGTGTTAATTTTACCAAGGTAAAATAAAAATACAAACCTGTAGAGGCAGGTGCCAGGTGTACAAATGGCACAGCGCAGCTCTTGGAGCATCTCTGCCACTTCCTTGGAGGTATCCATGCACCGGTTCGAGCGCTTGGTGGTGTTGTGCTAGGCTTCTCTTCTGCTGTGCCTTTGGGGACTTTGTGACGTTACTGTGCAATGGTTTTGCATTCAGATTTTGAAATTAAAACAGTTTAAACTGTGTCATCTCACATAGGTGTTATTTGTATAGAGTTGAGCAGCCTGGGCCCTCTGTCAGCACTCCGTCCTGAAGGACCCCAAAACCACTATTTCTCACGTGTGAGTGGGGTGGGGTAGGGTGAGACCAGCTGCTCTTTGACGTTTTGGAGGCTGTCCTGCAGCAACTCAACATTTTTTAATCCTAGCTCATATATAGTTGGGTGGGATTGAAAAGGTTTTAGTTTTATTTTAAATGAGGAGGGGGATTTTTGAATGTCCCTGTCCTGGCTTGTACATGATGTGCCTTGGGAAGTATTTGGGACTTAGCTTTCTCAAGACCATCTCATGCTGCTGCCCCGTCTTGGCTTTGTCAGGGCTCATAGTAGCTCCAGGTCAAACTAATGCGAAGCTCCCACATGTACCTTTGACATCCAACTTTCTCAACAAGGTATCATGCTTTCCAGCAGATCATCTCTGCCATCACATGCTGCATGCTCTGAACAGCCAGGTGTGTGTCCGGCCCCACACTGCTCAGTATGGGCTCCATCTCTATGGGTTCAATCTCTGCTGCCCTTAGGGCACACGTCTGAGCGCTGTGTGGGACAGGGTTAAGGCTCTGCCCATGCTCACCGGTCCCTAGAGCAGCGGGAGTCGGTGGTGGGCTGGATGGCGGGCAGCGAGAGCCCTCTTGTGGGATGAAGTGTTTTTGAAGGGCTTGTAGGGTTTACGTGGAATTTGGTGTGCAGAGGGTAGCGCTCAAGAAGCATTACAGGGTTCCTGTGAGCGGGTCGATTCACAGATGAATTTCACACCTAACTTAGACATTTCTTTGTTAATAAATAAGATAAATCTGATTTCAAGTATAATGACAAGCTGTAAATACATCTCATGAAGGTAAGAATCTGGAAAGAGGAGGAATCAGACAACAGACTGATGGTGTTACGTATTGTTTTAGGTAACGTAGCGATGCTGTCAGTGACTTCAGAGTTCCATTTGCACAGTCCCTGTGTGAAAGCATCTAATTCTAATATCATTTAACAGTTCGTCATAGGATAAGAAACGTCTGGTTTTGTTTTGAAGCTATCTAATTACAGATGGTTCTCTTTCTAGGGAAAAAGGAACAGTGGTTTCAGAGAGTGTTACTTTGGAAGCCAGAAGCATTGCAAGTTGACGAAGCTTTGTCCAGCTTTGGGTTACACCTTCCGATTAGCAGCTCAGAATGACATCGGTACTAGGTAAGTTATCCCAGGGTGCACACTTCATTGACAAAAAGTGGTAGTTGAAGAGTTTAACTTGCAATATGACAGTGTAAAGAGGGACTTCTGACTTTCTTGATTTATTTTTTTTTCCCTCTTTATGGTTTTGGGTTAAATATCTGATGTTTGATCTATTATTAATGCTTTAATGTATATCACACCTTCTCCGGTGGTATCATTCACCCCCAGGGAATTGCCACGTCCCTTCAGAGTGATGAGGTTGGTCGAAGCAGATAGACTCCTTTTGAGGTGCTAAATGGTGTTTTGTGGTCTATTTCTTACACAAAAAGAATACATCTTTTATGTGAAATTCCCACTAGGGATCTCTGCGAACCAAGAAAAACAAGCAAGAGGAAGTTGAGTTACAGATTTTGAAAGGAATCTTGATGTATTTATTTTTCTATTTTAAAGCAAAGCCCTTCTGTCTTTTTTCAGCAGTACAGTCCTTTCCTTCTTCAGGGGAACTGGCAGGGCTGGCTGACAGGGTGGGAAAGAAGGGGGCAAGAACCGGGACTGAGAGGGGACGGGCACACTCAAGGGCACTGCAAGATGGGTTTCAGAGTCTTCTTTTTTGCCTGTGCACAGATGCATTTAAGTGAAGGTGATGAGAAATCAGGCTTATTCCAATTCTCGAGGACTTCCTGGGGAGCACTGGGCTAAAACACTGCCCAGCAAGGACCAGAGCATGTCCAAGACACGTCCCCGTGAGCGGCTGCGCGCCTCTGGAGGAGAGTAGGCGAGGAAGAGTTTAGCTGTGAAAAAGCTAAACATCCAGTGCTTTTGTATACTCATTTATTGTCCTTAGCTAAGCAGGATCTAATAATTATTACTAGAAGGAAAGAAAAAGAAAAACAACGATGTGCTTTGCTGAGGAAGATTGCTGTATCGTTCTGTCATCTTAAACACAAAACTCCTAGTGATATATGACTTTTAAAAGTTAATTGGTGTCCCTCGGAGATGTGCAGAGACTGTTCATGTTCCTTTTGCCAGTTTCTTTCAAGATTACTTCCCTCCCTGTTTAAATAGTCCATGAACTGTGGAGGGACTTGAGCTGGAGCTGCCAAGTGCAAATGGAAGGGCACTGCCAGATGGTGGTGTCTCTGCAAAGTTCCCAGCTTTGGAATCTCTTCTTTTTGCCAGATCCCAGATTTTTAAAAAATGTTTTTGGGCATGCTGCACAACTTCTCCCCACCCACTCCCCCTCCCCCCCTTTTTTTTTTCTGTTATATTCTCTCTTTTTTTTCTCAAGCTATTGAAGAGGGAGCGGACTAACAAGTATATTCATGGTCAGCTGCTATGTGTTAATCTGCAAGATAAGCACCAACAGCACACGGCTTGTTTTTTATAGACAGCACTCAAAATTATGACATGCTAATGTCATCTAACACTTCATATTTTAAGATGGTGTTGGTTAGTTGTAATGCTTGTGGATTTATCATTTGAGATGATTTTTTCTTGCTTGGGTGCTCGTTACAGGTGTTTTTGTTTTTTTCAACACTCATACATCTGTTGTTTTTGAGAAAGAAGACCCACAAAAAGCAGATACGGATTTTTGTGTGCATTAAATTCATGTGATGGCTTTGTTAAGAAACAGTATACCTTTGTACTTTGGAAACAAATCTGAAAATTGCAAGAACACTGCACTCAATTGAGAGTTCCGATGATGTGCTGCTGAAAATTCACCGAAATCTATCCATTTTAAGTTTTGATCTCAAATTTCCATTGTACTTTGTATAGTCTGCCTGGGGTGTTAGGAGAACTTCCCACACTTGTTCAACACAACAGCCTGTTCTGTTTCAGGGCATTGTGTGCTGGGATTTAGACAAGATGAGAGCATGCATCTCTTCTGCTGCAGATGTTCTCTTTCTTTGCAACCTGAGCTTTGTGAAAGAATGACTTTATTGCTCAGCTTTGAATGCAAAGAAATTTGGGCAGGGAAGGTCAGAAAGGAGCAGAGCCAGCCTGGAGAGTTGGAAGGTATCCGTGCCTGCACCAAACAGCTCCTACATGATGCTGAGCGTGTGTGGCCATGACTGGATAGATTTTCCCTGCTTTCTTTGAGAGGGATGTCTGAAGTAGTGGGACTTGCTGAAGCACTTGGCTTTCAAGGCTGTAGCTTGAATAGAAATTGTATTCTGAGTGTACAAAGGTAGAAACTACATATAAAGTTTAACTTCTAAAAGTTGAGAAGTTGGACATTATTTGCTGTGCTTTATTTTCCTTTTGTTAAATTAGATTTTGTTCTACTTCACAAATAGTAAGTTAATCTGAGTCAATCCATTATTATTTTCCCAATATTATTGCAATGAAATCCATAAAAATGGTTGTGAGGGCACTTGTAATCCTGCATTTGTTTCTACTTTTAGTTCTGGCATTTCCCTAATTTTGTGTGCTCATCTTTTCCACTTGGCCATATTAACATTGTCTAGATTTTTTGAAAATACAAAAAAAAAAATAGTAATCCATCTATATATATGAAAACACTGTGCTGTTCTTTTAAAATATTCCTCTCTCCTTCTCTGTTCTTGTATAGTGGGTACAGCCAGGAGGTGGTATGCTACACTGCAGGTAACATTCCTCAGACTCCTTCTGCACCAAGGCTTGTTCGAGCTGGTGTTACGTGGGTTGCATTGCAATGGAATAAAGTAGAAGGATGTACACCAGAGGAAGTGATTTCCTACACCTTGGAAATTCAAGAAGAAGATAATGTAAGTGCTGTGTTACTGTGAAGCGTACTGAGTGGCTCAAATTGAGTTTCCATTTATTAGTCCAAGTTTATTGAAAATATTGTGGATTCCTATTTTGGAGGGCCATTCCAGTTAATACTTCTGTAAGGGTTATGTGAGGACTCTTAAAACTTTATGTAACAGAAAAAACATTTTAATAGAATGCCTTTTAGGAGTACTCAGTACTTGGCAGGGCAGAGATGTGTGATTTGTTCAGCTTCACAGTAGAATTTTGAATCCTTAGCTAAGAAGTAGCTAAAATTCTTAGCTAAAAGTCTGTGCTGTCATCCGTGATTCGTTTATAAAGCTTCACAGGAGTCCATAACCTATAGGGCAGTTTATCCTCCATGTTCTGCTGAGTGGTGCGCTTGCTTTCTGTAATCATCTGTCACTTTTATTCCTCTTAAAACATGTTAAACTGTTGTTACTGCTTTTAAGCTTATTTTACAGCAAAATTATATTATTCAGGTTGGTTGCACCATCCTTCTAGAGGGAACATTATTGTGACCTAGTAGCTTAAAAAAAAAAAAGCAAGCAAACTGAAAACAAACATAAAATTCACTCAACTATGAAGCCCCTTTGATACAGCATATTCTAGCTGCACACTAATACGGAGAGCATTTACTGGAATTTCTTTCTCTCTCTAGGATAGCGTGTTTCACCCAAAGTACACTGGAGAGGAGCAAGCCTGTACTGTGAAGAATCTCAGAAGAAGCACACAGTATAAATTCAGGGTAAAATCCTCCTCTTGTCACTGCATAGTATTTTCTGTCTTGGATGTGTGTTGTTTTTTTTCGAGGCACTGTAGGGAACCTTTATTATTACCTGCAAAACTGAGCCATCAAAACCAAATGCTCCATGTGACATAAGGCATTATTTTATACGAACACCTGATGGGTGAATCCGGTCAATCCGTGAGCTGCCATGGGCATGAGGTGTCTGGGAGCCAAGTGCTGCTGCACAAGATGGTGTTTGGCTGCATCACCCCTGTCCGCCAGGGCCTGCAGCGAGCTGTCTCCTCCAGATTGTGTGCTCCTTTGCGGGCTGGAAGACCTTGTGAAGGTGCATGAACTACCTCAGGAACTGGAAAGCTGGTGCAACGTCATGAAGAGATGATGCCTTTTAGTTCAGTGTTGTGGATGCTTAAGTGCTTTTCTGCAGTGCTGCTTGCAAATTAAAAATGAATTTTTCACAGCTGGGTTGATGATGGGTTGAACTGGGCTTCTTCCTCGTGTTGCCGGCTCGGAGCACAACTGTAATCTGACAGTAGTGAGACCTTCCCTCGTTGCACATGGACCATCATTAGTGAGCTGTGAAACTTAGGAAAGGATCCCCAAAACAGTAAAAAACGAAACCCTAAAACAGTAGTGTCACAGCAGCATTTTACAACTAGCAGTAGGGACTATACTGCTAATTCTAGGCTTGTCTTTGAGCCTGGGCAAAATAGTTGGTTTTCTTGTATGGGGCTCTTGGTAATAGAGATTGTCCAAATCTCTTGGGGGGGGGGCGGGGGGGCGGTTAATTTATGTAAATCAGTGTCCACTTTAGAGAGGGGACATCCTGCTAACAATTTTGGTTAAAATTAAGGTTGGTTCATTAAAGTGACGATGGAAGTGTAATACACCTTTGTAAAGGGATTTGTTCAGCATCACATGAGGGTTTAGCTCGGGGGTCAAGTGACACAAAGCACGTGAAAAGGTGCAGAAATTTCATTCTCCCAAATGTTTGAATTACCACCTGGAACCACCAGTGACTGTTTCTAGTGAAGTTCCACAAACAACAGTGGTCGTGTATGCTGTGTTGTAATGTTATCAGTGACATGGAAGCAGAGTGCCATTTTTATTTCTAGTAAGAAGATGAGAAACTCTAGTTTGGGGAAGCAGGGGCTCTGAAAAAGCATTGCATATTCCAGCTGAAGAATCAGGTTAATACGAATTTTCAGTTCCCACTGGACCAGTGCAGACTTTAGCTATATGAATAAAGGAAATTGTAAGTTAAAAATAAGTTGTATTACATTTATATCTCAAACTGTTCCCCTGGAGCTGTTACTGAGATATTTGTCTAACTTACGTATCTGGTGTTCATGGTAGGATGTCTTAAATTGGAGAACAGTCAGAGAAGAGCCAAGAGATAATTAAATAATTCAAAAACATGGCAGTAAAAACAATAAAGATGCCAGGAAGAGTAGGGTAGCAGGTCATCAAGGATGTCCACAGTGGTTGAAACTTTCATAACTGGCTATTCAGTTTAGCAGACCCAAAGTGTAGGACTTCAATAAGCAGAAAATTGGGAGCCAGGCAAATTCAGTGAGAAACACAGGGTTGGTGATAATTTGGAATTCTTGTCTGCTGACAGTTTTTCTTATTCGGATCATATAAAGATGTAAAGCCATACCTTTTAGAAAAATAACAAGTAGCCATAAGAAAAACTTACACAGGAGTCAATACTGGCTTTGGCTTCTTTAAAGCAAGCATATGGGCTGGTGAACCTCAATTAATTTTTTGGCTTTAAAAACTACAAATCGTTTTCCCCAGAAGCCTCTGTTAGAAGAGGGGATAGAAACGACCATCCTGACTGAGAATATCAGAGCTTCCCAAGTGGAAAAGTTCCTGCGAGCTTAATATTTACTCTTAGCAATTACAATAAATATTTTATTACTCACTTCCTTGGCAGCAGATTCATATCCCAGAGACTATTCTGAGCTGATACAGCTCTCACCAGCCACAAAGCATTAGACCATTTGGGGTTTCTTCCTGATCTGCTCCGTCTCCTGGCCAGGTCCTCGGGTCTTCTCGTAGCTTAGCAGCATTCTCACTGAAGTCAGCAGAAGGTATTCTTGAGTAGAGACAAAAGATTTGGCTGAGCAAATTTACTTTGGGCACATCCTGCCAGTTTTGGTGACTGTCGATTATGCCTTTCTTGTTTGCCTGTCATACTACTTGGGGTTTTAATTATGTGATTACTGATAGCCTGAAAGAATTTGTTCTAAATCGCAGTTTATACCTCCAGAACAAAAATAGCACAGTTGTTATCTTCATCTTCAGTGAGTAAATAACTTCAAGTTGCCATGTGATTCTTCTTTGTTGTTGTTCAGAGAAAAACAGCAATGCTTAAATCTTAAGCTTACATGGTGGTGGAGGGGGGTGGAAAAATCGATGTAGTTTCTAAAGAAACAACGTTGACAATCAGCTGTTATTAAAATCCCACACGCTATTTTGGGAAGTGACATGCTTTCTAAGTTAATGATATTTGTGTAGTTACTAAAGGAAGTATTGTACAAAACTGTCAGAAAAAGCGTCACAGTAAGCAAGGATAAATTTGTTGCATTTTTTTGTTTCAGCTGTTTGCTTCTAATGTGGAAGGAAAGAGTTCTCCAAGCGAAGTTTTGGTCTGTACAACAAGCCCAGACAGGCCAGGACCTCCAACCAGACCGATCATTAAAGGGCCAATAACATCTCACGGCTTTAGTGTTAAGTGGGGTAAGCAGGTTCAGTTTGGCATAGGAGAGCTTTGGAGGGTCATAATGTTGAATATTGAATTCAGATAAAATTCTGTAAATGCATCTTATACCATAGATATTTCATGCCATTTGTAAGTCCATAAAGTTAAAAAAAAATAAAAATACATCTGAAAGGCTGGACAGCTCAATTGTCTGAATATTTTGAAGGATGTTTAAAAGAACTTACGTTTTAAGAATCAGATTTCTTTTTCTTGTTTTTAATTAATTAACTCAGAGTTTTAATCAAGTGTGCATTCAGGCTTGTCTTCTATTTTGTGTCCCATTGCAGATGGACACTGCTTATCCTGCAGCTGCTTCCTTTATCAATGGGATAAACCTCCATACCGCATCTTTTTCAGTTCTTTTTCCATGCATTTTGTTTGTAGCATCTCTGAAATGTTAGCCAGCCAGCTTATTCTGACTCATTCTGAGAACTAACTTCTGCTACCCACTTCTGCTATAAATTCATAGTTAGTGTGGGGGAGTTAGTTTGTTGAGGAGAAAGAGCAGATTCAAAAACAGTTTTTGTATTCTTTTTTGTTCTATTTCATTCCTATTCTTGATTCACTAACTACTTGCCTTGATTGTTGTTGTTTTTTTCAGATCCTCCACAAGATAATGGTGGTTCAGAAATCCTAAAGTACCTGTTGGAGATTTCTCAAGGAAGTCCAGAAGGTAAACTTGAAACAAGTTTTATGCATTTTAATCCATGCTGGCTACTCAAAAGTACTGGCCCTTTAGGCTCTTAGTATGCTAATACTGCAGATATGATTGAAACAGAGTTAAGTACTTGCAGCCTTAAAACCTGCAGGATTTCTGGGAGAGTTTTGATTTTTTTTTTTTTAAATTTTTTTGAGCAAGTATACTTGTTCTCCATGACAGGTGGAATTTTATGTTATAGGGCTGAACTTATTATTCTATTTTATATTTTTAATATATTTTAGAAATATATATATTTGTATGTATATGCATTTCTATGCACATATTTCTGTGTGTATGTGTCTATGTATGTCCTGAAGCAGCATTAATATTCTTAATAATATTAAAGCTAATGACTTTCTTGAAACAAATCATTCATGAAAGACCACATTAAGGATTTTCTTTTCTCCTAGACAGCAGTAAACTTGTTGCATTGTACTTTTATAAACTTGGATATATCTCATTTTCTAGCAAATCAGTGGGAAGTGGCATATAGTGGATCAGCAACAGAATATACCTGTACTCACTTGAAACCAGGCACTTTGTATAAACTCCGGGCATGCTGTATCAGCACTGGCGGACACAGTCAGGTAAGTATTATTTAACAGTAAGGGCTACTGGTTTTACATTTTTCAGAGATTTATCTACTATATATGGTAAATAATTTATTTTTTTAAAAGCAAGTGAATATATTTCCTGTAGCACAATAAAGCAACACTGATTGCTGTTAATCTTCTGTTGCAAGTTGATGAATTTTTCAAGACTTCTATGTGCATCTGATGACTTTTTAGTCAAATTGCAATTCAGTGTGGTTTGCTTTCCTCAGAACCAATCTGTAAATGTTTATACTTAAGCTAGAAAAGACCATGATGTTTGTGTGATCTGACCACTTGCTTGTGAAAGGCTACAGACTGATCTGTGTGAGTCTCTACTGACCAACACCGGTGGCTGAAGTTGTAGTAGGGGTAATCGCCTTTCATGTGGCTGAATCGTTCTTTATGCATTTAGGTTCCATTTTCCAGCCACTGATTCCTGCCATTCCCTTCTTTGATTTAAAGTCATTTTATTACCTACACTTCTATTCCTATTGCTGTGATTTTTTTTTTTATGATTGAGTACATTAGCACTCAACACTGTTTTAAAAAAAAAGGAAAATTAGAATAAAGAGCCCCAAAAATTAGCCAACAACATTTCTGTGCTACAGTGCTAATAAAAGAATTCTATTCATTGCATTTGCAAAAAACATGCTTGATAGCATCTCCTATCCTTTATTGTTTATGTAAACAACTAATAAATGGCTGTTTTAGAGCATAGTTTTTATCACTTTCTAATTATTGCTGATTTCCTAGGCACTAATTATACCACAGAGCTAACTTCAGCTCCTCTTCTCTTCCAGTGTTCTGAAAGTTTACCTGTCCGTACGCTAAGTGTTGCACCAGGCCACTGCCGGCCACCAAGAGTTTTAGGGAAGCCGAAGCACAAAGAAGTTCAGCTACAATGGGGTAAGCTGCTGGAGCACATCACTGTTAAATAGCTTGGAGAATTTGGGGTGACATTTAAATCCTGTTTCAGAGAAACACAACTCATTGGATACCAGTAATTTTGTAAAGAACTTGGGCCATGGACATGACACTAAACAGTCAAAAATACACAGTTTTTCAGAATACAAGATACGTGCCATTATGCAACAGATTTTTTCTTTGCTATGGTAATCTTGCAGCATCCAAGACTCTTTGTGGTGTCAGTTGATAAGCTAAATTCTAGAGCAGCACCATTTCTAACTGACAAATATGTCTCAATCCAGTATAAAAAGTGACTTATGCATGCAGAAGACCACGTTGTTTCCTAGAAGATCCACCTCCTGGTGGCACAGCTTTTCAGAACCCCAGGCAGGCTGATTTGGCAGTACTAGCTTGTGATATAATGTAGAAATATTACCAAATATGTTGTTTTCATGGTGGAAAAGGTGCCTGTAACAAACCGAATACAGGCACGGAAAACAAATTGAGTTTTGCAAAAAGCTGTTATTCCAAGTGACACTCAGGGTTTAGATCATTGTACTGAGATTTAGAATCTCATAAATGTTAGCAGTGTGACTAACAAAGTTTGAGAATGGCAGTTGTTTGTGTTTTTATTAGGTGTTAGTGGGGCTTTGCCAGAAATCCCATGTGTAAGTAGTAGTTTTGGAGTGTACATGACCCTCACTAGCTTGTGTCCAACAATAGCCAGCAGCCAAGATTAGGTCAGACAGACACCATGTGCCTCATAATTTCTCTCTGACCCAGAAGGAATGTACTCAGCACTCGTCTAGCGCCAGTCTTAAGTTTTCATGTCCTTTTCTCTCTTTTGCCCTATCAACTTTTTTTTTTTTTTTTTTCCCCCAAAAAAACATCTTTGATATGGGGGAAGAAACAGTTCTTCAGAAGAGGATGGTGGCTACTTTGCTTTGCTTAAAAAATAGCTGGGCACCTGCTGGTGCCAAACAGAGTCTCCCAGGTTGAAAGATCATCCTTGCCTTGGGAGGAGCTGCTGATCTTGCATGTGATGATCTGACCTGGTGTATGGTTAGAGTTAAGAGTAGTTTTATTCATTTGCCTTAAAAATGTTGGTTATATGCATGGTGAAGATATTGCCGGTAAGGCATCTATCAAAGGGGAAAATCATTGCTGACAGTATGTGAGTGTATATAGTGTATGTGATTGTATCTATGTGTTGTGAATTAAAAAAACTAATTTTCCTGGCATATGCCCGTATGTTGTTAGTGAATTATGTGTTTTCTTTCTAGACGTCCCTCCATCGGAAAGCGACTGTCCCATCTCAGAGTACAGTGTAGAAATGACAGAACCAGAAGAAGTTGTTTCTGAAGTGTACCATGGTCCTGATCTGGAGTGCACAGTCAGCAACCTTCTTCCCGGATCAACGTATCAGTTCAGAGTGAGAGCTTTGAACGATGGCGGGGTATGTGATTTGGCTTTTTCTCATTAGAGGTAGTAAAATGCCTGAGTTGTGTGATTCTGGACAGTGATTGCATTAGAGCTGATGGTCAGAAAGGTGAAACTGAAGATAGGCAATAGAAAAAGTGAGAAATGCTTAATAGAACTTCTGAGGAAGAGCTGTGGTTTTGGATCTGGTACTCTTTTAAAATAAGATTTCATGTACTAACATGAATTGACTGGCCAAAGTCAGCTGGACCAAAACATGCAGCAGTCATATCTGCTTACAAGAAGGAATCTCTTTACTTCCACTGCATTCCTTTCTTGTTTTCAAATCTTAACTGTGTATTAACTGTACTCAAAGATGCAAAGTATTTCTAGCTCCTCTCTCGATTAAATGGAGGGGCTGGTTTTGGCTTGGTTGTTTTTGTTTGTTTGTTTGTTTTTTTAACCAGATGTGAAATAGGGGTGAAGGAGTGTTCTTTACCAAATGCGTACACCTGTCTCCTTCCTGTTAAGTGAACAAAACAACAGGAATCAATACATGAGTTTTTTTGAAGTATATATCTTTAGTAATTCAAACAAAGCAATCTGTGTTAGCCGTCCTTGCTAGCAGAGATGCCTGTTGAGAGGTTTTCTGGAACAATTTTGGTGTTGTTCAATCTTTGTAATGGCTCACTTTTCCATACTTATTAGTATTCCATTCTAAAATAAGCAAATACCAGTGTTTCCTCTAACTGCTTATAGTCACATTCCTTTGTTCCGGAGAATGGTTTCTAATTAGCTTGGGGATGCACTGAACAAGGTTCATTATTCCGCTCTCACAGCCTCAGGCTGCTTCCACCTTCTCTCTCTCCTGTCCTCGCAGTGCCGGCTGAAGCCAGCTTTCCAGACTGTTGAAATCTGTGTTTCTGTTTCTTTTGCTAATTTTTACCAAAGGCTCAAAAGGTCTGAACAGCTGGCCGAGCTGCATGTGGAGGCCTCTGACCGCTGGGCACGGTGGCACATGGTGTACGTACCTTGTGCCACTGCTCACCAGGTGCTGGTATGAGACACCCAGACTGCAGCTCCATCATACGCCGTCCTTTTGCAGTTAACTTGTGGCAGATGTTTCATACAGAAGTTGGGTTTGGACTCCAGTACGTGCTTTGCTATTGCTGAGCTCCTCCTTAAAGCCAGGGAAAGCCAGTTATGCCAGGCTATGGCATAGCCATGGGAACACATTACTTTGAGCTAAGGTAGAGGAAAACAGTTTCTCAGTTTTCTATTGCTGAGCACATATTCCTGCTCTTTGATGAATTAGAAGTGGCTTGCGCTTTCATGAGCACTCACTGCTTCACAGGACGATGCCCTGGAGCAGCTGAGGTGCAGTCTGCCAGTCTGCTCGTACCCAAGCTCTCCTCACATTTTAACCTTGCAGTACCTTACATGGTCTAATCCTGTGCCCTGATATTTGGTGCTGCATGTTGGAAGCCCAGCTCATCTTTGAGAGAGATTATTGCATTCAGAAAGTTTCTGTGTGCTGTTCCTGAAAATCAGTTGAAAGAAAAAACAAAAACATTTGAAAAGCCTTTGAGGAACATGAGATGCGTGTATGTTTATATATTAATGTATAGATATCTTGTTTCCCTCTAGTACGGGCCGTATTCGGAAGCTACAGAAATCACCACGGCAGCAGGACCACCCGGGCAGTGCAGAGCACCTTCTCTGTCCTTTCTGTCTGACACACGTGTACTTGTAAGCTGGGAGGTAGGTCAGGTGCCCTCATTTAACTTCTCTTTTACTTACCCAAACTAATGTGATCACTGTGCACTTGAAAGCTGGCTCAAGAGCTGTTAACTGGTTTAGAATAATTTTTTTTTTGCAAGAAAAGTGTATATAGAAACTCCTGTATTGTAGAAAGTTGTCATCTCTACTTTTCTTTTTAAAGCATTGCATAAAGTTGATCATGAGTCATCTGGACCAGCAGCATTCAGACACAAGAACTCCTACACTGGCGTCAGATGATAGAGAGTTGGTCTGTTTAAAGTGCACTCTGCAGGCTTTTAGCATGTCAGAATGTCCTGCGGTAGAATTGTGAAGGCAAATATTTGATTTTGGCTAAAGCTGAAGTCTCTGATATGAAATTAACTCTTCACAAATGCTTACAGTTCAGCTTTTCTCAAAAATTGTTTGTCTCTTCCCCAAATATTTACTTTTATTTTTGTTTGTATAAGTTCTTTCTCTGTTCTCCACAACCTTAGACATTGGTTCTTTGATTAAGTCCTAGCTTAAACGCTGAAATGTGGATCGGTGTCATTAAAAAAAAAAAAAAAAGTTATGTAATTAAGGCAGAAAGGAATGGATGTCATAAATAAAGCTGTGATGCAGAACAATGAGGCTGTAATTCTGCCACAGGCTTTCTCTGGAAACCTAGCAGCTATTCAGCTCTGCATCTTTCAGTTTCCCTCCACCAAAGGATGCCTTTGCTGAGAAATGTTACTGATGTTCATGAGATGTTCTAAGAAAGTAATAGTGCTAACAATACATCTAAATAGAAACATAGTCCAAGTTCAATTTTATAATGAAACAAGTGCATTTGATACAGTTTTGGTGTGTTTTGTTGATATTTCTTGCAACATTTTGTGATTCTGAGATAAAGTTGCACTGAGCTTTTAGATGATACCTTTTAGAAGTTGCAAGTGTTGAGATGCTCTTTTTTAGTTACCTCTCGTGTTTAGCAGGCTTAGCAGTTGCCAGTACTCCTATAAAAGTAGCTGGAAGCCCACGGACAAAGCTGGTGAACCCACGCAGGGATGCTCCGTACCTTTTATTGGTAGTCAGACCTGCTACAGTGGAAATTCCATGTGGTGTTTTGCTCAACCCACCACTCATCTTTGTTTTCCCAGTAACAGCTATATTGACAAATTTGCAGTTGCTAAACTGGGTGACTGTTTAACTTTCTCACAGTTTCTAGGGTTGCTGGTTTTTTGGTTTTTTTTTTTTCCAAGCAGATTTGCCTGTGTAGTTGTATCGCTTTTCTAGTTCCCCATTCAGAGAATTAAAAAGAGAGCTTGTTGCATGCCGTAATCCGAAAGTCTGTCATATCCTGGCCCACGCTTCCCTACATAAAGCAGAGATTCCTCAGAGCACTTCAGTTGACACAGCACAGCACTAGACAGTTCTTGTAAAAAATAAAATAAAATTTTGGTTCAGGAGCCACGGCATTACGCCTGCACTAGCTCATCTCCAGCAAATTCCAGTAAAAATATCTGGATAAATTCTGCATTCCCACAGACTTCAGAATAATAAAGGTATTGCAGTAAGTCTTTTTTCGGACATGAACGTACAAAGGTCCACCCTCCCATATCCCGTGCTTTGAGTAGTAGCTCAATAGCTGACTTTAATTGAAAAGCACAGACAAGCTACTCAATTGCTGAGGTTGATCTTTTCTCCATAACATGAAGAACTACGTCAGGCTTGAGAGCTAGCTCTGCCAGAGATGTTCTGATCACTTAACCGCATTGATGCTTTTTTGTGTTCTTCACAGTCATGCTTCTGCCAAGCCAGTGGGGGGAGAATTTATTTCTGAGTGTTGTGATGAAAAATGAAGTAGCTGCATATGCTGTCTTGTTTCTGTGACTTTCAGATAAATTTTGGGCAGAATTGGCCTGTTTCACTAACCTATTATGGAACAGTAATTCAGGGCATTTCAATTTGCAGAAGTAATGGTGTATTAATTTCAAAATAAGAGATTTTTTTCATGTTCTTAATTCCTAACCAGTGAACCACAAGGATCTGAAGTACTCATTTTTTAATTGACATAAATATTTGTGTTGCAGAGTCCTGAATGTTCTGGGGCCGACATCTCTGAATACAGATTAGAGTGGGGAGAAGATGAGGGATCTCTACAGCTTGCATATAGTGGCACAGATACCTGTTTTGAAATCAGTGAGCTGTCAGCGGCAGCACAATACTGCTGTAGGCTACAGGTATGGAAGTTTATGCATGCATTGCAATTTAAGATGTAAACATAGCTGCCTTCAGCTACATGTGACTTTTTTTTTTTTAAATATCATTAGCCACTATGAAATTACGTGCTCTGTAAGTTGGCAGCAATGTTAATTTATTTTAAATAATGCAGACTGTTACGTGGTTGAGTTTCAGCACTATTCAAAGCGATAAACAAGGGAGTTGGCGTAACTTCTAGCTCACGAAAATTGCTCTTGTGTCTCATGTAACTTGTTTTCAGTGAATAATACTTTTAACAGCCACCTTGCCCCCTGATGTTAAAAAAAAAAATAAATGATGTTTTAGACAATTAAAAAAAATAAATAAAATATTGATTATGATAGGTAAACAACATTTACCTCCCAACTGGTTGTTGAAGATTCCCCTAGCTTAAATAATAAAGTCCAACATCTGTTTCATGTATCAAATAAAGCAGCTGAATAGATTCCTATATACATAGGAGGTTGTAGCTGCCAGAAGATGAGTCTTCATCTTGTTTTCTCTTACCATTTTTCTCATAGATCTGCAAGACTGAATATCATATAGAGTCTCTATATGATCTCTATTTCTTCAATCTTTTTGTCTCATTTCAGTAAAAACTAAACATTAAAATACAATATATTGGTATACACAAAAATAAAAATACAGTGCTCTTTTCTCCTTTATGTCCACTGAAAAAATAAATGGAAAGTAAAGTAAATGGGAGTAAAGTAAAAATACTTTTACACAAGATACCATTCTAGAAGATTTATTTGTATGTTAAGGCAGAATACCACCAATAAATCTGATGAAAAGTTAACCTACCCACCCAGCTGGCAGCGTGTGGACCACCCAAGGTCATTTCTTTGATCAAGGACAACTTGCTTCTGTCAAGAGTTTCCTTATTACTTTTTTTTTTTAACAGGATGTTGAATTTTTCATACAAAGTAGCTTTCGAGCGGTTGGCCAACAGCCAAGGAGCAAGGGCCTCACACCTTTAAGTACCCTCAACTGTGTTTTGTGACTTTTTGGGAACTGGCCCCGTACCTTGCCCTGGCAGTACTGGGGAAACTAATTGAAAGAACGTGGATGGGTGGCTTGGAAGTCTGAGCCAGAAAGTGCATCTGTTTGCACAAGAGGGAAGGCATTCAGAACCCACTGGGCAGGGAGGAGAGCGTGAGACCACTTCTGCGGTGAATGGTGGGGAACTCCAGGAGATTTTGATGTTAAAAATGGAAACAGCCAGCTCTATGGGATCTTTGATTTCAAGTGGGCATTCATTTTAAATGACCTACCACAAAAATGTTGTATGCATTTACCTAGGTTTTAACATGGCTAATGTAATTTAATCCATCGACTGAAGTGAAATGCACGACAACACAAAGACACGATATTGAAATCCATCAGTTGGCCGTGCATTTCTTTTTAGAGGGCTTCATGCTGTAGAAACAATCTGTGTTATATGGATATGCATATCTCAGAAACCACAATATAAGGTACACATTGAAGCAATTACAAGAACAAAAAAATGTGTTATGAACAAAGGAGAGCTAAATAGTGTCAGAAACTAGTCTCTTTTTTTTAACAGTGAGAATAATAGTTAATTTCATAGCTGTTAGCAGCTATAACAGAAAATATTTCTTTTACTTCTTAAAAAAAATAAAGATTTCCCAAACAATTTTACTCTGCCTTCTAATAAATGTACAACACTGCTATCTCAACCTACAGTAACCCAATAAAAAGAGGGAATTGAGGAATCAGGCATATATATCTGCAGGGCAGACAATTTGTCCTTATTGTTGCTCAACTTTTTTTCCTCTAATGAATATTCCTGAAAACAACTGTGGCTTCTGCAAAGAGAAATACTGTGTCAGTTAGGCAGGGGGAATATCTAGGAAGCAAAGAAGAACGAAATTCCTATCAGTTATGATGATGAGGTTGCCCAATAAAGCAGTTAAAAGCACCACTAAAAATAAATTGCTGGGAGCAAGATACAGATTGCCAAACATTGGTTTAGAGGCAAGACTAATATCATTGGCAGACCACAAAACAAGGCTCACTTTTATCAGCTCTAGAAGAGCTTCACTAAATAGAAGATGTCCCTGGAGCAGGATTTGTTTTGAAGGGCTTTTTAAAGGCTGACAAATCTAACTTTATTATGTCTTTCTTCAGCTGAACAAAATGCTTCCTGGAAAAGCAGAATATGGCTTTGTATTTGTACTACGCATAGCAGAAAAATATTATTCACTAGAGCTAACGCAAGAAATCAAACAGCTGCTTGACTTGTCCTTCCCTTGCCATCGTAGTCCAACTGGCAAGATTGTAAACCCAGGTTTTCCAGTTAATTGTAATCTGTGGGAGAATCTGGGCTCACTTTCCCAAGCGCAAAGGATGGTGGTGGATGTTACTGGGAAATGTCAAAAGCTGCTTCTGAAGGCCTGTACCTTCTCCACTTCCATAGCCCAGATGTCCTGTCGTGGGCTCCGTGTGTACCTCGTGGGCTGTATCAGCAGGAAGCCAAGCAGATCAGTGAGGGTGGTGTTGCTCATTACTTGCCATTTGTTAGCATCTGGATCCTGGATCCAGTTTTGCTTCAGTTTGTTCCAGACTGAAACAGAGCTGTTGAGGCAGGATATAAAGAAGAAAAAGTTATCACTGAGGGCAGTTAAGGATGTTAAAGGTGTTACAGCAGGTCTCCTTGGAGCCTTCATCCTTGGCATTTTTCAAGTCCCAACAGGACAAAAGCCTGAGCAACCTGATCTGTATTCAGCTTTGATCCTGGAGTAGGTATGTCCCAGGGTCCCCCCCAGCTTGAATAGTTCTGTGACGCTGTGCACAGGACCTTGGAACAGTCCTGAGAAGGTAACACTGCAGCACATACAGCATTTAACACTGGCTGAGAATCAACTGATCAGAAAAGAAACAGGTCTGTGCAATCGTGCAGTGTTGAGCTTTTTAAAATCTTCAGCCTCCGATGAGTGAGCAGACTTGGGCTGGATTTTGAACCTTGGTTTCCTCTGGGATCCTGGATTTATGAATCAAGATGAGAGGCTCGCTAACTGTTTTATAACAAAACAAATTGATAATTTGGTCTCCTCTCTTGTGGAAAATATTGAGCTATGTGCTTTGGCAGTAGTTTGCTAGTAATCTATGACCTCTGGGGAAATCTGAGTCATAGACTTAATGCCATGCTGAGTTTGTATATTCTTATATCAGAAACTTTTAGCATCAAATCAGCTATTTGTTATGTGAGTTAGGAACCTGTGTAGCTCTCAGCAGGCTGAGTGTCCCTTATGTCTAGGGATCCTTGCATGAAGTATCTGATGTTGCACGCTGCGGATGACTGCAGTAGGCTGAGGCTTTTATACAGGGCCCCTTGACACTTTTGGGTGTCCATTGTGCTGGACAGCATGATGCCACCTGTCACTGGCAGCACCATGACTCTGACATTTTCTCTTTCCAAACAAGTTTTGCTGCAGATGAAAAAATTACTATTAAGTTTGATTAGGTAGCTGTTAGGGAAATTATAAGTATTCTCCAATTTAGCTGAGTGACACTCCTGAGTAACAAAGGAAGATATTAATTAATAGAGGTAGGAGGTATGAATCATCCTGTAGAGAATGAGCCAGTGATACATATCCTCTGAGGAATCCATGCAGTTGTTCCAGGCTGCACAGTTCAGGATTAAAAACTTGACAGACATTTGAAAGAGAATATTTATCCTATAAAAATGTTATTTTGTCACACAGGCTATTAACCAGGCAGGAGCTGGGCCCTACAGCGATCTGGTAACCTGCCGAATCCCCGCGTCTGTACCCGATGCAGTCTCCATCCTCTCCGTGCTGGAGGATGAGCACATGGATGCCTATCAGCTTTCACCCTCTGTGTGCCTTGTATTGAACTGGGAAGAACCATGCAATAATGGAGCTGAGATTACTTCGTACAACATTGACCTTGGTGACATCAACATTCCCGTAGGAAATGTTACAAGTTACGTTATTCATGATTTGCTCCCAGAAACCTCGTACCGGTGAGTACAATTTTTCGATATGGTACAGAGCATTCAGGATTAGAGTACATAATTTATTTTACATGAGAAATGCTTATGGCACGTAGAGGGAGTTTAAAAAAAAAAAAAAAAAGAAAGAAAGAAAGAAAGGAAACAAAACTAGTGAGCCTAGAAATCTGCAGTAATTCATTTATGGAATGAATTGTGGTATATCAGACTCAAATACTGTTTTTTTTTCCCCACCCTCATTTTTCCTATTCCTCCTGTCCTTCTATTTCTTTTATTTTCAAGTTGCTCTGCTATGGTAAGACTACTCTGGTAGGTAAATAAATTCCAAAAATGGGAGATAACTAAAATTAGAATGCAACTTCTCATTTTTTTTTCCAGATGTTTAGCAGTACTGTTACAAGAGTGTATTATTAAATATATTGATCGCTGCGAGGGGATAGCAATTTGCACATGGTGAACTTTTATTTATATAGCTATAGCTATTTGTTATAGCTAGTGTATGGAAATTAATTAAAAGATAATCTGAGTTTAAAACCATTTCCTCATAACAGTTCAGGTTACAAATTTCTATGTGACAACACAGAAATTGTATTAGTATTTTAATGTCTTATGTGTTTTTTCCTTAACTAAAACTAAAAGAAAAAATAAGAGGGTACCATGCAGGCAATGAACAGCAATATAATAAAAGATGTGACAAGGGAAATTCTATTTTAAGTACTGCTCTAATAAAAACTGAAATCTGATTGCACAGCTGTAAAATTAGATATAGCACAGAACTGCTATAACATTTTTTTTTGTATTCAGGGTCAAAATCCTACAAATTTTGTAGAGTTTAAATAAAAATTTCAGTTCTCAAATTTTAACCTGAACCCTAAAAAAAGTGAACTTCTTGTAGCAAATACTCAAATATGCATACTAGAAGTTATTTAAAGTAAGCAGCATACTTTCATTGCTTACAGTGCCTAGCACAGTGTGTCCTGATTGTTGCCTACAATATTTAGGTTATAAAACCACATAGTAAAAAACAAAAATGTAGATTTATTTCTAAAATACATTTCTCTGACAACCTGAAAGAAGTAAGGAGAAATAGGAATTTGGTGACTGAAAGCCCCTCAGTTCCAGATCACTTATAAACCCAGGAAGTGCAACTGCATTATTGCTGTCTGCAGTTGTTCAGTGGCTTGTAACTCTGTGACCCTTTCTGTCAAAGACAGTAGGCAGTATAAGTTTTTTCTTGTTTTCAAGTGTGTTTATTGCCAGCAAGAAGCCTCTTGTTCCCTCCTTGTGTTGTCCCCCATTTTGTGCCAGTGAAGTATTAGTGTATCGATCCTGACTGGGAAAACTGATCTTGGTGTAAACTGTCCTTGTTTTTTTAACTTTTAAATGGGTAGAGAGAAGGGAAGGGGTAAGGGAGGGATAGAACCACCTTTTCGAGCCTATATGCTGGCCTAAGCAAGATTAACCACAGCACCTGGGTAAAGCTGCACAGCAGTCTGAGCCAGTTCAGGTTGCTGGTGATGTTTCCAACCTGCTTCCACCTGCATGTTCTCCCACTTCTCTCACTCCCTGCACTGGTGTTTATGTGATCTTACTTTAAGCCAGACGCAACTTATTGAAGAATAATCAAAAGTGCAATACACCTGGTAAGAAGTTGAACAGTTTGTTCATTGACTGGCTACCCAGCTGGGGAGTTGCATCATCTTTGGGCAGTCCTGAACTACCTGCTGTCTCTTCATGTGGTCAGACAAGAGTCAAAGCAGCTAAAGCAAAATGAGAGCTTAGAGCAACACAGTCAAGACAGACAGAGTGGAGTATCTAAATTCCTCACAGAAGTCTTCCATTCTTCAGTCTTTTCTTTAGCTGGTTCCTGGTTGAAATTATGGGCAGGACATTGCTCTGCTTTCTAATCAGGCTCCAGTTTTGTCCCTAAAGCTCAACGCCGAAGTGTTGTTGTGCTGAGATCACACTGGATTTCTTTTTTTTTTTTTTTTTCTTTGCATTCTCATTTCTTGAATTTGTTTTTAAAAAAACATATTTGTAGTCAGGGAGTCTGGTTGTCTCTGATCCAAATAGAAAGGCTAAAGCTAAGCATGAGCATTAACTCCGCAACTGTTCTAAATATTGTTGTAAGACTAAGTTTCTGCCAAAAAAAAAAAAAAAAAGAGTGTGAAGAGCACAAACCAGACTAATAATATATGTAAGTAATATGAAATTAATAACATATGAAAGCTCTCTTTTCTTCAATAAAACAAGAGGAAGAACTTCCCAACTCCCAAATCCTGTATCTGCCTGGGAAGACAAATGAAGAAAGTTGAGTTGCACTTTATGCAGCACCACGTATAGTTTGAAGGGTTTTTGCTAATAAAAACATACGTCAGAGCATTTTTGCTATTGATCATTACCTCTTTCACTGGTATTTCTTCCTTAAGCCTGTATGTACCTGTCTTTATCAGGGAACATCTGTGCCTTCAGAAAATTATCCTGAGAACACCATCCCTTTATATATGTCCTCTTCAGTCTTCTGTGCTGTTGTAGGCCCCAAGTACCACGTCTGAAGAAGGAAGTTGTTAGTTTTGATCATCTATCATGCGTTGCTTCCTGTGAGCTGCTCCAAAGCAGAATTACTGTTAAAGAAAATGGAGTGAAACGTGATGGCAAGAACATGAGAAGCTGTTGATAACTGTGCTTTATTAGAAAAGCAAAGGTGGACCATTTTTGAAATGCAGACCTGGAAAGAGTTTGTGGTAGGGATGGCAATCAGTTGCTCTTGGAGACTGGACACCATATATTTCCTTGCAGCATGTTTTAGGCTGTTTTCTAAAAGGTGATCGGTTGGTTCTTCTTCTTGCTCTCCCCAATTAAATTAGGGTATTTCAGAACATCACTGATCTCATTCTCTAAATTTGTTCACCACCAGTTTTTCTTTTCCTGTCAACTTTGTTTAACTTAACCAGCTCTTCTCTCTCTCCAGTGTTTATTCCCTGCTGCGTTTAAAAGCAGTGAATGTGTTTTCTTCCAGGCTTTGTTTTTCCTAGACTAAACAAGCCAAACACTACTGGTTTTGTGACTAAGAAGTCTCTTGCCAAAGCTTCAGCAGAATTTGGAGCAAGTTAGCAAAGGGCTTAGATGCTTTAGTTGCGCTGGAATTCCTCTGTCAATGTTTGTGTTTGTGGAAACCCTGAACTTGAAAGCAAATCTTGGTTATTTTGGACTCACCAAAGCCAAAATTGGAAAGGAGCATTGTTTAGAATAGCAGTGTGATTCTAGCAGTATGTCTACGTGTGTCTGCCCCGTTGGGCTTGTTAGCTTTGGCCTGGCATTGCCCTGCTGTGATGCAGGGATGGCAGCCTGTGAACGACTCGAGTGTGTGGCACAGCAAGCTCAGGGCTCTTTGAGAAGGTGGCGTGCAGCTGATAAGTTCGGTGATTTCCCTGTTTGATAGCAAATCCATCCAGCATGCCCCAAGAAGATCCATCTAAAAAATATTCAAGGCATGAGGAACTGGGGCGTGTCCCTACCATGCAGCTCACAGCCAGGACAGGGCTGATTTCAAAGCGACTTCTCCAATGTCAGGCACCAGCCCTGCTTTTGCAAAAAGCAGATGCCTCACAAAAGCACTCTGTAAACATCACGGGTGGTGAGCGGGCCAGCTGCAGAAATATGTCTGCGAGTTGTGCAGTCTTTCTGTTTTATTGACATAGTCACAAAGCTCTGGGAGCTCTGATTATAGTGTAATAATACTTGGACTGGTTTTCTGTGAACTGATCTAACTAGAAGTGAGTAAATAAATATTCCACAATAAACAAGTATTTGACAGTAATAGAAATATCAATTTTCTGTTACGCTCTGTTCCCAAGCTTTGCTCTACGCTTTCCATGGTTAATTGTGCTGCTCTGCTGAGACGCTTCACTGCGAAACAACTTCAGATTTTGTTCAGAATGCTTTTTTTACCGGGAAGTTACATCGCTTACAGAGACGTGGTGGCCTTATTCAATTTCAATAGCAACACTTATTTCTAATTTGGTTTAGGAATACGTATTCCAGCCATTTTTAATTTCTGAGTGGTATCAAGGGGAAGGTCTTCCAGGATGAGGAGATAACAATGCACGTGAATGCTCACGTTAGCAATTTCTAAATGGGTTAAAAAACAACATCTGTGTTCAGGGTACAAAACTAAGTCTTGCTCCAGCTCCAGAAGAGGGGATCTGTGGGGCTGGCTTGTCCTGGAGGCTGTGGAAAATGGCTATTTTTTACATTCAGGCTGATTGTGTATGTAGACCAAGCTGCATCTCATCCCTTTTGAAGTCTGGGGTATTTTAACTCCTGCAGGTTTTCACACACATGTATTGCAACTGGTGGCATTCAGCTTATGGGAACTGGTGAATCAAACTCTTCACATGTCAGACTCTGTAAGATTAATTCAGAAATGATTTTTCAGCTTGTTGGAATACTACACAAAGGATTTTGTGACCAAACTGAAAATAGCATCCTGTTTAGTGTGTTTATTTTCCTGGGTCAAGAATCTTACAAGATATGACAATCTGTTAAAGGTCTTTTAATGGTTTCTAAATTTACTTCATTTGATTTTTCTTTTAACTGTTTAAAAGATGCAGTGGGAAAATGTGAGAATGAATATAAATATTTTGGGGCTAGGGCCTGCAGAATTAGATACTATCCCTAAGTATACTCTTTATATTTTCAAAAAATTTGTTTTCAAACTGTGATTCTCAGATTTTAAAACAGCCTTTGCAGGACAGTCTTTTGGGCACTTTAACTTAAGTTAAAGACAAATCCTTGCTGAAAAAGTTGAAGGAAATTGAGAAAGCGATTCTTACAAATTCTACATGTTTATGAACAAATCTCACATAAAAATAAGGATGTTAATCAGAAATTGATTGTTCCAGTATCATTTATAGAAGCAGTAATTGGTTTCCACTTCACTGTGGAAGTTATCAAGCCCACAAAGGTCATGTCACCCAACAGGAGGAACTCACAGTGACACAGGTTGGGGCAGGGGCATAAGAAAGCACCTGAGATGGAGCAAAGATGCTGTGGTAGAAGGTGTCACCTACCATGTGCTCTCCCTCCTTCTCCAGGTGCTCCCCTTTTCTCCCCTTCTTTCTTCTGTCCTTCCCTTTGGAGGTTTTTGAAGCCTAATATCCATTGAAGGAATGCTGCTGTGCTTCAGAGGGAGGTGAGAGCTGGGTCTGAACTAGATTGCCATGTGCACAGAAAATCAAAACCTGTTTTTTGTGTGCCTGACAAGGCTCAGGACCTAGGAACAATAGTGGGAATTTACGAAGAATTGTATGCTGGCATAATCTACAGCAACAGGCTGGCCACATCCAGCCATGGTAGAGGCAAATAAATGAGTTCTTGCTTTCCTCATGTCATCATTCATCAGGAAATACTTCTCTATTTTAAGGCTTAAGAATTTCCATCAGTCTTACTGTACTCTTGGGCCAGAAGGGGTGGGCTGGTTGATGCAAATGTGTGTGCATCAGAAACTCCACGCAGCTGATGAAAACAAACCACAAATGAGAGAAAAGGAAGAGCCAAATTTTTACCTCGTGCAAATACCTGGCACAGGGAGGACGAGGAAACGTAGCTGTGTTTGTGTGCACATCATAAAAGCATGTCAGCCTGAAATGTGATGTGGTGTTTGAGAGATTCACTTCAATTGCCATTTGGTTTCAGGTGTGGTAACTGCCATTTGGAAATGAGTTGGTTATCATGTTTGAGGACAGGTGAGGTGGAGGTTTAGACCCTGGATAATACAAAATGAAAAAAGCTGTGTGCTCTGGAGCATGTTGCTGTAATCAGTCTACAAAAAAGTAATAGTGTTTTGTGCTGTTGATGTTTACGTGCATATGCTAACAGATGACTTGCCAGAATCCACTGAAAATGCAGGCAATTTTCACATTTTTTTACTGGAAAGACTATTAAATATTAATGTAATGATTTTTCAATCTGAAGCAAGCCAATAACATAATATGAAATAAGATCAATGTCTATATTTACTGCGCTTCTTAAGATGCGCTTCTGTTCTTTTTCCTTCAGCTGCTCGCATGCAGTTCAAGAGGAGGCTCCCACTGGACCTCTCTTCCTGCCATCCGCTGGTTTGGAGGAGGATGAAATCAGTACTGTGCAGTGTCATAAATTGGTCAGGATGTGTTTCCTGAAGCTAAAAGGGGATTAGAAGGAAAAAGCAGCTCAACACTTCTACTAAGGCAACCAAGGGATGCCTTGTCAGGGCTCGATCAATAAGCAAAGGTTTAACCACACATTGACACAGGAGTGTGTAAACATGCCACATTCTTACAGCGTACAATTATTTCATCTGCCTAATTAGTAGATCAGGCTCTATTCTTTTGCAATATGTTTATTAATCATTTAATCCTTTTTGGTTTTGAAATCACAGAGCAGACAGGTGTTTTTTTTTCCTTCGATGCTCCATAACCTTTTTCAAACAGTGCACCTACAAACTTATTCTTGAAAGCAATTTTTCTTGTTACATATATGAATTTTTATCACTTAGCTATTTATTTTTGTTGAGGTATGTATGCCAACCATAGATTCTTGTATTTATCTTCTCTCTCTGAAACAGGGAGCTGTGATGGTATATAAGACTCTGCTCTTCTCCTTTCTTTCCCTACCACCTTCCCCAGGGAGTTTCTGGTTCTTGGTGGCTGATAGTTTTGAGAAGAAGCAACACTTCTTACAGAGAGTCTTTTCCCATGAGAAAATTCAGGGCTGCTGTGCACAGAATTTCCAAAGTAAATGGCATCTATCCAGTGATCTAAACTCCAACTGTACTGTCTAAAAAATAATTAGTCTGGCTCAGCCTGTTTTCTTTCTATTCTTTTTTTGATTTAACAACCTTTTGAAACCTTTCAGGCTCATCTGTATCAATATTTCTATTTACATGGAAGCTCATATCTAAGGTCCTCAAAGCTCTTTCCAAATGCATATTTCACGTTTGTTTTGATGTTGCTGTTGATGTTACCATAGTAAAAGACTACCGCTCTTCACTCGTTCCTGTAACAGATTCTCATTGTGCCAATTATTAAGCTGAGGTACAGACAGGCAGGAGAGAGTGACAAAACAATACAAGCCAGGAGCCCTTGTGTTAAGAAAGAAAGAATGCAGAAGACTGGCTCAATCTTAAGAATATTTCCAAATTAAAACTTGTGTGACTAGGTTGGTGGTCTAGTTTTTTCTGCCCTAAATGTCTTCAATTTGCTCACATTGTTCAAGAGCTTTTGTGCATCTTGTCAGAGTAACTTGAGTCCAATTCTTAATTAATATAAAATGTTGTTCACTAGATAATGTTTCTACAGTTTGTGTAAGATTCTGAGAGCTGTTTCCCCATATTTTGCAAGTCACTAAGATATCTAACACCACACCACCACCGTGTAGAGGGGTTGTGAATTTAACCTTCCAGGGTTAGCTCTTCCCAGTAGAATTCCACGTGCTTCAATAGTGTGCTTCAGGAAACACTGCACATGCTGAAATAACACTGCTCTTTGCTCTTCAGAGGTGTTTAAAGGTTTCATGGCAGCTACAGCCATGCTTTCGCTGAAATCATTATTTCAAAGAACATGGATTAGTTCATGAACTTTGTTAGAAAAACACAAAACACTTTTGCGTTGTATGTATTCAGAGTTCCACAGTTAATGTTTTCCAGGTCTCAGCTCTATCTATGCCTCTGTCCTTCACAGTGAGGATATTTAATCAGCAGTTCCCCATGTCATCTTGCATGACTACAAGGAAGATTCATGTTTTAAGAACTGTCAGAGTGCATACTTTGCAATCCCCTTGGCTAGATTCTTACTCACTGTTAGCAGTAATTCACTGTGCCAGTAGTACCATTGAGGAAACGTGACTGCTTGCAGTCTAAGATATTACTTCACCATCGCTCCAGACTGACAGGGTAATAAAATGTATTAGCTAGACTCACATGTGGACTGCCATCAGTTTCTGAGATTGCTTAGCCAAATCTTTCCGCCTCTGCCTTACTGCATTTCTCAATATCTTTGCTGCCGCTCTTAATACAAGCAGGTTGATAATACCTGATGGCTTTCCAGAGGCTTTCACCTTGCCAAAGCAAAGCAGTAATAGCTGGGAGAGGGTATTGGTGATGGGCCAGTCTGTGCCAGAAGGCTGTCTTGTTTCTTGAGGCTTACCTATGCTTGTGAAAGCACTTTATTTAACATTCGCCTTTATCTTGTTCATTTTAGGATCAGGATCCAGGCTGTCAATGAAATTGGAGCTGGACCATTTAGCCACTTTATTAAAGCAAAAACTCGGCCATTACCACCCTTACCTCCTCGGTTAGAGTGTGCTGCAGCAGGTCCTCAGAGCCTGAAGCTGAAATGGGGAGACAGCAGTTCCAAGCTTCATGCTGCGGATGACATGGTCTATATCTTACAGATTGAAGACAGAAATAAGAGGTAAGAGATATGATTCTTCTTGTTGTGTTAATGAAAATGAATTCTGGCTCATAAGCACTTGTGAATCACAGTAAGAGAAGTGTTTTCCTGATTATTTCCTTCTGCAGGTGTATACAATCTGTTGTTTGAACAGGGATTCTGTGCCTGTAGTCTAACAAAGCAAATTGCATAACTAAGTTATGCAATATGTGAATGTTGCCTAACATTCTGATCTCTTCAATGAATAAATATCATAGATGGTCCCTAATTTACCAAGAAACACTCTCAACTAGTATAATTAGGTAAAGTAACTGATGTATCAAGTAGATAATCCATAGGGACCGTCAGTACGAATAATAATTTTGTGTAAATTAACATGATTCTTTCAATTTAAGTAGAGCTGTGCTGAGTTTTTGCCAGCTGAAGATCTGGCCCAAAAGCTCTAATTGTAAGCAATAAAACCACCATGAATAATGCCTAAATACCTCCCAGTGTTTCAACTACCAATGTAGAGAGGGTACATGCTCCCCTGTATTAATACTGAGAGGTGTCCAATGAATACAAATGCCCATTTGAAAGTCTGGCTGATAAAACAGTTTCTAAAGAGTGCAGTGATGCTTGGCAGGAGCCCATCACCTGCAGCAGCATGTGATCAAGCCAGCTGTAAAGAAGCATCCAGCAGGCTTCTTTTGTTTGCTTTCATGTAGCACTGCAGGTAGGAGGGTGAAGAACTGCAAATTGTTTTGAACCTGTTTTTATGTTGGAGAAAGAAGTTTCCTTGTAAGAATAAAATACGTTATGTTACCTGCAAAGAACCGAAGAAGCTTGTTCTAGCATCACCATTTGGTTTTACACAAACTTCCTACTGCAAATGGTCTCTGAAGAGCTGTTAATTAGGAGGAATTGCTGCTCCTTGCACGTGCTACTCTCTGCTATGCTCTTAAATTTGAGTTATAGTCCACATGAGCTCCCAAAGATGCAGAAAAACTGTTCATCTACACTGATTACTTGAATGGAGCCCATGCATGCAGTGGCTGTCCTTCGTGGCTGGGTTTGCAGCAATCTCTTTGGTTAGTATCTGAAATGAGCCATAGCCCTGAGCCCTCAGGTGTGCCAGTGTGGGCACAGCACACAGGTGGGATCGGTGTGCTGGTGTCTCTGAGAGGTGCTGTGTTTGAGAACATCTGGGGTGGACAGGTCTTGGCAATAAGGTCTATTTATTTGTTCCCTATCTGACTGTCCATTTTTCCTCCCCATTTGTGTGCTCCTGTTCCTGAAAGGTTACAGCGGCAAAGTTTTGTACATTCAGGAGAGCTGTCAGTCCTAAAGAACAGAAAATGACAGCCCACACATGAATTGGTAGGAACAGCAGGTGGTTACAGAGGCAGGAGTCTTCTCAGATCATTTCCTTACAAATAAACCCCATGAAAGGTTACTCAGCCATGTGTATGCCTGTGAAAAACACTGGGATACAGTCCTTCGAGCATCACTGGCATTTCTAATTGTGCAGTGCTGTAACAGGCTAACCCAGGTAAACTACGGATGTCTAATGGAGTAGTATAAATGCCAGTCTTTAGTTTGAAAAAGAAAGAAAGAAAAAAAAAAAGAATGGATTATCTAGAATAAAGAGGATGATTGGAAATCTTCTATGGCTTGAAAGCGTTGTCAGAAGGTGCCACAATGTCCCCTCTGCTCAGAGAATGGACAGCACCCGACTCTGGGCAAGACATAGATAACTCAAAATCATTGAGCCAGAGGGCTGGCCTTTGTATTATCCTTCATCTCTCCGAAGTTATTGTTACTATCTTTTCTGAGACATCTGAAAGTACTTTTGTCTGCTTTATGTTGAAATCCCTCCAGTCGATACTATAATTTCCCCTTCTTTGGTGAATATGAGCATGCAGTTTGTGTATTGTAGCTTTCCTTGCTGATGAGGTTTAAAATCTGAGTTAATTTTAAAGTGACATTGAAGCATTTTCACAAACAGAAATGCAAAGGTGAGCAAATTCTTTTTAAAAACAAAAATCAATGGTAAGTCACATCTGACCCTGATGGTTCTATTAGGCTTTTTGTAAAGATTCGGTTTGGGCTTTGTGCAGTGATAGTCAGCCAGTGCTCTGGAGTGTGTCTTGGTCATTAAGAATTGTTTTTAACTTTTCCGTGCTGTAATGAGGTATAACAGGCTGGTTGTTGCAGACTAAATGTTTCATTGATTGCAAGACCCGTGGAACAAAATACTTGGAAATCTCCTGACACTGATTAACACAGGGGCTTGGAAAGGTGTGCACATCAGAAATGTACCTGCTTTCTGTCTCATTTGCTCTTTGGTGTGTGACATTTAGGGAGATCAAATTAGCATCTCTTGTCCTTTCAATTATGTGTAAGCATTAAGTGGAAATGAAGAAAAATCTGTTTCTAGAAAGCACAATACATGGGAACGTTAGTTGAAGGAGGTTGACCTTTATGTAAAGAGGACGATAAAATTTCTTTCTTTTTAAAATAAACTTTCAGTTGTGACTTCATTTCCTAACCTCAGTAATGTCAAGAAAATCGCGTTAATCAAGTTGCACTGATTTCCATAATACTGTGGATTTTTATTTTCCAGGTGGAACAAATGAATCTAATTATAGTAATTCTTCTGATTTTTTTTTCCTGTACTGGTAATTAGTCTTTAGTTGTTCATACAACTAATTATACCCCTTAGTGTCTTAAAAAGCTTACAGTGTCTAGTCTGAAAAGAAAGAAATAGCAAGTACATTATTTGTGAGGCATTCATCAGTTACTTGTGCTTCCTTTAGGTAAATATATATTGCAATTAAGGTGAATTCTGTGATTTTTGTGTGTATACAGACAAAAATATGTATAGCTATATTTTAAGGGAATCATTGGGATGGTGGGATGAGAAGCATCTTAGATACTCTTTAAAAATGTCAGTGAAGGATTGTTGACCGTTCTTAGTCTGCTTTTGTAAGTGGATTGTAAGGTTGTGTTTGCTGACATCTAAACTGTAAGTGCTTTTGTTCTGTTTATTTGCTGAATGAATGAGTTATGACCCTATATCACTGGGTAAACAGTAGTAGCAGCATTTCCCTTTCCTAGCATATGAAAGATTGCTTATGTATATCTTAAACTATTTTAAAATACTTTGTTAAACTGCAGGTATTTTTCATTTGAGGAGATGCAATTCTTGGAAAAAAAAAAAAAAAAAAAAGGAGGGAAGAAAGAGAAAGAAAATTAGATCCAAAAATAGGACCTGCCTAATGACTATAAATTTTAATTGGCACATGCTGGTTTTCTGGTAACTGTTTTTCTTGGTAGGAGTATTCACATATGAATATCCCAAAGGCCACAGGCACACACAGATGTACTCCTGGAAAATTCTAGCTGCAAAGAATACAGGAATAAAAATTGCAAACAAATTATATAATCCCGTGAATTGATTTCCTTCTTCTTGCATAGTTTTACCTTAACTTGAATACAGGTGAACTTTTCCTGAGCATACCAATTTCTTTCTGGGATGGTCGGTCATCATCTATGTACAGCTTCAGGGTCTTGCCTTAAGGTTGCCAGCGACTTTGACTTCAACAAAAGACTAATGACTCGGTGCCTTAATTTATATGGAGGTCAAATCCTGCATTGTTAAATTATTTGGAGCTTACCAATTAACTTCAGCAGGCTGGGTGTTTTTCACAGTGTATTTTATTATGAAGCTGCACCTTACCTACCTGCATGTACTGACAAAAATGAAGCAGTAAGATTTGCAAAGCAGTAATAATGTGATAATAGCCTGAAACGTGAATTGGTCGGCAGAGATCTGTTGCAGGTCTTTATTCCACCTAAGCAGACAGTAGATCGATAATCTCAGTTAGAGGAGCACTGCCTCACCCCCACCCTTTTACAGAGTTGTTTTGGAAGGCTGTTCAGTTTGTTTCATACAGCATCACCCCTCATGCTCCTTGCCCAGGAGTGCGGCTGGTTAGAGCATTAATTTGCTGCTGCTGACCTGCGTTCTCTTCTGCTTTGGTTTTAGCTCTATTAAGGCTGTTCTTATTTGTATCTGCTGCTAATTTTTAACACTTTGCCATTGTAAACCATGGTACTGGTAGCTGCTTAGTAATCTAGTTCTTCTTTGACAGGGCATTGGATGCTCTCCATAATTCCTCCCAGATCTTTCATTCAGATGCTGTTAATTCACACTAAGTTGTGCTCAATATTCTCCGTTCTCTCTGTTCATTGACCTCTGATATGGTTGCACAAAAGAACCACAATGGGCACTTTGACGATCTATCTTTCACTCCTCCTGGAAGTGCTGAGAAGCTGTTGAGTTTTTACTATGTGTTTTTTTCCTCAGGAATCACTCAGAATCAAAATTTATGCTCAATCTCCCTCATTCTTGAAGCTGATTTTCAGTGTGTTTGTGTTTGTCTTTCTTCTTTATGATATGCTCATCTACCACCCAGGTAAACAGCAGAATTCATGTGGTCTATGTGCCATTTTTCTTTGCCAACTTCCCAAAAGTCTAAATGATTGCACAAGGTTGCAGTCTGAAAGGGGACAAAACAGAAGCAACCCAAAGCATCGGCAGCTTTCTTCTCTCTGGCGATCCATCAGGACAAATATGATCCTAAAGCCACAATATGGCAAAGTGGGGTGGATGGGAAGGAGTCTGATGCTTTGATTCAGTCTTCTGTGGTCACAGGCCGCAAATCCAAGCTGCCCTCAGCAGTATGAACTTCAAGGGGAAGATGGTAATGCATCCTCCAGAAATTAATTTTTATTCTGTATGTTGAGGCATCTCCGTTTTCAGTAAGTCCAGAAACGTGACGTGTGGCTATCTGTGGTAAATAAGGATTGCATGCTTAAATTCAGCAGCAGATGAAAGGATGATCTAGTAGAAGCAAGCTAAAAATCAATTTTGGCTGCAAGTGCTCCTTGTCTTGCCTGTGGATGTACGAGATAATTAAGCAAAGAAAACAAACTCATTTCATTTAACTGTTAGTACTTCTTTTCCTGTATCTTTCCTCTCTCCACTTAGTTTTGAATTTCTGAGTATAAGGAAAAAAAAAAAAGTGGTCTCCTTCAGTGGGTCATTTACACATGTAAACAGGAATTCTGTTGCTGGTGTAGGGAGGAGGTTGGTTTCTAAACATGCCCTGAGGAAGCATATATTATACACTTCCCAAAAGGTACCTTCTGGAAAACAGATCTTCAGATCAGAGAGGCCAAAGTGTCCCATCTGTTCGGTCCATGCCTCAAATTAGGGCAGGAAGTCAGGGTCGAGGGGCAGGTGCTGCCGAGGGGCTGAGCCCCACAGCGGGGCTGCCCGGCCTTGTTCTGCTCCAGCACTTGGGAGAACTGAATGTTCCCTGTCTCGGGGGGTGAATGAGATGTTTTTGTTTTGAAGCTTTGCTTTGCTGGGTGCGACTGCGTAGTGTAGGGAACTGCTGGTGGGGAAAGAAAATCACTTAAAGCAGTGAGTGTTTGATAATGTTCTTTAGAGAAAATAAGAGGAACAGTCTAAAAAAAAAAAAGTAGGTGGGGGCTATAAATGTGCAGATAACTGGGACATTGCAATAATAACATTAAAAGAGCTGTTGGTTTGTGAAATTCGTGTACTTTGCTTTCTAATTGTGCAGTTGCCCGTGCATGCTGAGCAGCAGCCTCGGGTCACCAGGTCAGCCCCGTGCTGTATTAATGACCGCGATCCAGCCCAAACTGTGGCAGATGACCACGTTTTTCTGGGAGGCAGTAAGGGAACCATTCAGATGGCTATTATAGCCCTTGTACTTGGCTCAAGATTGCTGTCTTATTTAGTACTGTACATTAGATTTTCTTTCAAATCAAATTGTTGCAAAGACAATCGTGTTACTAAAATATAAACAAAACCAGAGACTTTGAAAGGGAACCTGCTGATTAAGATGTGCCGAGCAATAATGAATGAAGGTAGAGCAAGTATATTCATAATCCTCTGCTTGACTGGAAGTGACTGAAGTGAAGGAAACAAAATAGCTCTAACATGTAAAACATTTCCAAGAAGATCTTCGCAGTGAATAAAAAGGTATTGATGAAAAACTAGCAGCAGTGGTGTCTCCCAAACAATCACTCCAGGACATTGTGTTCTCTTTTCCTCTCTGTGTAAGTAAATGAATAATCCGTGACTGACATGAGAATGTCTGGGGAAGAGAGAATTCAGATCACTCAAGTGAGATGAGGGGGAAGAATTCTCTGGGGAGAGTCTTTTTCCCTCGAGAAAGTTGCTTTCTTCTCAGTTTGTGCTGTTACTTACGAGGAGAGGCAATACTGCATCACGTTAAATCCTGATACCACAGATTCACTTCTGCATGGTGCAAATTTAAAATAAATAAAATTACTGTATTGAGGATACAGTTAGCCTGCAGAGAGAGTCTTTTCTCAAACACAAAATATCAGGTAAGGAATGCAGCCTAATATCTTCCAAATTTGGCTGGGCAAGCCTTTTAGAATCGAGCATCTCTTGGTGCTTATTAGCATACTGTGGGGGTTTACATGAATGCTCTGAGCAGGTAGAGATTAGAGAATGAACATGGCTGGGATGCACTCGAGCACGTTTTGTGTTTTGGTTTTGTCCCTCTTAAAAGGGGTGTTAAAGAAATAAGCACGAAAGTATAAACATACTTCTTTACGTGTGTTCCTATATAGGAACAAGAACACTTTGGGCTTGTTTAAATCACTTGTGTACCCGTACTAGCCTTACATTTTTACTTATACGACCGATTTAACATAACATTGGACCTGCTAGGGAACTAATCTACTACAAGACTCTGCTGTTTACAGGGATCTTTAACTTCTGTCAGTTCTCGGATCCAGTTCACCTTTCAGCCCTATCAGTATATAAGACATGAAGATAAGCTCAAACCTAGCTTATTCTTAAGAGGTGTGGAACAGGGCTTGGATGAAGCACAGTGAACAATGTCAGACTTTCCAAAAAGGCAAAGGTATATAGAGCTTACCTTTAAATGTGCTTTTAAAATTGCCTTTAGATTTAGAAAATCAATTTGCAATAATATGAACAAATTGTCATGTTTAGGCAATTTTTAATGTGTACAGACATCACTGTAGTGGTAAGCAATCATAAGTAATTCAACTTTAAGATCATTGCAGTCCTTCCACAGAAAATCTGGAAGACTGAAAAAAGATCAGAGGATATATTGCTTCAATTCTATAGCCGTTTACATCAAATGGGATATATGCTATTTTTAAACATAACAGAAATAACCCTGGAGAAGCACAGAGTACCTGCTTTGCACATGAGAAAAATACTACATTGTTATAAAAATAATCACTGGTGTATTGAAGCTAAAATATTTCATCCGTATTATGTTTCTTACATCATTGTTTGGATTCTTCTAAAGCATTATTGTCATAGTAAAGCCTATCAGCAATTAAGGTTGATTAACTTACTAGTCAGCCTTTCTTCTTCCAAAATTGGAAGCCATCTTTCTTCAAAGGTGGTTGAATCTCAGAAGTTTGAGTGTGCTTTCATTATGGTCCTGTGTATTGAACGTGGATGCAATTCCGTAATGCTTTTTGCTATCATTACAGATGTTTCTTCAGATAAAAATACGGAAGTGGAAAGGGGTAGAGATGGAAACAGGATGGGAATACTACTCCAATTCCCAAATGATGGGAGGAGCAGAAGTGTTTTGCCAGATCACTTTGTCAGCGTTATGAAACCTTGCTCGTGTTTGAAAGGCAAAACTGTAACTTGAGAACTAGCATCTCTTGGTATTTACACTATAAATATGTCTAAAAAGTGCGCTGTAAGCCCAAACTGGGGCAAGAGTGTTCAGAACCATTAGCTAGTAAGGGATATTTATCCTTGCACGTTTACCTAGCTCCACATAGAGAAAGAGCATTATTCTGTAACATCACATTGCTTCTTTTTTTACTATCTGTAGCCCATGGGTAAGAGCCTCTGAGCACTCCCATGAGTACTGCAGCGGCTTCTCAGCCAGCCTGAGGTGCAAAAAGTGGAGTGGGAGAGAGAGACAGTCACCTTGGTTTTTCACTCTTACTTCTGGCCTAAAGAAGTGGTTTGTTCATCAGGCTGTGAACCCTGAAAATCTTACCCCATCACACCAAGTCTATTGCAGCCTTTTGAACCTGCCATTGCTGCCTGTGTGAACCTGAGAAACGTGAGATAGCAAGCATAAAGTAGTTAAAGCTACATGAGCATGAATTTGGAAAAAGGTTGCCTTTGGAAATCAGCTTTAAAATCTGCTCCTAAAAATTTATGGTCATAGGGCTTTGATTTCTAATCAAGGTGAAGGGCTTGCTAAGACTCTCTAGGGGTAGTTAGTCGCATGAGGCCTCAAAGTACATTTTCAGCAATTTAAATTAACTGAACATTTCTTTTTATTACAGATGATTCTTGATCTGTGTTTGTACGTCCTTGGGTTTCAATCATAATATAATATGAATTGATTTCTGTCCCCAAGAGCTAATGACAGACCCAGTTTCTTTGAAATGCTCAAATTGGTTGTACAGTGTATCTCGTGCAAAGCCAAAGTGATCAGGACTTATTACCCAAGACAAAGCTAGTACCAAGATAGGGAGGTCACAAGCAAATCACGTTGTTGGCTTCCTGGTGATTTGAAATCAGCTGAAATAGTTAAGGTACTTGAATAAGTGTACTAAATCATCCAAATACCGTGTGATTCTGCGTGGTGAATGTTCTCCAGATTCAGAACTGTCGCAAGTAAGACTGTTCCCCAGTGGAGGCTAAGTGGTTTGATGCAAAATGCTGAGGGCTTCCTTTTTAGTTACCCTCAGCACCTGTGGGGGTCAGGATCTCAGTTAGAAATTGCTGGCTAACCTACGACTATTACTGAAAAGCATTTATCTGAGCAGAGCAATTGAAAATAGAAGTCCGAGTCTCTAGCAACCAGTGCGGTTTTTTTTCTTTAAGATTGATTTTTTTTTTTCTGCATTGTATTGTTGGACATGATTGTGTGTGTTGAGGTTTGTGTCTTGTCAATGGAAATACTTTGGAAGTCACTTCCTTAGTGTCGTGTCTTTTTCTTCTTCTCAGCCTGCTCCCAAGCAGACTTGTCATTGCAAGTGTCCCCCGCAGCTCCAGAATTGGCATCCTTCCATCCTACATATCCACCTCTTAGTTACCATGCTTTCCCTCTTCCTTTTCATTCATATTCCACAATGTATTAAATATTAAATGCAATCCTGATGCTCTGATTTACATAGTGACTCCGACTTAAGATGGCATCGATAAGGGCACGATCTCATCTGTGGGTCTTAGTGTGTGAATAAGGCCCAAATCAAGCAATAAAAGACTCAAAGAATTAATCTTGCTTTAAACATCTTTAAACTAGCAGCACACTCAGTGAGTTGTAGCAGAGCACGAGTTTAATCCATTTTGATTACTACGAGGTAGAAAATGTGTTGACAGAAGTATTTCCAGATACTTAACTTGCAAAAATGATTACATGAATTATTATTTGCAAAAGGGGCAATGAAACTGTTCTGATTTACCTAATTCAATAATCATCGTGTGTTAGTAGCAAACCATTTTTAAACTTGCATTTAACAGCTTTGCAAAGCATGTTCTGTCAGTTTTCACATGTATGCATTGAGCTGATAGATGTAACAGACTGAAACATTAGTACTGCTCCAACGTAATTATGTATTCTAATTTTCATTGTTTTCAGGTTTATTCCAATTTACAGGGGACCAAGTCATACCTACAAGATTCAAAGGCTGACAGAATCCACTTGTTACTCGTTTAGAATACAGGCTGTCAATGATGCTGGGGAGGGACCCTTCTCAGAAATAGTTACCTTCTGCACAACTAAGTCAGTCCCACCTGCAATCAAAGGTATGTAATATTTTACATATATCTAGGTAACATGTAATTATTTAAGTAATTGATAAATGCAATCACTCTGTAAATGTTAACATAAGTATGCAATAACAAAAAATTGGTGCACGCTGCTTCTGTATATCTGTGAATAATGAAGTTACATGACGGAGGGAAGCTAAATTATCACAAAAAAGTTCATATAAGCAATGTAAACGTTATACCTACCAGCGTTGTTATACAGACACAGGTAAAATGCTGCTACTAACAATAACATTTTTCAGGGGATGCTCTTAATTACTGGAACACTTCCATAAGGAATATAACAGCTGCACTACATACATGTACATACCAACTCAAGTGTTAGAATTGCATTCTGGTTTGTGTGGGTAATGTTCAGCAGAGCATTTCAGAATTTATTTTTCTTTAATTTAGAAAATTAGTAACAAAGTCACATACATAAAACATTTGATTCATTATGTCTCTTAGCATGCGTTCCGCTAGAAGAACAAAAGGCCTAATTAAATAAAGTTGTATTATGATACATCTTTTCCTTTGTGTGATTTCTGCCCCAAGTAATTCTGCTCCTTCTTCCAAGAACTATTATGCAGGGAGCAGATTTGCTATATTGGTTGTCAGATAAGCTGAAATCAGATGCCATGCTAACCTTTTCTTTTTTTTGTTTTTCTGTGTGCTTAAAACTCATTTTTCAAGCTGTACTATTTACTGTGAGAAATAGTAACGGTTAGTTTGTCAGAGTGGTTTAATTTGTTCCACCGTATTTGATATCTGGCTTTGGTGATTTTGACACTATTCGTGATCTAAGATTTAGAGAGGGGAAAACACTGCTGGGATGTACTGTCCTGTGCCTTGGTTACCTCCTCTGAATCACTCTCAGGAGGCACAATGCTCTTGAGTGCAGGGAGAGCATCAGGAGATTGGCTTCACGACACTAAAGCAGCACTGACACTAAAGCTAGCGCAAGCATGCACTGTAGTCACAGTCTCGTTCTGATGGACAGAAATCCGTTTTGGTAAGTTCAGCTCTCACTTAGGTTTTTGGTTTGTTTTGAGCTGCCTGAGTACTGAGTCCCTGTTAAAGGTGACTCATACCGAGGGCTGAATATCACGCCATGAAGACAGGGTGCAAATACTGGGTTGTGTGTGGGATGGGACCACAGGTACATGACAAAACACAGAGAAAAGGGCACAGCAAACACTGTGTTAGTGAACGCTGCCATGAGAAGGTAATGCTACGGGGAGAAGCGATCCCTTGAGGCAGCCAACAACATAATCATGTTGATTCCCTTCTGTGTTCAGAGCAATACAGAGGAGTGTATGCCATAAACTTTGTTCTCCGGGTATCAGAAGCACATGTTTATTCTGTAAAGTAGCCTACTCCTTCAGTAATGCCAACCCTAAAACTGAATATTGATAATGGCAGTTTTGTAAGTATCAGACAAAAATCTGCATGTATCAGGGGAGGGAACAAAAAGGAGAGAAAATAATTGAGAAAGTTGTCAGTTGAAATGAAGGTGTCTATTATCAGTCTCTCAACGCAGGCAGATGTGCAGAGAGAAACGAATATTGATGACATTTGGGTCTGCGTAAGATTCATGTGTTCCTCTTGAGTGGAAGCAAATTAATCTAGAATTCACATAATGTATGCGGCTGCAGCAGCGTTTGTTTCCTTGATAGAGTCTCCTGTTGTCTGTTTTCAGGGGCTGTGAGCCTACATTGCCTTTAACGAGCTCATGGCCTTGCACGTGCACGTTAACCGCTTGGTGAAGTGTTTAGCACCAGTGTTTCTCCCTGTTTCATTGTTTGGTCATGTGCTTTCTTGTTCTGCCTGATAAATACGTTGGTGGAGCCCAAATGCTGTCACAGTTGGCTTCCAGTGGCAGATGTTTAGCTGTACATGTACACATAGCTGCTCTGCTCGCCTCACCTGCACGCTTGCTGGTGGGCATAGCACGGCATTCGGGTGGTGAGAGATCTGTTCGCTGGGAAGGCAGCATTTTAACAGCTGGCAAAGTGGAGTTTATTGGAATTCCAGTGAAAGCGCAAGTCTAAGCCTTGTTAAAAACACCAGGTTTGATCATCTCAATTTCAGGCTCAGAATTATTCACGAGTCCAAGTATTTAAAATCACACAGAATCACACAGAATTTTCTAGGTTGGAAGAGACCTCAAGGTCATCGAGTCCAACCTCCAACCTAACGCTAACAGCCCTCCACTAAACCATATCCCTAAGCTCTACATCTAAACGTCTTTTGAAGACTTCCAGGGATGGTGACTCCACCACTTCCCTGGGCAGCCTGTTCCAGTGCCTCACAACCCTTTCAGTGAAGAAGTTCTTCCTAACATCTAGCCTAAAACTCCCCTGGCTCAACTTAAACCCATTCCCCCTCGTCCTGTCACCAGGCACGTGGGAGAACAGGCCAACCCCCACCTCGCTACAGCCTCCCTTGAGGTACCTAAAAAGAGCGATAAGGTCGCCCCTGAGCCTCCTCTTCTCCAGGCTGAACAAGCCCAGCTCCCTCAGCCGCTCCTCGTAGGACTTGTTCTCCAGGCCCCTCACCAGCTTCGTCGCCCTTCTCTGGACCCGCTCAAGCACCTCGATGTCCTTCTTGTAGCGAGGGGCCCAAAACTGAACACAGTACTCGAGGTTCCCAGGCTGGACTTTAATACATAACTCTAATATGTATTTAATACATATTTAATATTTTATACATATACATATACAAATATTAAATACATATGTATTTAATATTTAATATTAATATGTATTTAATACATAACTCTAATATAGATTATTTAAATTCTGTTCTGACATTCCTCCTCTCATTCTTCGTGAATGAAATATTCGATACTAGTGCTCTCTTTCTATGATGTGTAGCCGGCTGCCCTAGGGCATGGGAAGAGTACACAAATATTTCCACTGGTACAGGTGATTGCTCAGAACATCATGAAGTTGCTGCTTTTATTAATGCCAGTGTAATTCCTGAGTTGGCTTCTGCTTCAAAAAGCCCGTTGCATTAATTATCTTTGAATTTCACCAAATTTTCTGTGCATATTGTTTGTTACTGTTGAACACCACAAGAATCCAGAACTGCTTAAATCAGGCAAGATTGTCTTGAAATAAGTGAGACTTTTGAGTGACTTAAAAATTCAGCCCATGAACTTCTTTCATCCAGTTGTGATAGTAATTTGATTTTTGGCCACATAAATGTATTATAGATTGTGCTATTAAACCCGTGATGTCCTGAGATTCTCTTTTTAAAATGTTCTGTTCTGTAGTGAAGTGCATGTAAAATAAGTAACGTTTGAATGAGGTCTTTATATTAAATGCTTGCACATTTATTTTTATTGTAGCCCCTCGGGTGACACAGTTGGAAGGAAATGTTTGTGAAATTGCCTGGGAAATGGTCGCACCCATGAAGGGGGATCCTGTTGGTTACATTCTGCAGGTACTGGTTGGAAGAGAATCTGAATATAAGCAGGTAGGAAAACGTTCTCAATTGTCTTGTCTAATTGATGGAAATAGAAATGGTTTTGACCATTCTCCGGGCTGCTTCTTTCTACTGCATTGAATTATACCCTATGGTGATGCATCAGGTGAACTTTGGTATAGACTGAGTCAAAATCAAGAACTGTATGTAGTAGGTTGTTTTCTCCCCCCAAGGGATTATATAGAACACTGTTATCTCACCGGAATGATTTACGCCCTCTCCAGAGATGATTGCTGTTCCCAACTGGACTAACCCTTAGAAAGTTACAATTCTGTCCGCCCAGGATTTCTGTTGGTGCTGACTGCTGCCTAGAGATGAGATGAGCTAGGTGGATCATTTTTCCTAGTTCACTCAGCTGCTTCCTGGATTTTCAGGGTGGCTCTCAAGACTTTGTATCAAGGATTTCACTCAAGTAGACAACTTTTAATTGGTTTGTTCAGCCATCCCATTCCTGTGTAGGCTGTAGATGTATGGATGTGTTACTGCTCTGTATCAGGTGCCCCACAGAAACTGTGGACTTACATATACCTGAAGTATGGCTGATCTAGTCAGACATAGCAGGAAGGTTTCGATATGCCTTTTGCAGTACTGGCTTTGCATTCATACTGTTGTTATGTATTTTAAACTAGCGTGGTTGTGTTTTATGGACAAGAATGTTGCATGCTTTGCATAATGGATTTGAGGTTTTATTCATGTAGGTAAGTTTTGAAAAGAAAGATCCTATGAAAACTGAGTTAGATCTTTTTCATGATTATTTTGTTTGACCTGTGAAAACACAACCACATCCCACAACTGTCTGGGGAACAGTTGTGCACACAGAGTGGAACAGAGCTGAGCATGGAGTCTGCTTGGACTCCTTAAGGAAGCTCGTGCAACTCGTTGCTCAAGCTGCATGGCTGTGATACATAAGTACTAGCCCTGGAAGAATTTTACACTACAGATCTTGACCCAGTTGTTTGCTCAGAAGCCCTCCGGAAGATGCAGAATGTGTTGTTCTTCATATTAATTTCATTCAGAGAAGAGAAAATCCATGTGGGCATGCAGTGCTGACTAAGCGTGAAGTAGCCTGCTTCATTTTTCCTGGCACAGAGTAGGGTGCGTGCTGAAACAAGTGGCCGTGTTTCACTTCTCTCATTCATGCAGTGTAGCTCAGCAGGACACCATGCTGATTTTGTCTGGGACTACCAGCAGAACAGTTTAAAGGAGGGCATCGTAACACCTGTCTAGTATGTTTTGTATCTGAAGTGAATGAATATAGCAAACTTGCTCTGAAGTAAAACATCAACTGGAGAAAACAATGTCTCATTGCCATCTGTTAACTCTCTAAGTTTGAGTTCCCCGATCTTCTGCAGTGTATTTACATCTTTGGGATGTTCTCGAGAGATGTAAGAACACCTAGGAGGAACCCACTGTACTGTACTTGCACCTCATTTATGTTGTAGAAACACATACAGACTACATAAAATACTAATTTTCATTAATATATGAAACAAGTGAAATTGCTTTAGCATCTCGTTCCCTTGCTGCAAATTTAGCCACTGGCATGCTCCTGGGTAAAGCTCCTGCTCCTGTAGTTTCTGATCATCACACCTGAGCTGCCTCCCTCTACTTGTAGCCCCATGGATGCAGCCCTCCTCATCCCATAAGCCACCCTTCCTCCGCCATCCAACCTTGCAGAGCTGGTGTCAGAGTACTCAGACACCTTTCTTTCAGACTACTGGCATCCCTGCCCTCTTCTGGATGAACTTGTGGGTAAATATTTCTCTTCTCAGAATTGTGTCTGATGAGTTTGATTTGCAGGAGCTAAACAGATAGTAATTTGGCTACCTAAAAAGCACATTAGAGATACTGAATACTCCTTTTCCTACTTCTTGAGCAGTATGTTCTTTTTTTGTGTACTTGTACGCTTTATTTGGACACATCAGAAAGCAGTGCCATGTGACATTACAGTTCCTTTTAGGAAACCAGATCTTCCTTGTTTACAAGTCAGGAAATAAACCACTGCAAACTGCAGGAGTCGCTGGCTGAGATTGGTTTTTGTGTTTCCTGCAGTTTTGTCTGACAGAGCTTATTCAGTTAGAACTTAGCTTTCAGTTGTGCTGAAATCATCCTCAGCTTTGCATAGGTTTAACCTCAAATGAGTGCGAGGGGCTGGGTTGTGCCGGACAAGCAGATGAAGTTTGGGATAATGTTCTCCTAGCACGCAGCAGCCTGAGTTTTAGTTTCCTACTTGAACAGCTTTGGGGATCAACTCACTAAGGAGCCAACTCTTCATAAGAGATGTCCGAGGAAAATGACAGCGCTAAGTTTTAAAGCTCCTTCATCCTCAAATCATCTGCCTGTGAGGAGAAAAAAAATCTACGTTTGAAATTTCTGAGAATTTGGAGAAAAATTCTGAGAAAAACTAAATGTCCCTAAATGTTTTCCAAATGAAAGTAAGTGCATTGCAAAAATGTAAAATGTCCCAGCAGTGCAGTGGAAAGGCTGCTTTCCCGAGGGCCTTTCTGCACCAAGAGGTGGACACCTGGGAGAATCCAGTCGATCTTACCAAGCCCTGATTTTCATTGTTTGTGCTCTATTCCAGACTCAGCACACACACAATCTCTGAAACACTCACTGCACTGTTAATTTGTTTAAAGTTCTGATCCACAAGCCCATGTTTTTCCTTCTCTGTTTTAAATAGCAAGTCAAAGACACTTGTACTGCTTACAAGCCAGAATAATATGTATAATATGCATACGTATAACAGGCATTGACATTTAGTCTTTGTGCTATTTATGCTGAGTATTTTCTCTGCCTCCTGATGCCAGATTTGTGTAATGAGATGGAACAAATAATTTACTTCTGTTAGAGAATGTAAGTGCAGCCCACCTCGTGTCCACACACCTCTAAAGGGTTCCAGCAGTGGAGTGAGTGACACTAATTATGAGTCTGGATAAAATAAGAAGCCCAGACTCTTTCTTACAGAGGAATCTATCAAATGACTTAGAAGAAATAAAACCTTTCAAGTGGGCATGCTTTCTAAATAAATTGAAATCTGCCTCTGTTTCTTGATCACCATACGAAACAGGCTTGTATTAATTATTAAATGCAGAGGTCATTGCAATGGAGTGCAACAACCACATAAGGTTATCGTACACTTCCCAGTGTGTTGCCTATAGAGCAATTGTGTCTGTCATATTTTTATTATTTGGAGAAGATTGAGGGGTTTTGGAATTATTTAATGACATCTGTGAAACGGAGAAATCCTTGCCTACAGGAATTCTCTAAGCTGTCTATTTTGATCAATAGTATCAAATGCCGTAAGGGGCTTCAGCAGTGGTTTATTACTTGTGGTGATATTTTCACTGAGGGAGCAAGGCAAAAAGCTCATCATGTTTTTATTATATTCTCAGGTGCCTAAACAGAAGAGCTGTTTCTAGGAACTGAAAGCGATAAATTGGGTGGACTCTTTACTCCGTTTTGGTGGCAACCAAAGCATTGAGTGCTATATATATATATAAAAATGCTGCTTTACACAATCCTATTGGGTTTAACCTTTGTTTAGCAAGTTCAACGGCCTCATACATAATGGTCAAATTAAAAATTAAATTACTTTTTTGTTTCGTTTATTTTGTTTTGCTGTGTGTGTGAAGTCTATTCACAGAGTGTAACTGCATTAACAGCCAAGCATTTATGTTTGTGCTGAGAGCATTCTGCCCTGGATTAGCATGGTCCTAGAGGCACTAAGGCAGACAAAATTCAGCGTGGACACTAAGGCAGGTAAAACTGAGCTCAGGCCAGTAGTGCCTTCAGTTGCATAGCCCTCGAGGGTGCTCGCTGCAGCCAGTTGTGCAGGATGCAGAGGCTGCTGTGGGAAGCGATGATGATTAAGCACAAGAATCGTTTGCCTGTTGCTGAGAAGGGACATAGCTCCACTGGTGCTAACAATCTTCACTGAAAGCAGGACAATTTCCACCACCTTCCTAGCTCTAGCACAGGAAATGGTTTGTCTTTATCAGCATTGAATATTCATGTATTTGGTGTACCTTTGACTGTTCCTCAAGCCTTCTTTAAAGATGCATGGTTCTCTCACTTGGCTGTCTGGCTTTTTTCTGAGAAGTGCTGTTGAGTAGCTGGCTTGAATGGCCATCTGTATTTATTAGACTGTAATGAAGATACAGGTCTTTGATTTAGCTGACCTTAGCCTCCAGTTACACTGGTATTCACCACCCAGCCACACCAAAACAAGTAACAGAAACAATTAACTGCAGAGGTTTTTTCAATGCGAAGACAGGTTGTATAGATCCAATCCCTACTATCCGTGAAATGTAATTTCGGAAGTTTAGATGGTATTTTTTTTTTTTAATTAAAATTCAGTTTGGGGTTTTTACTGTTTTGGTTTTTGTTGTTGTTTAAGTAGCGATGTTTGTGGCAAATGAATTACTTTATGGCAAAGGCGTGTGGAACTCCTCTGATGATGTATTTTGAAAGGAAGTTAATAATGACAACAGCACCAAAAATATACATAGCTTACAGCTGTGTTGGACAGCTTTGGGTTGTGATGTCTTAGAGACTACAGAAATGGGGGGCTAGCTAAGTCCCTGAAGTAGAAGAATTCTGACTGCTGTGGTGGAGGAACGTTTCCAATTGCCATTGGAAAATGCAGTGGCAGGGCCTTTCTTGATAAGAGGTATGCTTTGCAAACAGATGTTTCAGCCTTCACATTAATTCTGTGGGCAGCTACAGTGCTTGTAATTGTTTTTTCCTGTGATGTATTACTGTACCTTAATGGCTTGCTTCTCAGTGGCTTTGGGAAGATGAGCAAAGATTGCAAGAAAGGCAATGGTGTGTAGCTTTGGTTAATTGCAGACATTTACAGCATGAATTCGTTGTGCTCCTGTCACTTGAGCTACAATGAACTTCCTGTGAATGCTGGGCGTACGTGATGAAGGTAAAATAATTTTGTTGGAGCACTGCTTCTTGCCTTACGTCTTGGGGCCAGGAACCAGCTGGTTACTGGAGTTCTTCGTCTGGAACCTCAGTCACCGTCATTCAAACTGTATTTGGAAAAATTGTGGAAGTTTAAAAGTTTAAAAGGAAGAGAGAAAATGAATGGAAGGAAAACCTTAATCTTTTGTCCTAGACCTTTCCAGGCAATCAGACTGGCTTCCTAACTGAAGGAGTAGTCTCAGGGGTAAGCATGGGCAGGGAAGTTGTGTTCTTTAAGTGGTGTTTAGCTGAGTCTGTCTCATTTTGATTTTTTTTTCCTTCCCTGGAGTAACACACAGGAAGTCCTCTGTCGGCTCAGTTTTAATTTCCCTCGTTACCTTTTCTCAGCCAGAGCTCTTACCTTCGGGAGGGCAGAGGAGCACTCTGTTTCCTGCTCCTGCTGTGAGGAGAGGGAAATCGGCGAAATGAGTAAAGGAAGAAGCATCCAAAGCTGAGGGTTTTTTTCTAGGAGATACGAGCACTTTGTGACACCTTGTATTTTATTTAATAAAATACCAGTTTCAGCAACCCTGCGTTATATAAATTGTTGGCTGGTTATTTGTTTTCAGAGTATATGAGTGTTTCCAGTGGTCTTTTTCCATTTAAGTCGCAAAACTGTCTTTGAGATATTCAGTTCTCTCTCTTCTTTCTCATATTGTGACTCATGCTCTGAGTCATAAGTTACCTACATTTGATTAGCATAAATACATCACGGATTTTGGATTGTTAAAGAACGAAATACAATGCAACCAAGAGGAGCTTTTTATACCTTAATAATATTTTATTGTTTCCACAATTCAGAAAGTGTAATTTCTGGCATAATTGCTGACTCTTGAGAAAAATGTGAGGAAAGTATATTAAAATAATATTTGCAACCGATTTTATGACTGTGCAGTGAATGTCTTGCAATAAACTTAGTTTGCAGATTTTCTTCATTTTGGGGCCAGATATGGTGCTTACATCTTAGACATTTTAAGCATGTAGTCACATTTTAACAGTACAGAAATATGTCTGTGATATTTATCACACCCATGAAAGACGAGCACGTCTTATGTATGATGTGTTGCCTGAAGTCTTGTCTGTTCTTGCGTGTGTTCAGTGTGTTGAGCTCTCTGTGGAGACCTGCCCTGGTCGGACATCTCTGTTCTGCTCCTCTGCGTGCCGCCATTTTGCTGAGGCCTACCCTCGCCTCACGAGAGCGTTCCCTTGAGGTCTACAGAAATGTTTCCTTACCAGACTCAGACTTGACCTAACTTCCTGGCCCAAATCCTTGCAAATCTACTTTAATTTATGACAACTTGTGACTTTGTATGAAATGCAGAACCTTTTCACATACAGGTTTCCTCTGCCTCTACTTAGAATGGATATTTGCACTCATTTTTCACTCAACAAATACGTCATACGCTTCTTGAATTTGTTTTGATATTATGAAAAAGTGAAGGTAGTTCTGTTTTATTTATTTAACTGTTCTTGCTGTTTTGTTTTGAAGGTGTACAAGGGAGATGAGACCACGTTCCAAATCTCAGGCCTTCAAGTCAACACAGACTATCGGTTTCGCGTCTGCGTGTGTCGCCGGTGCTTGGATACCTCACAGGAACTTAGTGGCCCTTTCAGCCCATCCGTTGCCTTTATGCTTCAGCGAAACGAGATCATGCTTGCAGGAGAAATGGGAAGCATAGATAATCCTAAGATAAAGAACATGATTCCTACTGATGAACAGTTTGCAGCCCTCATCGTTCTTGGCTTTGCAAGTTTGTCAATTATATTTGCCTGTATATTACAATACTTCTTTATGAAGTAGAGAATTCAATGGAAGTTTGAGATACAAATTTAACTAATGCTACGCATTATAATCCACACATTTATTCAGATATTCCTTTTTGAAATCCTTTTGTTCTACCATGCATTTTATATACTTCTCTTGTTTTTACAGTTCTAGCTTGAAGAAAGATAAATCAGTGTTTTGATGCACCTTTTTGAAATTCAAAACTAGGAAGTGGTCAAACTGGAGAAACAAGCAAACCAGATACCAAAAGCAAGATTTTTTTCCTTCACAGTTTCAAAAATGTCACCAATTTGCCTTGTCATCGTGGTTCTGTTTTTGTTTTCACTGAAGTTCTTACAGTCTCTTATTTTATGTTACTATTTAGGAAATTTTAATTGAATCACTTTTTTGTTTCTTCTTTTTCTCCTAAACATTAGTCACAAGTGTGTATAGTGGTAAGACTAGAATACAGTGTTAGTCAACAATACCAGGTTTTCATTGAACAGTATTAGCAATGTTGCCTATGAATTATTCACTACATTTGCCCCATGTTTTCAAGATAAAAAGTAAATTGTTATTTTAACTGCTTAGTGCATTTAAATCGGAACAGTATCCTGCAGTCTAAAAACCTGTTACTTTTACAGTTACAACACTATGAAACTGCCTGTATAAGAAATCAAGTAACCAAACTGCATATAAATTATGAAGCATTATAGATTTTTTTACCATTTTGATTCCTAGCAGTAATTTTAAGTAAGAGGGCATTGTGCAATAGTTAGTTATTCCCATGTTCAGCTATTTAAAAGCTGCTTTAACTTGTCTGTTTGTCACTGTATATAACTATTCCTAATCTAATAGTAGATATTATTCTATTATGTTCAGTCTGATTGATATGATTAGAGCTGGTGACAGCTTACTGCCTCTACTGAATTAGGTGAGATTTACACTAAATGTAAGCAAACTTCACTGTCAGTTGATCTTTTGGTTTTTGGAGGGGTATTGATTTTATAGAACTTTCTTGAAGATATCAGAAATGGGATCTGTTTATTTTAAGTACCTTAAACGGGTGCCTACGTTATTCTTAACACAGGGCTAATCAAAATACTTGGTACATTGCAAAATTGGGACTGGAGTCCTACAGAGGTATAGTCCTTGCTCTTACGGCTGTGTTTCCCCCCTCCTGCCTGCCTCTTCCGAGACACACATTTTAATCCATCAAGATAGATTTTTAACTCTTGAGTCATTGGATTATTTATATTAAGTCAACATTGTGCGAGTACCTCAGGGACATAAGTGAGCTGGAGGTGCAAATAGATTCCAAAAGGGTGCAACAGACACAGTGTATTTCCCTGCCTATTGTTTTTGTATATTTTTGCTACTTGGTTTTGCTTTTGTCCTAGCTATTTTGTGCTCTGTCTCCATTGTCTAGGATTCAGTGTCCTATACTAGCATAATATTCCCTTAACCAAAGTAATGGGGAAAAACAACATTATTTTTGTTTTAGGTTTATTTATACTATATACTGCATACAGTACTTTAAATACCAATTACAGTGCAATCTTTTATTTATTGTAAAAAAAATAAAAAATAAAAAGTGTACTTATGTACTAATTCCCCTCCCCACCCCCTGTAGCATGTTATATTTTGTCTGTTTTATACTGTTGTACTTTAGGTCAACTTTTTACCTGGCAGCATTCCTAGTATTATTAATCTTCTTACATTTTCTTGTGTTTTTGAAGATGGGAGCATCTAGTACATTAAATGCCAAAAAACATTATCAGTGATTCAAACGTTTACATGTATCCAAAAACATAATCATCTCTGGAAAGAAAGTGCTAAGATCAATGAATTATTCTGTGTGCCTCTCTAGATGTAGCAAATATTAGAAATGTTCTGTATTTTGTTATTGACTATAATTAGTTTAATTTAGCCTTGCAAACTAATGGCATTGAGCTAAATATATATATTTTTTTGTTTTTTTTTGCCAAAGTCATGGCTTGTCAAATTTATTTACATCTTATTTAAATTTATTTGTGATATGAAACTTTGTGACCTTGCATCTGTATTTTGTGAGCAAAGCATATACAGCTGTTTTCAATGGAGGGGTGGGGAAAGTGTATTTTTTAAAACAATGAAAAGACTGCTAGTTTGGAAACCCAGAAATCTGAGTAGAGTCCCGTTTTTATTTTTGGAGCATTGTTTCAGCAGTGCTGCTATTAAACCCAAGCTTGACATCTTTTTTAAAAAGGAAAAATTGAAGAAAAAAAAAAATCTTGCTTTATAGTATTTGATCGATTTTGAAAGCTTGCAGTACAAAGATACTAAAAGCAGCAAGCCGAAGTGCAGAGAGAAGCAATCTGTTGGACTTCAAGCATTTGTGTCAGTGCCAACCTGTTTGGTCCCCTGTGCAATCATGCTCATGACAATGCCCTCTCCAACCCCGGGTTAACCAAGTGTTCTGCAGGAGTTGGAGCAGGCCCTAAATCAGTTACCTTGGCATTATTTTAGTTTGTATTTTCTGCCATACTGAACTGGCTGTGGTTCATATGTTAACATCACAGATCATAAACCGTTTCTGTTTGGGTTTCCATTCCCGCAGTTTGCTGTTGCCTTGTCTTCCCCGTACGTCCTTTTGCCCTTTGATCCGGTAGCATCAGGCACTGAATCAACTCCAGGAGCTCTCTGCTCTCAAAGAAATAATGAACACACACACACACACAAAAAAAAAAAAAAAAAAAACAAAAAACGAAAAACAAAAAAAGGTAGAATGAAACACTAAATATTTACAGCCCTTAAGGAAGGAGAGATGTTTTTATATTGTTCTGCCTTTTTCTTTATGAACTTGAAATGTTTTCTAATCCTGTTTGTTGGCTACAGTAGTTCAGTATTCAGTGTCACGATTGAGAAGTGCCCTAACTGAATGTGTATGAACCTTATCCTTGCACAGTTCTTTAAATTGAAAAAAAAAAAAAAAAAAAGTTTTTACCTCACTATGGGAACATACATTCCAAGCTTTTCAACTTAAAAAAAAATAATCATAAGTTTTCTTGTATTGTAAATTTTAGACTATTTCATATGCATTGTATTAAAACTGCCATATCAATTTTAATGTATAGATTTTGCAAATACTACACTATGTATGTAAGACTTAACTGTATCTGTAGTGTATATGTAATATATTTATGCCCAATAAATGTTTTAATTCTTTCTGATATTACCAGAAGTTTTCTTCATTGAATACAGTCCTTTCAGTCTGTTAGGTGGGCCCTTTCAGGTACTCAGGTGATGTTACTGCAACCAAAGCAGGAGTGAGAATCCTAAGTTTAATTCAGGATGTTTCTGATTTGTAGTTGGAAAGGTTTTTATCATTTACAAAGTGTTTGCTGGTGCAGTTTGGTGCTCCGAGTCTCCCTGTGGGGCTGCACCCCCAGATGACAATTTTTGAGGTGGTTTGTTCTGTAGTGATGCTGTGGTATCCCAGATCCTCCACTTTCAGCTTTGGATTAACTACTTTCACCAAGATGAGCATTTTGGCCTACTTCCAAGCCCCGGCGCTGTCTGGAAGTGACCATGGCCCTGCAGCCCGACTTTGTGGGCTCAGGGAAGTGCTGCTCAGCAACCTGGCCTTCTGTGGTGGCTTTTACACAAGTGTCTCAGAAACCTTGGCAGGAGATTTCTGGGGAGTTTGACAGCTGCAGTCTCTGTGGCCGCGCAGAGAAGCCTTTCAATCCCTTTTCACTCAAGGGATTTAAGCGAGATCTTTTCTAAGACTGAGCTAAATACGTGGCAATTCCACCCCGCCCCTGGAAAGCTGGAGTTTGGCTGTCCCTGAACAGGACCGTAGCTGCGGCACACATCTGAAGGCTGCTGTAACATTCAGTGTAAAATCCTCCCCGAGAATATCGAGTTCCTGCTGGAGTGGGCTGGGGTTTGGGAACTTGGAGTGTGGCTGCAGTGCACTCAGCCCTGATCTTTATCTGGGAATTTAGGAGCTGAATTTTCCTGTGTTCTCTTCTGGGTGAGGTGTTTTAGTCACTTTGGCTGAATAGCTTGCCTGAAATGTTAAATGACGGTAAAAATATACCTGCATTTGATGTCTCTGAGTAAATAAACACTTGAAATACCAGAAGTTTTCATTTACCATTAATTATGCACAATAAATTCAATTACTTGTCATAGAGAATTAAGCTGGCATGTATACATGTCCCGTGGCAAACACAGTGTTTGTTTTTTAAACAGTTTCTCCTCTTCAAATCACTGCATAAATGCAGCATTTTATTTGTTAACTTTTTTCATTACTGCAATTTGCAAACATGAGTGTTTTTCTGAAGGAAATGTTTGGGGTTTTTTTGTGTGTTTTGTTTTGTTTGTTTCTTTCTTTCTTTCACCCCCCCCCCCCCCCCCTTGGTTGCTCTTTATTTATTTATTTAAACGGTGCTTGTCAAAACAACCCCTCTCTAACAAAATCTTCTGAAGATGTCTGTAGACGGGTAGCCAGCGCTTTGTTACCTGAAGAGCTCTCATTTCACCCGGTCCTTGGTTCCCAGCTCCCATGGCCACGGCCTGTGGATGACGGGGAACAGTGAGAGCCTGGCAAGCCCAGGACAGTGAAAGAGGATTGATGTTCACCATCCGAGCTCTGTGTTGTGTTGTATTGTGTTGTAATTGCACACCCAGACTGGTAGGGTTGGGATGGGTAACACGAACTTTCCTGTGGGCCTTGTTTTATTCATGCCCTACAGAGCACGCAGCATCCCTGCTTGGGCAGGACTGTGTTTAACACCATCTCTTGCCTCTATTGGTGTTGGAAAGTTACCTGCTTTGAAAAGTTTTGGAGCAGAGCAGGGGCTTCTTCTATTTCTAGATATTTCTGTGGCCTTACCACCGACCTCCGGGCTCATGTGGAGCCAACCGAGGCCGGCCGGCCGTGCCCCACCTCGCAAACCGAGCAATCTCCAGGTCCTCCAGCAGCCGAGCGTGGTCACCGGGCTGGAGGCTGCTGTTTCTATAGCAGCAGCAATTCCATCTCCTCTCAGTAATCAGAGAGCCTGCTCGAAAACGAATCAGGTAAAATTTGTTGTGCTTTTGGCTTCAGCCTGTGTCGCCAGTTCAGAGCACGAGCGGTTTGGCGGAGGCGAGCCCAGCCCTTGGAGGGGTCTCTCTGTGGGAGCCGGGCCCGGAGGCACCGCGGGGCAGCAGCCAGCGCTGGGCCCTACACCGTGTAGCGGCCTCCTGCCGGGCTGCTCCACTCAGGCCCCCTCAAACCTCTGAATTTTAGGAGATGCTCAAATTCAGCCTACAGCAAACAGCTCCTTCTGAGGAGAAAACATGCACTTGGAGGGATGTGGGTGTTGTCCTGAGGCCTTCCTGCCTGCCCCTAGGTGACTGCAATTCTCCTGTGTCTCTCCCTCCTGTCCGGAGGCATAGCAGCGGTGCTTGAAAACACCCCTGAGAATAAAACACGTCAGGAACTCCAGCTTCAGGGGCTTCCTGAAGGAAAGAGCATGGCCTGAGCCCTCATCCCGTGTGTCCCAGGGCTCCAGCATGGCCCAGCTGCCTGGCTGGGTTGTTTGAGGCCAGCTGTGCAGCTGGAGCAGGGCTCCCATCGAAGCGGTGCTGAGCAGCTCCGGCCCCGCTCTGCTTCTGCTCACCCACCTGCTGGCAGGCATTAGGGAAAAGCCACGCGGCAATTACTGTAGAAATCTTATCCATGAATTATATTTCCTGCATAAATATTTTTTCAGGAATTATAGTTATTGCAGAATTCTTGATGTATTATAATTCTGTGAAGTGGTGTAGAAATTATATTCCCGGCCTGTAATATTCACCTGCCTCGGAGTGAAGATATAAATGTCAACTCTTATTCTTCTCAGAAATGAGAACCACAGGTAAACAGAGAGGAGGAGGTGGACATTTTGGTTTAATACTTTTATGGCTGAGCAGAAAGCCAGCTGAGATCCCTCGAAAAGGCTATCTCATTGGTAATACATTTAATAAGTTCTAAATGATTGCATCCGTTTCTGCTCTTGACAATTGCTCTCTCAATGTGCGGATTCTTGGCTGGGTGAAATAAAAAAGCAGCTATGAGGTTTGACAAGACGCTTTCAAACACAGCAGATTAGCTGGCTCTCTGCTGCTATTTAGGTGGACGTGCTGTTGTTGGTTTGGGTAGTTATAGCGGCTGTACTAATTGCTTGTGTAGATGGTATTGCATGCAATCTACACTATTTTTAGGTCTACTAGCAGGATTAATAAATAACTGCTTGGGTCAATGTGCTCAGTGGATGTCATTTCTTAGTAATTTTATTAGCTCATCTCCCTCGCTTTCTGTTGCATAAAAACTTACTCTCTGCAAACAAAACAGAGCAAACAGGAGGGAGGCAGGAGTCTTGTGAGGATCAGCAAGTGAATGGAGTGGAGAAATCCCACCCTAATCCAGTACAAACACTGTGCTCATTGACAGAGGCCTCAGAGTACCCTCTTTTCCCCAAGACACCCACACACCAAGCCCGGGGGACTCTCAAGACCACTCACCTCCATGCAGCAGCTCAGCTGGGCCATTGGCCAAGGTTCCTCTAGCCAAAGGCAACAGCAATCATGTTCTTGTAGCCAAAGGGCTTTTATGAGGAAGAAACCGCTGTGCTGATCTGACTGTATCTGAAATTTGTTGCCTTTTTTTTCCCCCTCATATATTGGCATTAGGCTAGAGGTGTTCAGGGACTGCCCAGGCAGGAGCCCCACACCGTGCACCACCCAGGTACAGCCCCCGTGCCGTTTCCCTCATGAGCTGGTGGCCGGTCAGCGGGCTGAGACCCACAGCTGAGCACTTGCTCCTGTGCAGCCAAAAATAGAAGGTGGCACCTTCTACAGCACAGAGAATTTTACAACAATCAATTGCATTGTCACTGCTTGCTAAAAGTCCCCTGGTGCTATTGACCGGGCAGAATACGTGCCCGTGTGTGATCATGGATATTGGCTTAATTTTTGGTGAGAATTTGTAGCACGAGTTTTTGCTGCTTTTTGTGATATGGGGGTGTTGCAGGTGCGGATCCACGCAGGGCTTTTGCTATTGAAGCCCACCAAAAAGCAAAGACCAAAACCCACCTTCACATGGGTCGTATTGAAATACCCAAGAGAGATGATGGCAAACTACACGTGAAACCTGTAGCTTACCTCTACGCTAGCTTTCCGTAGTGAAAAAGAAAAGCTCATCCAAACAAAACTGCAAATGTTAATTGTTTTGGAAGCTTCAGCTCGTCTGGAAGCCAGCTTCTCGTGGCGATGTCACCTGGGCAGCAGCGGGTGGGTTTGGGGGAACCAGCTGCAGCACCTCGGCTGCCACAGGCCAACGATGGACAGAGAGGTTCTCAAGGTATTTGGGTAAGTAACTGCTTTAAATAGGGCTCAGGCAAATGTCATTTGACACAAACGTACAGAAATGCTGAGCATCCAGCAACTCCAGATATGACATGTAAGTGCTCCTTTTCCAGGATATTTTATTTTTGGCAAGCAATACAATAGGACATGATTTTCTGCCTGTGCATGCTTCTATCAAAAGTATTTTTCTAAAATGAACGGAGATTTCTGGTAAAATGCTTTTGACCTATTTTATCGCCAATTCAACATGCTGCCAAGACATAAAATGCTGCCAAATTGTTCCTGTTTATTTGTGAAGCTGTGATACAAAATGTAGAGTTGGAAAATCTTTTAAAACTTGAGCTGTTTAATGAATGAGCCTCCTGTTACTTCCTATGTGGCTTCTCACACACAGGGCAGTGAGAACAGCAATATTTTGACTCATGAAGTCCCTATATATATATATATATATATATATATATATATATATTATTATAATATATATATATATTTTTTTTTTTTTTAATCAGAACTGGCCAAGTTTGTTCTTACAGGGGAGAGTTTGCAGAAGTGCAGCATATGGCTCTGCAGCCTGCAGGCAATTTTCCTGCAGAGTCTTCACTGCAGGTACCACAGATCTCTACAGCCACATCCAGACCCAAAATTGCAGGGGGAAGGGAACCAGCTGTTCTAGAAAAGCCTCCTGATGTCCTGGTCACATTTTTAATTTTTTTTAAATGAAGCTGTTTCTTAAAGCTTCAGGCTATAACGTACCCTCGAGGCAGGCAACTCCATCCTCATCCCGCAGTGGTGGTGGAGAGGCGTGTGTCCTCCTGGAGGCAGCTGGCAGTATTTGACTTTCTGATGAAAAGGGCAGGTTATCCAGGTGGCTGCTTCCCATCCTCCAGGTGAGAGCAGCTCGTTTTGCCCAGTAGCTGTCTGAAGAAGCAGACCCTGGTCACCATCTAGAGTCAACGCACTCCAGTAAGCGCGACTCCCCCGACTTTGGCATTTCCCTACAGGTAAGTTTTAGTGTCAAGGGAGGCAGAACGAACAGGAGGTACGGTGCAGGCTGCAGGAGCTGCTACAGCATGTGTGAATGTTTGAATGTTCCCTGTCTGAAACTTTTCCTGCTTGGTGCAAGAGTCAAATGGAGGTGGCTACTCTTCTATCCTAAAATTGCATGCATTTTGCTGGATTTGGCCGGATGCTCAGTGACTAGCAAAGAAAAAGCCATTTCCTAAGTGAGACCAAAGAGAAGTCCTGTCCTGCCTCAGCACAAGAAGCCAGCCCCCTTGCTTCTTTTTGTGACCCCAGATTAAATGTTATAAATTCTATTCTATGCACAGAGTTCTGCCAATTTCACAGCCATGGTGTAGTTAGAATTTACAGCGTCTCCTGAAGAAATGCTGGGTGAAATGAAACGATCTGTACACCTGTACTTAACAGGCAGAAAAGGAGCGTGCCTGCCCCAGGGGCTGTCGCGTTATGGCTGTTCTGGTTTATAAACCAGGTTCCCGTGCACAGCCCTGCCCAGCCCCACATGCAGTTATGAAGGGTCTCATGACTTTATTTCTTTTTCTGTTCACATTTAATACCACAGACACAGCTGAAAGTTGAAACGCTGATGTGATGTCAGGTGCGTGATCAGTTCATTTACACAGACGTGTTAGTAGTGAGCTTACATCTTTACAATCTTTTCAAGATTCCCCAATTTCTGGTTTCCCTGAGTTGCACGATGTCTGCCATCAGATCTGAATGTCAGCTGGCAACAACCGAAAGAACAAAATGAACAGAAAGGCAGAAGTGGTTAGAGTCGAACGGGGGGTGATGCTACAGCACTGCTGCTCCCCTAACACCCGCCAGCCAGGGCCTCAGTCCGCTCCAGAGATTCAAACGAAGTTCATCTCACTATTTGGGCCTTTTGCATCTCCCGTTTGCTGTGCTTCCCCAGCTAGTTCTGTGGTTTGCCCCTAAATCTGTGCACCCGCGTTCAGTCCTCGCATCAAGCCTGCCCTCACAGCAAGTGTGCTGGGGGGAGCAAGCCAGCCCTATCGAAGCTCTGTGTGATACCAAAGACACAGAATATGCAGAATTGGCCAAATTCTCTTTTCACTTATACCTGAGCAGCACCGGCAGCTGAAGTGGAACAGGCAGAACATGGCCCATCGGCGGTAACAGGAGGCTGAAGGCAACGGGAATTTTGCAGACAGACAATTCATTCTGTAGACTCAGTTGTGGACCAGCTGGCAATAAATACTAGAATCAAATAAATAAAAGCTGCTATTGCACATGCATGCCCCTAAGCTCTATTAGCTGGACCACAAACTCCACGTGTTGGTTTGACAACAGGTGCCATGTAAGGCATACGTACTAGCATAAGGGATGGAGAGTGTTCTGGTTTGCTTTGTGTTAGAGTGGCATACTTGAGTTATAAAACTCAATTTAATTTTTTTATGGATTAGGTATGAGAATGCGTCCACCTGTGTGTCTTAATGCACATTTTTCTCTTTCTTTTTCAGGCCTTGTCAGTTTAAAATGTTCTGAAACACGAGCACAGTTTTGAATTTCACACTGCAGCAAACCAGCACGACTGCACCCCAGGCTCTGACCGCCTGCTACGCCCGCGGCAGGAGCCCCCTCCTCACACTGCTGACAAACTGGGGTATGGGGGGCGCAGCGTAGGCACAGGCAGCACGAATACTGGAACAACTAAAAGCTTCCAAGTTTGGCTACAGTGAGTCGTTCACAGTCAAGCTGAACAGAACAAGTACAGATGAATTAGCTAGTAAAAAAAAAAAAAAAAGACTTTGGTGGGAGATCGCATTCCCAGTTTTTGTAGCATCACTGCAGTCCTGAAGTCAGCACTGTCCTTGTCCCACTGATAAATATTCAAAAAATATTTCAGCACAGCCATGTTCTAAGCTGCTTCTATAAAGGTATTTTTTTGTTTCCTTTCGATTCAGACATGACATGAGGGTCATTTATTTTTAGCATGCTTAAAAACTATCCATTTGTATGTCTCCTCTTCTTTTTGATCTTTGTTTAAAAATCTGGATTATGAAAAGTGTATCAAATTCTATGTTTACTACTCCAAAAAGGCAATTATTTTTTTTTTCTCTCTTTAGGGTCTGGCTATAGGTTAGCCAAATTTTTAGCAAAACTAAAGTTAACTCTGGAATAACTCAGCCTGAATTAGCTGCTACTGAAGTCGTACAAACTCTCAAGTGAGCCGGGCTACGTTTGCATGTTCCAGATGGGAAAACCTAGCTCCCCTGCATTCAGAAATCATATGGTGGACAAAAGCAGCAGCGAAGTATGACTCGAGTGTCGCCAAAGTCTGTAACCATGTGTCTCCTTTGAGATTCTCGAGGCCTAGTCAGTTTTTGAAAATCCTTAACCGCCCACGCCACGTCTTTCAGCAAATCCAGGTGACGACAGAAGTACAGCTTTGCTTTTCGATTTGTGTCTCCCGCCCCGCGTCTCTTTCGTTATGGCTTTCTGGGTAATGCTGGAAAGCGATGCTCTGCTGCTCGGCACGCCGTGTCATGTGGTGACGCTCGGTTCTGTCCACACACGCGAACTTTCCTGCTTCGTGCTGGAGAGTCTTTTCTTTGGGAGGGGTTTGAGTCCAAAGAGCCGGCAAGCAGCGACTCGGTACTTCTTGGACATGATGTTGTAGAGGATGGGGTTGATGGCAGCGCTAAGGTAGAAGAGGACAAAGGACACCAAGTTGCAGTACTGGCTGATCACTGCTATCTCCAAGGATCCGGCTTCAAAGGATTTGGAAAATAAATACCGTCCTACGTGAAAAGGCAACCAGCAGAGTATGAAAGCAAATACCACCACAACTAAAATGAAAACAGCAGAAGAAAGTGTGTTAAGTGTGAGTAGGGAAATATGGGTGATTTAAATGAAATGTCATTCTATCTCTGTAACAAAATAATCCCAAAGTGTGAAAACGCACCCCATAATTTTTCATTTTATCTCAAGTACATTTTCTGACAGCATAAATTAGCAATACGTAATACAAATCAATCGAATCTAAACAACCTGCCCGTATACTGCATGCTGTAGCACACTTCTGAACCATCAAACTTATCTTTTCCATAAAAGGAGAGAATTCAGGAATCAGAATGGTGACAAAAAATGTAATATAATCTATCATCTTCATCTACCAAAGCAAGATATATACAATGCGATAGACTCAACACTGTGGGTTATAATGAAAAATGTAATCACTGGGAAGCAAAATGATTGAAGGCAGGGGCCCAAAGATAAAATAAGCCATCATCCGGATCAGTAGAGCATGTACACCAAGGTAACAACAGGCAGCGGTCCCCCCCTCCAGTTTGTCTGTGTTTTGGAACATGAATTACTCCATGAAAGGTAAACACATAATGTATAACTACATAGTTATAGTTACATGGCACATCTGTAATATTACACCCTCACTATGGCTATGCATATGTATATTTGTGTTATATAAAATACAGGTAGAGTAATAGGAACGTGTATCTTTGAACACTGAGAAAGGGAAACTTCTGTTCACTTACTCTGTGCTATTGACCTTTGTTATTTTTCATACAGTTTTGTGTGTATCTATTAACATAAAAACGAACAAAAACGCAGAAAACTCAAGGTTTTCTGATGTTCCTAAGCAATTGTTCCCAGTTAAGCCATTTTCTCTTGTTCACAGTCCTGCTTGCCTATGTCAACATACAGCAGATACAAAATTAAAAGAGCTAAGAGGGATCATAATCAGCATGTTTCCCAAAAAACTTTATGAAAAAGCATTCCTGTGCTTACATAGGTATTTATGTAGGACTTATGATGGACTCTAAAGTACAGAGCTGGAATTCAGAGTATCTGTTTTCCACCTCTGCATCTTCTTGAGCCAACTAGTGCCCTTTTTCCTCAGTTTCTCCACCTGCACAGTTCAGATAATGTTTCCCTCACTCACTAGTTACTGCATTCTAGAATTTAATGTGTGTAACGAATATTACCATTGTGGTCATTATAAACAGGATTTTAAGCATTACTAATATTTTCATCGGTGGGCATGCATAACCCTCCTAGTCAGGCTTTGGAAGATGCAGTTTGGTCTTGCAAAATCACATTGATTTCAGCAGGAATGGGGTATGATAGCTCTTTTGAAAGTCAGGCTATATATTCAGGTGTTTAATTATGGTCCTAGAAGCATAATGTTTCTCTACAATTTAGAAGAAAAGTTGATGCTAATCCCATTTACTTTATGTTCCATGACCTGCTAAAGTCTTAGAAAGTGCCTTCTAAATTTTAAGCAGAAAATTAAAATCAATGAGAGCAGATTGCTTTGTGCATCTGCTAGTATTGAGCCCTCACTAACTTCTTTCCTTTCCATCTGACATCAGACTGTTATCATTCAGATATTGGCTCTCTGTCAGAGGACAGTCTTGCTACTGTCTTGCTCTTCTCAAACGTGCAAAAGAAAAAAAGGATGTCTGAAATACTGTAATGCTTGCAGGGCAGAAATAAGCCGTTATTGTTTTGAAATTCTTTATGGTTAAGTATGCAGATATGTAAACACAGTAGTAATATATGCTAGCAGTTTACTTATTGTAAATAGAGATTCATAATCTCAAAACTCTAGAAGTGTAAATGATGAATTGCTTCCAAGGTCACGTTTACCCAAATGAAGTAATTCTATTGATCATAAAACGTAGCTGGAAGGGCACAAAGCATGCGGCGGGTTTTATTATCCTTGCTGCTGTTGCATAGTAATAAAGCAGGGCACGAACAAAAGATCAGTTAGGCTCCCATTTAATAATTCAGCTACTTAGGACACGCTGCCACCTCTTCTTCAAGCTCATTAGCCCGTCACCTCCGCCTGGCTGCAATGAGCACGGCGGAGCTGCTGCCTGTGGAACCGTCACATAAAGCATCCCCGGGAGCAGACCCACGGAAATCCCGCACACGGGGTCTATGGCTTGAATGAAAGCACGCAGCAGCAGGACCCTGCTGCCTCCAGGCACTGAGCTGCAGAGCAACTTTTTGGTTCTGTGCCTCAGACTCCCACCACATGCTCTCACTGGGAGGGCTTGCAGCATCGGGATGTTAAAATCTGTGTTTCTGTGCGGCAGCAATAGCTGTTGTTATTTAAGCCACCCAGCAATGTAAATACACAGAGTTAAGAATGACAGCACCTATCACTTCAATCCTGTTTTCTTGAAACCAGTAAGAATTCAGAGGATCAGACCTCAAAGGAGACAAAATGCTCACTGTTCAGCATGTGCCGGTGTTTTTCTAATACAAAAATGCCCATCAGTTTTCACGAGCTTACCCAGCCATGCCGGTAAATATCCCCAATTTGCTGGAAACTTGATATCCTTTTCATTTGAAACTAAGGGCACCGTACTGTCCCTGCTTGCTTAGTCTACAGCTCAACTTTGTGGTTTTAGAAGAGGTAGTTCTGTTTAAAAATCAAATAAACTATCCTTCTGTAAATAATGTCGGTATCCACAACCAAAGAGCAAAGATGTTCAAAAGTCTCCAGGGCAAGAGCTAATTGTAACTGTAGTATTTGTCTTTGTCAGTGATTGTTATTAAAATCTGCTTAACTGTTTTAGAGCCCCCAGCTCCAACCGGTTAGAAATAAATCTAAGGACGGGGGAAGAGTTATTCTACCACTACCTTGAAGTGTAGCCCTTTGTCTGAAGCATTTTAAATAAATGCTTTCCTTTAGAAGTGATTATAGTGACCTACCAGCTCTCTCTCAGTCTTCCTCTCTCTCTCTCTCACACACAAGCACACAGACCCTCAGAAACACAGAGCACGACGAGTCGTACCTAACATTTTCACAGTTTGCTTGTTGTTCTTGTCCCTGATGACCGTGTTCGGACCGATGTTCTTTCTCTTTCTCCTCCAGAGCTTCCTCCCGATGAGGCTGTACAGCACGGTCAGGCAAAAGACGGGCAGGAAAAAGAAGACGCTGGAGGTCCAGACCATGATGGTGAGGAGCCCCGAGCGGATGGCGTACTCCGTGGCGCGGCACTCGTTGGTGCTCAGGGGGTTGGTGCCGTTCTCGTGCTCGACCCCCACCAGGACGAAGATGGGGCCGGCACTAACGAAGGAGACGGCCCAGAGGATGAGGATGACCAGCTTGACCTTCCTCTTGGTGATGATCACCTTCGCGCGCAGGGGGAAGCAGATGGCGACGTACCGCTCCACGCTGAGGGCGGTGATGTTGAGGATGGTGGAGTAGGTGCAGCTCTCGCTGACGAACTGGAAGAGCTTGCAGAGGAGGTCCCCGAAGTTCCAGGGCCGGTACTGCCAGAGGCGGAACAGGTCCAAGGGCATGCAGAGGAAGATGAGCAGGTCGGAGAACGCCATGCTGGACAGGTAGAAGTTGGTGGTGGTCCTCATGTCCCGAAACCGCGACACCACCAGCATGGTCATCAGGTTGCCGAAGATCCCGATGACGAAGAGGACCACGCAGGCCACCGTGATGCCGGTGAGCACGGGTGCGGGGAAGAGGTGCAGCGGGGGCTCGCCGCCCGTCCTGTTCTCCGCGCCGCGCCCGCCCGCGCTCCCCTCCCGCATCCTGCCGCCCAGGGCCGCGCATCCCCGCGCCGCTGCGCGCCCTCCTCCGCGGGGCCGGGGCAGGTGCGGAGGGCGGGGAGGGAGCCGCGGCCCCGCTCCGCCTCTCCCCCCCCTTCCCCTACGCCCCCCGGCCCGGGGGGGGACGGCGCTGGCCGCGCCTCAGAGCCGCGGTGGGGGGGGCGCAGCCTCCGCGGGTGCGGAGCGAGGCTCGGCCCCGGCTCGCTGAGGGGGGGACGGGGGGCGGCTGCTGCTGCTGCTGCTGCCCCCTGCTTGGGTGTCTGGGGGCTGAGGGAGCTGCAGCGATCGGCAGCCCCGTCCGGGTGCTTTGCCCAGTTACATTTCCACTCGCAATTACGTTTTCTCTCACAAATTTTTCCTCACAGTTGCATGTTCTCTCACAAATTTCCACTCACAATTACATTTCCACTCACAGCTGCATGTTCTCTCACAAATTTTACCTCACAATTACATTTTCTCTCACAAATTTCCACTCACAATTACATTTCCACTCACAGTTGCACGTCCTCTCACAAATTTTACCTCACAATTACATTTTCTCTCACAAATTTCCACTCACAATTACATTTTCACACACAAATTTTCACTCACTACTGAATTTTCACTCACAATTACATTGCCACTCACAAATCATCCCTCACCGCAGCGCCCTGGCAGCCTGAGCCCAGCAAAGCGCTGCCAGGGGGGCTCTGTCCTCTGCCCCCCCCCAGCCCAGCCAAACAGCCCCCAGCCTTGTCTCACTCCCTGCTTCCCATCTTTGTGCTCACCCCTGCCCTTGCACCCCATCTCTCTGGGGCAACCAGTGCTCCCAGTCCCCGCTGGCATCCAGCTTAACACAGCAGGGACACGGAGTTTTGTGCTTTTTTGCCAGGGGACACTCCTGTGCACACTTGCCTATGTGTGCACACTATCTGCTATTGCTATCTCGTAACTGCTGAGCCTTATGTAAGGACAGAACGTAAGTGTGGGGTGACCCAAGGCTGGGTTACTCTGCCTGTGCCTCTGAACCTGCCTGATGATGAGCATTTTGCAGCGCTTCCCGTAATAATGCAGGCGCTACCCGTTGTGCCTCATCCACATCCCAATTTCGATATATTTTGCAGTTTCATTGGAGTCAGTATTCATCATTCTTGCTCTTGAACTGTGAGACAGTTTTGTAGCAAGTTACTCAACAGTTGCTAAATTTTATGGGGGGTATAGCCACAAATCAATTGCAGTTGGAAAAAAAAAAAAAAAAAAAGGAAAGCCTATCGTGCTTCTCACTTTATTTATCCAGCTGTCTATGTAATCACTTTATATATTTCTGAAGAGAAATCGTGGTCTGTATGCCACCAATATTCAGTTAACTCATATTACGGTTTTGTGTCCAACCTAATTTAAATGACGTTGCAATGTATTATAGAGGAACTGGTAACTGTCTCTGTATTTAGGCTGCCAAATACTTTCTATTATTATAAAGAATTCTTTCACTCTTTTTTTCCCCTCATGATATATTCTCAAACCAGTGGCAATAGCTGCAGGACTTTGATATTTGGCAGAGAAGATGGCCTGAGGCTACAAATGTGACTTTGCAGTGAGGATTTTTCATTCTCATGAAATCCTTCCAATTTTTGCTGAGCTGTATCTTGTCAAAAATGACTGGTTCCCTTTCCCCAGGGAGACAAAAGCTTTATTTTAATTTTCCAGAAAACAAACAAACAAAAAAAGTAAAATAATACTCAAACTAAAGTGTGTGCAGCAAAATCAAGAAGCCACATTTGAGGTAGCAGCAGATTTATATGCTCCTGACAGCTTGAGCTTGTGATGCAATTAACACCTCATTCATTGTGAGTTTGATGTCTTGAGTGCTGACCCACTTGGATCACAGATTGCAGTCATTCTTTGCACCCAGCAGCACCGACCCCCTGCTCGCTTGAAGGGCAGCATGATTCAAGGGCTCCTCTGGCTGCTTTTCCTTCTTGGGGTTGGGGCCAGAAAAACAGCTGAGAGAAGAAAAGCACTTCCAGTTTTCTGATTCTTTGATAATTGAAGGCCAAATCTGGAGGGGATATAAAGAGCTGAACTTCCACTAACTTTGCATGAAATCCTGCATCTGCTTGCATCTAGTGAAGGACTGGCATACAGATAGTGGTGAGAGAAGATATAATAACTGGGCGAGAAGGTGGCTTTAAGCTCGCGATACTTACCTGCTTGCCCTCAGCTGCAGGAACAGTACTTTTATGTTGCCTTACCAACCACAGAAAAGATTGAAGTCACTGATATCCACCAGGATGAGAAAAATGGAGAGAAAGAGGTAAAATTTAAGGACTTTTTATTCACAGTTTTATTCACTAACTGTATGTATGACCAAAAGAGATATTCCAAAAATACTAAATGGAAGAAAAAAAAAAAAAAAAAAGAAAAAAAGAAGAAGAAAAACTAAAAGCAGTATTACAAAGGACACTTACCTTTCAGGGAACTCTTAAAATATTGGTGCTTCTCTTCCGCAGCGTTAAAGCTGTATCGAGCACTAGAGATAAGGTAGAAGAGAGTTTCTATTTATGGTGTTTTGAAATCTCTCTCCTATGTTCCATTCTTTCAATTTTCTTTTCATCCAATAAAGTTTTAATTCTAGTTTATATTATTGTTTGTTGTCATGGAAATATCCGAAGGCTTTGAATATAGAATGATTATGGCTTTATTGTGGAGAGATGAGGAATGTGGAAAACTGACTTCAAGGGAGAGGTCTCCCATTTAGAAATGATGCATCTCCAACAATTCACAGAAAAGCAAATGCATTTTTTTGATTATATCTAAGGGCAGAGATGGTTTGACTTTTATTATAAATGTTGTATTTTAAGAGCAGAAGGTAGCATCTGGTGAATGCTTTCAAAGGTTACGGTTTAGTAACTATCATCAGTGAGTAATGCTGATCAAATAGCGGTAATCCAATGTAACAACGTGAAAAACAGAATGTGCTCAAGTCACTTTAGAGTTGTTTACATGGAAGTAAACATCTGGAAGCCAACTTCGAGATACTGTTAGTTAATTAATCAGCGAAGCTGTTCTCTAATGCTGCTAATTCAGAGGCATACACTTTAGATTTACTTTTTCAGTGTGCTTCAGCTCCTCGTGCCGCTGGGTCGCACCAGCGCGTGAGCGTCCCTCTTTGTGAACTCGGTCACTATGAGGAGAGAGAAGAAGGTTCATCAGTCACAGACACATTTATTCCTGGTTAAAAGTACAGAGAATTTATTAAATAATTTATAGCATGAGGGTAGGAGATGTACCTTGCATTTTTTTTAATGTCATTGGGCATTCATTCGAAGGCTTTGCTTCTGGAGGCAGCAGACACCTTTCTGGTCATTCACAGGACAGCAAACTTTGTGACAGAAGTCTTGTGCTAATGAGGGATGTTTGCCTGACTTGTGTGTGCTTACTGATGTGCCCTGTGGTTGGAGTTGTGTTAGTGCCAGAACACGCAGGATGAGATTGCATACTGCATTATTCCTGGTCATACTTTCTTGTTGATACTTCCGTTTCTCGTCTGCAACAGGGAGTGGTAACTTGCCTGAATCTACAACAAATCTGCAATTCATCTTCTTTTTCTTCACCTGGTAGCTTTAAGGGAGAAATAAGGATGACTTGATATAAATTAAGAATAATACAAGATGAAGAATTCACAATTGGACAAAACCAAAAGCACCTTAAAAAGGATTTATGCCTTGGAGTCTGTAGTGTGCAGAACACATATTGTGTATGTTATTATTGCACAACACATTATATATTTTATATATTTTATTATAGACGAGGAGCATGAATTATGTTAATGCTGGCAGAGAACAGCTCCTGAAAATGGAAAGCTGCTTAAACTGCCAGGTCCCGGCCCTGAGTGGCTGCCCCATCTCCCTGGGCTTTCAGAAAACTTTCATAAGGAAGTAATGGAGATGTGTATGTAGGTTTGGATTACAAATACCTGAGGAAAAGGAGGGGCATTACAAGGCAGCTGTGGTGTGGAGCTCAGGCACAGTTAGCTGTGGTGCCCTGTCAAGGAGGGGAAAATAAGTGATTTTTAACACGTGACATACATAGTGTGCAATTTCTCTCTGTTAGTATGAACGAAAAGAGAAAAGTTGTGGAAACAGAGTTCTGAGTAATGCCGATGCAAATAGCCATAAATGTCCATGTAACTGTGTATATAAAAAAAAAAAAAGTTCAGTCTGTGAAAATTGGATAAGACCCAAAGTTATCCTAATCTATCTTTTATTTCTGCTACTGAATGGAACAAGGTGCCTTGGAGGGATGAATGAGACCTTGTCCTAATGTGTTATTTGTGTTGTTTTGATCATTACATTCACTCTTTCCTTAGTCTCTGATATTTAGATGTTATCTGAAAAGTGAAATTATGTATCTCAAAATCTCAGTGTCTGAATCAGGCTGTTTATGTTTGCACGGAGTACCATAAATGCATCCCTGATCCTGCTTGGCCAAGTGAATGCTGCTGCAATACAAACAGTAATAATTATATATACTAAGCCAAAGAGAAGCAAAAAACAGCCGTCCATTTCTCTGAAGTAATGAAAGGTACAATAAAAGCGAGTTAGCTGATAAGCCCTCTTTCCCATGGAAACACCAGAAAAGAGAAACCTCTGCTGAAATAAAAGCAGTCTGTATGCAAGGGATGTTTTCTTCCTAAACCCTGTGGGCATCCCTGCGATTTGGGTTGTGGTTGTGGGGGTTGCTCCTGGCCTGCAGTGCCCTTGGGGGGGCTCAGCGTGGCCGTCAAGGGCTTTGTCTGATGAGCAGGGTCCCTGGTAATCCTAACACTAACCCTGGGGGAAGTGTATTTGGGTTGTGAGTCCATTTTGGAGGCAACCAGCCTTTTGTGGGACATGTGGATGTGCAGCACATAAACCAGTGATGTGGGGCTCTGCCAGAGAGCCCAGTGCAGCACCGATAAAATACAACTGGCACAGGCTACAGACCTCCCTTTTAATGCTGTTTTTCATCCATGTAAATGGTCATCAGCGCTATAAATTCAATACATCATCTGCTGCCATTTGGCGATGGGTAAGGATTAGGTGTTTCCATACCAGATTTTTCCAGAAATGTGAGAAGAACGTCAAGGTTAGCGTTCAGCATTGCAGTCTCTGGTCATGAAATCTTTTTGAGTGTTTTCTTCAGCGCACTGCTTCCAGATGCTGCTCACCTGCTGTTCTATGGTCAGGAAGCCAATTACACGGTGTTATATGATGTGGTGTTGCACAGTGGCTTGCATTATGTCCTTTGCATTGCAGGCGTTTGTGGCATTTAATGGATTATACCTGACACCAACCAAAGAAACAATGACACACTGGTTGCTGCTATAGAAGGCAATAAAAACGACAAGGCTAAATAGGTATTTACTAAAAACATTTTATAGAAAATATATGTAGAAAAATTACAATACTTACATGTTACTGCAACCTACACCCACAAATAAAAATTTGCTACATTTACCATTTGACAAAAAGTGAGATGAGAAGTATGACTCGGTGCAAATGTACAATCAGAAGTTGATATATCTTTCCACTTGTCTTCAAATGTGTCTTCTCAGATATCGCTTGATAGTCTCTCCCCAGGATAATATCTGGCAAGCATGCCTTTGGATTACTCAGAAATAAAATATGATTATTCAGTGTGATCCCTGTTGTGATATGCTCAGCATGCAGGGACCAAGAATACGTACATGCAGATTAAAAAAAGAAGATAATGCCCAGGAATATACCCTAGGCAACAGTGAGCATGATATATATTTGGAGTTGGAGAGAGAACATCGAGCAAAAAAACAAAATGTGCGTGCAATAGTTTGTCTTAATGTCAGCTGCAAGTGTGCGAAGACCCCTCCGGATTCCCTTCCAGTCCTTTCTAGCTGCCCACAGCTGCTACATTACACAAATTGGTTCTCAGCCATATGGAGGGCTTCTGACTCTTAAGCTGCCACCAGCAATCGGAAATGGTTTTTCACAGTTCAAACGTATTTCTTTCAAATAAGCTCCTAAAATAACTTTTTAAAAAAATACATTTTTAACAAACAATATTTTTTAATTTTTTTTTTTTTTTAAGAAATTGGTAACACGGGGCACTCCTGTCCTGCAACATAAATGCCTGGTCCATTTGAAAAGATAAGCAGCTACAAAAGTCATTCTTCCAATGTAGCAGACATCCAGTTATATAGGGAATGGCTTTGTTCTCCCTAGCCTTGTGTGCCAGGCAGAAAATTTCTGAATTAAGTACTGAAATCAGGAAAGAAACTATAGATAGGTGTTTTGTTCTGTGTTGAAATGGATTATTTGAATTTGAGACAAAGTATTTCAGTAAATGATGGAGAAATTCATGTATTTGATTACCACTGAAAAAGGAATATGTGACACTATGTTAAAACAGCAGACAATGTTACTGTTTTAAGCTCACCCCAGTGTTTCTTTGTCCTAGCCTGTCAAAAGGAGGGTGTTGTTGAAGGTCTTCTCTGATTGCTCATACACAGGAATTTAAGTGCCCAACCAAGCGAACTGCACTTCCAAACAACAAAATAAACACAGGGGCTCGTGCCCCTTCATTTCCTCTTGTTGACAAAGCAGTGAGATGAATGATGCATGTCTACTCCCGAGGCCCATTTGCAAGGGCTGTACAGTGATTTAATTACCACAATGGGAAGGTGAATGGGAAGGTTGCCGTGGGAACCTTAATATGTTAAAAAAAATAGACAACCAGGTTTTCTCCTGGCGTTATTCTGTTGACTGAAAGCAACATTTGACAAGCAACTGTCTTCCTTTCCCTCCATTTTTTTTCACTTTCACCTTCTGTTTCCCGTTGGTTTCTCTGAACCTGGGCAAAATGCATTGATGGTGCAAACTGGTATAGCTCCACTGACACCACCGCAGATGTACTGATTTATGCTGAGGATCTATCTAGCCCATACAACTTACACCTGCAAACCTTTATCTTCTCTGTATTTTTTAAATAGAAAATAGTTCTAATCATAGAGTTAATAATTGCAGTCGCCAGTTTAAGAAAAGTTATGAAAAATTTCCACCCATCTCTACAAACAAAATAAAAAATCAAAACAGCATTACTTAAACTGCAGCTTCTGGTTAAGTACACAGAGTTGTGTATGTTTTCCTTAAAACATTAGTCATCGGGGTGTGTTGTTCAGCATTGCATCTTTACCAAATACAGGCCAGAACAAATAAACATGGAAGAACCATGTCATGCTCAATTTGTGGCAAATGTCTAATAGAATTCAGTATCTAGAGAAAATCACTTTTTTTTTTGGTATCAAGTACTTGCTGTCAACAAGTGTACAGCAACTGCATTACTGAACCTATTGGAAGCACGGTGAAATCCTTGCGGTACAGCAATTAAGTAAACAGGCGCTATCATAATGTGTTGATCTCAAAATACTGATTGATTTCAAAACCTCTTCTGTGCCCTTTCAGCAGCTGTTTTTATGTACAATATACTGATTAAGACAGACTAATGTGTTTATTCAAGCCATGATCCTGAAAAATGCTTAAGCACATATTTAATTTCAAGCATGTAAATACCCGGGTTTAGTCAGCCTGTTTGTGCGCTTAAAATTAATTAGGTGCTTAAGTGCTTTGGCAGATGAGATAAAGACGTGCAGCATGAGTTTGGGATGGCCTTTCCCTTTTGTAAAACTCAGGTTCCAACAAAAACGCCCAGAATAATTCCACTGGCATCTGGAAGTGGGACTTACACAGCTCCTTGCTGGACCAGAGATATTCCTGACAACATCCCAATGCAGACCACGGGTGAAATGTATCTCCAGTTTCAGCCTCAGGCACCCACGCCTGGAGCAGCCCCTCAGCCACCCGACCTGAGCCAGCGTGCAGCACCTCTGCAGAGATCACAGCCAGGTGCTTACCTGTGGGGTCTGACCGCCCCTGACGTCCCCGCACATCCCCAGCCTGTGCGAGGCATCGCCCGCCCCGTGGCAGCCGGGCTCCTTCCCGGCTGGTGGGAGCGTGTTTCAGCACGGCGAGAGCGAGCTGGGAAGGGGGATCCTGGTATTGTTGGTATTGCTACAGCATTTGCTTACTATCCTGTTTTATGGAATTTCGAGGTGGTCCTGGCTATGAAAACCGGTTCCTTTGGTTTTCATCTTTTAACCGATCATAAAGGCTCCAAAAAAGCTCGCCTCCTTGTCCATGTCAACTATGTCACTGTTACTGACTGAGACAAAAATCCTGTCGTTCCTTTTCAGCTGAAACACACCACCCTGGTAGATGGAGTAAAGTCCGTATTCTGCCTTTTTAGACCAGCAGCTTGTTCTTGCACTTTTCATGAGCAAAATGGGCTCTGGGTAATCAGTCAGCTTGTAAACATACTGGACGAGCTGCTTGGGGTTTCTGATTTGTGCCAACAAACCCGAATCCTCGTTCTCATTTTCACGGAAGCGAAAGTAAATTTGTGAGTATATGTAATAATACCCCGTTTGCGGTACCACCAGCTCGCCATTCCTCAGCTCCACATTGTAAAGGAAAGAGTGGCCTTTCCTTGACGATTCCCAGTTGCTTATTTTATGTCCGGTACCTCTTCGGGGTGAGGAATCTACTTGAGAAAAAAAAGAGAGAGGGGAAGTTAAGAGCCTGGGGGTGGTGAAGCCTGGTGTCTGCTGTTAACACCCAGGTAAGGAAACCTGCTCTTCCCAGCAGTTCCCAATAGCAGGTCACTAGCTCCATCCTCTCAAAACAGTTGGAGGTGCAGAAGTAAGCTGTTCGGTGCTATGTCGGTATTCACATAAACTATTTTTATTTTGGATTTCTGTGCTCTCAAGTAAGAGAAAAAACATTATGTCATTGCTTGGTAACAAGGTTAAAATATCCATTTGTGCCTGGTACCCTCCAAAGCTGATGAAACCCCACCAAGCCTTTCATTAATACAGCCTGAATGTCAAGCCTCCCTGTCTCTGGCTCTAATAGGTCTGTCACCATAGCAGCTGGGCCTCATACAACCTACAGAAGTAAATCAAAGAAAAGAGGAAAGCTTAACATCAGGAAGAGATTTTTTTTTTTTTTTTTTTGTCTAACAAAGGCTCCAGAAGAAAAGTCAGTGAGGTAACCGAGGGGAACAGGCTTTCTCCTTGTTCTGTGCCAATGAGCTGAAAAACACATTGTCTGGGACAAGGAGATTTCTCTATGATTTGTTTCGTACTCTTTAACTCCATGTGAATATAAAAAAAGCATATGTAAACAGCAAGCTACCGGTGAGAGAGTAAGCTCTGTGACCTTTAACTGTTCTTATAGGCTTCTCCTTACTGTGTGCTGACAAGGAACTCCTCCTGTTGCTGTTGCCCGTCAGGTGTGCTGCTATCCTGTGCACAGGACGCTGCGGCTGTTGTCCGTCCGTGCGCGGAAGTGTCAGGGCTCTGTCAGCTACACAGGGACGAGAAGCAGAATCTCTGATTAGAAACAAGGATGTAAGAAAGCATGTCTGTCACGTGCTAAATACTTCTGTACCGCATGGTTTTAAGGAATACGAATGTCAGGTTTTTTAATTGGCTAAGTCATAGATTGAGTGCTCTTGGCTAAGAAGGCTCAATCAAACCTTTTGCTCCTGCTCTCCTAGGAACATCTTTATGTGCCTCTTTGTTCTTCTGCCCCTGCTCCCCAGTTACCACTAGGCAAATAACCCACAGTAACAAATTTTCATATTTATGATGCGTATCTTTTAAGGTTAAGTATTTGTAGCCTTTACTCTGAATTTCCACCTGCAGGTTGCAGCATTTTTGCTATCCCTGTTCAGGGCAGCACGGCTTCAGCAGAGCTGTCAGTAATGGATCTGCCCGCAGCGCAGTGCTGCACATCCCCAGGACAGCAGGACATATCAACATCCCCATAACTCCCACGCAATACTGTGGTCTAGAAGCTGTCCTCTGCATCCCCCTCAGTTACATCGCCCTTGACCATATTTCTGGCTCCTGAATATTTGCCTTCCAGAAATAGGTACTCATGTGTCGATGACTTGCTGCCAAAGAACTGTGTAACTGTACCAAACCTCAGTCACTATTCTTTGCACTTCTAATAAATTACACAACAGACGCCACTAGCAGTTCCTTTTTACCACAATTAATAAAATTATTATAGTACCATTGACTGCAGATAAGTTTTCCTCAAAGCTTCTCGACATCATCTGCCAACAAACACAGAGAAAACTAATTAGTTTGTCAGCAGAAAGTGATAGATGTAGAAAAAACAGTCTCCTTTCTCCCACTCATGAATAGATGCTATTCTGAGTATGATCAACAACCTCATAAAAAAAGACTGTCCATTTATTGTAATGAAGTATTTCTACATTTACACCTTTTATACAACTAAGTACTCGGGAAAACATTTTCACGGGGAAATCAGCCATCTGGGCTTTAAGTCTTTCGGAAAATGTGACCCTATTGCTTTTCTTAAATAAGAAGAGAGAAAGTGTACGAGTATCAGCTTCCACTCACAGAGTAATACTTGGCAGCGGTGCACATCTGTGGGATCTTGGCTCTGGGAAATTACATTTCATTTATTTTTATGCCTCTGCCTGTCTATCTAAGTTTTGAAGCCAGCACACCTCACTTCGTGCAGCCCCCTCCTTTCTGTTCACTGTCTGCTAGAATGAACTGGCCAGGTTACTAACACCAGTGCAGCTGCAGCAAGCATGCTGGTGGTTTGGGATGATTTATCCTGGCTGACTGACTTCCCTGTGTTGTGGCTTGCTGCTGGTTCTACCCTGTCACATTTCTTGCTATCTGTCCATCCATCCAGCCAGCCAGCCATCATTTATTTCTATTTCTAGCATCCAGGCTAGCTTTTTTCAAGCAAGCAGGGAGCTAGCAGATTGGCCAGTTGTGTAAATGTCTACTACACAAAGCAGAATTTTCTTTATGCTGGATTTCAGGGACTTTACTGGTAGAACTTCCACCAAAGAAGCTGAGATCTCTGAATACAAATTGAGGAGCTATTTTGGGATGCAAGTTTCACCAGTTAAGTTGCAGCCTGAAATGAGTTTTTATGGATGAGCTTTTTTTCTGTGCTGGAGCTGGGATTTTGAAAACCATTCCAGAAGATTTTAGTCTTCCTGATTTCACAGCCAGGCTCATTTTCTTCTCTGTAGCCACAATTGCATGCATTGTGTGCGAGTTGTGTAGGAGACAGAGTTCTGTGAATGGCAAGCCAGGAAGGAGCTGTGCCTGATGCTGTGTGCTCGCTCACTCCTTCCTCCCCTGATGCATTTCACAGCCCATGACAAGGCCATCTCTCAGGCACCTTTTTCCCTGACTTCCCATTATGTTTTACCTGATTTTTTCATGACAGTCTCTGTACCTACAAACAGGAGTGGCACAATTTATGATCTGCATGCTCAGGCTGAAAAAAAAACACTAGTCTTGGGTCAGGCACAACTCCTGCTCACTGTGCAAGGTAGGTATGCAAGTGAAAAAGGGATTTGCTCCTGCAGGACTGTGAACATGGGCATCTCACAGCTGCTAGATTCTCCTTGCCACCAGTGGCTGACACTGGCTTCAGAGGGAGAGCCCAGTCCCACCCTCCTCTGTGAAGCGGGGGACTGAAGCTTCTCTGAAATTACCTCAGTAAAAACCTATTTGTGTTTGCCTTATTATTTCCTGAATGCAGTGCAACTGTAGCCATGATTTATTTATTTTTTTTTGGCTTCAGTGCAAACACTCTGCAGCTGAAGCTATGGCTGGACTACTGCCCTGCAATAAAACAATCAGGGAATCCCACTACATCCTGCTATTAGCATTCTCTAAATCCAAACAGCATCAAGCTCCACCCATTTCAACATGTCAGTTCCAAATACCTTTTTAATTAACTTTCCCAGGTGCCACTTTACTTGCCAGCAGGGGTCAGCTGCTCTGTCTTCACTTTCAATTACGTCCAAGTTTTGGATGAAATTTCCAAGTTCCTCCCCAGTGAGACAAGCGATGCTGTTCTTCGAGTACATGTCCCAGAGCTGCAGCAGAAGGGAAAGCCAGAATTTGTCACCTCTGGTGTGCTCGCAGACCTCCAGCTGAGGTATGTCACTGAATTCATCATGTTTAGGAATGTGCTTTCTTTTCTTAAAAGCATTGCTAGTATGGTACAAGTTATGACTATAGAGACAACATGAGTAATTCATCCTGATTTTACATATTTATTTAATTACAATGACAGCTAATATGCAAAAATACACTTACAGTACCGCCACAGACATAAATTTGGTACCCAGCACTCAAGTAAATAAGCTTTATGAAAATTCAATACCCAAATCATTAATGCTGTAAATACTTCATTTATTTACTGCAGAATGAGAGCATGCAGTTTCTTTTGCACAGGGGATTTTTCTTCACAAGTTATTGAGGATGAAATCAAATATTGAACCGTACAAGTATTTTCCATTCTGTCTTTTCAGCTGGCATCACTTAAAATCCAGGCTTTCTCTGGTGTTTGTCTGTCTGCACACATACGTTTGGGGACTCTGTGACTGTATCTGACCTGAGAGTACAGAGCAAAGCTCAGACAGCAGAGATGATCTGTGGGTCCAAATGAAATGATAACGTCAAACGCTTGTGACATGGACTGTCTCGTCCATACCCTTTCATAGTAGAAAGAGTATGTTTTGTCCTGATAAAGAGAAATGAAAGTGGCAGAACGTGGGTGCACAGGGCAAGGTGAGGCACCCGGCTGCAGCTGGCGCTGTTGCCCAGCTCACGCTGCACGCCTGCACCCTGCCGAGCTGGGTGCTGCTGCTGCAGGCTCCTCCTGCAAGCCAAGTACTGCCTAAACTCAGAACAGGCAGCCAGCGGCATGCAAAACATTCAGATGGACTTGTAACATCTAAATGCCACTGTTCTTATGTTAAAGAGTTCGGTTTGGTTTGCTAAACAGATACTTTTATTCAACATGCACCACTTTCGGCTGTCCTTAAGACCAGGGCATTGAAAGCAATCCTTCACACTCCTGCTCCTTTAGGAAGAGACATCCCCCTGCGGGAGGCTTAGAAGAATTCCCCCACAGCACCCTGCAATTTCCACCACTCTGCTCAGCACCTTCAGCTTGCAGCAGCCAACTCTCCTGAACTTAATCTAACACCTGAAATGATTCTGTACTTTGTAGGCATCAGTAGGAGATAGTGCCAACCCTATAAGTGTTGGTAAAGACTTCTGTGCCTTTACTGAAGAAAGCAGTGATATTTCATAATCAGGGCTCTTGTTTCAAAAAGTCACCTGAAGTAGTTAAAATTATGTGATTTTTAAGGAAAAACTGCTCTTACAAATAAGGACTCTGATGGATTTAACCATAGCAGTTTCTTTAACAAGGTAGTTTGATGAGTTTTAAAAAGGGTGCAGACCAGATATTACTGACCTGGCAAGGCTCACCTCCAAGCTTCACCCTCTAATCTGGGAGCAAACAGTACTGCACCTCTGCCTTATCCTTACCTGGTGCAATTTTCCCCCAAACAGTTTTACTGTAGTAACACTGAAACAGTATTTTCCATCCATTTTGAAATCCTCAGGGAATGCAGCCTTGTACCAGAGCCACTATGGTACTGAAGGACTGGTATTTCTGTTTTTTGGGTAGAGAAGGCAAAGCTTATTGTAAGACTTGCTCAATGAGGCTTATCTGTAGCACTGGAGTCTGTGAGGACACAATTCCTGCAGGAATGCTGCCTTGTAGAGGTTCTTTCTTACCCTAGGGCTAGTGTATGGACTGTGTTTTCAAAAAAGAAGGAAATAGCGTATTTTCTTTGCAGCCCTGTATCCTGAAGCATAATGAACTTTATTGTACTCGCATTTCAGCACTTCCTCCCACAGCAAAATTCTTAAAGCGGTCGTATCTGAGTGCTATTCAAATGACTACAGCTGTAGAGAAAAACTGCTAGTTACACATTTTTTGTTGGTAAAGATAAGAATATCTGCAGTCTGTGCAGCCACAGCAATTTGGTGAAGGTGTAGAAATGCAGATCTTGTGAACAACAAAAAAAAAAAGTGCAGACAAAAAATCATTGCATCTTTTCAAGATTTATTCCACATGCACAATGTAGATGTGGGGCAGCAGTCCATGCCTCTAGGTACACTTTTTACTTCTTTATTGTGCTCCAGAGGAAGCATGAAAAACGTGTATGTAAAGTCCTCCTAGGAGCCACCAAAGTTACTTTATAGCCCAGCAGAACTCCAGCACGGGACTGAGCTTTGTACGCCAAATGCAGGCATGTCTTCTTCAGAAATCTTGAGCTGTATTTTGGTCAGGTACTGTTAGATGTGGTTGTATACCAGGTGTACATATCTTTACCTTCCCTTTATGCAAATCAGTGTGGTTACCAATTGCTTACATAGGCAAGCTTGTTAGCCAAGGACTCTGAACTGTACTCGGGAAGTCATGAGAATTTGTTTATGCATTTTTGTTCATCCTTGCTATTATGTAAGCTAACTTCATTAAATCAACACATTTCTGTGACTCCCCGGTTTCACCAAGCAGGGGGCAGTCACAGCTAGAAACTTAGCAAGAAAATCTTGCACATCCTTCCAGAACACGAGCACTGCCTTACGCTGCAGAACAATACCGCGTGCCCTTTAGTTCTTGCTTCTTGACATTTCAGAAGACTCCACCTATTAAATTTGGCGTGGAATAAACACGCAGGGAAGCTCAAACACACAGGTAAGATATGTTTACATTCATGCAATGTTTTCTGGCATGGCTTAAGCGTAGCACACACGCCTGCAGCCTGGTCTACCTTTGCACCAGGAGAAGCAAATCCTGGCAGCACCGTGCAGCAGGACGGCCGGGTTTGGGTAGGGCACCCTAAAAAAACCCCAAGCACCGCGGGGGGCAGTGGAAATCCGTCTCGCACACACGAGGGGAGCACAACTTGCCCGGAGTGCCAGCGATGCTGTGCAGGGAGAGGGCCGAGCCAGGCAGCAGCCAGCACCTCCTCAGCCCCCCACAAAGCCCAGCGGGGCTTCCACACCGAAATCCGACCCCGGGAGCCCCCTCACGAGGGGACAAAGGCGGCGGCGTGCCCGAGCCCCGTCCCGCCCCGCACCGACCTGCTTGAGCTCGTTGGTGAAGTAGAGGAAGGTGACGGCCACGCAGACGGACTGCAGGAGCACGGCGGCGGCCAGCACGGCCCCGCAGGTCTGCCCGGGGCTGAGGCCGGCTGTGGGCAGCATCATGGCCGGGCACGGATCGCCCGAGGCAGTACCGAGCCGGGCCCTCGGCCGCCTTTACCCGGCGGGGCGGGAGGCAGGCGGGGCCGGGCCCGCTCACACCGCCCCGCTCCCGCCCCTCGCAGCCCCGCCGGGTATACGAGGCGGCCGGCGGGGAGCTCTTCCCTTGGGCCTTGGTCCCCTCCCTTAGAAGTTTTTGAAGGGGGCACAGGGGGTGCGTGTTGGCCGTCAGCGGGGTTTTGAGACCTCCTTCAAACACCTACAGCGGGTTAGAGAGAGTGGGGCTTCGAATTCGAGTGTGGAGACTTGGTCTCATTTTGTGAGCAGTCGCTGAAGGGCATCACGGGCTCCTGGCCTCAGCCCAGCGCTCAGAACCTGAGTGCCAAGGTGCAGCGGGAACCCTCAGCACTATCACAGGGCAAAACCACAACAAAGATCTCTTCCTCTCCCCTGGGTAACTAAAACGAAGAGGTAACTGTGCTGTGTTGAACCAGTTACAGGGAAATTAGTCGGTTTTTATTCTATCATAATGTGGCTAAATGATCCCCAAGTCCCTGTTGAACGTGGCAGCAGGCACTTTATTTGTCTGGCTCTCTGCAGCATTAATCTGTGTGCCAAAACAGTTCAAATTCGTGTAATTCCAAAACATATGTCAGATGGAGAGGATTAATGTTTGCTTGAAAGTGAGCTCATGGTCTCGTCCTGTGACTTTTGAGCCACGCCAGTCGGACGTTCTGGGCTCCTTCTGTTTTGCAGCATCCCGGCTCTGTTTGGAGCAGGACTAGTGGGATTCCCGTTTGCCTTTGCTTAATGTGCAGTAGCTCTTTACATCAACTCCAGAACACGAGAGCCTTAGAGATTTTAGCATATACCTGAGAGAGAATCGTACAAAAAATGACCTCAGTCCTAAGCGAGAAGTTCCTAAGCAAGAAAATTCACCTGAGGGAGCCATATGAAGAGCAGTCAACCAACCTGGAAGAAGAATCCAGCATGCTGAGCAGAGGGTGTAGAGTTTCGTTCCAAGCATTCAAGTAACTGACTTTGAAGGAAACAAATTTTCCTCCAGTGTTTACTTTCAAGAAAAGAATGGAAACAAAAGTGAAAGCAAGCCCAGGAAAGCAAGCCCTCCTGCTGTTCACTATGAGTTAGTCTTTGTTCTGTGACTTTATAAATTTCTCCTTGACTGTAACAGAACTATTTTTTTTTTATAGGTTAATATACCAGTTCATGAAAGATTATTCAAGAACTGTGTATACAAGCTGTAGATGTCTACCAGGCCTAGTCTGTGTCTCCATTACCCATCAGTTGAAATCTTCCTTGGATATTGCTTATGTCTCTGTTTTAATACTTGTTTAGCCAGTGTCAGCATTCTAGGGATAAATTAATGAAGTTTATTTTGAAAACAACCAAGGAAAAAAACACTCAAATGTACTTAAAATCTTAAAATATCATTGCACAATGATAAAATGTTTATGGGTTTTCCACACCAACAGAGGCTAATGTGAGAGTGAAACTCCAACAGTTTTCACCATCAAATATAATTGAGAATCTTTGCTACTTCAAATGTTTACATTTTTTAAGTTAATTTTGTCTAATAGGTGCAAACTTATACTGAAAATAACTTGTTTCAAAGGTTCAGAGAGTATAAAATTACTGCTCTGATGAGATTTTACACAGCAAAAACTCAGGGTCATGACACCAGTGGGAAGGAATGTTGTTAGCACTCATTTAAAGAAAAATAATTTCTGTGCATTGTGTAGTGCTGGAACAAAGCATCTCACTTACAAAACCTCTGATTCTTCCCGGTTCTTTCATCCTATTAAAGCTTGCTCAGTGAACCGTTTAATCAGGCCTAAACCTTCATCTGTGCTGTGGGCTCAAGACCTGTGTTATATGGCTTGTCAAAGAAACACCTGACACTGGACCTGCAATACCTGGGAACTATTCGTCTCCAGCAGTGACATCTCCAGAGGAGGACAGAGGTTTGCCTGTATTTATACATATATTTCCTGAAGTGATGCAGATGGTTGTTACTATCTCTGCTATTGCCCCCTGTGAGCCCCAGCGCAGCAGGGCCCATGCTCGTTTTCCAAGTCAGAGAAAGCAGAGTTGACTTTTGAGTAAATAGCAGTTCTTGACATTGATTTCTCTGCCTAGCGGCAAAGGAGGTTGTGCTTTTCGTCACAGGTATCAAAGCATGTAATTGTAGTGCTGTAGTTGCAGAGAGGGAATTTAGCTGTTCTGGTGATGAGAGCAGCCCCACAGCTGTGCTTTCAGGCTGTAGCTTCCAACCTGTCAGGAAGAGGGCTCACACAGCTTTTTGTCACCAAAGATGAGGTGTCAACTTAAATCTTGCTTTACAAGCTAACCCCTAACTTAGGTACTGGATGCCCATCAAGGGGCACCTGAATGTTTCTGTCATTTTGGGCTGGGCTACTTTCAGCCATTAGTTCCTACTGTGAAGCCACTGAATATGTGGCTGCACGAGCAGAGGAAGAAATTGCTGTCACTGCTCTGCTGTGGTGGTGTGTGGCCACCTCCATGGCCTCCAAGTGCTATGTGGGGCACCACCACACTTTTCTCCCCCAGGCACAGGCCACGAACGGCACAAAAATCCCAGTCTGTGCCAGCCATTGCGGAGTTAACCTTTCAGAGTGGTCCGCCTATTTGCACATATGTGCAACAGATCACAGCTTGGCTTCAGTGTTTTGCTAATTCCCTTGTGGTCCCTGCACCAGATTCAGACCTCATGTTTTGATGTCAGTTGTGAACCATTGCAAATACATGAGTTAATCATCTTTAACACTGTCGTGGGATCAGAATGTGGATATATCAGTGCAATGCCCTTTTAGCCTATAGTGTTGCACATATAACAGCAATGGCCTAGCTTCCCCCAAATGCACCTCTGAATTAATTTATTCAGACCTGGCTTTTTTTAATATCCCATGCAGTAGATTTGATAAATGGAGCAGTATGTGTGCATGTACATACCACACTGATTTCTAATAAAGCTGTAACATTAGTGCTCAAGGTCTAAGTTCAGACATCTCATTTTTAGTTGACAAAATATTTAACCATTTCCCTGTTCATATATTGTATGTATTTTAAGCCTTCTCACAGGGGCACTTCCAACAATATGCTGTCCTTTTTGAACACTCTTCGTCTTTAAGACAGTTAGAACTTCTTTAGTCTTCCACAAAAGTTTGTGCTCAGAAAGCCAGCTCTTGAGTAGAACATAGCAGCTTTTTAGTCTGTAGTATTGATACAAATATATCACCGTAGGATGGTTGAGAACAGAAAATGAAGGGAATTCCCTTGTTTAGTTTACACTGCAAGAGGAAGCTGCATCCACACAAGGGAATGCACATGCTGGATGGTGGTGTCCTCACTAGCATTGACAGGAATAGTGGAAGCAGCATTCTCCAGATTTGTATGCCTTTGTAAGATCATTACCATGGATTTGAAGTTTGTTGGCAGCATCTCTGGAAAATCAGTTCTTGTGCAATACAATATCCTGGGCAACCTAACTGGTTTATTGGGTCGCTGTGGCTTAAAGAACATCTTCTGATGCTAAACTTTGCTGTGAGTTTGTTGAAGCCCCAGTCTTGGGCTGCAGTAATGCAGGCTGAGCCAAATGCCAGGTACTGTCACCAGGCACATCCCAGCAAAACACAGAGAATCAGTGCAGTTAGTCTCACTGGGGTGCTATGGTCCAAGATTCCTTGTCATGTCCTTGTTTTATAATCTTTCACGTGTCATTGTTTGAATTACTATTTGTAGTGCTGCAACTCAGAATTTTAGTTCTTTAGCAATGCATCTCAGGTGCAGATGCTAAGGGTGGTTCTGGCCATGCAGCTATTACCCTGCTACATGACCAGATTGTGTGAAGCACTAGACGATGCAAAGGGTCCCTGGTGATGGGAGCAAAAGGGATGTTTACAGCTGCGTGGAAGTCTGCCTCTATATTATATTAACAGAGTGATAATGTTGAAACAGGTTCATTGCAGCCTCATCTCTGGAGGTAGCTGGGAGGAAACCCATAACACACCGAGTTGCCTCTGCAACATTTCAGAAAGAAAAAGAATTGTCCCTGGCACATAGCAAAGCCCTGCTAAGCAATCAGCTTAAGCCTTGAAGCATGAAATTTGATTATCTTCATCACAGATGAGTGCTTTTAACCTCCCTTGAAAATGGAAGACAAATATTTCTCTTTAGGGTGCCAGGTCTCTATGCAAAAAATGACTTTTTCAAAGGTTTCTTCATCTGTCATATATCTGTCATATATCTTTCTAGCTTTGCCTGAGCTATAGTTTCCTCCTGGGACAAATTAAAAGCAATGCACAAGGTGGTAGGTAGAGAATTGAGTGAGATTTCTGCTTCCTAGCAGAGAGAAACTGCCCTTTGCACTCCTGTGTGCTGTCAATGTTGCATGTGGGGTCTCACTTGAATGTCTTCTCCCAGCTGGTGACAAAATGCTGTGGGTGCAGAGAAACAGGGGAGAAGCACCTGGGAATTATTTTTACTTACATGAAGTATTTTTACTTACATGAACCCTTCCCTATTCCTGTAACTAGTAAAAAAAAAAAAAAAAAAAAAAAAAAAAAAAAAAGGCACAATGAATTGGACCATATCTTTGTATTATATTAATAGGATGGATTGTTTTCTATCATATGATTGAAAAAACATGGCATGAAGTTAAATTCTCAGCTCTGTCCAGCAAAATCTGTTTTCCTGCAGTCCTGGTTTGGCTTGTCCTGCAACGTATTTAATCCATGCTGAGGACATGTGGATTTGGTTTTGTATTTGTATCAGCAAAACCATCTTGAGGACACAATAACAGAAGTGGGGAATAGTTTAATTTGTATTTTGCACCCACAACACCTCTGCATATGTAGGAAGAGGATCTGTACAGTGATATCAACTGCTGTGTGTACACTTTCTGGTTGTTTTAGGTGTTTTTATTCCACTGTGTTCTGCTGCCGTGTAGATGTTGGGACTGCTTGGTGGCTGCTTTGTTCAGGTGAAGTGGGCAATGCCTATACTGGTCTCTGTTGCACTAGCCCAGCACGGACACTGGAGAGCCTTGGGAACTCCTATGATCTGTGATCTATGAACCTGGAGCCTGGAAGACTGCTGAATGCTGCATATTCTGATCTAGATACTCATTACTTTACGATACAAAGGTTCTTCAACCACTCGTTTTATACTTACTGAAAGTGTAGTGATTCTCTCTCAGAAAATGCTCTTTTAAATTCAGTGTGGTGGTATCTGCAACATCTCAGATGTGGTGTTTGGTTTTGGTTTGGTTTTGGTTGTGTTTTTGTTGTTTGTTTTGTTGTTTGTTTTGTTTTGTGTTGTTGTTGTTGGTTTTTAGGTTAACAGCTGTTGTTTCTGCAGGTGAACAGCTGCAAATTCAGGGGGGGGGCTGTGAGAGATCAGGGACTATACAGGCTGGTCTGGGCTGGATAGGGCTGCCCAGAATTTTATAGGAAACCTTCAGAGGTTAGTGAATGTGAAATGCATGGCAGTGAAGGCAGTGCAAGATTGTGCAGACTGAGAGGAGAACCTAAATTGCTTGTGCATGTTGTTGGGTTATCAGTTATTTGAAGCAAACCTGAAAAGAGACATTGGAGTCAGTGAACATGCCAACAATATCTCAGCAGTGATAAAATTGTACACACTGTTATGCTATAGAAGGTAGTGCATAAATGGCATGCACACACTACAATGGAGGTGCAAAACTATCTTGTGTATGTGGATCTTTAGTGGGCAGCTTGTGTTTTCAGTGACACTGAAGAGCAAAGGCACTTCCTTTCTGTCCTGGAAAGTGGGTGTAATGATGTTATTATTTATACCTTGTCTGATAGCTTGCTTTACATTATTGATACGCCGAATAATAAATAGTGCCCAATTTGTGATAACTTCGGTAGAGAAGAGAGGTGATGTGTCAATAATGATGCTTAAGAAATGGACCCCCCAAGAACTGACTGGTGAAATCCAGCTGTTACTGGCAAACGTTGAAGAAGAGACAGGAATTGAGAATATTAAAAAGAAGATGAGGGATTGTAAGGAATGCTTCAGCAATTCGTGTCAATAGAGGGCTTGAAGGGTAAACCTTGAGTCTCTGATATCTGGGGGGGTTCAGAATAACTGCTAACTATTATGACTATTGCATGGGACACTGCGCAAGTCTCTGATATCTGGCCAAGAGATTAAGGAGAAGGGGAAAGCTGAAGGACAACTAAAAGACAAAGATTGCATGGGACACTGCGCAAGTCTCTGATATCCGGCCAAGATGGACAAATGAGAAGGACAAGGAAAAAGCCTGGGAGGAAGAATCCGGGTTCAGATTCTGGGAACTAATTATAATAACTCTGCCTTTTCTAGAAGTAGTAATGAATATGAATTAGCCTAGGAGCATGAAAACCAGCCGCCTGATGTAACGTGTGTGTGTGTGTGTTGGAGCAGCCCAGACTCCCTGTGCACCTGGCGCTGTTTACTCGCCTTTTATTGACCCCATAAATACATATTATAAAGCTAAATTGACTCGGAAGTTATAACAGGTCACTATATAGTGGGAGGAAGTTCCCCACAGCTACCAGTAAGCAGAGTATGAAACTGGTTCTGTGGCCTGATTGCCACAGGGAGGGAGCCTGAACTGCTCCGGTGTTGTTTACAGGTGGCAATTTTTGCCAGGTGCAAGATATTTTTTGGGGCTTGAACAGAACTGAAACACAGAAAACAGAAAGGGTAGGAGAAGTAATCGAAAGGGAAGCTGTCTCCTGGGTCAACATTCTTTTTATTTTCATCATTCGCATCCAAAGTTGTGTAATATTTAACTGAAAAACACTTATAACGATAGCAATATTTAACTAAAAGCAAACTGCAGTGTACTTCACTAAGCTGTGCTATATTTGCTCTTGGGGCTACGATTTTCACTTTTCCTCACTCAAAATTTTCGAGTTAAACTCAAGCTGACATTAGTTTGCAAGACAAGAACTTGAGTGTCTGGGAATAAAAAAGGTATAACAAACAATTCCTTGGCCTCTTTATAGAAGGATTTCCTTATTTACTTAGGAAGGATGTTGGAAAAGATTCCTGACAATAAATAGCCAATGAAAAAAGATACCAAAACACCACCTTAAAGTAAACAACAAAGTTTAAAAAAAAAAATCAATTTTAGAGCAGTGACGATTAGTGTGATTGCTCTCTGCAGCCCAGTACTTCATTCTGAACAACTCATAGCACTTTTTTTTTTTTTCCTCATTAATTGAGATGTGAGTTAATACATGAGTTGTCTACCAAGAAATCCTGGAGACCTGCCAGCAAGCACAATATTCAACTTTGTCCAGTCGCTACTCCTCTGTGTCTGAACACCAGAAGATTATCAGCAGATTACCTACTACTCTGGTTTCTTAGAGTTGTTAAGTAATTTATTAACTAGAAAGTTTGTTCAGGTAATGCAAATAAAGTCCATCTGAAAACAAAACATAAGATGTCAACACTTAGAAAGAAAGAGGCTTCAAAACGTGCTTTGTGTCCTGTCAAAATCCCATCCTTCTTTATCCCAGCCTTCTTCTCCTCGGACCTGAGTGCACAGTATTCAGGAATTTATATAGTTTCAGATGGCATTTCCAAGTGGATATGTAGGGTTGTTGATTCTTCCTAGGGCTGGAAATCAGAGCTTCTCGGACGATGCTCTCACCTTAGCATAGGCAAGGTTTCTGAGCAGGGGAAAAGGAGAGGTGACCGGGTCATTCAACGGGAGGGAGAGGCTACGAGAGGTAATGCAGAGGGTGTATGCAATGGTCCTGCAGTGGGTAGGGCCTGGAGGCTTCGAAAATCCCCACTGCCCCCACATCTGCAGAGGAGCCAGGCAAGCCTTGTAAGCCCCAGGTACCCCTGTGGGCTTGCTTGTTCACCTTTGGGGCAGGGGCAGCAGCAGTGCCTGGCCATCTGCTCCTGTGCAGTACTGGAGCTGAGCAGGAGGACTGGGGCCACAATGGAAAGGCAGATCACAGAAGAAGGTAAAAAAATTACTTCTAAAAAGTTTGTGTTGACTCTGTTTCACTGGAAGCTGTTTCACAGCAGGGACACCAAACTGCTGCAGAGGCATAGCTGAGAGCATGACTAACTGCACAGGGCAGCGAAGGATGGGCGGAAAGAAAACAGTTTTTTGGCTAATGAAAATGTTCATATGATGACTCATATCAATATATTTGACCTTTATTAAAGCCCATCTCCTAGAATTGATAAAAGTTCTTAGATTGTGTAAGGAAATGAAGAAAAAAAAAATAAACTTTTATTTTGGAGGACAAAAGATTGGAAATGCAGTGAAGGCACGGACCTGGAGGTTCAACCATAAACCCAGATATTAAAGGAATGCAGACTTGTCTGTAATATGCTTTGCAATCATAAAACCATTACAAATTTTTTACTGACGAATGTTGAAAAGTTGTGTTGACAGATTCAGTAGATGAGATTGCCAGGGAGAAGGCTGCAGAGGATGTCTGTGTTCTTAATACAGCTACACGGACATACATACACAGAGCAGGAAAAGCACGGCTTGAAATCTACACTGGCAAGAGCTGAGGCAGCTCTCGCAAAAGCCTTGGAGATGTTTTGGTACGTCTGTGGCGGGGCTCAGCCTTGGCAAAGCACATGGTGCCAAAGCACAGAGTGCCAAAGGACACGGCAATATTTTGTGGTGTGTGTCAATGCTATCTGACTGGGTAAAATGTTCCATTTCTTTACTCTCCTCTTCTGGATAATTTTGCACTGTGGATACATACCGGTTGAGCTGGTTAAATATTCGTGGGGTTTGGGGTAAGGAAAAAGTGAAAATATTGCAACAGAATGGTTCTTTGGAAAAATTAAATATAAAAGTAATTTATTTGTAACTAGGAAGAAACTATCACAAAAAGGCACTTGAAAAATAATTGATGACTGCCATCAGCTAATAAAATAGTTCTCTAGCACAGTTAGATTGTAAAACTACCTCCATGACTGACTTAATTAAAACAATTATCTAAGGGCTTGACTTGGGTTAAAATATGTTCCTTTCTATGTTCTTTTCTACGACTTCTGGAGGCAGCTGAGCTTGCTCCTTGCCTTTGATAAGGCTGCAGTTCTATAATGTCTTTGGGACAATTAGGTTCTTAATCACATAGAGAAGAAATATCACTATATAAAAGCGTACCTCTCAGCAGAGAACCATTCACCGTGCAGAAAGAACACAGTATCAATGGAACAGAGTGGCCTCACGCAAAAGGGAGTGACTGGAGGGCTTAATTTTAAAAAGGACCTTAATGTTGCAGGTGAAAAACACTAAGAGACAATGACACGGTGTCACAGAAGTGGCTGCTCCCTTACAGCATGCTGCTGTTGGCTTCAGTGGTGGGGGCAGGACATGATAATCAGGGTTGATACGATACCTACCATGGAGGCTTCAGCTTGCCCTGACAGCAATATGGGCTCAGCCGCTCCTCCAGCTGATGGAATCTGGACTGCCTCCAGGCTCTGGTGTCTTTTAAGTTGATTTTTTTGAGAAAAAATAAATATATAAATAAATTGTGACTAGCTCTCGATCACCCCTGTTACCCCTGTTGTAAATTTTTATTGAGTATTTTTAGGCTGCTGAAACCCACCTGTCAAACAGATGAGGGAGGAAGATCTCCCTAATGTTACCTGTAATGAAATACGCATTTTGGAAGGCAACTCCTATTTAAGAGAAACCACAGAATCACAGAATGGCCGAGGCTGGAAGGGACCTTTGAAGATCATGTAGTCCAACCCCCTGCTGAGCAGGATCACCTAGAGCACATTGTGCAGGATGGCATCCAGGCAGGTTTTGAATATCTCTAGAGATACTTCACAACCTCTCTGGGCAACCTTTTCCAGGGCTCTGTCACCCTCACAGTAAAGAAATACCCTCTCTTATTCAGCTGGAACCTCCCGCACTTCAGTTTTTCCCCATTGCCTCATCTTCCCACTGGGCACAACAGAAAAGAGACCGGCTCCGTCCTCCTGACGCCGTCCCCTCAGATATTTACACACAGTGATGAAGTCGGATTGCTCCTGTTTAGAACAGTAATTTCCTTCAGAAGGACTTTTTTTTTGTTTTGCTTTTGTTTTCTTTGTTTCAGGCCGAACGGTGCTTTTCCGCGAAGGAAGCTGTTGATTGTTGAATTAAACAGTCGAGCCCGCTTTTTGTTTCTGCAGTCAGTAACTACCTCAGGTGCCTCCCAAGGTGCTGGGATGGTGCCCATGCCATGGTGCCCCCTCAAGAGGTCCCTGTGGGGTCCAAGCCAGGAGTCAGTCAGACACCGCCTGAGAGCCACCACCAGCAGCCTCACGGAGGTGGTGGTTTGACCCCACATGGGCACTGCCCCAGTGGCAGTTCAGTTTACAGCTCCCACGCCTTTTTGACTAGATTTAAAAGCAATCTTCTTCAGTTCTGGTGGCTGTTTTAGGGTGTGGTGACACGAAGAGCTTATTTGATGCGTTTAAGGGGCAAGGTGGTGCTGGGCCAGACCAAGAAGCCTTCATCCATGGCTGCCGCCTGAGTTCCCCTTTTCTTCTTTTCGGGAAGTTTTGTTGAGAGCAAAAAGGAGGTGTGAGCACATTGTTTTTAAAACCTCCCTTTTCAAGCATGGCTTCCTTCCTGGAAATCAGGCATTGTGCTCTGTGAAAGAACTGTGCCTGTTAACCCTCACAGCGGCCTTGCAGTACCTGGAGGAGGCCTAGGGGAAAGGTGGGAAGGGACACTGGGAGCATAGTGACAGGACAAGGGGGATGGCTTTAAACTAAAAGAGGGGAGAATTTGACTAGATCTAAGGAATAAATTCATTCCTCAGAGAGTGGTGAGGAATACCACCAAGCTGATTTGGATTTTAAGTTTCTTTGCATTGAAAGTGAATCAGGTTTCTTCAACACTGAATTGTTTTGAAGGCAGTGAATTGCTGAAGGCATTTTTGCCTTACCTGTTGGAAATCAGAGTAGGTTTAATGACTTCTCTCTTGATTTCAAAGAGCCCTCCTTCAATCTGAAAGAAGTAGTGTAGCCAGGCAGCTGCCTGCCAGTGGCTCTAGATTATGGTTCTTAAAATGCAATACAGGAAGTTTCCAGAATTTTATAAATGTTCCCAAGGCGACATTTGTGGGAAGAGAGTTGTAGGCAAAAACAACATCTTTTGCTTCATTAGCACTTTTAAATCAAAACAGGTGCCTGAAGGCATTCCTCATTTGCCGCCATGGTTTGCTGTCTGTCTGACTTAGCCTGTGTCTGATTTGCACGGCCCCATAACAATTGTCAATCCAGAGACTTGTACATGAAAAAAGCATTTTGAAGTCTGCTCTGAGTGAAAGCATGACTTGCAGGCATACAAGGAGTGGGAGCTGTGTCTGCAGCCCGATGTTCATGCTGCTAGTGCTTGTCTTCAGGGGGACCGTCAGGCAGAAGAAATCTCAGCACCCATCTCCCCCACAGGTGAATCAGGAAGAATTCAAGCCTGAAAAGCACTGTGTGAGAACTGAGTTTTACAACTTGACAAACCTTTGTTTTGTTTCGTTTTGTTTTATTTTTCCCCCAGGGAAGGGATGTCATGAGAAACAGATTACTTAAAAACTTGACTGATTAGATAATTCTTGCACATGGTGCCGCTTCAGACTTAAACCCACCATGTCTGCACAGATACAGAGGTGTGTGAATGTATGCGTGCTACTATCTAAATATACAGATATTCAGATACCTGCATACAGTCTATGCAGTGTAAAGTAATCTTGAGTTTTGCTGCATTTAGCAAAATTTTGCTTATTGTGCTTTAAATATTCTGGTTCACATTAATCCCCTGATGGAGTACTACTGTAGTTGAACCAGTTATCTCTTTTGCATATAAGATAGCTGCTATTAAATTTTCTTAGCATAAATATCTTTTTCAGATTAAACTAGTTTAGTTTTTGGTAAGCATGTAGTTCTCCAAAATCTTCTCACTAATCTCTGCTCTTTGGTGGAATCTCAGCAGCTGCTGCAGAGAGCAAAAGTCCTGTAAAGGTAAGAAAAACTGAACAGGGTTTAAATGCTGGGTGATCTTGGCCAAGATACATCTTCTGAACAGAAATGTCAAATGCAGAAAGCATTATCTCAAGATAAAGGCCTTAGGTTGTGTTCTGCTTAAGACCCTGCATTAATATAACAGTATCAGTGCTGCCAAATTTGTGTAGTTGAAAAAATATCCATGCTTTATCCTGACACAGGCAGAACCAGAAAAAAGGTCAGCTGGTGGTCAGCATCGTGCTTCACTCGTTTGTCAGCACAGAGCTGAGTGTTTCCAGAAAGTGGACATTTGTACCCTGAGGAGCATTGTTAAGGTATGCGTTATCTATTTGTGCAATCTGGTTTTCCACAGGCAAAATATTTATTTCTGAAGCTTTAATTCCCAGCCATGGCAATTTAACATCTCTGCAGCTCAGCTCAGTGTTGTGAATGTACCGAGCAGAGGAAACACAGCTTGACACTTGGGCTGTGCTGCTGGCAGCTGAAAAAATCTAGTCATGACTTGCAGACTGAGTATTATGAAATCATTAATCCTGGATAAACACGGAACATCTGGATTTCATCCCTTATAACACTACCTTTTGACTGTAAAGAAGGTCTCACAGTAAAACTAACCCAAACTGAAGATTGTAAACTAAATGTACAAGAGTGTAAAGACACCTCTGCGCTTGAGACATCAGCAGGTAAATGCACAAAGGCCTGGCTGTGCAGAGAGTCCCTGCAGAAGTCACGGAACAGATGCAGAGGCATGGTTTGTGCTCAGAGGTTCACCCAGGTAATGGGATAACCCTGAAGCTGGGGAGAAACTTCACGCCCTTCGGGACCTTTTCTTCAGCAAGGGATATATTGAACAAACACTGTAACCTTAGAGTGCAACCTTGCACTAATGCAGTCAAACTCATTTTTTGATTTTTTGTCACTCTCAGCTGCTTACCCCCACTATTTTCCTTGACCTACCTGTCCTTGTCCTTTGCCAGCTTTATATGCACACAAAATGAATAATTCTGGGGGCTGGTTTGCTGACTGGAATTTCCACAAATGTTTTGCTTTTACTGCTAATGACTGTGGGGTTAGAAATGTGCACAAGTGTCTTTGGGACCACACATTGGATTTGATCCTGCCCTCATTACGGTTACTGGGGGCCAAAGTCACATGAACTGCAGCAGGAACAGGCTTGTTTAATGGAAACAAGCCTGGAAATACTGTACAAAACAGTGTAGCTCTCCAAAACTGGATGCGATTGACAACACCACTGTAGTGTTTTGTTAGACTAGAAACCAAATAATCTGTGTAGCAGCCAAATACAGACATGTTTTCTTTATAGTCAGAAAAAAAAAGAAAAAAATAAACTGTTGAACAGCTGCCAAGTGTTTGGAACTCAGACCATGATGCAGATGCAATAAGGTCAGCTGTCTACCAGCATTAAGGGTACTTCTCTCAGAAGTAACAGAAGTATTTTGGATAACACCAGCAGAGAATGTGACCAGCTGTGTTTCAGCTGCTGCCACGCAAAGCCCTAGAGAATTGAGCTTTCTCCAAACAAACTGTGTAAGCTCTGCAGTGCTGATAAGTGGAAGTACCTATTTACTCTGTCTTCAAACAAAAAACGCATAGGGCTCAGGTAGATGAGCAGATTGCTCTGCCTCCATGAATGTTAGCAGTTTCAAAGTTCTTTGCAGTGGCTGTACTTGTAGATCAAATAGTAGAAAAAACACCTTGGCTTAAAACTCAAAAAAAAAATTTTTTTACTTATTTTACCTTGTGACTCAGATGGATTTAAAAACAAAGCTGTGGTAATGTATTTGTGAGTCTAAATCCGTAATCCTAGACCCAGAGAATTTACACTCCAAATCGTTGTTATCTTGCAGCTCCTTGTGTACATACAGAGCGCTGTGCACCGCCAGCTGAAGTAGTGTGATAGTTCACTTCTGCATGAATTTGCTGGGCTGATGTCAAAAAAACAGCTGGGCGTGGAAGAGCAAATCTTGCTGCTGTTGGGCTTGTAGGAAGGTCTTTCTACATTAAAAGCCTTTTACTAAGTTTTTATTAATGCAAATTCCCCAGAAATTTCTGACAAATGTAGGGAATAGGAAAGTACACCCAGAAAGACGTTTCCATCTGATCCTATTCCTCCTCGATCTGTTTGCTTACAAGCTTTCTCACACTTGTGTGAAATGCTAATGTGGAAGGGGATACTGTGGCTCCAGTCCCTCCTGACATTTTGAATGCACTTCCCAGGCCTGTTTTTCTATCCTGCAGTGTGAAATTAATTTTGGCAAAATCTTGAGAGAATTAAACTGCAACATGGTGATCTCCTTGCTCAACTCATATTTGCTGTCTGCCTGATTTATGTTGAAAAGAGGCACTTGGGCATGCCAATTATCCTGTCTTTTATTTGCCTTGTGCATTGAGCCTTTGGCTACTAGAATTAAACTGGAAAATGCAATTAAAAGCATTAGCTGTAGCAAACATACCACAAAATATCATTATATGCTTGACAATGTTCTCCTTCATATTGTTAATCCCTGCAGATCTACCTGTGCTATTAGATTTCATATATGGATTTTATTTTTCTCAAAAGACTAAATTAATTGGGATGAGCAAGTTGTGTGCCTAATTGCGTAAAGGAAGAAAAGGAAGATGTCACCATACTGGAAAAATCTCACCTGACTTTTCTTGGTGAATACGGTCTCAACTTGAATAGGAGATCTAACATTATTCAAGCTTCAAAATTTTTGTGCGTTCCTAGTTGATATTATGTGTTAGATAAACACGTATTTGGCTTCGTGCACCATGGAAATTATTGTGTATAAACTAAGTTGTCTTCAGGTGTGATGGAAGGTGCGTGGGGACTTGAGGTGAGGTGGCAAGCATGGCTGGCAGACCGTGTCGGGACTGAATTTTGGGGCCAATTTCCTTCCTTCCCTACATTCTCTGAGGTGAGGCTTAGGTTATCCCCACCTAAGTGGGGAGCATGGGCTTATGAGCCACACTGGTGATGTCATCTGGGGAGCAAACTTAGATGAGGGGAGAACAACCTTCCCATGCTCTTCGTTCCCAAGTCAAAATAGACCATCAAAGGAAAACAAGATTCTGACTCAGAATGCAGTTACAGTAAGTTGAGAAGCCAGAAATGCACTGATGTTGAACGCAGCACCCACATTCCTGTGGTTATTTCCTTGTGAAACAGTCTGAGAAAACAAAAAAGACTGAGATGATATTAACCGTATTAACCCTAAAAAGACAGGTTACTGGCTTTGCCAGTAAGTCTGAGAATCCAGGAGTGCCTGATGCTCATACCACTAAGCCCACTGAGCTTTATGGCCTCCCTTATGGTTAGAATATACAGTAGTCATATGAGTTTCTTGCTGAACACCTTTAAAATTTCCCTCTTGACCTCTGGTAGAAACACCATTGCAGGAGACGCTTGCTGCCTTGTTATTGCAAAGACCTCCCCAAAATCTTTCTCACCTTAAGTTTAAACCTTCTCTTTATCTCTGGAAAAAGGAATTTCCACAGAAAACAAATGTCAAAAGCATGAAGAAATACATGCAGGAGAGAGAAAAGGATAAGAAACAAAGAGGAATCTGAAGTCAAGCTCAGTGGTGACATAGCTACATCTCCAGCTGTGTGATGACAGACAGGTAAGCTGGTTTCTCTGCAGAGGTAAATCAGATCAGGCTGGAAAAAGGCAACTTTCCAACCTTACCTTCTGTGCTGCATGCAAACCTGTTAAATACCAGACCCATAAAAACCTAAAGATAATGGAAAACTGGAATTACAGGCACAAAGTGGTTTGGCAGAACATTGCTTTCAGGAACAGTAATGCCAGGAGTGGTGATATCTCTGACTGTGGGTTGTTGGATTGCAACATTTTCCTTGTTCCTGTTAGTCCTGATAGGAGCTGTAAAAGAGGTGGATGAAACTCAGTGACTTTGCCCTGCTGGACTCATTTCACTTAATGATTATTGCTCAATGTGATCAGAGAGAAAACACAAATGAAACTTTCTTCACTGAGGGGAAATGAAACTTCAGATACATGGGATAATTTAAAGCACCTATAGGAACTCTTCTGCATAATTGTAAGCGATTCATTTTCAGCTGGTGAAAACTGGAAACCTCTAGCACCCTTTTGCTAGCAAAACTCGGTGGATTTGCCTGAGCTCGTACCATTTCCCAAGGTTTATTTTTCATTACTCTGTAGTAATGATGCCAATGCCTCATTTGCAGCTGCTCCCGATGAGCCCAGCTGCCCGGCTGGGTGAGAATGCAGGCAGGATGCTGCGGCCAGCTGCCTTCCTCCTCAGCTGTGAGCACCAGCTGTCATCCATGCTGGAAGCGCTGCTTCTTCACTGGTCTCTTCAAGTATTTCAGGGAAGCAAGCCTAGCAATAAGGCCAAGCAGACAAAGGACAGTAGCCCTGTGTTTTGCCCTTTGCTGATTAATTTATTGGTTCCTGGGGAAAGCACCAAGTGGGAATGTCCTGTCTTCACCTGCCTGCACTGCAGTGACCTCACCTTCCTGCCTGCTGGGAAGGGTATGGTAAAATACCATTTATGTCTGGATTTTTTTTTTTCTTCCCATTTAGCAGACTGTAGATAAGGTCCTAACATGCCAATATCTTTGTCACCTAGCTCCTTCCATTCCAAACAGCGAAGTCCCCTCAGCTGCTGCAAGGGGTATGGTGTTTCTAGAGGGTTCCCAGTGCTGCCAAGCTTGAAGCAACCTCTCAGTGTTGTAGGAACAGTCAAGGAAATAAGTATTAGGGACAGGAACCTGTTTTGGTAGTGCAAGAGCCGGCTTGCGACAGTGTGTTTATGCATTAAAAGCTCTGCCTGAACAAACACTGCTGACACAGGTGACCTGCTGCCTCGTGTGGTGCCTGGCCTAGGTGGGCTACAGAAGGCACACCAGGTGAAACAGCAGCGAGCAGCCAAGTGCCAAGCTGGTCCCACATCCAGGTGTTTCACTGCTGCCAGTCTGCAGAGCAGCCGAGGGGCTTGTGAGGCTGAAGGCTCAGTGCTGTGTTCAAATTTATCACCGCTTCCTGAAAGCCTAAATGAGAAACGCCCTCATTGTTCTATCAAGATCAAGGAGATTTGGCACTCAAGCAAGAGCTGCTGAGAGAAACTAGAAGTGACGGTGGAATTCCCCAGCCCTATCTGTGGTAAACAACCTCTCCTTTGCCCGGGCCTGGCACGGCTGGGGGAGAGGCTTGTGCTGCTGCTGCCAGGTCCTGGAGGCAGGAGAGATCAGCACTGCTGGTCTCAGAGCTTGCTGCTCTTGTTGCTTTTTAAACTTCCCTTCTTCCCATGCAATGATGATCCCAGGATCCCGAGACAGACAGCAGTGTTACTCATGGCAAGGATTAGGTATTAACAGGAAAAGCACCTTCTGCCTTAACTTGTTTTTCATCTGGATAACTGAGAAAATTTGTTACAGATCCTGGTACACATTAGCTTTTAATGATTTCTGTGCCTCACCTTGTTTAGAAAGGCAGGTTTGCTCCCAGTTGCAGCTGTGGACCCTGAGTTACACTGGGTCAAGCCAAGGTAGATGCCTGCAAGTGGGGTCCTGTCAACACAGACGAATTGGAGCTGAGTTAACCCAGTTGCCCTTCATTGATTACAAGTGAGTAAACAAGTCTGCTGTGGAAATCTTAGGAGGAAGAACATCCAGCTGAGTTTGCTCTTTGGGTTAATATGCAAATAGTAAACGACTTGGTCTTCACAGCTCAGGAGATAACTGACTGAGCAGGCAGAAAGCAGAATAATTTCTGCTGAGTATAAAGATGCATTTCAAAGTGGCAATGAGAAATAAGTTAAAGTTGGAATTTACGTTTGGAAGCGAAGGCTCCAAGAGCTGGGATGAGTGGCTGATGTAAGTAAGCATATGCCTCTGCCTTGAGGTGATGGGTTAGCAAATCTTTTAGATCTTGCTCAAACTCAGAAACTCCCTTGGAAGCTCAATCAGCCCAAGAAATCAAGAAGTTGGCACTCTTTAAAGTAGAAGGCCTGAGCCAAAATTCATGCCGACAGCATCATTTTAGTCTGAGTAAAAGGAATATTGCAAACCAAGAGTCAGCCTGTAATCTTTAACGAACTGGTTCTAGATTTGTAGCATTGCAATGTATACAGTGCATATATGCATACATAAAAGAATATATGCATATATTTTTTAATAAGTAGTTCCTTACAGTGTTTAAAAATGTATCCCATAAATCCATGATGTTCTGATTAATTTTTTCAGCATATTTTTGTGGGGGACAGGAGGGTGAGTGGTGAAAATCCATGGGCAGATACTGAATGTACGCTGTTCCTTTACAGAGCCATTCCTACACTGCAGTGCTTTGCAACCCACAGCACGTTTGCATGGAGGGAATGAAAATGCTGGAGCAGATGATGTGACAGCTGCAAAAAGAATGCAGTGTGTGCATGTGGCTGGATGGTGAAAAACAAAGGTAACTCATCTGATCACTAAAATAACTGGCTGCTGCAGATGCCAGGGCTGCTTTGGAAGCAGGCTTCTGCTCCAGTGTGCAGCAGAGGGTGCATGAGGCCAGCAACCGTGGCCTTGTCCTTGCAACCAGTTGCCTTATGTAGCATGAAGGAGCAGAAACATGAGAGCAGAAATAGCCCAATTTCCCCAGCTATTACCCCCCAGCAACCATTTCCAGGTCACTCACATCTCTCCATAGATTTTGGAGATGATGCTATGCCTCCTTTCCATGCATCACTGATAAAGACAGATGTATATGCAGGCAACTGAAAGTCCTAAAAATGCAGCACTGTACAACCACACAGCTGCATCCTTGCAGCAGCAAGGCAGACTATCCCTTTGGTGTACGCGCTCACCCTTTCAGATCTGCAGAATAGGAACATGCACAGGTGTCTCACAAAACTGAATGTGAGACGCAAATTAATTGCACATGTCCTTATCAGCTTGAAAAACTGAACTAATAGCAACTAGGGCTGAAAAAAATCCTTATGGTATGCCAAAGACTGAAAGTGTATCATGCTGAAATAGAAAAATGGCTCTATGTGGCTAATGGCTATGTGGTAATGGCTCTCCCCCATCCGCCCGCCCCGAAATCTGAGTAATATCAGATTAGTGTGAATTTTATGCCTTGTCCGTGTGTGAATTCATAAATAACGGGGCCTGGGCTGCCAGGAAAGTTTTGGCACAATTCCTGCTATAATGCTTTAATTTCTGTATTTTGTTTTTGAAAGAGGCTGGACCTTTTCAAGTCTTTGTTTTAAATGCTCCCTCTGCTGGCTATCGTGTAAATTACATTTTAATTGAAAACAATAAAATAGAACTGCTAAAGAAATTACTAAGGCTAATAGCAAAAATTGTCTTCATTCCTCCACCACACTCTGAATCCATCTCAAATCCCATATATTCAGCCTATCCCGATACTGCCATGGTGTTTGTGGGAGAGCTTATTTTCTATGACATCAATTATTATTGCTGTTTTAAATCTCCTTGTATAAAATATGCTCCCTCCTTTAATCAACTCCTCCTATATCCCTAGACTGTCTTATAATTTTAAGTGCTGGGGTTTGTTGAAATTCTGCCTCAAAAAAGAATGATTGGCTGTGATGGAAATATTTAGTGTTGGCTTATTATTATAAAACCAGAAGTAATTAAAAATATAAATTTCTGTAAGAGAAGTTTTAAAGGAGAGGCTGTAGGTTTTTTTTTTTTTTTTTTTTTTGTCCTGTCTTCTTGTTGAATAGCTGATAAACACTTTAAAATGCTGCAGAAAATCATGGTGAAAAATTATTAAATTTACATTAGGAGTAAAAGGTAAGAGATGCTTATGATGTGCTGCCAACTATTTAAACATTTATGAAATAAATAAATGCCATTGGACTAGCGCCAGGAGAATAAATAAAGGCAAGCAGAAAACACGTGCCTCTCCCAGGGGTGAACAACATAATGCCTGATCCTGCTTGAAAGAGGGGTCTCAGTGTGAAGCAAGGAGCAGAGAGCGGACAGGAAGGATCCGAGTGAAGGGCATGGTCAGTGGGATGCCAAGGGGCTGATTTCTGTGGCAGATTAACTGCATTGGAGTGTGCGGATTGGCCTTGTGAATGCAGCGTTGATACACATTTCTGTCTTTAGACCACCTCCTGCTGGTTTAAATAGAAGCTTCTAAGTCTCTTGAAGTATTCTTATTTTTTTTCCCCGGTACTTTTTTTCAGCAGGACAAAAGTGTTATGTTCTGTGAAAGTCACAGTACCCTGCTGGACAAAATGACAAACCTGCACATTACGATAATTTAAAAGTAATGCTGCTGTGACCATTAATAAATGAGAGAGCAGGGGAAGAAAATAGGTAAGAATTCAGAAAGAAAAAAACATGAAGGCAAATAGGAATGAAAATGGAACTAGGATGTCCACTGGATGAAACTGATTTCAAACATAAATAACCTATAAGCACGCAAAATTCTGTTTATAAAGCAGAATGAAGAACATGAGCTCAGCTGTCTATCTTGAAAGAGAGAGGAACAGCACTTGTGCAGGCATTGTCCATTTTTCAGCATAAGCAAATGTGGTCAGCGTTAATCATTTGGGAGCAATCAAGTCAGAGAAGGTCACATTCACAGACCATGGACACAGCAGCAAGGTTTCCTGCTTTGAAAACAACCACCCTGCCTTTGATTCAGCATTTTTTACAGGAACTCAGAGATCTCCCCTTTTGTTTCACTGGTCTCTGTTACTTGAAAACTCAAATTGGAAGCGTTGCACATCTGGAAAAAACAAGTCAGACATATTTCCACTTTATTTGTTCTTCAGTTTGGTAGCACATTTGAACCACACTTTCTACTTAGATCTTACAAGATCTTTCCCCTGTAATAGGAAAGAAGCAAAAACAAAAAACAAAACCAAAAAAGTCACACTTAAGTTACTAAATGCATTCACATCACATATGTTGTACTTTGTATTCCTGAACATCATAAATAAGAGAACATTAAACCAGCTTCTTTAAAAAACAAACAAACATTATTACAGGTCATAGCAGCTTAAAAGGCTTAAATCAGGTTAATCTACTTCTAATAGTTTTATTTGAAAAAGTTTCTCAAAATTTATTAAGAGATTAAAAACTGATGCACCTAATCAAAAAATAGAGGCCCAAATAGTACAAAACAATGCTTTAAAGATAAATAATTTCTTTTTAGTTTGCAGGACTTAAAATCCACAATGACCTTTCTGCTTTGGCTTGGATGCAATTTTGCAATTACTTAGATGAAGGTCAGGAAATTCTAGTTGCTAATGATTTTTATGAAATATCTTTAATTTGGTTTGGGTTTTCAGAAATGCTCAACTCCCATTCTTTAAGATGTTCTAACCTAGACAGACAAAAACTCCACTTATTTCTGTCAGTATCAGCCAAAACTACTGGGGAACTGCTAATATATTTCCAGTGAAATAGGATTCAGATGAGTATAGCTTCTGTTATGCAGGCTTTTTATTTGAAGCTTGCATTTGAATGCTTTGATATCCTTGCAATGGACAGTTAGTTGAAGTGTAATTGTTGGAAGGGGAGGGAAAACAACACAAAATAGCTGTCTGCTTAAAGTAGTTAGCCACACTCATTTAATGAAGAAGGAAGTAGACCAATTTATTGAGCATCTTCTTTTAGAAGACCAACTTTTCACTCTACGTAGGTGAAGTATTGTTAGGAGTATTTCTGAATCTGATCCTAGAACGTGTAAGGTGCTCTGAACTGCTTTCATAAATAACTAAGGAATGAAGGTGCTACATACACCCAAGCAAATACTTTTCAGATGAAGAGTATTTAAAACAAAAACGAATAAAGCTTTTGTAACGTGCATTAATCTTAATCTCTTCCTTGCAGGCACCAGATCTCTGTAAGGCCTGCTGGCCCTGCTGAGCTGAGCCAGTGCTCTGTTGGGGTGAGCTTGCAGCAGTTCCAGCTGGAAGCAGAGCTGAACTTCTAGCTCCAGGAACAGCGACTGCCTGCACAGCAGAACAAGTAAAGTAAGAGGAAAGATGAGACTGTGACTAATGCTTACTTCAAGGTTTACACTTAATTTTAATTGAGTATCTTGTGTGGCTTTACACCAAAAGGTCTTTTTATAACTGTAACTCAGACCTCTTTTTGTATGTAATGGGAAATGCCACATATCTTTGCAGCTATTTTGTAGTTAACCATACATCTGCATGATAAAGTAATCATGGTATTTTGATGGAACTAATTAATACTGTGACATCTCATCCAAGTTGTGCTGCCATCTTGGATGTCACATCAAGCTGGTGATAACTTAGTGAATACATTCAATCCAGTTATATACTTACTACCACTTCTTGTGCCAAGACTTTAATGTGCTTCAGTGCATGAAGGAATTACACAACCAACTCCAGGAATATATATTCCAGCTCTCCGTTTCATTTCAGCGAAAAAACGGTAGTGATTATATTATAGCTTCATAGCAGATATTTATAAATTAGCTATAAACAAATGCTGACCTAAAGCACTGCAGACAGCTCTTAGGTAACTTAGTTATTACAGAACTGATAGGAATAGTAACCATTTTTTTCCCAGTACCCCAACGACTACCTTTTAATGACTGCAGGCTGAAATAAAATTATACCTCTTCTGACATAGCCTTATTGTAAGGGGGAAAGTCAGGAATAAGCCTATTGTTACAACTCAGTGTAAAAGATTTATTTTGACTCAGTCATGGTCCAAAGCCAAGTAATTGGAGCTGTTTGCATACAGTGGATTGGATACAAGTACAGGCCCCTTTTCAAGATCGGTGATTTGTCTTTTTGAATAGACACAATTTCAGTTGATATCTGTTGTAGGTGTAAATTGTATCTACTGGACTTGTGTTTATGGGGGAGGGAAGAAGAGGTTTAAATCTGTAAGAAACTTTAAATTTTTCTGCAGCGTTAATTGTATATATTGGCCAAAGTTTATCCTGATTTGGATTGACACTTGGCTGCTCTAATTCCACCAAGTCTTTGTAACAATCTAAACGGAAAAAGAATCTGGGCCACTGATGAAAAAGCTTTGGCTTGTGACCTCCATGTGAACCCATGCTCAGAAATTAATTTTGGCCTGCGTGACTGAGTCTACATTGAGGTCTTGTCTCATTAATACATACAGCCATAATAACAAGCTGGTGTTTTTAGGAAGCAATGATTTAGCAAAGCCATTCTCTTTTTTAATTTATATATCTGTGAAAGTGAGCTATTCTGTATATATCTTAAATTACAGAATGTAGCCTGATTTATATTTTAAATGAACTTATCAGAAATAATCTCATGAAATTGTCATGATTTCCTGCAGCTGAGAACCCTTACCTTACTGTACTTTCACAAAAGCCAGGAGATAAATCTGTCTCCTTCATAAGGGGACAGAGCCTAGCAGCACCACCAGCCACGGGGTAGACTGCTTTGAGCCAGCTGTTAAAGACTGATGGAAAGTCAGAAGCCAAGGGATCTGTTCAGTGCACACCAGTCAGTAACATATCCATGTTCTTCACTAACATCTGTGAATTCAGTTTCACAATTCCTTTGTGAGGTAGGAAACGACTACTCCCTGTCTTTGGCTACTCCCTGTCTTGCAGAAAGAAGAAAGTGAGGCACAAGGAGATTAAGCTGATCTCCTTAGGTCCTATAGGAAGTCTGCAGCAAAGCTGACGATGAATTTAATCCCCTGGTTTAGTCACGGGACAGCCGCCCTCTCTTTGCCTAGAAAGGCTGGGCGTGACATTTTGGTGCAGCCTCCACCTCTGCAATCAGAAAACATCCTGGAAAGAAAGCACACTTACACTGGTGCAAGTGCTTTCACTTCACTGTCTTGTCTCTCTGAATTTTAAAGAGCGGCTCAAACTGTACAGATGTGCTGCACAATAGCTAGATCACGTTACCTGGCATTTTAGGTGCAGTCTACAAGACAAACAAGCTATAGCAGCAAAGCTCCAATGTAAATCTCCAGTATAGACTAGATCCCGCTTCTATTTGTCCAATTCCCTCCTTCAAGGAAGGATGAAATACAATGAATGTCATAAGCACAAAAGAAAGTCAATGAACAAAAACTTCTACTATTAATTACAAACTTTAGTGCAAACCACACAGCAGATTATTTTTAGTATGCTCAGTATTTTCTGTAAGGAGGTTATAAACTGAGGTTTTAAATGCTGACAGTCATACTCTTTAGCCATGTAGTCATCTTTCAAGCTCCCATAATGAACCCAGATTCTGCAGGTACGCATTTTATCCTCCATATTTCTATGAATGCTATGATTTTTTTTTTTTGAAAATGTTTTGCTCTGTGCATTTATAAATAACTAGAAGACCATAAAGACCAAATTCCAAAGCTGAGTTACGTTAGACAAGTCTCTTAGCCAAGCATCATCTTAACTACTATTTTTTTTTTTTTAAATTTCAGAGCCTTTTGTCTGTTTGCCTAGAAGCTGTTCTGCTGTCAAAGGTGAGAGTGCTCACACTTTCTTTCCCACCAGCAAGCGCTCAACACTGTTGAACATTACTTCTCCCTTTTATATATTCAAACATAGATGTAAGCACTCGGCTTTATCTGGCATCATTTTACAGTCGTGGCCCTTGTGCCTAATTAAGGTTCAAAGCTTGAAAGTTTCAGCCAGTTAAGAATGCAACATGAATGCTGATCTCCTTTCTCAATGATTGTTTACATTAGGCAAGTTATCTGAAAAGAAAAAAACTCCTGAAATCTGAAGAAATATTTCACAAAATACTCTGCTGGGCAAGGTCAATTGAGCTAGTAAATGCTACAGCTAGTCTGCAGCCCCCCCACAGATGCAGCTGAATGGATGAAGTCAGGATTTGGAAAAGTGCACTTTTTCATTCTTTGATCTTTTACAAGAACCGACACCAGAGTTGAGCACCCTGTATCTTCTAGAGACTCTCTCCTCAGAGGTTTTCATCCAGCCATTTTATGTAGCTGTTCCTAGTCTGAATTCCCGCAGAGAAATCAGTAGGCCAGATCGTGAATATCATACAGCCATGAAAGCAGTCATCGAAGTGATCGAGTGTGACTTCCACGCCAGCATTCTCTAACCGCTTGGCATACATCACCCCATCATCTCTCAGGACGTCGTTCTCACAAGTCAGGATGTAAGTCTTTGGCTGCAGCTGCAAAGTTTCATTTTCTGCAAGCAGCGGGACTGCTCGCACATCAAGGAGCGCTGGTATCTCCTGGATTATTTCAGCCATGCCTGTGGGTTGTACTACAGGCTTGTAGTTCTTTTTGAATGACGAAGGCAGGAGAGATGTCCAGTTTAGACGTCCTCTGTAAGAGAGTGCTTGACCGACATCAAGAGCAGTGTGGTTGTTAATCAGCAGTGAGTGAGCCAAGTCGTGATTACCATTGAAGTAGTCTATCCAATAGTTGATCATGACGTAACGGGGAAGAACAGGCATATTCATGTTCTGCTGATATGAAGGGGTATTGAAGTCAAATGCCTGAAGGACTGGATAAATTAAGGCCTGCAGTTTTGGTCTGATGGTCAAATGCTCATCTTTGCTAAGCTGCAGGAAGAACATAGAATAAAATAAAGATTACAAAGAAAATAAGCATTACAATATCAACCCTGAACTTCACTCAAACTTGTAGGCCAAATTCTGTTCTTATGCAATGCCTCTGGCGAAGAATGTTCCTCTTTTGTCTGAAATACAGTCTTACCATTTTATTTTGTTTTAATGATGGTCATTCAGGACAGTTTTAGTACCAACAAAAAATCAGTAGCAGGCATTTACGGAAGTGTATAAGGAAAGTGTAGAATGGTATTCTCTAACACACCATTTGAACTATTTGCAGATGAAGGACTTCTTGAGTCAATGTAGCTATCCAAGGTTTTATAGCTTTTCGTGTATTTCTCTTCCACAATTGTAGCTTTTTATTTGAGCTTTTGCAAACTGTTAGCATCCAGTCCTCTCTAGCACAGGCTCACTATTTGCAGAAACACCTTTGTGGTGGACTTGAACCAAACATCTGCATTTGGTTTGAGCCTACAAAGTTGGCATTTGGTACCCTCTGATTCTTTTAGTGAAAGAATCAGTAAACACTTGTTTTGCTTCACCTTCTACTCAAGATACAAAGATCCATATATCTCATCTTGTCTGTCTCTTTCAGGCTGAAGAATCTTAGTGCATTTGACCTCTCCCTGAAACAGTCCTACATCATTGATTTAACTGTGCATCATGAAAATGAGTTATGAATGCTGTTTCCAAAACATGGCTCTATCATGTTTATCAGTCCTCAAGATGAAGACTTTTAGTGTTAATTGTGCCTTATTAATTTTCCCCCTAATTCAATATCGCAAGGTTGTCATGATAATTAGTTGCCTTGGCAGGGTATGTCCTTTATCATCACCAATGGTTATTGGCAATATAAAAAAGCTAATAATAATATTTCACTCAACCATGAATAATACTATTACTTGCCCCAGGCTGCCTTTAAAATCTTTAGTAGATTAAATTCAGATTATGTTTAAACTGGAGATACACAAAAGAAATTTCCTTAATTGTCTTCCTGGAGCATTTCACAATTTAAAGAAGAGTTAAGCTTCACGTATTATATTTTTTGTCCTTCATTAGTATTTGAAGGAAAGAACAATCTATTTTCTACGACAAGCATCTGAAAATAAGAAGCTAAATTGATAAATTATGCATGTAGCTAGTTACCTACATAGGTAAATAAAGAATTCCTCAGCAAAATAGTTTTAAGAAAATCATTTAGATAGTTGCTCTTAAACTTAGTCCCATAACAACTTATAAGTTCAGTAAGACATTGCAAGCTACGTGCAATATGCAATCGACTCATTTTTCTTCTGTAGTGTGACAAGATGCTTTCTTTCAATAGAGAGCTACTGCTCTGTCTCTAACACTGGCACATCATCTCATGATGATGCAGCATAAAGAACCTGTCAACCTGTATGCACCACTGAATTAGGGATTATTATATCATAAAACATAGCAGACACTGGATGTTACCTGCTGACACACAGCAGCAGCCAAATTTCCTCCTGCACTATCACCAGAAATTGCGATTCGATTTGGGTCAACTGAATACTCAGCTAAGACATCAGGCTGCAAAAAATGCTTTGTAGCACGAAGAGCATCATGGAATTGCTCAGGGAAGCACACCTCTGGTACCAGCCTGTATCTACAAAAGAAGAAAAGAGGTAAGAGACAATTATTACCGTTAATGTACTTCTCTCTCATGATTAATAGATGCTATCTGAATGGCAAATAATTATTTCATTAAGATAAATACGATGTGAAAAAATGAGGTGTGTAGTACTTAATCTTTTAATTAACGCTCTAATTCTGAAAGATTTACAAGAACCTATTAGATATGAATAACACCAAGATGCTATAATATCATGCAGCACTTTCTTGGGATTTGCCAACAGAGCATTTCATCACATTATAAAAATGAATGAATATTAGAACAACCCTCGGCGAGGGAGTCATTACTGTTGGCCTGTTTTTGATCGCAGCTCCCCACCTTAACTGCTATGACAGAATAAGTCACACACGCCCAACACATACGCCCAGCTGAGACAAGCATCTCAGCAGTTCTGTTTGCTGGGAGGAGAGGATGAACATTGCTGTACCTCTTAGCTCTGTACCAGGAAGTGAACAATAGCCAGGAAGTGAAGTAACACCAATTTGTGGTAATGTAACAGGTTGAATAATTCATCTCCTTTATCAAGGAGAGAAGCAGGAATGTATACATTTCACAGACTGGAGCACACACAGATAAAACAGTCTGCCTACAAACAGACAGCAGCTGAATTCTATTTACTACATTTTCTCAGTTTCTAAATAACAGTGCAGGAGAAGTCAGTTCATAATTTACTCAATCATTTGTAAGGAAAGAGTTGTTACCAGGCCTCATGGTGCAAAGAACATTTTTCCACTTGTAGCTTTTTGTATTCTTAACAGATTTCACATGTTCTTATTGATCAATAATATTTTGAAAGAATGTTTTTATTGTCAGCTTGACAAGCCTAAGTCTTTACATAGGTGTCTTAGCCGAAAGTGAAGAAAAAGGCTTGAGAACATCAAAAGCATTTTATTTTGCCTTAACTTCTGCCAAACAAAATCCTGTTTTCTGGTTCAAAACATTTTCTTTGGAATCTAAGCTAAAAAAAAATCTACATGTAAAATAAATTTTAAGCTTAATTTACATGAGTTGTTTCCAACTTCAGATCTGTCCTGCTTTCAGAAAGCAATCTATATATTGCATCAACTACAAAGGAATATGAGAAAGGCCTTTGGGAACGCCTTCCAGAACTGAGTAACATTGTGTATAGATCATGAAAGTGAGACGTGCAACTAAACCAATGAAAAAAATCAAATTAGACTTCACTAATTGAGGATAAATGCCTTGATTGAAAGATATAATGGCTAAAGAGAAGAGACAAACAATAACTGAGAAACAACCACCAGAAAAGGAGTATCAAAAAACTTTTCCATACCGTAATTATTTGTACGCTTTTTTTTTTATAAAAACAGTTTTTCTACTAATAAACAAAGTGAAAAGCAACCCCTCAACGTACACTAGAATGAACATTGAATCAGTAGCACCAACTCCATATAATTAAATAGTAATTAGATCACAGAGCTTGGTACGTAATCAACTGCAAGTCAGAAACTTGAGTAGTTAAATTAAGTGATTGGTTTTGCAAAAGAAAATATTGAAATTGACAATAAGGATGGGCAGAGTACCAATCAAGTTGGAGTCATCTAGGTAATGTAGTTAGCTAGTTGAGAGGTTTGTTTACCTTGGAATTGTTCAGCTAGTAAAAAAAAAAAAAAGGCAACCCTGCTTCTCTGCTGTCTAGCACCCTGGCAGTCTTCTGCTCTTGAGTGGAGTACGGTGCTTACATGAGAACAGTGGGCAATTGAGGGAACAGCAGGAACTGCCAGACTTCTCTGTGTATTTTGGTTAATGAGCAGTGGTAAATGATTTGCTAATTTTTATGTTGCAGACCCTTGCTCAGTGGGACTTAGAAAATGTGTTTTATAGATTGACTTGGTGTTTTTGTTTTTAATATATTATATGCTTTCCATTAAGGATGGAATAATTCACTTTAGTTCTGTGTAGGGTCAGGGAGATGCGGTTCAACCTTCCTTCAGGTATATAACACGCGTAAACTGCTTGTCAAAAAAACTGAATTATAATGCAAGTCATTTGAGTGATCTCAGGTTTTAGATGCACTCCTTACATACAGATATATTTGCAAAATACACTAAAACTTGCACTTTAGTTTCTGTCCAACTGATTAAGATGCTAGTCTTTTCCCACATTTCTGCCTTCTGAAATGGCTTCTAAAATAATCAGAAATTCAAATGAACTTTTGATGCCATTCTAATTTGTTGTCATTCTAAAAGTATAAAAATATCAGCATGGTAAAGAGAATTATTGTCCAAGTTAAAGCCTTATACAGAAGTCAGTAAGAAGGGAAAAGGGCAAAGCTAGAAGAACTACATTACGTATTTCTACAAACTTTGAAGTTATTTGATCTATTTTAGATTACTCACTCAACAGAAACAACCACAGCATTGAGAGATTCAGCCATGATTCTGCAGAGGTTGTTATAGAGGCTTGTTCCTGGAATGAAAGGACAGCATTAGGGACATGAAAGTCCATTTATGGCAGTACTTCCCAAAGCCATACGTAAATCTTCCCAGAAAATAAAGATATCATGCAAATAGAAGCAAAGTAAATAAGATCAGCTTGCAACAGATGAAGTTCCAAATGCACATTCTAGCAGAAGGAACATAATTCACTCTTCGAAAAGATCTGCAGCCTAATGCTTTCTTTCTCATCTGTTTCTTGGTGACTTGGAGCACGTCATTTCATCCACCTATCAAAATTCTCACAACTGGGCAAAATTCAAGGTACCCGTGGCTTGCAGGCATTAGCATCCAGAAACAGTTATTACTGTATGAGTCACTGCTTTTTCTTCATGTTATTATACCATCTATTGCTTTGATTCAAATGAGCTGCCCTATTAATGTCAATGAACTACTCATTTAAGGGAGGATTAATCACAGCTATCCTATTTATCAGTGGACTGATTTTCTTTAATTTTATTCCTTTCCAATTATGCAGTTGTTGATTCCTGGTACTATAAAATATACTAGGACACTAAGTGTTTTCTAAAGTACCCGGTCTTAGAATTTAGTATTTGGCTGTGACATTTGTGCCATTAACTTCGGCAACCTGGACTTAAGGATAGCATCTGACATGCCTGAGTTACAGTCATCCAAACAAAGCACAGTAATTTAATACAAACTTTTGACACAATAAATCTTATGCAAACTGTTACTGCACAAATGATGTAGACAGGACTAATAAACATCCCTTAGGTAGGCCTAAGAAAACCCATCTCAAAGCCGTTTCCTCTGTAAGAAGAGGAGCAAAATGTTTAGATGCTACAGGACAAAGAGACTAGGATTTCCAAAGGCATGTGAAAACCAGACTTTAAAATGTATTTATGACTCTAAATCTCACATAAGTCGTGGTCTAAGTGACTTGCATATATAGTCCAAATGCACTTGGTGCAATCTTTGCAGCGTGCATTCCCAGGTATGTGCTGTCAGGAGCCATTAGCAATGGTCTTGCACACAATTTTGTTCAACCCACTCTGTGTAATTTGTTTTGTATACTACAAAATTTATTGTCTCGTGATGTAACAAAATTAACCTTTTGGTCCTTTGACAACCCATATCCAGATAAAATATATACTTTTGCAGCGTGTCAATAGTGTGTATATATAAATATATTTAAATTCTCCCTCCCTTACATCTGATCTACCAGAGACAGTTAATATCTGAGTTAAGTCTTTGCAAAACTGTCATCCCTGGCAGGAAAAAACAGCTTTTGGTTATTCCTTCTGGGAGGAAACCAGAGGAAAATCCCATTCAGTTACTAGCAGACACATACTTGCACTTGCCAAGGCCCAGCCTCCCCCGTGGATGTAAACAACACTGCGCTTGAGCGTTTCATCTGGTTTTCCAGGAGGTTCAAACACTCTGACTTCCACACCGTCGAAAACAGCATCCGTTATGTTAATGTGCTCAGAAGAGACAGACTTCAGCTTGTCGAACGTACAAATCAAATAGTTCAGAACTATCAGGTGATGGCTGAGTCTGAAATAGTGAATCAGGTGACACTAGAAAAAAAAAAAACAAAGGAGATTTCTGTTACTTCAGAGCATATCACATTACGATACACTGATGTTTAATGCAACTGTCTTCAAAAGGCAGCTCCTCCATAAAAAATTATATAGGTTCTTAGAATATTCATCAGAAAATGAATGATTATCAAAGACCCATAATGCTTTTAAAGCTGTATTAAAACAAAACCCTGTCCCTAACAGATTCTCTGTTGTCATAATAAATCAAACCAGGAACACTACGCAGATCAAGACCAGTGTGAACGAGAACTAAGATCCTTGCCTTTGAAAGACACCCCCAAAAGAGACAAACCCGACCAGCAGATTCCACTGTTGGAGTTGTGAAGCTCCTCAGACCAGTGCCAGCAGAGGGCAATACCACACAGTCAATGTTTTTGTGGTAGTAAGGCACAAAATAAAGTATTTCTCTTGTTCCACTGCAAGACTTTCCATTTCCAAATAAAGAAAGTTTCCAAATTAAGAAAGCTCTCAGTGATTGCAAAGGCATCTGAAAACACAAATGATCTCATACAAATACAGTGCTTATTTACTGGCTTGTCCTGTATTTGCCTGATGAATCGGAAAGCATCTGAAATATCCAAGACGCATGGCTGGTTTGTGATTTCTTCCTTGGAAACTAACGTGTTACTTCTCTTGTGTGGGTATGTAAAACACTAGGTAGGGAATGATTTCATCTTTCTGTTTGCTTTTGATAGAAGGACAGATTTTCTCTTTTGGCTATCCAGGATTTCATTTATTTTATTTTATTTTATTTTAAATGAAAACCAACTTTGCCCTTAGTAAACCTGCTTCTCTCAGCAAACAGTACTGGGACCTAAGGCACTCCAGCCTAAATGCCTACAACTTGCTCCCCATGTATGACTTGTGCATCATTGCTGTATGTATTTGTTCCCATCCCCTAGGTGGTGCAAGAGGGGCAGCAAAGGGCGAGCCAAAGGACTGTTGGGACTCTGATGCAGAGACTGGCCCCTAAAAATAGTAAGTAGCAGGGGTCTTTCCCCTTTTGCAGTTATTCTTTACCCTACAGAGGAAGAACAGAAATTGGATAATCAGCTAAGCCTCTGTGTCAAGGCAATGGAATTGGGAAGTACAATGGATGCATATACCTGATGTACACCTGTGGGACCACAGCTGTAAGGAAAACAGTCAGCTGTGACCTTTTATGTACAGATAACAGATGCTTAAAAAAAGAGTGTATTGTTAGGAGTCAAGAGACTTGTTTACACAGAGCCATTTTACTATTAATTCTGCTAGTATCACCAGCACAGTGCAAAGCTGCTGGTATGAATTACAGAAGTCCAACACCAAGGAGAGATCAGTTACACAGGTACCAGCCTAACCACGTCCACATTGCAGAGAACGGGTAGTTCCTTTAGCTTAGCCTGTACAAAAACCAAGTGGAAGCCAAGTTAGGTTCCTTGTGACAGACGTGATATTGCAAGTAAGAGTTTTACAGTCTCTTCCTGGCTTATATGATGCATTTACAAGGAGAGACATTTCATTTTCCTGCTTTTTCATCACTGTACTTCTGGACTACCATTTTCCACAGTCACTTTCAGTGCTAAGTCTCTTCTCAAGGAGAAGGGACAGCTAATGGAGGCACACCACCGCCAGTAACACATCCTCCAGAGGAAAAACAAATTTTGAAGCACTCCCTATCAACTGAGAGGCTTCCTGCCTTCAGCAGTGTCCATGCCAGAGAGGATCTGTTCCCTTAGGTCTACAGTCCCTGTTCTTATGTTTTCAATCTGCAATAGTTAGTTTCAATGTAAAAAAAAAAAATAAAAAAAATAAATCTAGCTTTCATCTGGGTCAGAAAGACCCTGCATAACCCCACTTCAACTGCAGATTTCTGTGGAAAGAGACAGACTTTGAAATTTTTCCCCAAAGACTCTATGACTGCCAAGTACAACGCACTGGTATGTGAGTGGGGAGAGGAATCCACTTCCAAAACAAGAATTTAAAGAAATGGCTCTCTTCCTGCTTAGTTTGCGGTAAGGTTACCCTGCTGAGATCGTTTGGTGAGACTCCAAATTTTGAAATGTTAGCTGCTTTATGGATGGATCATCGTTTCTTCCAACAGCAAGGTTTTTCTCTGGGAAAACAAACAAACAACAAAGTGGGCAGAAACACCGAATTCATGAGACTGTCTCTATCTTTGAGTTTCTGATTATGCTTTTCTCCCACTGTTATTTAAAAAAATCCCCACAGGAAAACATCATTCAGGCTTGACTGGTGAAGAGTAATGCACCTATTAATAATTTGACGTGCAACGTATTGAACTGCCACTGCTTTACCCAACAGATCTGATCCTCTGTGCACCCCGTAGAGCTTCCCAGGGAAGATAACCACTGGGAAACAGAAACAGTGCCAGGCAAAACAGCACATCTGTAGATTTTTCTGACTGTGCTGCAACAAGCATCCCATTTTAGTTTTCTCCTACTTGAGTTCTTGTTCTTTGTAGACAAGATTACCACGTGTTCCCTGGGATCGGAAGTGTTTTATTTCCACGGCTAGTCACTGCTGTTTACTGACAAGCGTTTTGCCCTGGTTTTTAAGCTGCAGAGCACCGTGGCCCTCTGCAGGTTTATCAGATGCTTTTTTTCCTACAATAGAACACTCTTTCCGAGAACCAAAAAAAACAAAGTCTGGAAGAGATACCTCATCCACCAGGGCACAAAAGGAACAGCACTAATTTATTTTTTTTTTGTTGACACGGGCAGGTTTTTTTTGCCAAGCACTTATCAGGCAGATTCTTTGGAAGTATATCTAATCAGTCATTTGGTTGTTATTTACAACACATCAGGACTGTACATGTACTTTTTGCTGGCAGAGAGCTAGTCTTATCCAAAGGTCCTACAAACAAAGCTCTTATTTTTTATATATATATATATATATATATATATATATATATTTAAAATATATGTATGCATTTTTAAACAAATCTCATCACTCTGCAACAGAGCCACTGGCAACAGAGGATGTATTTGGTGGTTGGCAAAGTTTCACCCAGGACTGTGTTGCCACCTGAAGGGCAGAGCTGCCTGTCCTGTTGCCTGTGCTTCCCTGGCACCTTTCTGTGTTGGCACTAACAAATGTGAAGCCTTGGAGTATCAGTTTGCAGTGCCAGCTGACTACAAAACCAGCAAAAACAAACAGCAAACCTCAGCCAGGTCATTGTCACCTTACTGATAATCCAAGGAAGGAAAGAGGGAACGGGGGAAAAGGACACTCACCCTTTTGGCAGCAGCCCACAGGTGGATTAGCTTAAATCAGTTATAAAGAAATGCATTCAGTCACCTCATGTAAACAACAACTGGTTTGATGTTTGTTAGTGTTCGTGACTTTACCACCTCTCTCGTGACAGAATGCAGGACTCTTGCAGGTTATCAAATCTAGCACTTGAACGTAGGGAATTACACGTATGCAGTCAAGTGCATACAGAAGAGAGAAGAGGAACAGTGATTTCTCTGGTAAAAAGGGAAAACAGACAGTGCTGTAATAAGAGACAATGAAAAGGAAGAGAAAGAAGAGGAAACTACACAGTTAAGGGACGACAGAAAAGAGGAGTTCCGTGGCAGCCACAGGCATGTGGCTTTGACCCAAACTAAACAATGTCCCAACTCTTCCCATATCATGACCACGTCTTCAGGCATCAGCCTGAATAAACACCTCAGGTATCAGGGAGATGTGGCCTGAGAACTTCATGGGACTGACAGGTGGGGTGACACACACCCAGTGAGCTTGGTTGCTATGAACAGCACAGAGCTGCGTGGGCAGGAGGACCCTGGGAGAGGACGAGCAAGGCAAATGAGATTTTGCAGCTACTCGAGCCAATTCAGCAAGTAACTACGATGGGCAGATCGCAGCATGCCTACTGGCAGCCTATTGCCCAGTTCTCATTGCAGGGTTTCATTTTGGGGTTGTTGCCTCTCTGATCCACGGCTGCTTTGGTAGTGGTGCGATTTATACTCACGCTGTGATGATCCCAACTCTCCAACAAATCGGGCAAAGCAGCCTCTACAGCCACAGCCTGCTCTTTCAGCAGGATGTCCCCATAGCCAGGGTTGAGGTAGGGACAACCCACAGATGCCCTAAAGACTAAGCTGTTTAAGATTAACACCTTCCTCTGGGTAAATTCTTTGGCAAGGGTCCAGATGCTGAGAGGTTTAACTTGATGCTGGAAGAAACTGTCAAGAAGTGCAGAAGGGAGTTCGGGTTGTGATAAAAAGCAGGTGGAATGAACAAAGACCTGTTCTCGAGAGAGGCACCATTACCTCACCTTGCATCACCAATTGGTCCCTAAACTATTAGAATTCTTCTGTTGGTTCCTCACCTGGTAACTTCAGGAAGAATCCCCAAATGATCACTGCAATTGTGCTTACCCCTCCTTCCTTGTACTTTGTATTAGCTATGTAGTCTCTAGTACAAAAAATAACGTTTATTTGTGTTGCTAATTTCTATTGAACTCCAGTAGCACTCCGCACATTGGGGTCGTCTGTCCTCGTGACTCCATTAGCTGACGCTGTCCTAAAGACCACGCGAACCATCCAGCTTCGTGCATATCTGACCTTCAGTGCTGAAATTACTGCAACAGGCTGCATGCAGATGGCACACAAAGGCAGCATGCCACCGCAGCCAAGCTGCTTCCTTCACTGTCTCTGCAGCTGCTGAGAGGCCAGGAGCTACACAGACCTTCCTGGCCTCAGCTGCAGTCAGGAACTGGGAGTTGCTGTAGTTGTTTGTATTTTTACACACAACACTGCTGAGGACTACGCCAAATCTCACTCGTGACTCACCAAGTAATGATGCTGATGCTGGGCAACTGAGCTTTTTAAGACTTAGCTTCCTACCTTTAAAAGTTGTATCTGCTCCTGAACAACACTATCCTCAGTTCAGGCATCACTTGGCAAAGCACGCTGCTGTAACATTCGAGTCCAAAATGCCAACTACAATATCTGTAGATAGCAAAAGACTAGCAAAAACAAACAAACAAACAAACAAACAAACCAAAACCAGGCTTATTTCCCCATTTTACTGTGTGCAGAACATATTGTTCTGACTGCATTTTAGGCAGCTTATCCCATGTAAAGCTTTCAGGTGGCACTCTTATTTTCTTTTCTTTTGCAGAACCATTTCTTAGTGCAGGTGCATGACTACACAGTACAGAATGTGTACTATGCCACTGGAATTTTCAGCAACCTCAGATAAGGCACTCCATCTCCTCCCATCTCCCCTGAAGTAAGATCAGCGTGCTAGGCTGCTTTTGAAGTACGTTTTGAAACCTGCTTATGGAAACTGCCGTGTAAGCATGACATGTTTTTAGCCATGTGATAATACATAAACATTCTTGGAAGTGTTTTGCTCTGATCCAGGGCACTGAGTCAGTCCCAAGCCTGTAAAAAAAATTTATTTGCTGACTGGGACAAAACTCTACATAATGACTAGGTTTTGTGTTTAATATACTGAAAAGCAGTGCCAGCCTTAGTATGTTTTAGTGGCAGTGATTATTAAAGTGAGAAAACAAACACATTGTTATCCCTAACAAGAAGCTGTCGTGCTCAATTGTCAGAGTCAGCACAAATCTATTTCAGAATGAGGGAACAATTGTATTTGAAGCACGTGAAGTTTGCTTCATGCTCTTGGAAGAAAGGATTACAGTACACTGCAGAGATTATTTTAAAATAAAAGCCACTTAGTAATGTACTTCTGTCCGCTATCAAGCCTACAAAGGAAAGTAATAAATAGCAAGCTGAAAATACATTCTGAAGTAGGTGAAAGTTCAACAATCACATTTACAGCAATGTTAGAGCATTTGGTCTTGCAACCTCCGGTAGACAAAGAAAAGGGAAGCTCAGCTCTACAGCAGGACACGCTTTATTTTAGATACACACACTAAAGCTGTCTGACAGAGTAAGTACTCAGGCTTAACTTTTACAATCCTAGCCTCAGCTCACAGATCTCATTCTTAATGGCAGTCACTTATTCCTAACTTCGTGCCATCTCTCAGTGTTGGAAAGACTTCTAAGTGCTTAGAAAGCACCTTCTCCTTCTCTCTGGAAAGAAACACCCTAAGGCTTTATGCCTCTGTGCAAAATCCACTTGTTCCTCCTTGTGAACTCCACATGGCAGGGTCTGTTACTCGTTCAGTGATTTTTTCTTGCTACCTGAGCTCACCTTTCTAAGGCCGGAGATGTAAATGATTGTCTAAGAAGTTACTGCTTCCTCCTCCCAGAGGTGGGGACAGCCATGGACACCTCAGCACTGCCTGCCACCAGGCCCAGCTGGATTCTAGCAGCTCCCCTTGGGACGACAGCCTCTGGGATATCCCAGAGGGGATGCCATGCCCTCTAGCCACCAAGCTAGGGACGCCAGAATCCATCCCACTATGCCCCACATACCACAGACAAGCAGAACGTGTACATAAGCCAACAGCAACATACATATATATAGTCCGTCATATGATGTCCTAAAGATAGCTCTCCTTCAGCTAGAGGTTATGGACGTGGTTCAGGTGTTCCTGGCAGACACGTTACGACGTGCTCTGCGGGCAGCACGCTGTGGCCATCACTGCCCCTCTGGTTACGCCTTCAAAGAATCCCCTTGAGCTGCTGGTTTAATGGTTACGTTTTTTAGATACCAGCACAGAGCAAATGAAGGGCAAACCGCAGTTTTTAAACAGAAACCTTAGGCTGTTGCAGGACATGCCTATGTAGTTTCCATGGCACATGAGTATCATGTCTTAAAGGAAAAGTATACAAGCAAGAAGTTTTATTCTTTCACCCCAGAAGTATGCTTTGGTTCAGCGGTATGTTCTGACAGGAACACAGTGGCTCAGCTGAGAGGTCCATCGAGCCCTACCCGCCCGCAAAAGCAGCGACCAGAGAAGCTGTCCAGAGGGTGAGCACAAGTCTGGACACCGTCCTTTTGCTTCCGCAGTCACTGCATTAGGAACATGGGAGGCACATCCCCACCTTTCGGCATCTATTTATGGGCCCTCCACCCATGAATTCATTTAACGCCTTGCTGAAGCTGACGATACTCCCATCCACACAACGGAGAAGCTTTTGGACATTTTATGCACAACTTAAACTGCCGCTGGGGATAACAAAATTAAAATACTTTAGCACACGCAGCGCCTTACATCAGGCCTGACCGTGATCGACTCGCATCAGGACCACCCTAGCAGGGGGAATCAAGCTCAGGAAATTTAAGATTGCTGATCTGTGTCAGGTCAGCATGCAAACACTGCCAGGGAGCGAGGCAGCAACCACAAAATGCCCAAACTGTCAGGCATGTCCCTCAACATCTGCCGGGAACCCCCCACATCTTCTTTCCTTGACGCATTAGCTGAGCCATGGAGGTAAAACCCACTAATTCCTCGCTGCCCATGGGCTGGAAAACAGCCCCACGAGCCCCTCAGGAGCCCCCCAGCAGGCAGGGAGCCAGCCCGAGGGGCTCCCCCCACCACCACCAGCACCAGAGGGGCCATCCCCAGGGGCGGCCGCCTGCCCCCCGCCTCACCGTCTGCTGCACGGCTCGGAAGGTGGCGTCCAGCAGCATCAGCTTCCACGAGTCCGACACGGTGCCGGGCAGCGGCAGGTACACGTAGTAAGCGGACAGGGCGGCCAGAGCCGGCAGCAGCACCCACACGGCCCGCATGGCCGCGGAGCCCCCCCGCCGCTCCTCCTCCGTGCCTCAGCCCCGGCCCCGCTGCCTGCCGCCGGCCCTCGCTCCGCGCCCGCGCAGCCGCCGCCGCCCCGCCCGGGGCCCGCCCGCCGGGGGAGGCCGCTCCGAGCGGCTCCAGCGGCCCGGGGCCGCCCCCCTGGAGGTGTTGGTCTGAGGGGGGCCGCGCTGCCGGCACTTTGTTCCGTGTTGTGTTTGGGATTGGGATTTGGTTTCCCTAAGGAAGGTTTGGGTTAGCGCACAGCGCCGCTGGGATTTACCTCATGTTTGTGCCCAACGCGAGGGCGGTTTCTGGTTTGGGTTTTGTCACCCCCCCGTGAGCGCTTTCTCCTCAGATAAAACCCCTCTTTTTGCAACATTTAGGAAACAAATACCACAGAACCCGGTCCAGGCACAAATCAAATATGTTCCTCAATACCTCCTCACAGAGCCACCTCCAGTAAATTAAAATACTGATTTAAATAGCTAAAATCACACGCGTTATGGAGCTGATGAAAAGAATGAACATTAATTTTGACAGTAATTCTGCTGTTAAAATTAATTTGTAACGCTAAAAACCACATAGAAATTCAAATTCCTGGAAATTTAGAAATTTAGAGTGCTGGAAAGGACAAACTGCCTTTAAAATTTGGCATTTGGAGAGGTAATAAAAGGAAAATATGTTCCTAAGAAGTAAAATGCCAGCTTCTGAACCAGCTATCCTGGAACAAAAGTTGAACCTCCCAGATACTAAAGGCAGGAGAAGACAGTTTCTGGACTTTGTGAGGAAATAAGAGTCTCGAGCATCTTTAACCTTTTCCTTTAACAACAAATCGAGTTCCTATCATTTTCAGAGCCAGCTTTAAGCAGGCTGTGGATGTGAAAGGGCTGTTAGGAAAGCAAGCTTTGTCAACAAAGCAGCGTAAGGTGAGGTTCCTGAGGTCTCCAGCTGTGAGCTATTCTTGTCTGTATTATTTTGTGTTCATTTTTCCCTTTTATCTTGTGTCCTCCTCCCCTGCCTCCCTTGCCTTGCATACACCCATTCCCTTGCTTTCCAAAGCATCTGTCCCTAAACTCCACATCCAGGATCCTTGAGTGGAATAATTTGTACCTGTCTTTTTCAACAGATACCACTGTTCGCAAACCCTGTCCTAGTCCCACTCCTCTCACCTACTTATCTCTTAGAAAAAGAGATAAAAAGGGTGGCTGGATTTCTTTCTCTGGTTTCTCATGCTCCCACTGACCCCCACATGTCGGTTCACGGCTGAAGGAACAAATGCAGCCAATTCAATGTGAGTGATAAAGCATAGTTCAACTTTATTGTCCGGATAGCCCAACTTTTATAGTGAACTTAACAGGGGCGGACAGTGTTTCACACAAGATTATTGGTCAAAAGCACTCAGACAAACAACTACAAGAAAACAACCCCACCTGCAAGAAAACAACCCCCTTGTGATTAGCAGTCACATAGACTTGAAGCCAGCTGCTGGTAACAATATATTTCTGAATTCCTCAATTGGGCGATGTGGGAACACTGTCATGGGAACTTCTCATAGTTGCCGTGGTAGCTTGGTTTGCTCAGCTACAGCAAGCCATGGGATTTGCTGAGGCCTACTCCTGGTTGCTTAAAACAAGCTCAGATCGAACAACTGTTCCGCGGACTCATGTCCATGCCCTTTGTGCCAATTCCCAACACCCATATACATCTTGTGTGCAATCTCCCTCATGTCCCATGTTCTGAAAGCTACTGCTCTTGCTAAATGGAATAAAGCTCTCAAGGAATCCATTC